>NC_040904.2:113075322-113718529 GCF_004126475.2 Phyllostomus discolor
TGTCCTGTGAGAATTTTCTTTCTTGTTTACAAGTGTTAAGGTCATGAGCCTTCTCTCATGAGCCTGCATATGGTATATATATGCAGGTTTCAATGCTGCCTTTTGTTTGTTATCATGTCAGTTAGGCTTCCAGCTTTATGATTAAATCAAGCTTTAACATCCATTAGAATCCTCTGGATAGTGCCAGATGGCTGCAGATGAATATTTAATATTCTCTTTCCACTCTCTAGGGTGGTTCTTCTCCCCAGTGCTCAGTCTTTGCATGCGTAGGGCTTGCATTCATCCTTGTGAGCCTAATATTACTGGCTTTAACCTCTGAGTTGCCAGTTGTTGCTGGGGTCATCATAAAGTCTACTGGCCCTAACCCACATTATGGAGCCAGCAGGACAGCTACAGAGAAATTATGACTGGGGCAAGATTGAGACAATGGGAGGATGTTGTAGATTTAGCATGTGTCCCCAAATCCATGAGGTCTATTGGAGATGTTGTAGAGGGGATCAGCAATGGGGGTACGCAGCTTTCAGTGCTAAGAGCCCTGGGAGTAGAGGATATGTGCAGTGGAAGCTGTCAAGTATTTTGGCCCCTCCAAAGCACACAACATAAAGCACACGTATTAAATCAGCTGTCTGTGGGTCTGGGTATTTCTGCTCCTATATTTCATATCATAGAGATACACTGAGGACAATCTTCGACAACTGGGAGGTTTGCAAGTAGTAAACAGTAAAAAAAACCCCTAGTATTTCTACATTCTTTTTTCACTTCAATGAAAGAACCATCGATAGGCCCTATTTTGAAGGTCTTTATTCATTAGTGCAATGTCCTAGTTCAACTGGGTGGAAATCAGGATAGTGGAGGAGGCAAGAGCCTGACTCTTTGAAGAGACCGAATGCACACAGAGGTTGTGCCTGACTGTAGGGAGAGGCCACTGGCTTGGCTACCTGCTTGGAGCCCTCAGCCACCCCTGGAGCAGTGTAAATATGGCAGGGGACAGGGAAGGAAGTGATAACAAAACTTTTCAGCACCCAGAAGTATCTTCAGGACATGGTATGTGCCTCATTAAAATGGGTGAGGTGGCTCTTCCAGAGAAATCCAAAGTGAGCCACCGTCCCCACACCCATTCAGTGCCGACCACGTGCTCCACGTGTTCCCTGTGGTCGCTGCCGTGCAGTGGTTTTCATCTCATGGTCCTGTTAGCCCTTTACTTCCTAAGCAGATTGTCATTTAGCTTCATTACAACTGGTTCTGAAGAGAAGACAGCAGAAGCACACAAAATCCTCCTTAAATTTTAATGAAACAAGTGAAGGTGGCTGTGTGTCAGTCATCTCTCAACATAAAGCTCTCTGTCCCCAAGACAGTAGGTGAGCCTGGGCCACCGTCCTCATGTACCATCCTGGGGAAGGTGTCACATTGGGCAGACAGGAGAGTAAGTGACAGAATAACACTTCATGGAGTTAACCAAAAAAGTACTTAACAAAATTGACAGCACAAGAAAGAATACTGTTTTTAGTGAGGACCATGCCGATGATGGTAAAGTGATTATTAGTCCTAGGTGTTTTATTTGATGTGTTTAGAAAATGGCAGAACACTTTTTTATCTAAAAGCAGTAGAGAACTCCACAGCCAGCCTTGTTTGTCTGTATTTCCTTCCTACAGTCTTCGCACTGGGTCTGGAACTTCAGTCTATGCTGGGACATTGGTTGGGTGTCACATGTGCAGCCAGCCAGGAGTCCCCAAAAAGGACTGGCTTCATAAGATAGTTTGGTACCACAAATGAGCTAAATTTTCACTTAGTGTGTTGATACCAAAAGCTGGTGTTTTTAGGGGAGCCTCATTTTAGATCAAATGTGTGTTTTTTGGCTCCAGGAATAGAAATGTGGACTGAGTGTGTCGACATTCAATGGAACACTGAAACTGAATGTGCAAATGAAAGCAATGTTACATTATAGATGTCCATTTGGGGGTGCCACAAGATGAGATCCAAAGAGGAACTGGGCAGTTGAGACTTAAATGTCACCTTGAAATAAGGAGAAAGGTGGGAGGGTAGTGGTTTGGGACTTCAAAGGGCAGGAAGACCACTCACATGGAGATGGAAAGCAGATGTTCAAAAAACAAGTGTTTGCTGGGCCATCTTTACAGTGGAACACAGAGAGGACTTGATCCAAGGGGCTTTGTTATGTCCCTCCCTGTCCATTGCACCTGGTTCAGATGAAACTGCCGTTATCTGTGAGGGTGGCTTCCTGCCTGGAGCAGGTCCTCTACCTAAATTCCTTTAGACAGGTAAAGGGGGAGGGGCAAAGGATCTTTTGGAGACTTTTGGTCCTTAATAACCAGCTTATCAATATTCCAAAGGCATATTTAGGTGTGGCAGACTTTGCTTTCCTTCAGCACCAAGAACAGGATTTCACCAAACCCTCTTATACTGTCTACTTACTATCGACTGTAATCGCTAACCTGATGATGATGATGATGACATTGACAGTAATATTCATGATAATGGGGAATAAATCTGACAGCCAAAAATACGTGACAACATGAATGCTTACTAATACCTACAAGCTCAGACGTGACTCTCTGTGTCCTAGATTGCAATTAGCTTTAATTCACTGAGCCGTAAGTATGTTTATTATTTCCTTCAGATTTCTAAAAGAAGTGTCTTCTATTGTATCAGTGTCAGTCACCTGGTACCTCAATACATTAATTAAAACATTGTAGTGTTTCATAAAACCACCAGCCACAGCAATAAAATGGCAAACAGTAATCATGAAAAAAATCCACCTTAGGTCTTAGGCTATGTCTTAGGGTTCAATGCATGTAGTAACTCTCGCATATTTTCTTGGTAGTTATTTTTCTTTTGTGTTCGGTATTGAGAATGTTGGGGTTAAGTACATATTAAAATTGATTTGCCTACAACATGCAAGTGAATTTTCTGGAATATTATGTACTGTCACAAAGAGTTTTAAAGAAGCAGTAAGTTCACATTGTACTGTTAAGTCATGCATTTTGAGATATGTACCATGTGAGGTCCCACTGCAATCTCTGATGATTTCTTAACAGGAGGGAGATTTAGTTAAAATTGTTAGTTACCACTGAATTAACAACCAGAAGTATTTAGAGCAATCAATCATCCTTTCCCCTTAGAAGATGAGGCCACTTGTGCGTTCTAAGCCCATTGCTCCGCCCTGTCTGTGTATCAGGTACTGAAGAGGCTACCTTTTCTCCTTTGTTTATATGTTACTCCCTGGCATTTTGGAGGTGGGCGGGCCAAAAGACAGGAGTGTTTGAAATATTAAAGTTTATTCATGACTGTGTGGTCAGTGTCTATGTCATGTTCTCCAGGGTCTTCTTGGGCAAAGGAAAGAGCATGCTTCTGGAATACAAGTCCTTTGTGCCCCAGAGAGGCTCTCTGGGTGTCAGGTCTGCCCAAGCGCCCATGAGAACAGCAGCCCTGAGGAAGAGCCTTGCTTACCCTTGGGCCTTGGACCATGACGCGGTGCTTGTCTCTATGCCAAGGCCCCTTTCCTGGGGCCTTGCCTTTACACCTTCAGTTCTCCTTAAAGCCTCGCCCACCCTGTCTCCAACCCCAGGAGGAGTTTTTGATTCCTTCCACATTGCCCCCCTCCCCACCCCGATGACACACACTTACACCTAACATTTGCCTGGCAGGAACCAGAGTTCAAAGACTTCATGGCCCTGAGGAGGAATGAGTCCTTTCTTCTCACTGCAGTGGAGCATAACCAGAAGGGGACAGTCCACACAGGTCATGAGCTATTGTATATTTATAAAGATAGTTCTGGCCACTGTGCAGTGAAAGATGAGAAGAAGCAGGGTTTCCCATGAGAAAGTGAGAGGTCACGGTGGCTTGGACTGGACCTTGAGCTGTGGTGGTGGTGTGAGTGGTCACATGGGGAAAGGTTTTGGAGGACATTGATGCTGTAGAAATTTGAAGCCAGAAAACCCTGGAGCAGAGGTCATCAGAGGTGTGGCTTGAACCTGACTTTGAAGAAAGGGTAACTAGAAGGATGGCAGAAAGGGAGGGAAGGGCATGTGGGCAGTACTCCCTGATGCTCCATTAAAAGGTTGCTAGGCTACAACTAGGGCTTTGACCTGAACTGATTGATTTATTTGCCATTAGACATTTTCAAGGAGTAATTCCGTGAATATAAAACATCTGCTCCATCTCTCTAAGCAGACCTAGAAGAAATGGAGGAAGCTGGAAAGAATTTGGCAATTCAGCCTGTTATTTTTTTTCCAAGCATGAAACCTTGCACTTAGAACCACATAAACAGAGCAAGTATTTTAAGTTCCTGCTGCTTTTTTCTTTCTGATACTTATAATGACAAACAATGGCAATTCCTTTTTGGCCACTTGCTCTTGATGAAATCCTGTAATAAGGAGCTGTTGTCCCATTTGGGCTGAATGTTTTTTCACAAATGACTGTTTTTATTTTAAATAGGACACCCCAAGCAGAGGAGCACAGCTCCCCGGAATGGGTTTTCCCCCAAGCCGGACCTGCAGGCCCGTGAGGCGGAACGGCAGCTGGTTCAGCGGCTCAAGGAGAGGAGTGAGCAGCAGGCCAGGCAGCTGGGCCTCCTGCAGGCGGAGCTGAGAAGGGCTGTCCGTGGCTTCCAGGCGCTCGCAGTGTCCACTCAGCACTTCTTTGGGAAGGTGAGGCTGTATTCTGTGAATGTTGAAGAGCTCTTTGTTTGGGTGAAGGGCAGCCATGGTGATGGCTATTTGTGTGTATGCAGGTATGTGCAGGTGTGTGTGTGTGTGTGTTATTTGGGTTAGGGATTTGATTTTCAGGAGATTATAAAATATCCGGCCACATGTTTGGGAGACAAGTTTATAGTTACATGTGAAAGAAATTAGTTTGGAAAGAATTATTTACTAACCTGATTCCAAAAGGAAAAATTATGTCATAAAGAAAGGAAAGGACATAAATGAATGTTTTGAAGATGACATCTTTGGAGAAAATGGAGCATGTGCTTGTTTGTACTGAAGATAAGAGATGGTCAGATTCTGAAATTTCTGCCCATTTCAGGTCAGAGGGAGACAGGACTGGCTGCTGATGGGAGGGGCTAGACCCAGAGCATCTCCTCAGCGCCTCCCAGGGCCTCATGGGAGTTGGGGAGGACTTGCTCCCTGGGTTGTTTCTGGAAATACAGACAGGGGTGGTTTCTTCTCAGCAAGTAAGTGTCCAGAGGCTCTGGGGCCATGAAGATGCAGAGTCTGTTATTAGCCATGGTGCAGTTAAGCTTCCTGCCCCCACTCCCCAGGAATGGAGGCTAGGGGAAGCCTGGGGCCTGAGTGAGGGTATTGGTGATCCACCATGAGGCAGCCAAGGCGTGTTCGGGGGAGAAAATGAACATTTACCTGGTAGGTTTAAATATTATGAGTTAGCATATTAAAAACCAATAGGACTTTCTGGCATCTATAAATGGGAGCAAGTAAAATGCAATATAAATGCTCTCCAAATAAGAAAGTAGACTAGCAAAATTCCTGGCTAATTTAAAGGGGAAAATCAGAAATGATAAGTAGCACCATGTCCTCTGGTTTTATTTATCATCTGAAGTTTGAAGTGTGGAGGACTCTGGCCTTTTATGATGCCCTCTGCCCTTCCCCTTCCCCAGTGCAGAAGCCCAAGCTGAACTCTGCTGCTGATATGTGCTTTTCACTTAAAGCTTTCAGCAGAAAGAGCCAACTACCAATTTGTTGTAATGAAGGGCAGGATGAACAGGTTTCAGGTTACCAACGATTCTAGCCTCCTCCTTAGCCAAAATGTTACCACTAGCAGTAATGTACCAAGTTGAATTTCCTATCTTCCTTTCTGGCCTAGTACTATTGATGTCAACCTTGAATACCTGAAGTGGCTGTATTCCCATGAAAAGGGAACCCTAGTGCACTGTTGGTGGGCATGCAGACTAGTACGGCCACTGTGGAAAACAGTATGGAATTTCCTCAGAAAACTAAAAATGGAACTGCCTTTTGACCCAGCAATTCCACTGCTAGGATTATATTCTAAGAACCCTGAAACACCAATACAAAAGAACCTATGCACCCCAATGTTCATAGCAGCACAATTTACAACAGCAAAGTGCTGGAAGCAACTTCAGTGCCCATCACTAAATGAGTGGATCAAAAACTATGGTACATTTACACAATGTAATTCTATGCAGCAGAGAGAAAGAAGGAGCTCCTACCCTTTGTGACAGCATGGATGGAACTGGAGAGCATTATGCTAAGGGAAATAAGCCAGGCAGTGAGGGACAAATACCACGTGATCTCACCTTTAACTGGACCATAATCAACAGAAGAAAAAAAGCAAGCAAAATATAACCAGAGACATTGAAATTAAGAACAATCTGAGAGTAACCAGAGGGGTGGTGGGAGGGGATGTTGGGGGGGAAGGTGGAAGGGTTTTCAGGAACCACTATAAAGGACACAATGACAAAACCAAGAAGGGGTGGAAGCAAGGGAGGGAGGTGGGTTTGGCTGGGGTTGAGGGGGAGTGGTGGGAGGAAAATGCAGACAACTGTAATTCAACAACAACAAAATAATTTTAAAAAAGACATTCTGAAAAGGCCAAAACAAACAAACAAAATTACAAATATGTTTTTGAGGTGTCAAAGAGTCCTGCTCTGCCATGGTAAATAGTGAGCATTTTTTTTTATTAGAGAAAGATCAGCATGTTTTTTGTTCTTCAGCTGGATGTGTTTCCACTGACTGTCGAGTCTTTAGTGAAGAGAGGAAAACACAGTGGTTCACTGAAGATCAGCAATAACATTTCCATTGTTACTCCTTTCATGCATCTTTCACAAAGTCACAGGAAATCCTCGATCGAATTTTCATGTGGGCAGACACTGATAGAACATATTGGTAATATGAGCAGTGTTTCCCAGTGGGAACTTTTGGACACCATTTATGGCATCATGGCAGAGAAGAGAGTTTCTGTGCCAAAATTAAGAGTCAGTTCCCTGTAGTTGTGGGTTTCTACGTCCCAGGAAAATTCCTCATTGGTGCATGGACCACAAATTTTATTTCTGTGCAGCATACACATGGCTTTTAAATCAGGGACCAAAAGGGCTGGCAGGTGCTTTGCAAGGATCTCCATCGTCCCTTCTACTACTAGAGCTGTGCACGGCCTGACATTTCAGCAAGATGGATGGCAGACATGAGTTTCATTTTCTCTTCAGTAAATCACAAACAGCAATTCCAGACAGGCCTCCCAAATGACCATGACGTTTCACCTCCCACATGGTGTATTCTTTTGAACTGTCTCTCCAGATAAATCCCAGAAGAAAATATGGACAAGTTAAAAAAAAAGTTTGTAATTGGACATAAGTGGCTTCCACCAAGCTGTCATGTATCCTATGTGGTGAAGGACGATTGCCTTGAGTGTTTGCCAGTAACACCAAATGAGACGGGGGTGGGGGTGAAGCACCTGGGAAACAGAGGCCAAGGTAGCTGGAAGCCTCCAATGATGGAGCATCTGTGACAAGGGCCAGTGATCCTGAGATGCTCAGCGTCACTTCTATGGGAAGCCAATGCATTATTATTATGTATGAGAAATGGTCATAGCCACAAATGCCCTCTGTGAAACACATGGTCTTTCTACCCAGCCTCAAAAGAAAACAACAACATCATTTTTTACACTTCTGATCTTCTGATAGAAGACCCTGCTGGCACTCAACGCATCTGTCTTTTCTGCACTGTAGCATATTCATCTGCAAAGCATGGCACAGTGGAGAGAGGGTGCGGTGCCAGCCAGAAGTCAGTCCTGCCTCCACCTCCTTCTAGCTATGGATGTCCAGTGAGTTACTTGCCCTCTTTAAGCCTTGTCATCACCAAAAGGGATAATATCCTTGCCTTTGTTTGGGTCCTTGCTAACTCAGTCACCTCTGTGCGAGTCTTAGTCTCCTCAGTTTCAAATAGGACTAAAAACTCTTCACAAGGCGAGTATGATAATGTTGTGAATTAATGGGTAAAGGAACCCTGAACAAATATTCAATAAAACATTCTTTTTGAGTACAAGGAAATCTGACAAAGCCCTACCTTCAAATATTTTACTCTCAAGCAGGATGAATAAGACATAAATGAGATATAATACATAAAGTTAAAACAGTACAAACCACTCTGATTTCATTCTGTATGTATGTAAAGGTTTTGGCCTGGATGTACTTTAAGAATAGAAGTAATTTTCTACTTGAGCTATTTAGCTGCTGCTTTATACTTTCTCCACAATGTGCTGATGCCAGTAAGTGTATATCAGAAGTCAGTCTCAGTGTATGTGAAATCACTAGAAAAAAAGACTCAGAAGCTGGATAAGAATCATCCATTCCTGCCCCATGCTTTACAGCTCCTGGAAGAGTGGCTGTGAACACCGCCAGCTGTGACATAGCCTGAGCCTGGTGTCCAGAAATTCTAAGGTGCCACATTTAGGTGCCAACACCAGCCTCTCACTTCTGCTGCTTCAAGGCAGGTCTGTCCCTGCGGCAAAGCACAGTCCTTACCACCCACCAAGTAAATCTGTTGCACTCTGACCCCAGACCTCTGGGTAGTGTGGTAATGAGTGTTAACTGTCAGGGACTCACATTTCTGAGGGTCAAGTGGAATGATGTTATTTTTCTATTTCTGCCTGGTTCATAAGAAGTCTACTCTTTTTTACATTTTTTATTGAAATTATTGAGGTGACATTGGTTAATAAAATTATATAGGTTTCAGGTATACAACTCTATAATACATCATATATATGGGTATTGTGTGTTCACCCCTCAAAGTCAAGTGTCCTTCTATCACCATTCATCCCTGCTTTACCCTCTTCTACCTTTCCATTCCCCCTTTCCCTCTGGTTATCACGGTGCTATTGTCTGTGTCTATGAGGTTTTTTTCTTGCTGAATTCCTTCACCTTTTTCACCCAGGCCCCCAGCCTCCCTCCCCTCTGACAGTTGTGAGTCTGATCCCTGTATCTATTACTCTGTTTCTATTTTGTTTGTTAGTTTATTTTGTTCATTAGATTCCAAGCATAAATGAAATCATGTGGTATCCATCTCTGACAGGCTTATTTCACTTAGCACAACAGTCCCCGGTTCCATCCATGCTGTTGCAAAGGTAAGATTTCCTTCCTTTTTATGGCTGAGTAGTATTCCATTGTGTAAGTGCACCATGGCTTTTTTTATCCACTCATCTACTGATGGGCACTTGGGCTGCTTCCATAGCTTGACTGCTGTAGATAAACTGCAGTGAACATAGGGGTGCATGTGTTGTTTCAGTGTTTCAGGTTTCTTCAGATGTATTCCCAGAAGTTGGGCTGCTGGGTCATAAAGCAGTTCTATTTTTGAGGAACCTCCATTTGTTTCCCACTGTGGATGCACCAGTTTGCATTCCCACCAACAGTGTAGTAGGGTTCCTTTTTCTCCACCTCCTCACCAACGCTTGTTATTTGTTGATATATCGATAATAGCCATTCTGGTAGGTGTGAGGTGATATCTCATTGTGGTTTTAATTTATATTTCTGTGATGATTAGTGACGCTGAGCATTTTTCTATATGTCTATTGGCCATCTGTATGTCTTCTTTGGAGAAGAGTCTATTAGGTTCTTTGCCTATTTTTAATTGGATTATTTAGTTTTGTGGTGCTCAATTGTGTAAGTTCTTTATAAATTTTGAATAGTAACCCCTTATCAGATGTTTTCCCATTCAGTGGGTTGTCTTTTCATTTGTTATTGATTTCCTTTGCTATGCAAAAACTTTTTAGTTTTCTCATATATTTAGTCTCATATATTTTTTCTCTTGTTTCCCTTGCCTGAGGCAATAGAGCAGAAAAAAAGATATTGCTATGGGAAATGTCCAAGATTTTACTGCCTATGTTTTTTGGGGGAATTTTTATGATTTCGAGCCTAACATTTAAGTCTTTTATCCATTGTTAGTTTATTCTTGTCTATGGTGTAAGAAAGTGGTTACATTTCTTTTTAGCATGTATCTGTCCAATCTTTCCAACACCATTTATTGAATAGACTATCTTTATCCTATTATATGTTTTTTGCCTCCTTTGTCAAATACTAATTGACCATAAAAGCATAGGTTTATTTCTAAGCTCTCTATTCTGTTCTATTAATCAACATGTCTGTTTTTATGCCAGTTCTGTGATGTTTTGATTACTATGGCCAATAGTATAGTTTGATATCAGATAGTGTGATTCCTTCTACTTTATTGTTCTTTCTCAAGATTGCTGTGGCTATTTTGGGTCTTCTGTGGTTCCACATGAACTTTTTGGAATATTTGATCTAGTTCTGAAAAATATGCCATTGGTATCATGATAGGAATTGCACTGGAACCATAGATTGCTTTAGGTAGTATGGACATTTTAATGATGTTAATTCTTCCAGTCCATGAACATGGTATATGCTTCCATTTATTCATATATTTTTCAATTTCTTTCTTCAATGTCTTAAAATTTTTCATATATATATGTCTCCTACATCCTTGGTTAAGTTTATTCCTAGGTATGTTATTTTTTTTATGAGATTGTAAATGGGATTGTTTTCTTAGTTTCCCTTTCTGGTAGTTCATTATTGGTGTACAAAAATGTAACTGCTTTGTGGATATTTATTTTATATCTTGTTACTTTACCGAATGTATTTATCAGTTCTAGTACTTTTGTTAGTGGAATCTTTAAAGTCTCTATATCCAGTATCACATCACTTGCAAATAATGAGAGTTGTACTTTTTCCTTTCAAATTTGAGTGTTTTTATTGTCTCCTTATTGTCTGGTGTAGCTAGACCTTCCAGTACTATGTTGAATGAGAGTGGTGAAAGTGGACATCCCTGTCTTGCTCCTGATCTTAAGAGAAATGCTTTTAGTTTTTGCCCATTGAGTTTGTTTGCTGTGGGTTTGTCATATATGGCCTTTATTACATGGAGGTATGTTTTCTCTAATCCCACTTTCCTGATAATCTTTATCATAAATGGGTGCTGGATTTTATCAAATGCTTTTCCTACATCTATTGATAAGATCATGTGATTTTTAAAAAATGTTTTGTTTAAAGATTTATTTATTTATTTATTTATAGAGAGGGAAGGGAGGGAGAGAGAGAGAGAGAGAGAGAGAGAGAGAGAGAGAGAGAGAGAGAGAGAGAGAGAGATATTAATGTGCGGTTGCTGGGGGTTCTGGCCTGCAACCCAGGAATGTACCCTGGCTGGGAATCGAACCTGGGACACTTTGGTTCCCAGCCCATGCTCAATCCACTGAGCTACGCCAGCCAGGGCGATCATGTGATTTTTATCTTTTATTTTGTTTATGTAGTATATCATGTTTATTGATTTGCAAATATTGTACCAATTTGCATTTTCAGAATAAATTCCACTTGATCATGGTGTATGATCTTTTTAATATATTGTTGAATTCAGTTTGCTGATATTTTTTTGAGGATTTTAGCATCTATATTCATCAGGGATATTAGGCTATAATTTTCATTTTTTGTAGTGTCTTTATCTGGTTTTAGAATTAGGATAATGCCAGCCTCATAAAATTGGCTTGGAAGTCTTACCTCTTCTTGATTTGGGGGGGGGGGGTGAATAATTTGAGAAGGATAGGCATTATTTCTTCTTTGAATATTGGATAAAATGTATCTGTGAAGCCATCTGTTACAGGATTTTTATTTGTTGTGAGTTTTGTTTTTACTGCTTCAATTTCATTAGTTGTTATTGATCTATTCAGATTTTCTGATTCTTCATGATTCTGTTATGGAAGGTTGTATATTTCTAGGAATTCATCCATTTCATCCAGTTTGTCCAATTTGTTGGCATGTAGTTGTTTGTAATATTTTTTCATAGTCCCTTATAGTTCTTTGGTGTCAGTTGTTACTTTTCCTTTTTCACTTCTGATTTTGTTTATTTGTGTCCTGTCTCTTTTTTCTTGATGAGTCTGGTTAAAGGTTTGTCAGTCTTATTTATCTTTCAAAAACCAGCTCTTGGTTTCATTGATCTTTTATATTATTTTTTTAGATTCTATTTTATTTATTTCTGCTCGGATCCTCATTGTTTCCTTCCTTCTGCTCACTTTGGGCTTTGTTTGTTGTTTTTTTTCCAAGTTCCTTTAAGTATAAAAATAAATTGTCTATTTGAGATTCTTCATGTTTCTTAAGTGAGGCCTGTAATGCTTAGAATTTCCCTTTTAGGACTACTTTTGCTCAGAGATTTTGTTTTGTTGTGTTCTCACTTATATTTTTTTCAAGGTATCTTTAGATTTCTTCCTTGATCTCATTATTAACCTGTTCATTGTTTTGTAACATGTTATTTAGTATCCATTTCTTTGTGTGTCTTTGTATAATTGATTTCTAAGGTTATACCATTGTGGTCAGAGAAGATGCTTGATATGATTTCAATTTTCTTAAATTTGTTGAGACTTGTTTTGTGCCCTAACATGAGGTCTATCCAAGAAACTGTTTCATGTGCACTTGAAAAGATTGAATATTCTGCTGCTTTAGGGTGAAATGCTCTGAAGATGCCAATTAAATTCCAACTGGTCTTCTGTGTTATTTAAGGCTCTGTTTCCTTGTTGGTTTTCTCTCTGGAAGATGTATCCATTGATGTCAATGTGTCATTAAAATCCCCTGCTATCACTGTATTACTGTCAATCTCTCTCTTTATGACCATCAAGATATGCTTTACATATTTAGGTGCTGGTATGTTTGGTACATAAATGTTTACAAAGGTTATATCCTCTTTGGATTGCTCTCTTTATCATTATGTAGTGTTGTTTTTGTCTCTTATTATAGCCTTTAAAGTCTGTTTTGTCAGATGTTAGTATTGCTACCCCAGCTTTTTTTTTTCACTTCCATTTGCATGAAATGCAAAATATCTCTTGCCATCCCTTTTCATCTGTGTGTATATTTTGTTTTGAGATGGGTATCTTGTAGACAGCATATATATGAGTATTGTTTTCTTATCCATTCAGCTACCCTATGTCTTTTGATTGGAGCATTTAATCCATTTACATTTAAAGTGATTATTGATCCATGTCCAGTGTGGCTCAGTTGGTTGGAGCATTGTCTTGCAACTGAAAGATTGCAGGTTTGATTTCTGATCTGGCTACATACCTAGGTTGCTGGTTCAGTCCCTGGTCTGAGCATGTGCTATCCTCAGTGTGGGCAAGTGCAAGCCCCAGTTTGCATGCATATGACTCTTGGTCTGAGTGTGTATGATCCCTGGTCCACATGTGTACAATCCTCAGTCCATAGGCATATGGAAGGCAACCAGTTGATGCTTCTCTCTCATATAAATGTTTCTCTCTCTCCCTTCTTCTCTGAAAAGCAATGAAAAAATGTGTAGGGGGGAGAAAACTGTACTTGAACAATGATTGAAATAAAAAAAAAATGTTCTCAGGTGAGGATAAAAAAATAAAAACATTAGATCTAAGATGGCGTCGGAGTAGGAAGGAGCAGATTTGGCTTTCCTCTGCTCAGGGGAGAGAGTCCTGACCGATCTTTGGAGTGGAAAGGCAAGCAACCAACATATTTCAGCATTTTTGAGAATGGAGGACCAAGGATTGTGGCAGAACTGAAAGAACAAAGAACAGATCGCTGCATCAAGCTGTGAGCGCGCAGGCTGCAGACAGGCCGCGCCCGCCCGCCCGCCCGCGGGGGCACTGGCGTGCGGCAGACGGCCGTGCAGGCAGCAGACGGGCCGCGCCCGCTCACCGGAGCGCGGGGAGCAGCGCGGGGAGCGAGGGTCGCCCCGGTTGCGCCGGGCGGCGGACGGGCTGCGGAGCCAGTGCGAACCCCACGGGCCTAGGAAGAAAAGCCAAACAAGTCATCCTTCAGACTGCCTCAGCCAGCAAGAGCAGAAAAACCGGTTTGGCCACTTTGAAATCAAGAGACTTTTTAATTTGATTCTATTTTTTTAACAATTTTTAATTTTTTAAGTTTTATTGTTTTTATTCTCTTTTGATTTCTTTTTCCTCTCTTACCTGATTTCTTGTTTTATTCCTTCCTCCTTCCTGTCCTCCAATTTTATCTCTTCTTCCTGCCTTCGTCTGCCTTTTCTATTTTTTTTCTTTTTTAAATTTTTTCCTAAATACCTACAAGTGAGACAAAATCCTGGAACGGTGAAAAGACCAAAGTTGAACCCAAAGAAGGGGCATCACAACAGCTGGGACAGTGAGATAAATGTCACTCTGCTATTACAGAGAACCTGCAAGTTATTGCAAATTTGTATTATTATTATTTTTCCAATGTTCCTACATCTTTTTTTTTTTAACAATATTTTTATATCCCTCTTATTTTTGTATAGCCTGCTTTGCTAGGCTGGTTTTATTGTATGACCTGACAGCTTTCCCCTGATATCTCTTTCTATACCGTATTACTAATCTACTGTCCATTAACTCACCTGTGTCCTATCAGCATACTACTCAATGTTCGGTACTCCATATCCTTATTACCTAGATTTCATAGACTCTGCCATATGAATGTTGCCATAATATTATTGTAAATAACTGCTGTTCCATGCAAGTGTAATTACTTCACAACACCCACCCCCCCCCAGATCGTAGCCCATTTCAAAGTTTCCTGAACTCTATTACTGTAGTGGTTAACTCTATTCTCTCACACACTACACCTATTTACTACCCTTTACTCTCACCTTACCCCAGAATCTGACCGCCCACAACCTCCCTGCTTTATAGATCCAACTCACAATCCTTCCTCCCCCAACAAGAGTCTTATCTTCTTTCCATCCTTTCTAAAAATCAGCTAGCTGGGTGGAAGACCATGGTTAACACTATACATAGTGAAAGGATCTCCTATATCTTCCCTACTTGCTACTACTGTAAATAGCATAGAATTCTCGGCTGCTGTCTTAAACCATTTTGCCCTCCCCTCCATCTGATGACAAAAAAGAATAGGTGGAGGAGGTGAACACCAGGATACCCACTGGAAGAGGAAACCCAACAACTAAGGAACCACTAACAGATAACAGCAGAAGAAGGTGAAGGAGGGAGTAGTAACCACACAAACCTCAGTCCAGGGCTTATCTGGAAATACAACTAAACAGTAGAGACAGTACCCAATACAAACAACTGAACAAGATTTCTTTAAACCTTGTACACACAGAAGAACCAGCCTCAACACAACCTGCCCTCACCAGCACAACAAAATATAGAAGGTGGTGGACAGAGTGACCCACATTTAACCAGCTGGCGGGAAGGAACCACCAAAGAAAGACTCAACAACAATCAGAACCCAAAGGCAAACACAAAGCCAAATGAAACAACAGCCCAAGACCAGCGAGCTTGGGGGGTCAAGGAAACAGTACCACTGAAACTCACTGCTACTCTACTAAAGAAGTTCACATCATAAACCAAGGGAGCCAGAACAGATCAATATAAGAAGCTGAGGTGAACAAGAAGAGTCTCACAAACAATGGGAAGACAAAGAAATACTCCCCAAATGAAAGGAAAGGAGGAAGCCTCAAAAAGAATGCTAAATGAAACAGAGGCAATTCAACTATCAGATATTGAATTCAAAGCAGTGATTGTCAGGAAGCTCAATGAGCTCACAATGAGCTACGAGAAACTACAGGGAAGCTACAATGAACTCAATGAAAACTACATCAGCATAAAAAAGGAAATAGAAACTCTCAACAAGGGCCAAGAGGAAATGAAGAATACAATCTCTGAAATGAAGAACACAGTAGAAGGAATGAAAAGCAGGATTGATGAAGCAGAAGATCGGATCAGCGAGCTAGAGGACAAAATAGAAGAAAACACCCAGAAAGAGCAAGAAAGGGAAAAGAGGCTCAGAAAGAATGAAGAGGGATTAAGAGAAATGCAAGACAATATGAAACGTAATAATATCCGTATAATAGGGATACCAGAAGGAGAAGAAGAAGAACAAGGGATAGAAAACCTAGTTGAACAAGTGATGATGGAAAACTTCCCTAATTTGATGAGACAAAAAGTCACACAAATACAGGAAACACAGAGAGTCCCAATCAAGAGGAACCCAAGGAGGCCCACCTCAAGACACATCATAATTAAAATGGCAAAATTTCAAGACAAAGAGAGAATCTTAAAGGCAGCAAGGGAGAAGAAGGAAGTAACATACAAGGGGGCCCCAATAAGACTAACAGCTGACTTCTCAATGGAAACACTCCAAGCCAGAAGAGAATGGCAAGAAATAATCCAAGTAATGAGAACCAGAGGCCTGCAACCACGACTACTTTACCCAGCAAGGCTCTCAATTAAGATAGAAGGCCAAATAAGAAGCTTCTCAGACAAAAGAAGTTTAAAAGAATACACCTCCACTAAACCAACTCTGCAAGAGATGCTGAAGGGACTGCTTTAAGGAAAGAAAGGAAAAGAGAGAGTGAGAGAGGATCACACATACATAAAAGGCAATGAATAAGTACCTATCGATAATAACCTTAAACGTAAATGGACTAAACGCTCCAATCAAAAGACATAGAATAGCTGATTGGATAAGAAAACATGACCCACACATATGCTGTCTACAAGAGACCCACCTCAGGATAAAAGATCTGCACAGGTTGAAAGTGAAGGGCTGGAAACAAATTTTCCAAGCAAATGGACAGGAGAAAAAAGCCGGGGTAGCAATACTCATATCTGACAAAATAGACTTCCAAAGAAGATCCATAAAGAGAGACCCAGAAGGTCATTTCATAATACTCAAGGGAAGAATTCACCAAGAAGACATAAACATAGTAAATATATATGCACCCAACATAGGAGCACCTAAATACATAAAGAAAATCTTAGAGGACTTCAAGAAAGATATGGACAGCAACACAATTATTGTGGGGGATTTTAACACCCCTCTATCAAAAATGGACAGATCTTCCAAACAAAACATCAACAAAGATATTGTGGCATTGAACAATACCCTAGACGAGCTGGGCTTTACTGATATTTACAGAACCCTCCATCCCAAAGAAGCTAAATACACATTTTTTTCAAATGTACATGGAACATTTTCAAAGATTGACCACATGATAGGACACAAAACAAGCCTCAACAATTTCAAAAAAATTGAAATCATACCAAGCAATTTCTCGGATCACAAGGGACTGAAACTAGAAACCAACCACAAGGAAAAAAAACCCAAAACACTCAAATTCATGGAGATTAAACAGCATGCTATTAAACAATGAATGGGTCAAGAATGATATTAGGGAAGAAATCAAACGGTTTTTGGAAACAAATGAAAACGAACTCACAACAACCCAAAACTTATGGGACACAGCCAAGGCAGTCCTGAGAGGGAAGATCATAGCGATACAGGCCCACCTAAAAAAGTTAGAAACATTTCAAAGAAACAACCTAACCCTACGTCTACAAGAACTCAAGGAACAACAACAAAGACAGCCCAGAGCAAGCAGAAGGAAGGAAATAACCAAGATCAGAGCAGAATTAAATGACATAGAGACTAAAAGCACAATTCTAAAGATCAATGAATCCAAGAGTTGGTTCTTTGAAAAGATAAACAAAATCGACAAGCCTTTAAGCAGACTCATCAAGAAAAAAAAGAGAGAAAACCCAAATAAACACAATCAGAAATGAAAGAGGAGAGATTACAACAGATACCACAGAAATACAAAGGATTGTAACAAATTACTACAAAGAGCTGTATGCCAAGAAATTTGAAAACCTAGATGAAATGGACAAATTTCTAGAAAAATATAACCTTCCAAAACTCAATAAAATGGAAGCAGAAAGCCTCAACAAACCAATAACAGCAAAAGAAATCGAAGCAGTAATCCAAAAACTCCCAACACACAAAAGCCCTGGACCAGATGGTTTCACAGGAGAATTCTACAAAGCATTTAAGGAAGAACTAACACCTATCCTTCACAGACTATTTCAAAAAATCCAAAAAGATGGAAGACTCCCAAACTCTTTTTATGAGGCCAACATCATCTTAATCCCAAAACCAGATAAAGACACAACAAAGAAAGAAAACTACAGGCCAATATCGCTGATGAACATTGATGCTAAAATCCTCAACAAGATACTGGCAAACCGCATCCAACAGTACATTAAGAAGATCATACACCATGACCAAGTTGGATTCATCCCAGGTATGCAAGGATGGTACAATATACGCAAATCAGTAAATGTAATACATCACATAAACAAAAGCAAAGACAAAAACCACATGATCATATCAATAGATGCAGAAAAAGCATTTGATAAGGTACAGCACCCATTTATGATAAAAACACTCAGTAAAGTGGGAATAGAGGGAGCATTCCTCAACATAATGAAGGCCATATATGAGAAACCTACAGCCAACATTATACTCAATGGGCAAAAATTAAAATCTTTTCCACTAAGAACAGGAACAAGACAAGGATGTCCACTTTCACCACTTCTATTCAATATAGTACTGGAGGTTCTAGCCACAGCAATCAGACAAGAAAAAGAAATAAAAGGAATCCAAATCAGAAAGGAGGAAACAAAACTGTCACTGTTTGCAGATGACATGATAGTGTACATAGAAAATCCTATAGACTCCACCAAAAAACTGCTCGACCTAATAAATGAATTTGGTAAAACAGCGGGATACAAAGTCAATATCCAGAAATCAAAGGCATTTCTGTACACCAACAATGAAACAGCAGAAGCAGAAATCAAGAAAAAAATCCCATTTGAAATAGCAAAAAGGAAAATAAAATACCTAGGAATAAACCTAACCAAAGAGGTAAAAGACCTGTATTCAGAAAACTACATAACACTGAGGAGAGAAATCAAGGAGGACACAAACAAATGGAAACATATACCGTGTTCATGGATTGGAAGAATTAATATCATTAAAATGTCCATACTACCAAAAGCAATCTACACATTCAATGCAATACCGATTAAAGTACCAATGGCATATTTCACAGACATAGAACAAACACTTCAACAATTTATATGGAACCATAAACGACCCCGAATAGCTGCTGCAATTTTGAGAAAGAAGAGTGAAGTAGGAGGAATCACAATACCTGACATTAAACTATACTACAAGGCCACTGTAATCAAAACAGCCTGGTACTGGCATAAAAACAGGCACATGGACCAATGGAACAGAACAGAGAGCCCAGAAATAAACCCAAGCCTCTACAGTCAATTAATATTCGACAAAGGAAGCAGCAACATAAAATGGAATAAAAATAGCCTCTTCAACAAATGGTGTTGGGAGAACTGGACAGCTACGTGCAAAAAAATGAAACTCGAGCATCAACTTACACCTTATACAAAAATAGATTCAAGGTGGATAAAAGACTTAAATATAAAGCGTGACACCATTAAAGTCCTAGAAGAGAACGTAGGTAGGAAAATCTCAGATATTTCACGCAGAAACTTTTTTACTGACTTGTCTCCTAGAGCAAGGGACATAAAGGAAAGAATAAACAAATGGGACCTCATCAAAATTAAAAGCTTTTGCACAGCTAAGGAAAACAGTATCAAAATAAAAAGAGAACCAACTGTATGGGAAAACATATTTGCTAATGATACCTCAGACAAGGGTTTAATCTCCAAAATATATAAAGAACTTATGCGACTCCACTCTAAGAAGACAAGTAACCCAATTAAAAAATGGGCAAAGGACTTGAACAGACAATTCTCCAAGGAGGACATACAGAAAATCCAAAGACACATGAAGCGATGTTCAATATCGCTAGCCATCAGAGAGATGCAGATGAAAACCACAATGAGATACCACTTCACACCAGTCAGAATGGCCATCATAAACAAAGCAACAAACAACAAGTGTTGGAGAGGTTGTGGAGAAACGGGGTCCCTAGTGCACTGTTGGTGGGACTGCAGACTGGTACAACCATTATGGAAAGCAGTTTGGAACTTCCTCAGAAAACTAAAAATGGATCTGCCTTTTGACCCAGCAATTCCATTGCTGGGACTCTATCCTAAGGACACTAAAACACCAATACAAAAGAACCTTTGCACCCCGATGTTCATAGCAGCACAATTCACAATAGCTAGGTGCTGGAAGCAACCTAGATGCCCATCAGTAAATGAATGGATCAAAAAACTATGGTACATTTACACAATGGAATTCTATACAGCAGAAAGAAAGAAGGAGCTCATACCCTTTGCAACAGCATGGATGGAGCTGGAAAGCATTATGCTAAGTGAAACAAGCCAGGCAGTGAAAGACAAATACCACATGATATCACCTTTAACAGGAATCTAAACAACAAAACAAAACAAAACAAAAAACTAGCAAAATATAACCAAAGACACTGAAATAGGGGATAGTCTGACAGTGGCCAGAGGGGAGAGAAGAGGGAATTTCAGGGGGGGATGGGTAGGGATTACAGGAACAAATTTGGAGGACACATGGACAAAAACTAAGGGTGGGGGGTAATGGGGGGAAGGGGGGAGGGTTGGGTGCAGGGGCTGGAACGGGAGTAGGGGGGAGAAAACTGTACTTGAACAATGATTGAAATAAAAAAAAAAAGCCCCCCCCCCCCAAAAAAGTATATTTTAGTACATTTTGAAGTAGTTATTTCCAGGACTTTCACCAATAATATATTAGAATTGCCAAATCCCTCACACAAGCTAGTAAAAACTGAAAAATTTATTAGACATATAAAGATGTTTGAAGAAAAATGCAAAAAAAAATAAAATAAATAAAAATAAAAACATTAAATAATTATTTACAGGTATGTATTTTATTGCTATTTTATTCTTTATAATTATGTTCCTCTGTTGTTTTCTTCCTCCTCCTCCTCTTTTCTTCTTCTTTTTTTTCCCCTTTCCTCCTTCTCTGAAAGAAGACCCTTTGACACTTCTTGTAATACTAATTTGGTGGTAATGAATTCCTTTAGTTTTTTCTTCTCTGGGAAGCTCCTAATTTCTCTATCGATTCTAAATCATAACTTTCCTAGGTAAAGCAGTCTTGGTTGTAGAACCTTGCTTTTCATCACTTTGAATATTTCATGCCAGTTCCTTCTGGCCTGAAATTTTTCTGTTCAGAAATCAGCTGACAGTCTTATGGGAACTCCCTTCTAGATAACTAATTGCTTCTCTCTTGCTGCTTTTAAGATTCTGGTTTTGTCTTTCACCTTTGCCATTTTAATATGTGTCCTGGTGTGGTTCTCTGTGGTTCATCTTGTTTGGGATTTTCTGTGCTTACTGAAATTGTGTGTCTTTTTCTGTCACCATATTAGGAAAATTTTTAGTCATTTCTTCAAATAGGTCCTCGAGCCTTTGTTTCTCTCTTCTCCTTCTGGTACCCCTGTGATGCAGATGTTGTTATACTTCATGTTGTCCCAAGAGTGTTTTAAACCATCCTCATTTCTAAAAATTCTTTTATCTTTTTGCTGCTCTGATAGGGTGTTTTCTGCTACCTTGTCTTCCAGATTGCTGATTCAGTCCTCTGCTTCATTCAGCCTACTGTTTATTTCTTCTAGTGTAGTCTTCATTTTAGATATTATATTATTAATTTCTGGCTGTTTATTTTTTATGGTTTCTGTGTCCTTTTTATGCTTACTATCTCTGTTGAGCTTCTCACTTAGTTCCTTGAGCATCCTTATAACCATTTTTTTAAAACTTTGTATCTGGTAAATTGCTTGTCTCCATGTCATTTAGCTCTTTTTCTGGAGAGTTCTTTTGCTTGGTGCCTTTTTCTTTGTCTCCCCATTTTTGCTGCATCTTTGTGTTTGTTTCTATGTATTAGATAGATCTGCTATGACTCCCAGTCTTTGTGGGGTGGGCTTATATGATAGGTGTCCTATGTGACCCAATAACAGAGTCTCCTTGATTACCTGAGATGTGTGCTCTAGGAATGTCCCTATGTAGGTTATGTTGGCTCTTCTGTGGTAATTGAGTCTTGTTTCTTATTGGCCTATTGTGCATGGGGTTTACTCAGGTGGGCTGACTGTGAGGATCAACCTGTACCTCAGTGTACAAGCTGCTGTGTAGGTGCTGACTATATCAAGCAGAATTCACCTCTCCAGGGTCTGGTGCCTGCCAAGATTTCCCTTTGTGTATACTGCTTGTGAAGCTAACTGGACCTTGCTCTGATGTTGTATAAAGTTGGCCACTGGGTGTGTAGATTCTGGGGACCATTGGGAAGGACTCTTGTGCACACCAGTGTCAGGCACTGCCTGTGATTGACCCAGGGCATCCTCTTTGGAGCTACAAAGTGAACTATAGTTTGTGGCTGCCCGTGCTAGGCCTGAGTGTATTTAGGAAGGACCAAGCTGTATACGAAGGCCAGCTTTTACCTGTACCAGTCCCAGAGGCAGTTCAGCAAAAGTTCTAAGGCACCCCAAGATCTGCTTCTTCCAGCCTCTACCTGCTGGCTGCCTGGTAGGCTCAGTCACTAATAGAGCCCCTGGTAGTACTTGAGTTGCATGAGGTAGGTTCTCAGTGAGTTGCCAGGTAAGGGCAAGTGTGCTCACCAGATCTATACAGGTTCAAACTTGGTGCCAATGCTGGGTCTGAGGCCACTGAGCAAATGTTCCAGAGTATACCAAGTCTAGCTGCCACTTTTGGGCGCTTGCACACCTTTGTGGTGGGATGGGGTCTCAGGGAGTCATCAAGGTGAGACCAGCAGAGTTTATCAGCCCCTAACAGATCATGATTGGCCATGTGAAGGGAGAGCTCTGTACTGCTTGAGCAAGGGAAAAAATGGCCTCTGTCCTAGAGGCACGTAACTCAGTCTGTCTCAGATTCTGCCAGAAGCCTGATCTCAGCAGGGTGGGGGGGGCCAGGAGTTGATAGGATGGGGCTAGTGTGTCTCCCCTGAGGAGTGGTGTTGTTCAGGCTTGGGGAAAAGTGGCGAGAGTGTGCCCTGCCTCAGAGCCATGTAGCTCAGTCTGTCCTGGATTCTGACCAGACATTGGCAGGGCAGAGCCACCAGGAGTTGGGAGGGTAAAGTTGCTGGGAGCCAAGAGAGTGGGGTTAGCAGATCAACTATGAGGAGGAAGTGCCAGTCAAGTTCATTGGAAAGTCAGAGGAATGGCCCCCACCCCAGTGCCGTGCAACTCAGTCACTGACACCCCCTGAGTCTCCCCATATTTCTACACCCCAGCCCAGGCAACTGACTCCTCAGCAGGACACAAGATCTGCAGTGTGCGGCTACTGGGATTCCCACAGTCGTGGCTATTGCTTTCCCCAGGCTGATGTCATATGGAGAGGTATGCTCCACCCAAGAAAGAAGGCATCTGCAGTGTGGGAGAGGGACTCAGCACAGGGATCCTCGCAGCTGTCCCTTCAGCTTTCTTCCCAGAGCCACAAAGAGTCAGCCTCATCTCACTCTAGTCCACTCTGCCTTCTGTCCACCAGAGCCCAGAGTGATTGGCTGTGAATGAGATTTTATGTTGGCCCTTTAAGGGGGTGCCTGTGTCTCTAGCAGATCACTGTCTCCCTGGTGGACAGAATCACCACTAATTTTCACAGCCAGATGTCATGTGGGTACCTCTTCCTGCTTCTGGTGCTCTGAGCTTGGAGCCGGGCTTTGGTTCCCACAGTTGTCAGGGGAAACTTTGCAACTGAGATATCTCTCTGGAATTTCAGTCAGTGCCTATGGGGGAGGAGCCAGCCCTTTTTACACTCCATCCTTTCTACCAGTCTCATCATGGCTTCCTCTGTAAAGTCTTTGTTTTAAGACTTCTCTTCAGCTAGTCTTCAGTTGGTTTTTCAGGTTGATCACTTTATATTTTAGTTGTAATTTCAATTTGGTCGTGGGAGGAAGCTGAATGTTGCATCCACTTATTCCACAGATGCCTTGGATCTCTTTCCTGAGAATGCTGCTCTTTAGCAGCCCCTGCTGGCTAATCCAGGGAACAATCTAGCCAGCGGTTGGTAGTCCTGTGTTAAGTGGTGTGCCTTGCCCTGTAGCATCAACTTTTATCTAAGTTACATTTGAGGGTGTATTTATTTTCATTTTATTTTTAATAAGGTGTATTATATTTATTAACTATTTTTATAATAATGTGTCATTTTATCAGTAACTTTATGAATGTAATAGCAAACCATGTGATGATTTTGTTTGTATTTATTATTAAATAGTTTAAGCATAGAAGGCATGAAAATCAATGTCAATAATTTATGTACTTTCTAAGTTTAATAAAAATTAATTCATCAACCCTCTTTTCCCCAAAGTATGTTTGTGTATACCTTTACTATTTGATACCCATCATCTGTACTTAATACTTATGAACATTTTGCCATATATTCACTTTATCTATGTTTTTATTGTTAGTTGGAGGTACATATTTTTAAATATAGTTTCTATATTTCAACTATAACTATTCCGTTCACTTGTGTTAGTAAAAGTTTTTTATCAGCCCTGCATCTACCATATGAAAGATTTTATTGCCCTGACTGGTTTGGCTCAGTTGGTTGGAGCATTGTCTCATAGACCAAAAAGTTGTGGGTTTGCTTACCAGTGAGGGCACATATGTAGGTTGCGAGTTCTATCCCCAGGCAGGGAGCATATGGGAGGTAGCCAACCGATGCTTCTTTCTCTCTTTCTGTCTCCCTTCCTCTGTCTCTAAAATCAATAAACATACTTTTTTAAAAAAAGAAATGTTCTATAAATGGTTCAGAAAGGTGCGTGGCAGAGCTCCTTGATATTACTTCTGTTTATTGACCATCTCCTATGTCTTAGGCACTTTACATATATTACTTTAAGCCTCCCAACAACCCTACTTGGTTTAGATATTATTCTCATGTGACAACTGAGAAAACTGAGGCTCGGGGAGATTGTGTAGCATCTCAAACACAGTATAATTAAAAAGTGATGGAGCCACAACATAGATGCAGATGTTTTTCCATACATAATGATACTACTTCTGCCTCTACCCCAACCTTCCAGGTGCTCTTGATGTAGAAAGGGGAAGAAACATATTTGGAAAAACAAAAAGTGAAACAATGATCCAGAATTTAAACACTTACACAAGATGTAAAAAGAAAATGACCTAAGGTGAAATTTCACCTGTTGCCATAAAACACTGGTACGTGCTCAGGTGAATGCCCAGTTTGTGTGAGTGGGGAGGAGTTGGCCTGGAAAGGAGAGCTGGGAGAACCGGGATGGAGAGATGGGCAGGATTTGGGATGAGTAACATGGGAGGAAGAGCTTGCGTGGAAAGAGGATGCCTAGAGCTCGTTATCTGCAAAGTGGTTTCCCCTCCCGGTCTTTGAGCTCTTTGATAAATAAATGAATCAGTGCTTGATGAGTAGAGACTTAGGGACATGA
This sequence comes from Phyllostomus discolor, assembly GCF_004126475.2. Lineage (NCBI taxonomy): Eukaryota > Metazoa > Chordata > Mammalia > Chiroptera > Phyllostomidae > Phyllostomus > Phyllostomus discolor. The sequence goes on from NC_040904.2 coordinate 113,100,551, forward strand.
GAACTGTTTTTAAAAGTGCAATGATTTCTCTATACAGATCGCAAGCTCATGGTTGTGAAGGTAGCCCTGCTTCAATTTCCTTGCTCAGTAGCCCTGGGACTGGTTCTTTGGTCAAAGCAGTCTGTATGTGTAAAAAGGGAGGAGAGAAAAAACAGGAATAGAATCTGGTTGTAAAATAAATGTGCGCTTGCTTTAGTCATTGAATACATTCAGATTTTAAACTCAGATTCACCAGCATGAATGTCTGCCCTGAGCCCCAAAAGCAGCAGAGAAGCTATTAGGTCCAGCAGCCAAAGGACTCCGTACTTCAGAGATTTCCCCTGCTGAGTACAACTCTGACAGCAGTAATCACGCCTGATCAAAATGGAAAACAGGAAGTTCTTTGTTGTTTCTTAAATCCTAAAAATGACAATTTAAAAGCAGTGTCCTGTGATAATCTTCTCTTGCCTTAATTTTACTTTGAATAACTAAATTTTACTTTGAATAACTAAAGGCTTAGAGAAAATGTCAGACTGAGGTTGGCATTTCTGAGTTTTTCAGCATATAACCTGGTGGGAAATGTTAGTGAAGCAAATTGCCCCAATGATTGCTGTTCAGAAAGAATATTATATTCATAGAAGTTAATGTCACCCACTACCTGGCCATGAGAACCATGAGTATTTGCTTTTACTCTTAGGAATCTAACTTAAGGAAATTCTTAGCATAATCCCCCAAATACCATAATATTCCTAATATCAATGAGCAGAAATCACCCAGCTGTGACAAGCAGGGCTTTGGATTAATAAGAATCCCTGATCTGTGTGTCAAAAATGGAAAACATTGTAGTAGATGGAAAATAAAACTCAAAACTGTAATGTCTGCTCAACTTTTGGGGAAGATCCCCAATACTGGGGCCTGATAAGACCCAACTTCACTGATGACAATATAAATTTCATAGTGAGATAATAAGCTATAAATAGATACTTGACTAAGGCAGAATCAAGTTTCCCCCATTCAGTTCATCTCTCTTACGCTTTGTCATAAATGTTTTTTTTTAAATTAAATGATATACCTTTTGAATACATTCACATACAGTATAACAGCATTTTGGTCAAAGATGGACCACATATATGATGGTGGTCCCATAAAATTATAATGGAGCTGCTAAAAAGATTCCTATCAGCTAGTGACTTCCTAGCCATTGTAAATCATAATGCCACACATTAGGGTTTTGTGCCTCTCTTTCTAGCAATAGCAATGTTAGAATCTAGAAGTGCCTGGGGGCACTCACCTGGGTCATGAGTTTCTCACAGACATCTCTCTTTTCTACACTAATGTTATGACTAAACCAACTTGTTTCTTATCATTGCAAGAGGCCATTCAGTGATAACCATTAGGAAACTTTGTGGGGGAAAACAAATTTATTATTCGCAGGTCCTGGGCTGTATGAGGTTGAAGTCACTGGTTGAGAGAGAAGAGAGGGAGAGGGAAGTGCCTAGGGTTCTGCTTATATTGGCATGGAGGGTGGGCCTATGGTTTCCTTGGTTTCCTCTGACTCACTCTTTATTGGTGAATTTAAACATAAGAGTGAGATTTAAAGTTTGGGAAGAGAGAAAAAAAACAAGTAGCCCAAATGGTAAGTTAATGAAATCAAGAAAGATCTAAAACAAAGAGCCCCTCAGTAGGGGAAGGCACCCTGGCCCTTTATCTAGTTGTGTGGCCTGCAGGGCATCAGCAATCTAAGCTTCAGTCAAGCACTTTTGTTACAAAAAAAAAAAAAAGAAAGAAAGAAAAGAAAAGCAGCCAACCATCAGGGCTAACACTAAAATTACACAAGTGTGTGTGGTGATGCTGGTGCAACTACACTGCCTGCAGTATAACGTATAGCACATACAGTTACAGTAGTAGGCTATACCACCCAGGTGTGTGTAGGTATGCTCTGTGATGTTCGAACAAGCATGGAATCACCTAACAGAACATTTCTCAGAACCTATCCCCTTCTTTAAGTGGTGTGTGGCTGGACAGAGAGATGCCATGGGGAGAGAAAGACAACCTCCATCTATTCCTTTGTAAAGGAAACCTGCACGCTTTCCCCAGACCCTGGTTAGCAGTCGGGTAAAAGTGGTCTGTAGTAAAAGTACATGCATTTAAAATGTCTAAGATGTGGAAGCCAGTGTAGTTTCCCTGCAGTCCTGGGAGGCAGCAGTGCATGGTGGGAAGGGTACCTCATGAGGCTGTGCTATTCAACCCATCCAGACCCCTGCCTTCTGATAAATACCAATGTCTCTGCTTATGTGTCACTGCAAATGTGTTTTAAATAAATTAAATGTTGTAAACTTCTCTTAAAATAAAAACAAGTTGAAGAAATGATAACTCTAATATAATTACTGCCTGAGGAGATAGGCAGTATGGTTGCCTCAGCTTCAAACCCTTTTTTTCTGTGAGAGATGAGTTTTTTAACTTTCCTAGACTTTGGTTTTTCAATTGCCAAAGGAACTCAGAGTCTGGAGGCTTTCTTAGGAATAAATGATAGAGATTTATTCACGGGCCTTAGAATTTGCAAACTGGAAACACAGCTAGGCAAAAACCCAGAGGTGTTCCAAAAAAGAAAGAAAAGTCCAATGTTCTTATAATAAAAAGCACATTCTTGAGAATTATTAATCCTGCATTTTTAGCCCTAGGATGGTCCAGAGTGATTGTCAGTCAGGTGTCAGGCAGCCAGGATGATGGATGCCAGCTCATCTCGTTGTGTCCAGTGGTTGGATAATGGATGTCAGGTGGATGTAAACATGAGTCTTTCAGGGGATTATCAGGCGACCAGGATACATGAGTCCTTCAAGTGTAATTAGAGGGCTGTTCATAGGTCCAGAGGTCGATCCAGGCATTGATGCAGGACTGGAAAATTCAAAAAGGTTTAAGTTCTCAGGTTAGTTAGAACAAGAATGGAATCTATCTTCAGGCCTCAACCTTCATAATACTAACAATAATTGTAGCAGCTTGGTCACAGTGACTCCATCTTATATGCTCCCTCTCTTCACCCTTTCTTCAGTATAAAGTGGGGTGACTGAAGGTCCACCCTCAGGGACAAGACCACAGTGAAGGGGCTCTTATGCCCTGACATCTCCAATTTAATTCTTTCCTCCAACTGTGGCAATGCTGCCACTTAAACACACAAGTGTCTAGCTCCTCCTTGGGTGATGGAGGATACCTGTGAATTGGTGTAGCCCACCTTCAATGTGCACTTTATGACTGTCACAGTTTAGAAAATATATTAGATTTTTCTCTTTGGGAAAACCATTTTTAAACAGCCAACTTCTGTGAAGCATTTAAAGCATGGATGCATTTCTAAGGATATCATCATCTCCTGCAGCTTCTCCGGGACACTGCCAGCACAGACGGAGTAGGGGGAGAGCAGTGGAGTAGTGTCCTGATGAGACTGAGCCCTCTCTTCACCTGCTTTTGCCATCTGCTTTCTGAGAGGTGAAGGTTCAGGGCTGAGCTATACTTTTTTATCCAGGTTAGAACTGGGAACAAAGGTCCCTTTGTGTAAGGCACCTGGTCTTACAGTTCATAGTGAACTGTGCTGAGAACCTCCCTCCACACCTCCCACCCCTCTTTCCCCTTGGTATGGTACACTCAGAATTATCTCTGATCCACAGATACATCACAGTCCACCCAAGCCATCCTGTGTAATTCAACACCCATTTGTTACATGGAAGATCTGAAAACTAGGTCTCAGACCCTGACTTCAAAGTCTGGAGGAAAGATAATGTTTAATTAATTAATATATTTTATTGATTATGCTATTACAGTTGTGACTTTTTTCCCCTTTATTCCCCTCCACCCTGCACCCCACTTCCTACCCGCATCCACCCCCCTTAGTTCATGTCCTTGGGTCGTACATATAAGTTATTTGGCTTTCTCCATTTCCTATACTGTTCTTAATCTACTCCTGTCTATTTTCTACCTACCATTTATGCTTCTTAGTCCCTGTATCTTTTCCCCCATTCTTTCCCCTCCCCCCTCTGCTGATAACCCTCCAGGTGATCTCCATTTCTGTGGTTTTATTCCTGTTCTAGTTGTTTGGTTAGTTTGTTTTTTTGTTTGTTTGTTTTTTTTAGGTTCAGTCATTGATAGTTGTGAGTTTGCTGTCATTTTACTGTTTGTATTTTTGATCTTCTTCTTTTTCTTAGATAAGTCATTTTAACATTTCAAGTAATAAGGGCTCGGAGATGATCAACTCCTTTAACTTGACCTTGATCTGGGAAGCACTTTATCTGCCCTTCCATTCTAAATGATAGCTTTGCTGGATAGAGTAGTCTTGGATGTAAGTCCTTGTCTTTCATGACTTCAAATACTTCTTTCCAGCCCCTTCTTGCTTGCAAGATTTCTTTTGAGAAATCAGCTGATAGTCTCATGGAAACTCCTTTATAGGTAACTGTCTCCTTTTCTCTTGATGCTTTTAAGAATCTCTCCTTATCTTTAATCTTGGGTGATATAATTATAATGTGCCTTGGCATGTGCTTCCTTGGGTCCAACTTCTTTGGGACTCTCTGAGCTTCCTGGACTTCCTGAAAGTCTATTTTCTTTGCAAGAGTGGGTAAGTTTTCCTTCTTTTTTTTCCAAATAAATTTTCAATTTCTTGGACTACCTCTTCTCCTTCTGGAACCCCTATGATTTGGATATTGAAATGTTAAAACTTGTCCCAGTGGTTCCTAAGCCTTTCTTTATTTTTTAAAATTCTTGTTTCTTCATTCTTTTCTGGTTGAATGTTTATTTCTTTCTTCTGGTCCATATCATTGATTTACATCCCAGTTTCCTTCCCTTCACTGTTGGTTCTCTGTATATTTTGCTTTACTTTACTTTGCCTTCACTTCTTCCTCTATTTTGTGACCATACTCAACCATTTGTGTGAGCATTCTGATTACCAGCGTTTTGAACTCTGCATCTGATAGGTTGACTGTGTCTTCATTGCTTAAGTTCTGTTTTTGGAGCTTTGATCTGTTCTTTCATTTGGGCCATATTTTCTTTTTCCTCATCACACCTGTTGTGTTATAAGGGGTGGAGCCTTAGGTATTCACCAGGGTGGGACAACCCACATTGCTGCATTGAGGTGCTGTATGTGGGGGAGACATCCAAGAGGGAACAATGCTATTTGCTCTGCTCTCGGCCACCTTTCTGTCCCTTCCCCTACTATCCACAAGGAAATTGGGCCCTTCTGGTGCTGTTTCCATGTGGGTGGGTTTGTTTACATTCTAGGACCCTGTGGGTCTCTCCAGTGAACTCACCTGTTAGGCTGGGAGTTTTTCCTACTGTTGCAATCCCCACAGATTTTTACAGCCAGAGGTTTTGAGGCTTTATTTCCCCATGCTGGAACTCTGGGTTGCATGGTGTGTCTAGCTCCCCAGTTGTTCCTCCTGGTTTATCCGTGCAAATGTGCAACTGCCTGCTCCTCAAGCTGCTGCCTTGACCTGCGGTCCTCTCACCCCAGCTGCCTATCTCTGCCCCTCCTGCCAGTCTGGATGAATGTTTCTTCTTTAACTCCTTGGTTGTCTGACTTCCATACAGTTCAATTTTCTGGCATTTCTAGTTATTTTTTGTTTTTAAATTTCTTCTTGTCTTTCTTTTGGTTGTACAAAGAGGCAAAGTGTGTCCTCCTATGCCTCCACCTTGGCCGGAAGTCCCAGACATTTGTTTAGATCACTGTATAAAGGAGGGATTCCTCCAACTAGGGACTCTGGGGCCCCTTCAGAGAGGACAGATGCTGATGATCCAGCCCCCCAGAGTAAGTACCATTTCAGTCATCACAGGGGGAGGGATCCAGTATTTTATGGGGCATAGTCCTGGTGAAGGCCAGGATGGCTCTGGGAAGAATTTGATTTGCCTAAATGTTGGAGTGTGAGACTGGAAATAACCAGAAACTAGAAGAAGGGTTTCAGGGCTTGCATAGCACAGTAAAGAGAAGGGACTCTGAGGCAGTCAGGAAGTACAGAGAATTTTGGACAGAATATGAAAGTGTTTGAAGCTGCATTTGAGGAAGACAAATATGTTAGCAGGTGAGATGCATGGTAGGAAAAGTCCAGGTAGAGAAACAATTATGAGGCTTTGCTAGACTAACTAATAATTCAGGCAAGAGGTAAGAGGGCTGGAAGGAGGATCAAGGGTAGGAAGGGAAGGGCAGATACAGGATGTGAGGCTCCAGGTTGTGATCCAATTATGGGGCTTGGTGGGGTTTTAATGGTTACAAAGTGTTCCAGATGGTAAGTGACAAACTCTCACCCCAGGAACTCCCAAGCAAAACCATAGAACTGTGGAATCGTAAGTGTTGAGAACTTAGGACTTGTGTGTGTTTATAACTTGGAAATATTTAAAGGTGTCATGGGTTCTCTTGTCAAATATCTTCTATGGAACGGCACACTCTGTGCATCAGCAAACTCTCGAGGTCCAGGGCCAGTGGACCCATAGGGACAGGCACATTAAAAAATAATAATTTTATATATATATATATATATATATATATATAGAGAGAGAGAGAGAGAGAGAGAGAGAGAGAGAGAGAGAGAGGGACTCAAATATTGCCTGTCCCTTCGAAATTCAGAAGAAATTGTTTAGAATCTCATCCCACATTTCAGGGGTATGGTATGTCCCATTCTCCCAGGAATTTCAGGTCAGAGGAGCTTCTGTTTTTTAGAGTTACCTGTGGCTCTGAAGTTCTGTTTCTGTTGAATTAATTTAATTTATGGCTCCTACCATCTAGCTTGTGCTAGTGTGTTCCAGCAGCGTCCCTCCACACCTGGTATAGCCTCCCCACCCCCACACCTATGTTGGTTTCTAAGATGGTTTCTGCTTTATGATCCTGGGGAGTTGTGAGTATGGAGTTAAGTATAGGGTTCAATGTCAGGAGAGAAAAAGGAAGCTCTAGGAAAGTCAATATGGGGGCCATTTGTACAGAATTGACATAAAAGGGGATGAGACTGACAGAGTGTGTACACAGGAGCGAAGAAGTCACAGGGCACACCCCTGTAGGGGCCAGAGGAGGAGGAAAGCAGAAGGAACAGGAGCGGTGAGAAAGGTATTGTTGGAAACAGGAGAATCCCACCTCAGAGAAACTAGGGAGACAGGGAGACAGGGATTTCTAAAAGGTGAGGGCACTCTGCAACACCAGGTACCAGACAGTGGATGAACATGAGAAAGAATGAATAATACCCTAGAACTTGGCAATTTCAGATGTAAACAGGTAAGGAAAACTGGATTTTCCTGACTCCTTGACAATCAAGTGTTGAGCAAAGTCTGGCCTCCCTTCTGCCCACTGTGAAGCAGGTACTTTATCCTGTGAGAAGTGGCAATGGTGACATCTACAGGGCATAGTCTGGAAGTGACAATCTGTGCCCAGTGAGAAGAGCACATACCAAGCATCACCTTCAGTTCCAGGGAGTATTCACAGAGCAGATGCTATTCCCTTCCCCCATTCACTAAAGCATGAGCTACAGGCCTGCCCATGCCACAGATGTAATTCAAACTAGTTTTGAAATAAAAAACACACAACTGCTTTCATTTTTCATTTTATTCCTGACAATCAAATTACTAAGACAGCAAGTATAAGATTGATGTCATATACATTGAGGTACACGACATAGGCAATGGTTTGCCTATGAGATAATTCACAAAAGAAATTATGTGTTGCACAGACCTAAGGGTCAAACAATTTTATATCTATAATTCAGCCCCTGGAGAGAGTGAAGCCCACTACTTTGGCCCTACCAGGAGCAGAAAGAGAAACATTTAAAATCCCAAAGCATTGAGGCTGTGTTACATGACAGTGTTCTCTTGAAAACGGCAACTATCCTAAGTGCTGTGCTGACAAAATAGGCAGGAGGTGATAGCATTTCTGAAATTCTCTTTAATAGTATTTCTCCACTTCTGTGTTGGTTTGAAAGAAACACAGCAAAGCAACTATGTTTATTTTACAAGATGGAGGACACAGAAGAAAGGGGGAGAAAATTAAACAAAGAAGAAATGCAGTGTATAGAAAAGTTACAAAGATGGCAGAATTAACACAACTATATTAATAATCACATTGAATGTGAGTGGTTCAAACACAGTAGTTAAAAGATAGAGATAGATGTAAATGATTTTTTAAAAACCCAACTGTATGTTGTCTACCAGAGACCCAATTTAAATGTAAAGACTCAAAGATAAAGGGATGGAGAAAGATACAGCATGGTAACACTTTTCAAAAGAAAGGTGGAATAGCTATCTATACTAACTTGACAAGCAGACTTCAGGACAAGGAAGACAATCAAAGAGGGGTATCATTATGTAATGATAAAGGGATCAGTTCTCCAGAAGACCTGGAGAACATGAAGGTAGTTGATATCTTAGGCTGACTCTGTAAGAAGTCGAATAATATTCAGTTGGTGCAGTTCTGAGAACTCTGTTGCTTTCATCTCAAAAATATGCTGAAAAGCCTACCTAATTTATGGGGAAACTAATTCTGAACTCCATGTGTGTCCTGGGCTCTTCTTGGCCTGTCATATTTTTATATACATTATCTCATTTAATCCTCTCATTAACCTTTTGAGGCAGGTGTTTTGGTGCCCATCTTATGGATAACTCAGGTTGCTTCAATTAAATAATATTGCATTGATTATTTTGTTCATCAAATACAAGGTGGGGCAAAATTAGGTCTAGAGTTGTGAGTTTATGCAAAACACAGAGTTTATTATTATATTATTATTAATCATTGTATTACTTTCAATATGAACAACTGTAAACCTACTTTTACTCCTGTACTTAGGAAGCACCTGCTAAATTTCAGAATCATAAAATGGATATGATGCAGGGTCTTCCTGTAAGGAGATCCCAGTTAAATGTCCCACCCAATAGTTGTAAAGCTATTTGCTCCTCTTAGTGTTGCCAAAGACAGGCAGGAGAGCTCTTAGTATTCCTGTTTTCCGGGTACAGAAACAGGGCAAGAGGGGTAGTTCCTAGCCTAAACTGGCTAGTTAAGCAGTAGAACCAAGACTCCATAGAGGTCTCCTGCTTCCAATCCAGTGCTCCTGCCTCTATTGCAACCACGCTATTTCATTGACAAAGACATGAAACTGATTTCTTATGATCAAAATGATGCAAAGGTGGGTTTAGCCTATCAGCATGGTAGCTGGATGAAGTCACGTGTGACATTTATTGCAGGCCCTGCTTCTGACCAGGGCTGCATGGACAGTGACAGTTCTCTAAGACGCCACACAGGGCCCTTTCTCAGGCAGTGGTGAGAGTGTTTCTGCTTTGATTTTCCTTATTCATGTATCAATCTGGCAACACCAGCAGACCCAAATCTCAATGCAAAATGGCATCTTGACTGCATGTGGAGAGGTCACACTTCTGGCAGTCGGTGGAGAGCAGCAGGGAAAAGCCATGCTGCACTCAACAACTTGGCACCACCAGCTGAGGAGCACTGGTACCATGTTGGTTCCATACTGTCCTGAATTGCCAAACCCTCAGCAACAATTGTAGCTCTGTTGAGGTTAACTATGAGGTTGGCCAAAAGTTCAGTATTATGCCCCACTCCTGGGACAAATAGCCATCCCTAGAATACCATCCTCCATGCCCAGGGCAAGCTATGAAACAGATTCAAGCAGCTGTTGAGCAAGATCCACAAGATGCTATGTTTCCTCCCAAAAATAAAGGCCTGGGCAAGTTTTTAGACCTGAGATATTCAGATGTTTTTCTTCTTTATATGGTGAGAAAGCTTTTCTTCTTCAGATCTTAATGTATACTACTGCCAATGAGCAGCTCCTCACAACACCATTTCTTATATGAAAACCCAACACACAACCAAGTAGGTGATCCAAAAGATCCTTCCAATTGAATTCTGGTCCTGGGTGTGATGGAGGGAGCATGCTCCACCCTGTCCCCACCACTGAGCACAGCCATACACCAGGACACAATGCATGGAGCAGCAATTCGAGAATTCTGGAAAGTAACAGGTAGCAGGCAGACTGGAAGGAAGACCAGAATTTGACGTATCACAGAACTCATGATAAATTTACAAGCTTTTCTCTCCCATATTTTCTGGACTGAACCCAGTGAAGTTTGAAACCTGGAAGTGGGCACCTGGACATGGCAGAGGGTGTTCCATGAGAAGCATCTCTCTTTCTGGCTACAGAAATGGAGAGGGAACTCCTAGCACTCAGAGAGAGCCAAGTAAACCTCCCTGTTTTTCTTCATTTTCTCATACCCCCAACCTAGAAGTGGCCTGATGGTCATGGCCACAGCAGTGGTGGCCACAGGAGCCTACCAAAGCCAAACCCCGAGGGAGGGTAAACTTCCTCTCTGCTTCCTCATGGGGCTGTGTCCCATGAGGATGGGGCAACTTCATTGCTTTTATTCTCTCCCTGCTCTTCTAACATTTAGCCGCAGATGTGAATAGTTGTAAGAACTGCACAACAGGTAGGGTGCTCAAGTCCCAGCCTCTGACTAGAGTACTTAAAAGAGGAGCCCCAGGAAAGTAGAAAGGACTGAAGAGGTTAGGGAGAGGGAGGAACTTAGAAATGTGAACCTTTAAAAGTGTTATGAGCCCCTTGGCCTACCCCTGAGCTTCACATGTGTGTCTTGCCCTACCAGCATACACAGACTCTGAGAACTGGACTACATGATAGGCCAACACCGAATGCCAGACTGGCCATTGTTTGGTGCACATGTGGCCAGATGCCAAGGGCACTTTGAAGCCTTTTAAAACCAGAAGCACAGCCCACAGAGTGTTGGATGGAACTAGTAACCTGCACTCCATCTGATCAATTACCTATTATCAATTTTCCATAGCATTTGAACAAGACCCAGGCTTGCATAACATAATCTTCAAGATGCCCAGGACACAATCTAAAATTACTCAGCATACAAATAACCAGGAAAATCTCAACTTGTATGTGAAAAGTCAGGCAACTGACAATAAAGTCAGGGTGACACATGTTGAATTAATTCAACAAAGACATTAAATGCAGTTATCTTTAAAATGTTCCAAGAAGTAAAGTCAAGTACTCTTAAAATGAATAGAAAGATGGAACATATTATCAAAGAAATAAAAGATATTAAGAAGAATCAAATGGAAAATATAGAACTAAATAATATAATAACTAAAATAAGAAACTCACTGGATGGAGATGACAAAGAGTCAGTAAAACTGAGGCTCCATCAATAGAAATTAGAAATTGTCCAATCCAATCAACCAAAAAAAAAAAAATAGAATTTAAAAGAGGAGCCATAATAGCAGAGAAAACCAAGAGAAAACCTGAGAGACAATATAAAAAGAAAAAAGGAGAGACTGTGTGTTGAAAAATTCTTGAAGAAATAAAGATCCAAATGTTTCCAAATTTGGTGAAAGGCATAAATCTACAGATCAAAAAGCTTAGTGAACCTCAAACAGAACAAGCTCTATGAAATCCGTGCCCAGACATACTACAATCAAACTGCTGAAAACTAAAAACAAAGAAAGAAAATGTTGAAAGCAGTTAGAGCAAAATGACATGTTACTTATAAGGGAACAACAATTCTCCAGACAGAGCTTTGTTTGGCAGTTTCCGGAAGTGGTACCAGGAGGAAACTTGGAACTACAGAAATGAAGGGCAACAGCATTAGTAGATGTCTGGGTGTATAATAAACTATTTTTTTTCCTATTGGGTTCTTTAAAATACAATTAAAAGCTGGAGGCCAACAATGTAGCACTGTGTGGTGGGGTTGTCAGTGCACACAAGGGAGAGAATACAGAGGTGCTTACGGCAGTCAGGTTTCTGCATTCCACTTGGGTGGTAAAGTATTGATTTTAATTAGCCTGTGAAGAGTTTAATTTGCATGTTGTAATTCCCAAACCAACAACTAAAAAATCATACAAAAAGATGCAGTCCAAATGCAATAAACAAATTAAAATGGAATACTGGAAAATGTTCAAATAATCCCAAAAAAGGGTAGGAAAGGGAAAACAGGGAATAAAGAGAAAACAATAAAATGGCAGGTCTGAGTTCAAGTATTTACACATGTTAATTACATACATTTTTTAGTTCAATAATTACATTAAACATAATGTAATGATTTTACCAAACCATGGCCCATGGGCCAAATCTATTTTTGTAAGTAAGGTTTTATGAGAAAACAGCCACACTCATTCCCATATGCCAACCTGTGGCTGCTTTCATGCTACAGTAGCAGGGCTGAGCAGTGCAGCAGACTATCTGGGCCACGAAGTCCAACATATTTATTCAATATTATAAAAAAGTCTGCCAACCTGTGGTCTGAATACACCAATCAAAAGACCAAGATTGTTAGAACATATATGGAAAGCAGATTTAAAAAAACATGACCCAACTCTACACTGTCAAAAAGAAACTTGCTTCAAATAGAATGCTATATGTCAGTTGAAAATAAAAGGTTAGGAAAGGATGAAGCATGGAAGTGCAAGTCAAAAGGAAGCTGGAGCAGCTGTATTGATATCAGACAACGTAGACTTCAAAGCAGAGAAAACGCTCTGCGTTTGAGCAGAGGTTGTTATTTAATGATAAAGCGTCAATCACCACAAAGACATAACAATTCTAAATGTGTTTGCATCTAATAATAAACTTTTAATATACATCAAGCAAAAATTGAGAGCTAAGAAGTGAAAAAGACAAATTCAAAATTATACTTGGAAAATTCAACAACCTCCCCCTCCCATCTGCCCCGCCCCCATAATAAACAGAAGCAGCAGACAGAATCAGCGAGGGTGTAGAAGAACTGAAGAACACATCAACCAGCAGGATCTTCTCAGTGCTTATAAAATGGTCCATCCAACAACAGCAGATCATATATTCTTTTCAAGTGCACATGGAACATTGGCCAACGTAGACCGTATTCTGGGTCATAAAACAAACAAATTGACAATAATTGGATTCATTTAAAGTATGTTGTCTGACCTTGGTGAAATTGAACAAAAATCAGTAAGAAAACGATAATGGGAAACTCTTTAAACATTTGGAAATTAAATAGCACATTTTTCAACAATCCATAGGTCAAAAAGAAGTTTCAAGGGAAATTAGAAAATATCTTACACTGAAGAAAAATAAAAACATAGAAATTTTCAGAATGTGGCTAACAGTGCCTAGAATGATGTTTATAGCATTAAATACTCAGAAAAGGAGAAAGGTCTCAAATCAATTACCTAAGCTTCTACCTGAAGACACTAGAAAAATAATGCAGTCAGTCTTCTGTACTCATGGGTTCTATATCTGGGAATTCAACTGACTGCAGATTGAAAATACTCAGAAAAAAATGTACATTATTACTGATGTAGTGGAGCCTACAATGGCTGCATCTGTGCTAACCATGTACAGACTTTTTTTCTTGTCATTTTCCCCAAACAGCATAGTATAGCAACTGTTTACATAGCATTTCCACTATATTAGGTAGTAAAAGTAATGCAGAGATGATTTAAAGTATACAGGACAATGGGTGTAGGTTATATGCGAATACTACACCATTTATATAAGGGACTTGAGCATCCATGGATTTTGGTATCTTCAGGGGCCCTGGAAACAGTACCCCTGTGGATACAGAGGGATGACAGTATGTGCTTACAGCATATAGTAGAGTCACAGTATAGCACAAAAAAATAACCCCAAAGCAGGCAAAGGGAAGGAACTCATAAAGATAAGAGGTGACATCAAGACATTGAAAACAGAGAAATAAAACAGCAAATCAATGAAACCAAAAGATGGTTCTTTAAAATGGTCAACAAAACGGATAAACCTATGGTAACAATAAAGAGAGAGACAAGACCGACTTAACAGGAATGAAAGAGGGGATAGCTCTACAGATCCCTTGAATATTAAAAAGGAATGAACTACTGACATGTGTAACAGCTTGGATGATTCTCAAAGGCATTGTGCTGGGTGAAAGGAACTAGTCAAAAGTTAACACGCTCCTTGATTCCATTTATATGAGACTATCCAAAAGACACAATGTGGTGATGGAGGACAGATTAGCTGTGGCCAGGGGTCAGGGATGGGAGGAGGATGTGAGGAGTTGTTTTGGGGAGTGATGCAACTATTGTATATCCTGGTTGTGATGATAGTTACATAAATCTGTATCTGTTTTAAAATTCATAGAACTATGCACAAAAATTCACATACAACACAGTGTTACTATATTAATTTTTAGAATAAATTTTGCAAAAAGGCCACAATTTGTGTGGACAATAAATCTTTTGGGTCTTGTTCATTGGACATTTACAAGTGCAAATATATTTAAGGTTGAGTGGGGTGGGTTCTCAGTTCTTCATGGAAGCAGCTTGCCTCTCTGCAGTGTTAGTCAGTGGTGAGGAATATTCAGAGCAGCTGGAGACATGCTCTTGCCCAGCCTCTGTGATGGACAGCCAGGCACAAGGAACCCTCGTCATACGGCCATGGGGCTCAACAAGGTGAAGTTTTCACCCTCATGCTGAGAAGCCTGAAAGATAGAAAAAGATTTGAGAAGTACAGTGAATCTAAGTAAAAATTAATCTCTAGCCTCCTGTTATCCCTCAATTAGAGGGAAATTATCCAAACTGAGAAGGGGAAAGAATATTCCAGAAGATTTGAGCTTTAGTCTGTACCCACTTCAGGCTGGGTTCTAGAGGAGAAACTCAAACCCAGTAGAACTCCCATAATTTGGGGGATCCCCAGAGTGGTGGGGATCCTTGCCTTGCCCATCTGGCTGACCTCCCTTGAACTTCAGTGGATTGAAAGTGACAGAGCAGAGGACGCTGGAGAGGAATGAGAGCAGAACAAGTGTCCCAAAAGCTTCAGAGGGTAAAGAACAACAGCGATAGAGGATGGCACAGGAGCCCACGTGGACCTGGCAACCAGAGGCCACAGGCTTCACAGGACCCTGTGAGGACACAGCCACGGCCCACAGCCCTGGAGTCATGCTTGGACACAGCTGCTGGAGCAGAGCAGTGAGGGCCACACCCCAGGGCCCTTGCAGATGACCCACAGCTCACAGGCTGCCAGCCAGGAGCAGGATGGAAGGACAGCCAGAAAACAATAAATCCCTGCTGTGACTATGACCGGTGTGACATGAGTCCCCTAGGGCTTGGAATCCACCCAGGGTGGAGTCAGAATTAAACCCAGCAGGTGGTTTTCAAATGAGAAAGTGGTTGATTTATGTAAACCTAAACTGAGAAATTATAGGATTTAACTCTTAACTTAAGAGCAACTGGGTTACATTTCCCACTGTTGAGAAAAATAGAGGCTCAAGGTCAGAGATAAGAGCACTCAGGGAATGAGAAAACTACACTTTTGAAATTTTGTCATCCATACCTGTACCATACCTTTGAAAAAGCCTGTTATAACTGCACATAGGAAGGAATGAGGGAATATTCATGTTTCTGGGCTAGTGACATGTTCTAGCCTCCAGAGGAGGCCCCACCCTGGACTTGGAGACAGTCTCTTTCTGCAATTAGAAAACGGGCTACTCAAAGGGCTGAGTAGACAAGGCTGCACCGCAGAGCTGAGGTTTGAAGGCATCTAACTCTCAGCTGTGCTGTTCCTTATTTGGTTCCACACCACCTCTCAGGACAGGAGGAACACAAGCTCACAGGTTGCCCCTGTCCCATGGCAGGGCAGGTAGAGAGCCCGAGGAACATGGTAATGCTGCATCAGAGTGGCCAGCATCAGCCCTGATGCTGGGCATCTGTGGACCTTGGTTGACACTAGAAAATAGTCTCAGACTGTGAACACACTTGTTCCAGTGTGTTTATATTGTTACATTGTTTGTATATTGGAAGACAACAAGGAGTTCAAAGTGGGGAGTTCCCAGGAGGAAGGGGCTTCCCTACCCTCACTTTTCTCTATATGGATTGGATTTGGCCCCTCCAGTGACTTGTGCCATGCTGATGGCCTCATCAACCACCATTTGCCATAAAAAGTTGTTCTGCTAGAAGGAGGAATGCATCTGAGATGGGCTCATGGAAGCTCTTCCTTTTTCAACAAAGAAGATACAGAGGTCAACGCAGGCTGCTGCAGGTCAGCCACCAGGCTGGGGACAGCTATGAGTGTCTGCTTTTGCAATCCCTTCTGAAAAATTCTATATTGATTTTAGGATTGTGCATAGGAGGGGAAAAAGAAATAGAACAACACAAATTGCATTCTGCAGCTGGCTAGAATCCTTTCTGTCACTGGAAATCCATACCTGAGTACTCAAGAGGCAGGTTTCATGGCTCCTGCCCAAGCACAAGCGGTGCTGGGATTGAGGAAGAAACAGGAAGCTCTGTGCAGGGAGCAAAGTCAGGGCCATGAAAAGTAGACTACACAGAGTTTGCAACTGTACTAAGCAGGGGGAATGGCTAGAATTCCTGACACAGTGAAGTAAAGGGTTTTATACTGTATAGTCAGAAGCTTCAGTGCTCCAGCGCAGCGCATAGTTACAGCATACACCATCTGTCCATCATTAATGTTAGCTAACATTTACATGTGCTCACCACATGCCAAGCACTCAGAGAGGGGCTCACTGCACCTGTCCTGTTCAGTTTTCACCACAGCCCTGTGTGTGGGCACTATCCTTAGTCAGAGAGATGAACTGTTTTGCCTAAAGTCACACAAGTAGGTCAAAGCAGGACTAGAATCTGAGGCAAGCTCTCTCCACTGTTCAAGCCTGTGTTCATTACTATGCTACTTAGTACAATCATGTGAGAAAACACAGTGTAGAGAAAACAAAGAGTTGGGGTTCAGAAAACCTGCTTCAACTCTGATCCTTATCAGCTCTGTGGCCTGGAAAGGGTGCAGAGTCTGTATTTCTATGTCCCCAACTGTATAATGAGACTGTGTGAGCGTGGTGTGAGCACATGGCCACTCTGCGATAACTGCTATTCGAGTGCCTGCTCTGGGCCAGAAACTGTGCTCAAGACTAGTAATATAGCAGAGACATGGTCTGAGTGCTCATGGAGCTCAGGCCACAGGAGGGATTGATCAGGTCACCACAAAAATAACAACAAGCAGCACTGGAGGCTGCAGCCTAGTCCAGGAGATCAGGAACTTGTGCTCTGAGCTAGATGAAAGAGGTCACAGAACAATATTGCTAGCAGATTGGGGGTGGGAGGGTAGGTGCATATAAAAATCACTGTGGAGGGGGTGGAGCATGCAAGCCCATGGACCTAAAGGAGGCCAGGGGAGGCCCATAGAACCCTAGGCTGTGGAGGGGCTGTGATTGATAGCCCAGACCTTGCAGGGCCCCCTAAGCAGTGATGGGGATTGTAGTCCTTATCTAAGAGCAAAAAAGAAAACTTTGTATGGAGGGTGATCTGTATAGACTTGCGTTTCAAAAACAGATGGGCAGGGAGACCAAATAGGAGACTGTGGCCACAGGCAGCAGGTGGTGGTGGCTTAGACCAGCATGATGGGTGTGGCAGTGGAGAGCAGTCCATGGGTTTAGGAGGTGATTAGGAGGTGACTTAGGTAGGCAGCGGTAGTGTGTTGGAATGGGGGGTAAAGAAAAGGTAGCTGCCAAGGATAAGGTCTAGATGTTTGGGAGAGGAACTAGATGAACAGCGGTACCACTCACTGAGATCAAGGTAGTAGGACAAGTAGGCTCCTATGGAGCTCCACAAACTGGGATCTCAGACATGTAGAGTTTGAGGTGCCTTTGAAACATCAAGTAAAGAGATCAGGTAGGCTAAACAGACCTGGCATTCTTAAAACCATAACTAGTACATTCTATGTGACATTTAAGAGGAAATGACAGAGTCCCTGCTGTAGGTGCAAAGAGATTTTTCTTTTGTATAACACACAGTGCCTTCCCTTAATGAGTAAGCCTCATTTGTGAAAGTAGATGAACACATGACATCAAGAGAAAACATCAGTCAGTGTGTGACTGATTATCAAAGATTGGGGTATGCTGTAGATGAGTGGAGAACCTTCCCGGAGAAAGGGAGGCTCACCTGGGAGACACCTGGCCAGCAGAGGGACAAGTGGTAAGGAAGACAGCCATACAACCATGAGCAAGAGAAGAGAGGATAAACACAGCGCTGCATTGGAGGTGGTGAGGTGGGAGACTGACTGCAGAGTGCAGTGCTCATGTTAGATGACATAGGGTCACAGAGTTCACCACTTAGTGCAAAGGTGTATTTGAAGGTAAGATGTGTTCTTTGAATTGTCAGCTTTCTATTTCATTGGCTTCTGGTCTTGTTAAAATAGTCAGTCATGGCAAATAGCAAACACAAGTTCAAATAACATTAAAATTGAGGGGTGTGTGTGTGTGTGTGTGTGCATTTGTTTTCCTTGTGCAGGGCTTTAAGCACTGTAGTACCTAATAGCCATTTTAGTAAAAATGATATTTTTAAAAAGATGTGAGGGGCCTAGAAGAAAATGATGTCTATTTCCACTCCTTCACAGTCTTGGCTGTTGAGGGCAGCTGGGGTGACCCTGTCATTTAGCCTGGGGGCCCTGCAATGAGAGGGAGAGGATAACTCACAGAGCCAGGGGAGTGGTGGCAATGACCTTCAAATTTTGGTTCACATGAAAAAATGTCTTCAGTTTTGAATAAAGTGTGTCCATGTAAGGAAGATGACTCATCCTGGGCTTTCTACTCTGCATTCTGGCCATGTCAGGCCTGCCCCCTTTCCTCACCTCCTTCAGGGTCAGAACCAGCGCTTGTCCTTGCAGAGTCTGTCAGAAGGTCAGGTGCGCACATGGGAAAACAGGGAGAGGGTGGCTGCTGGACTGAGGGAGGGCTTGCCTTCCAAATCTGCTGGAAAGAAGACCCAGTGCCCAGAGAACCAGCATCTTCCAGTTGCATCTGCTTATTATGTCCAGGAAGATCATCCACAGGTGACTTGTGCAAAGGCAGCATTTATTTTTAATTTGTAACTGTCCACTTTTCTCAGTCTTAAGGAAAATTACTCTTGCAGAACCTGCAGAGTATTGTAGTTCAGGGATAGCCACTTTGGGGCCCATTTAAAGTAAGTTGACTTATATATTTTGGAGGTCAGACCCTTGTCTGAGGTATCATTTGCAAATATATTTTCCCATATGGTTGGTTCCCCTTTCATTCTATTGCTCTTTTCTTTAGCTATGCAGAAGCTTTTATTTTTGATGAGGTCCCACCTATTTATTCTTTCCTTTATGTCCCTTGCTCTAGGGGACATATCAGTGAAAATATTGCTGAGTGGAATATCTGAGATTTTCCTGCCTATGTCCTCCTCTAGAACTCCTATGGTGTCACAACTTACATTTAAGTCTTTTATCCACCTTGAATTTATTTTTGTGTATGGTGTAAGTTGGTGGTCGAGTTTCATTTTTTTGCATGTAGCTGTCCAGATCTCCCAACACCACTTGTTGAAGAGGCTATTTTTACTCCATTTTACACTTATAACCCCTTTGTTGAATGTTAATTGACCATAGAAACTGTGGGAAATAGTATGGAATTTTTTCAGAAAACTAAAAATGGAACTTCCTTTTCATCCAACAATACCACTGCTGGGATTATACCCTAAGAACCCTGAAACACCAATTCAAAAGAACCTATGTATCCCAATGTTCATTGCAGCATTATTTACAATAGCCAAGTGCTAAAAGCAACCTAAGTATCCATCAGTAAATGAGTGGATAAAAACTGTGGTACATTTACACAATGGAATACTATGCAGCAGAGAGAAAAAAGGAGCACCTACCCTTTGTGACAGCATGGATGGAACTGGACAGCATTATACTGAGTGAAAAAATCCAGGCAGTGAAAAGCAAATACCATATGATCTCACCTATAAGTGGAACCTAATCAACAAAACAAACATGCAAGCAAAATATAGCCAGATACATTGAAATAAAGAACAATTGACAATAACCAGAGGGGAGGGGAGAGGGATAATTGGGGAAAAGAGGGAAAGAGTCATTAAGAAACCTGAATAAAGGACACATAGACAAAGCCAAAGGGGATAGGTTTGAGGGTGGGAGGCGGGGATGGGTGGAGTGGGGGGGGGGGGGTGACAGGGTGAAAATGGAGACAACTGTATTTGAACAACAATAAAAAATAAATCTAAAAAATAAAATAAAGTAAGTTGACCTATATTTATTTTATATATAGGAGTGGGGTTGTGCTTTGAAGAATGCCTTTTTGCTAACAAATACTTTTTTAATATGTCATAGCAAAATCCCCAAAGAAAAGGAGGAAAAAATCTGTGTGTAGCCATAAAAATCCTCTTTGCATGATCATCTTTGTGAGAGGTAGACAACAAGGGGAAATTTTAGAGCCAAAACAATAATTCTCCTTCCCACCAGAAGAGACTTTCTCAGGCCCTGAAGACCCTGTGTTCATCAGACTCCTGATTTTATCTGCACTTTCTATATAATCATGACAAGCCCTCACTCAATAAAAGTATGTTTTGTTTTTTAATTTTTATTGATTTTTAAAGAGAAAGAAACATCAAATTTATTGCTCCATTTATCTATATAATCATTGGCTGATTCCTGTATGTACCCTGACTGGGGTTCACACCCACAACCTTGGTGTATTGGGGCAATACTCTAATCAGCTGAGCAAGTATCAGCTCTTTGTAACCCAGGGACTGACCTATTGCATTCTTCCCAAAAGAAGATAGCTTCGGGTGCAGAACTTAGTGTGTACATTCTCATTCTGGATACTGTTTCAGCCTGTAGAGAGGGACCCCAGACAGGGGATGACAGGAGCTTAATCCAAACTGAGTTCTGCATTCCTATGTCCATTAACAGGATGAAATAAAGGTGTGTGATGTCCAAGAATGGTGCTCAGTCCTGAGAACAGCTTCAGTACACAAGACCTATCCAGCCACAACTGCTGACATCACTCCAGGTCCCTTACCACAGGCGGCCAAGAGCCTCCATAAGACACAGTCTCATCTGCTCAGCCCCACAATCATTCAAACATGGCAGCTGTGAGCCTTGGACTCCTGCCAGCAATGGCCCTGGCCTTGCTCCTGTGTCCAGCCTGTCTTAATTCAAACCACTTAACCGTAGACCATCATTTCCATCAGAAAACAGTCCAGAACTCCTGCTCAAGTACTGCTGGTGGCCTAATAACATCTAGCTATAGTTTTAAAAATATGAGTGGGGTGGGGACTACCATATATATCAGTTTGTAACACTAGTGTTGGGACCGGATTTTAATCCCAGTCTCAGATTTATCCATTCATTACTTTTTCTTCTGGACCCATGGTATGCCAGAAATGATGCTGCGTGCCAGTGCCCAGGAGCATCCAGGAGCATCCAGTGCCCAGGAGCCAGTGCACATGACCAACACAGGCTCCCAGGCTGCACTTTGTCAGTAAGAGACTTTAATGGACAGCCAGAGCCTTAAAGTCCTGCTAGTGATATTTGCAGCTGTTCCTACAAAAACTAGTAACTCCCTTAGCTTGTCACAATGAGAAACAGAGCACTCACCATTTGTGATGGAGTCACTGCTTCACTCTGAACACATATCGACTGGGGCAGAGCACATGGTCAGGCTGCCCTGTGAAGACCCCACACAGTCCCTATCCCCAGAGCCCAAAGTGGATTGTCCCTCAACATCACCAACCTGTGTGGAATTAACCCAGTGCTGGGGAGACAACCAGATGGCGAGATTGTATAACTCATTCCAGGTCTGTCCTCAACCCCAGTGTAGTTCCCTTAGTTCCCATTCAGTTTAGCACTATGACAGGCTACTGTGAGTTGCTAGCATCACCAGTGAAAAAATGGAGATGAGACTGGGAAGGTTGGCTTTTTTTCTTATTTCTTTTATAGTTTACCCGATTAATAATGTGGGTAAAAGGAAATGCCACTTAATAAAATGCAGCATATCTAGATGCTCTCTAAATGGACGAGTCCAGCAAAGTAGCATCTGGTTCCTTCCCTTGTAATTGTCTCAGAAAGATTACTGAGACCAAATTTTGTTCTTTAGAATCCAGAGTCTGTCTACACACCTAGAGCTTAGATCCAATACTTGTTTATTCTGACTACCTAGTTATCAAAACTGTTAAAAGCTAACTTCACTTTTTATAGTCATCAAAGTCAATTTTAATTTAAAAACTGAAAAATAATTAAGCCATCTTTGCAGGCATTGCAAATTGGGGTAAAAACTAGGGAAATGTCTTATTACACATGGTTTGTGAATGACTTATGTTGAATTGTCACCTCTGAGTAAAATTTGAGTTTGGTTTCATTGGCACATGATTTTTCATGGGCACATTTTCAGCTTTTGTATCCACTTGAAATGAAAAGGACAGGTCCATATTTCATCTCACTCTCTATAGTTTGCCTAAGGCCGTTGTCTTGCCCCTGGCAGTATTTCCTCAAGGAACTGCCATTAAAAGGATCACTTGCATCCATCCACACTCTGGCTTTTTTTCATAGTAGCAATGATAATCTATAAATTAAGCTCAATAACTTCTCAGAGATGCTGTTACATTCTTGTTACCTTTGTTCCCATTGAAGCTAATCTGGGTTGTTTTCTTCTTTTTAACTTAAATATTTTTAATTAAATCTATTGGGGTAATATTAGTTAACAACATTATATAAATTTCAGGTGTACAATTTTATAATATGATATCTGTATACTGCATTGTGTACTTACCACCCTAAGTCTAGTCTACCTTTGTCACATTGTATTTGACCCCCTTTACCCTTGTCATCCTTTCTCACCCCTCATCCCTTCTGGTAACCACCATTTTGTTGTCTGTATCTATGAGTTCATCTTTTTGTTTTGTATTTGTTGCTTGTTTTATATCCTACATATGAGTGAAATCGCAGCCTTGTCCTTTGCCATCTGATTTATTTCACTTAGCACAATAGAGCCATCCATGCTGTCACAAATGGTAATATTTCATTTTTTTATGGCTGAGTAGTATTCTGTTGTATACATGTACCACATCTTTATCTAGTCATCCATTGAAGGACACTTGGGGTGTTTTCATGTCTTGGCTGTTGTGAATAATGCTGCAATGAGATCTGGGTTATTTTAATCACAGTATCCTCTTACTGACAAAAAGAGAAACCAAAGGTTGTTTTGACAATACTGTTTTTTAGAAAAAAATATAATGAGAAACCACTGGAAGGAAAGAAAAGGAAGGAATCATGAGACCCAAAACATTTGTGTGGTCAAGGGTATACAATAGGGTCAATTGTAGCTCATGGACAAATCATGAGTGTGTATGAGGTATTTGCATTGAGCCTGAAAAGGTGTTTTGAGGTCCCTGTTGTATTGAAGTAGGTGTTGACTAGGAACAGACCCACTGCACATAAACCATATTACTCTTGAACTTTCTGACAAGCTGTCTATACTTACAGTTGGCCTCAGGTTCCATGGAAACCCGAAGGCTCTGTTACAATTGAGTAAGTGTTCACAATACAGGTGCTGCCACTTTCCCCAGCCCTTTGCTGTGATGATGGTGACAGGAATTCTACTCTAGTCAGGCACCATGTGTAGTACACAGAGCAGAGTTAGATAGGTCTACTTCCTTATGCCAGACGACTTCAGGGAAAATGTCTCAGAATGAGGGCACCCTTGAGAGGTTTAGGGACTTTTCTTCATATTCTCTGTCATTGTGCATGTGTGGGTTTACATTTAATTCTTTCCAGTTTTTATTGTGGTAGAATATAAATATAATAAATAACAAAATAAATAAAACATAAAATGAGATTACCATTTTTAGGTGTACCAATCAGTTGCATTGAAAACATTCATATTGTTGTGCAACCATCACCACTGTCTGTCTCCAGAACTTTTTCATCTTCCCAAACTGAAACTCCATCCCTGTTAAACAATAGCTTCCTATTTCCCTCTCCCCCAGCCCTGGCTGCCACCATTCTGCTTCCTGTCCCTGTGAATTTGACAATACTGGGAACTCCTACGTGTGCAATCATACTGTGTGTCCTTTTGTGTCTGGTTGGTTTCGCTCTGCATGATGCCCCATATCCATCCATGCTGCATCAGTCTGAGATCTATGCAGAGTGCTGGGAAAACTGAACTGAAGCCAACACTGCAGTGACACACAGCCGATGTGAGTCCTCAACTCTCCCACATCTTCTCTGGACTACCCTGGCCCTCGGGAAATGAAGCAGTAATTTTTGTTGGGTATATTTAAGAATCCTTTACATCCAATAAAATTCACCCTTTTGGTATATATTTATTAATATATGAGTTTTGAGGCACTGATGTTTTGAAGTATGCCTAGCTGACCAACTGATAAAACTGATAAATGGATATATGAGGTTCCTAGACTAGTCACATTCATAAAGACAGAAAGTAGAATGGTGGCTGCTGGGGGAAAAGGGACAGAATTAATGTTTAATGGGGACAGAGTTTCAGTTTGGGGAGCTAAAAACGTTCCGGAGATGGTGGTGGTTGTACAACAATGTGAATGTGCTTGATGCCACTGAACTGTAAACTTATAAATGGTTTTAAGCATAATATCTGTGCAATTGTATGTGATACTTGGGAATCTGGACAGTTTTAATCACAAGGAGAAAAAGAAATCTGTTCCTTTTCCTGGGCCGAACTGGAGAACTCCAACATAAGACAAGGTCACAGAAGCCCTCAAGGAAGTGTGAACGCAGGGAGCATACCTGCAGCACACCTCTTCCTTTCAGGGCCAGCTGAGCAAAGTTGTGAAGGAGGCAGCCTAACCCACTCATACTCAAACCAAACCTCCCAATGCCTTTTACTACCATTTTGATATGGTGAAAGCTCTACTGATTCTTAGGATTTCCCAGAATACTCTTAGCAAACTTCTGTCTGGAAAATATCATAGACTCCAAAGACCACATACCTTTTGATTTTTCCTTCTCTGATGGTAATCCCTGGTGTGACCTCCAGAAAACTTTATCTCTCAGTTTCCTGGGTACCAAGTGGAACTGTCCCTTTGACAACTTTTACATTAGCTTCCTCTCCCAAGTGAACACTTACTCACCTTATAACTTCCTAATTAATGTCAATATGCCAACCATTCTCCCATCAGCTATGCTTAGAATCTCCTTGAGATGTTGAGTTCTTCTCTCCCTTCTATTGTAGCCAGCCAGTCACTGAGACCCAGCAGCCACCTGGGGTAAAGAACCTAGTTCTTTTTTTTTATTGTTGTTCAAGTATAGTTTTCTGCCTTGTACCCCTATCCCAGCCCACCCCCAAGCCCTCTCCACCTCCCTACCATTTCCACTCCTCCTTGTTATTACCTATATGTCCTTTATACTTGAAGAACCCAGTTCTTGATTGACTCTTAAAATGCACTCAGGATGTGTTTCCATTTGATTTTTTTCCCACAAGGTCAATACCACAGTGAGCACATTTAGCTACTCAATAAATTCTTCCTGAACTTAATGTCATTAAAAAAGTAAATCTCACATCTGGCCAAGATGGAGGTAGAAGTAGATACACTTTTCCTCCTCACACATCCAAAAGAAGGATGACAACAAATTTAAAAACAAAATATAACCAGAACTGCCAGAAAATCAAACTGTATGGAAGTCCAACAACCAAGAAGTTAAAGAAGATACATTCAACCAGACTGGTAGGAGGGGCAGAAATGGGGAGCCAGGGACAAGAGGATGCGTGGCAGGCAAGGCAGCAGCTGACAGACCAGGTGGTCCCACATTTGTGTGCAGATAAACTGGGAGGAACAACTACGGAGTAAGACAGACCAAGCAACCTAGGGTTCCAGCGTCGGGAAATAAAGCCTCAAAACTTCTGACTGAAAAAACCTGTGGGTGTTGAGGAAGCATGAGAAACTCCAAGCCTCACAGGAGAGTTTGTTGGAGAGACCCACAGGATCCTAGAACATATGCAAACCCACCCTCCTGGAATCAGCACCAGAAGGGCCCAATTTGTTTGTTGGTAGTGGATGAAGTCACTAAAAGTGGGCCAAGAGCTGAGCAAATGGCATTGTTCCCTCTTGGACCCCTCTCCCACATACAGTACCACAAAGCAGCAACATGGATTGCCCTGCCCTGGTGAATACCTAAGGCTCTGCCCCGTACTACATAACAGGCATGCTGAGATGAAGAAATATAGCCCAAATGAAAGAACAGATCAAAACTCCAGAAAAAATACAACTAAGCAATGAAGACATAGCCAACCTATCAGATGCAGAGTTCAAAACACTGGTAATCAGGATGCTCACAGAAATGATTGAGTATGGTTGCAAGATAGAGGAAGGAGTGAGGGCTATGAAAAGTGAAATGAAGAAATATACACAGGGAGTTAACAGTGAAGGGAAGGAAACCAGGACTCAAGTCAATGATTTGGAGAAGAAGGAAGAAATAAATATTCAAGTGGAACAGAATGAAGAAACAAGAATTCAGAACAATGAGGAGAGGCTTAGGAACCTCTGGGACAACTTTAAGTACTCCAACATTGAATCATAAGGGTGCCAGAAGGAGAAGAACAAGAGCAAAAAATTGAAAGCTTATTTGAACAACTAATGAAGGGAAACTTCCTGAATCTGGCAAAGGAAATAGACTTCCAGGAAGTCAGGAAGCCCAGAGAGTCCCAAAGAAATTGGACCCAAGGAGGAACACACCAAGACACATCATAATTAAATTACCCAAGATTAAAGATAAAAAGTGAATCTTTTAAAAAAATTATTTATGTTTAGAGAAGGGAGGGGAGGGAGAGAGAGAGAGAGAGAAACATCAATGTGTGTGGTTGCCTCTCACACACACCCTACTGGGGACCTGGCCAGCAACACAGTCATGTGCCCTGACTGGTAATCAAACTGGCAACCAGACAGTTCACAGTCTGGCACTCAATCCACTCAGCCACACCAGCCAAGACTAAAGACTCTCTCTCTCTTTTTAAAGATTTTATTTATTTATTTTTAGACAGAGGGGAAAGGAGAAAAGGGAGAGAGAAAGAGAGGAGGAAAAACATCAATGTGTGACTGCTTCTCAAGCGCCCCCCATCAGGGGCTTTGCCCACAACCCAGGCATGTGCCCTGACTGGGAATTGAACCAGTGACCCTTTAGTTCACAGGTCAGTGCTCAGTCCACTGAGCTACACCAGCCAGGGCTAAAGACAGAACTTAAAAGCAGCAAGAGAAACAGAGTTACCTACAAAGGGGTTCCCATAAGACTATCAGCTGATTTCTCAAAAGAAACCTTACAGGCAAGAAGAGACTAGAAAGAAGTATTTGAAGTCATGAAAGGCAAGGACCTATATCAAAGATTACTCCATCCAGCAAAACTATCATTTAGAATGGAAGGGCAGATAAAGTGCTTCCCAGGTCAAGGTCAAGTTAAAGGAGTTCATCATTACCAAGTCCTTATTACATGAAATGTTAAAGAGACTTACCTAAGAAATAGAAGATAAAAAAAACTATGAACAGTAAAATGACTACAAATCCCTAACTATCAACAACTGAACCTAAAAAACAAAAACAAAAACTAAGCAAACTAGAACAGGAACAGGATCACATGGAGTATTATCAGTGGAGAAGGGGGTGGGGAAAGAATGGGTAGGAGTTACAAGGAATATGAAGCATAATTGGTAGGCATAAAATAGACAGGGGGATGTTAAGAATAGTATAGGAAACAGAGAAGCCAAAGAATTTATATGTACAACCCATGGACATGAACTAAGGTGGCGGGGTGTGAGGAATGCTAGAGGGCAGGGGATGCATGGTGGAGGGGGAATAATGGGGAGGAAATCATTGGAAAAACTGTAATAGCATAATCAATAAAATATACTTAAAAAGAGAAAAAATAAAATAAAACCAATCTGATTAAAAAATGGGCAAATATGAATAGACATATAGACATATAGACATGCATGGTCAACAGGTACATGTAAAGATGCTTAATATCACAACTAATCATGGAAATGCAAATCAAAACCACAATGAGATATTGCCTCACACTTGTCACAATAGCTATTATCAATAAATCAACAAACAACAAGTGTTGTCAAGGCTGTGGAGACAAGGGTACTCTCAGGCACTGTTGGGATTGAAAATTGGTGCAGCCACTATGGTAAACAAAAAGTTAAAAATAGAACTACCCTATGATCCAGCAATCCCACTTCTGGGTATTTATCTAAAGAAAATTAAAATACTATCTCAAAAAGATATATGCACTCCCATGTTCATTATAGCATTATTTACAATAGCCAAGCTATGGAAGCTTATTGTTCACCAATGGATGAATGAATAAAGAAAATACGATATACAGGGTGGGCAAAGGTAGGTTTACAGTTGTAAGTATACAAAACACAGAGTTTGTTCTTGTATTATTATTTATTAATTGTTCTATTATTTTTCATGTGAACAATTCTAAACCTACTTTTTCCTAACTCTGTATATGGGATATATATAAGTTCCTTAGTCCATATATCATATATGTACATATATTAGAATATCATTTAGCCATAGAAAGAATGAAATCTTGGTATCTGTGACAGACCTGGGATAGACCTTGAGAGTGTTATGCTAAGTTAAATAAATCAGAGAAAGACAAATACAGTAGATCTCACTTATATATGGAATCTAAAAAACAACTCAGCAAAAAGAAAACACATAGAAAACCAAGCTAGTAGATAGAGAGAACAGATTGGTGGTTCCCAGACAAAGGCAGGAAATGGAGAGTGGGGATGAAATAGGTGAAATGGATCAAAAGGAAGAAACTTTCAGTTATAAAATAATTAAGTCATGGAGATGTAATATAATATATAGCATGGCAAGCATAGTTAATAATTCTGTATTCATATTTCAAGTTGCTGAGAGAGTAGATCTTAAAAGTCCTCCTCACAAGAAAAAAATTGTAACTATGAACAGTGACAGATGTTTACTAGATTTCCTGTGGCGGTCCTTTCACAGTATGCACAGATATCAATTCATGATGCTGTACACCAGAGACTAAGATGATGTTATATGTCAATTATACCTCAGTAAAAAAAGCCAAGAAAAAAAGGGAAAAGAATGTTTGCAGCATTTATGCATGGCAGGACCAGGCTCATTCACCTGGGTGGAGATCTATCCTTACTAGTCTACTAGGCTGGGCTGGACTGCAGCTTAGCAAACCCTTCTGGGATCCTGCTGGTTTTGCTTAAATGGCTATTTTAAGAAGACAAGAATATAACTTCTTGTGAGAATTCATTAATAAATTTATTATACAGGGGAAACATTGTCATGCTTTTAAAATATGATGTCTTTCAGATCTTTTAAAATTCATGCCCTGGAAAATGTATCAACAGTATCCTGAGAAAAAGAGAGAAAAAAAGTCCTTGTCTATCTCTCATGTAGTCAAATTTGAAAGGAAGTAACACCCAGCTGCTACTCCTACACTGAGACAGTTTTGGGTCTGGCTTCACAAACTTCAAGAAACTTGTGAACTAAGGAACTTGTATGTTTGTGTGCTTGTGTTCAGTGGTGATTTGGATGTCACTAGTCACCCACTGGAAGCAGGACACTGCTAGACATGATAAAAAGACTTTTTAAAAGAATAGTCACATGGTTCACATAATATAGGAGCCCATATTCCAAAGAAATAAGTAGAACCCTCTCCCAGGACACTCAAAAACACACAGGGGCACATACTCAGTATCTACTAACTCACAAAGGCGTTCCCATAAGGTCAGCTGATTTCTCAAAAGAGACCTTACAGGCAAGAAGGGGCTGGAAAGAAGTATTTGAAGTCATGAAAGGCAAGGACCTCCATCCAAGATTGCTCTATCCAGCAAAGCTTTCATTTAGCATGGAAGGGCAGATAAAGTGCTTTTCAGACAAGGTCAAGTTAAAGGAGTTCATCATCACCAAGCCCTTATTTTATGAAATGTTAAAGGGACTTATCTAAAAAAAAAAGACTAAAAAAACATGTATAGTAAAATGAGAGCAAATTCACAATTATTAACAACCATACCTAAAAAAAAAAAAAACCCAAAACAGAAAGAAACTAAGCAAACAACTAGAACAGGAACTGAACCACAGAAACAGAGATCACATGAAGGGTTATCAACAGGGGAGTGGGAGGAGGAGAGAGGGGGGAAAAGGTATGGAGAATAAGTAGCATAGATAGTAGGTAGAAAATAGAGAGGGGGAGGGCAAGAATAATATGGGAAATGTAGAAGTTAAGAACTTATGACACATGGACATGAACTAAAGAGGGGGGAATGTGGATGGGAGAGAGTGTGCAAGGTGGAGGGGAATGAAGGGGGGAAATGGGACAACTGTAATAGCATAATCAATAAAATATATTTAAAAAATATCTACTAACTCCTGATATATACATTTCAGTCCTTGGCATTTAAATCTTCATGGGTAAGTGCTGTGTTGAAAAACTCCCAAAGTCTATCTGCTAAGCCTGGAATAGTGCCTGGTATCTAATAGACATGCAACGATGCTTGATGAATTAATTCAAGGCATGAAAAGAA
The DNA here is from genome assembly GCF_004126475.2 of Phyllostomus discolor. Taxonomy (NCBI): domain Eukaryota; kingdom Metazoa; phylum Chordata; class Mammalia; order Chiroptera; family Phyllostomidae; genus Phyllostomus; species Phyllostomus discolor. The sequence goes on from NC_040904.2 coordinate 113,130,890, forward strand.
TGATTATGAGTGTCATAATTTTGTAACATCTCAAAAATGTGATCTTAAGATCTACTTTTTATTTTATTTTTAATTTTTTAATTTCAGTTCAAAAATCAACATTATTTTACTTTAATTTCAGGTGTATAGCAGAGTGGTTAGACATTTATATAATTTAAGTGATCCCCCTGTTAAGTCTAGTATCTACCTGACACCAAACACAGATACTGATTATATTCCCTAGGGTGTACTTACATCCCCATAACTATTTTTTAATTTCCAGTTTCACCTCTTACTGCCTTCACCTTTTTCCCCAGCTCCCCACCCCTCCCACATCTAGCAACCATTCTGTATCTATGAGTCTGTTTCTGTTTTGTTTGTTCATTTAACAAATGAATGGGAGGCCATTCCCATTTAACCATGTTTTGTTTTCATTCCTGAAATCCCTGGCAATCAAAGATAAGCCACACACATACAGCATCCCCTCTTCACCCTTGTGAACTTGTCTTAGGTTGAGCTCCTTAGAAGCAGAGTCTGAGACAGATCTCAGAGCACATGAATTACTGGGGAACTGTGCTCCAAGAAAACCAACTGAGGATTGTTGTTCTTTCCTAGTGTTAGGACCTGCAAGGTACAACAATTCATTCTTTACCTTGGAGGAAGCCTTCTACCTTGCCTTAGACCACTGGACCCTGAAAACTTGATTGATGTGTGGGGCCCCCTCTCTCAAGAGGAGTTTATCACTCACCTCTGGAGCACATGTCTTACCAAGGCCTTCGGGTCACTTGCCAGCCTTTTGCTCATCCAGCTGGATTAACATGATTTCATCAATGTGAAGTACCAGAATGATACTCTGCAAATAATCACTGAGGTCCAAGTACTCTGCACTTGACTGTGACAGAAAGCAGAAGAGTTAATGTGGCCCTGGGACAAGGTTCAATGAGTAATGTTCATCCCATGTGGGATTGACTGTTTTAGCCTCCACTGTGGTTGGTATGGAGGAGAATCCATTTGCCAGCTTAATAGCCACATATCACACACCAGAGTCTGTATTCAGCTGCTCTAGCAGAGAGTACCACGTTAGGTACATTGAGCCTGCTGTCTGGTCACATCTGTGGTGGGGAAGGGTCTTTCACTATGATCCATTTGGTTTCTTCGGGGGCCAGATGGAGAATTAATGGGGATGGATGAGGATCACCAGCCTTGCATCCTATAAGTCCTGGAGAGTGGCACTAACCTCTACCATTCCCTCTAGGATACAGTAGTGTTTGTTGTTTACTATCTTACCTGGGGTAGAAGGGACTGCTACTTGACTTTCTTATTATTGATACAATAGTTGTTATTCCACAGGTGAAGGAACCAATGTGAGGGTTCCTTTAATGGCCAAGGACATCCATTCTGGTAAGACTTTAGTGAATTAAGGGAATAATCACTGAGGTCCATGGACTCTGTAGACCCACTTTACTTTGAACCTGGGCCAGTACTCCATTTATTACCAATGCCCATGTGCTCTTGTTCTAATAGGGCATGCATGATAGTACTTAGTACCAGATACTGCAGCCCAGTGTCTGCTGCAGCCCTGTGTCCTCCATCCCTCAGAAGCTTGTTCATACTTTATTTTGATTAATGTTTGATTGCCCTGATCTGTCATTGTCTCTTCAAAGCATCACTGCTGCTCTACAACCCAGGATAACTCTGTGGGGTGATTTATGTTCTAATCACCCCCACAGAGTTGTCCTGTTTCAAGGGAAAGAGCTTTGGTGCCCCCACAACCATCAGTGACTGGCCCTTGCGGGGGCTAGGGAGTGCCAGTCTCATGCCTCACTAGCTTTTTTGAATCACCTCTAGAGTTTAAAACTAGATTTTAAACAGAATGAGGTGGGGATAAGGGCTGGGTAGGAAAAAAGATGTGTTTTATCCTCTTCTGCTTAGAGCTATGCTCATGAAAAAACAGAATAGGCAAGGCAAGAAGGATGGTGAGTCACCAAACAGCACGAAATATGTTCCAAGTAGCATTTTAAGCTAAATATCTAGTAAACAGAAAAGCTAGGTCTCTTTCTGTCTTCCTGAATGCCCTTTCCAGAGTCCCTACTCAACCCCAAATTGAGAGGTCACTGCAGACATGCTCAGTAATGACAATTTCTTATAAAAAAAATTAAGTGAAGTTATTAAGCCTCAAGAAGCTTTTCTTATTGTTTGTAAAATTACAGGGCTACCGATCTTTAGACACTGACCAATAAATCTTCAATTATTTTCCATGTTTCCAGGAAAATGAATTAATGTAGCATATGTTCAATGAAAGAGCTAAACCACCCATTTTTCTAGCACTGGAGAGTAATTTAATGTTCCTGGGGAATTTGTGACTCATTTCATTTGAATAATCAGCACTTATAATCATGTTAAGTATGTATGGCTTAAGCATTTTGGTTTGCTTCTTAATGAAATAATTTTACCAGAACCTATACAAATTTTTCAGCTTTAAATCATACTGACAACCTGTTCTTGACATCTTTATTGTCCCAATATGAGGGCTTCTAGATCCTTTATAAGCACCACAAGTTTTAAAATGAAAATGTCAGCTTCAACACTGTTTCTCATTTATCATAACAGAAACCCAAATTACACAGCAGAGCCCACCCAAAAGAGTTAGCTTCTGAAGTTCTGTATTTTAATCCCGCAGAGTGTAAGTAACTGATTGATGCTTTCAGAAAAGGTCTGTTTAGTAGCAGGAGAGCAGAACCATCACCTGCTAGAATTGGCACTGGTGGTGGACAGTGGCCTGCTATAGTGGAGCACTGACCACACTGTCCTTCTGACAGTGAGATACTCCAAATATACCCCAAAGTACAAAAAATTACATCATGGCAACCCTACACTCAATATCTAAGTTTAATAAACTTAATATCTTGCCACATTTGCTTTAGATATTTTATTTCAAAAACAAATATTTCAGGTAAAGTGAAGCTCCCTGTGTCCTTCTCCATCGTCTTAGGGCCACGCCTCTCAAGAGGAAACCTACTCTGCATTAACAATCTCTTGTTGTGTAACAAGCTGCCACAAAACATAGCAGCTAAAAACTACAGACCGTTATTACCTCACACAGCTTCTGATGGTCAGTAGCCAGGAGAGACCCAGCTGGTAGTAAGTAGCTGGTTGCTCTGGCTCTGCCACGAGGCTGCTGTCATGCTGTTGTCTGAACTGCCATCATCTCAAGATTGCACTGAGGCTGAGGAGCCTCCTCCAAGCTCATTTGTGCTAGCGACTCAGCTCCTGCTGGCTGTGGCTGCAGCTCTCACCTGGGGGCCTTTGCCTAGAGCTGCTCACAGCATAGCAACGTGCTTCCCTCCATGGCAGCAGGTCAGAGATTGAAGATGGATGCTGGAGGTAGAAGCCACAGTCATTGTAACCTAATGTGGGACTGACATTACTTCTGTCCAACTGGGCTGTTGGTGAAAGACGAACCCTGGTACAGCGTAGGGCAGGGCTACACAGCAGTGTGAATACCAAGAAGTAGGAACCATTGGCCACCATCTTGAAGGCTCATTACTGCCACTCCAAGAATTTTTTTTTGTATTTTGACCACATAGATACATACATATAACATAAACTACATAACATTGATTTTTGCAATTTTTTGATTTATATAAATGATATTATATATATATATATATATATATATATATATATATATATATATCATCCTACATACAAACATAAGTTTTTGAGATGTTTCCATGTTGATTCACGTGCATCTCACTCATCCATTTTCTCCACTGTTGGAATCCCACTGTAGAACTATGTCATAATTTGGATATCCAGATTTAATTAAAAGAGATCGTTTTTACTTTTCACTATTAAAAATGAGCCGAACATTCTTAAACATGTCAACTTGTATATATGTACACACACTATTCTCTAAGGTATAGATTCAGAAGCAGGGTTACTGAGTCCAAGTACACCTATGTCTCCGACTTTGCTATGCTGCCACATTGTTCTCCAGAGCCGGTGCACTGACTGATACTTGTACCTGCCATGCTAATTTCACCCGTTACTCCACATCCTGACCAACAGAGAGGCAGATGCTAATTTTCACTAACCTGTTGGTGTATCTCATTGTGGCTTTTATTCACAGTTGACTAATATTTAAGAATTGACTAAATTTTTGTATGTTTCTGGACTCTTTGGGTGTCCTCTTCTGAGGATTACTTCTTAATATCCTTTGTTCTTTTGTCTATTCTGTTATTTGTCTTTTTCTTAACAATTAGAATAATTTTTACATATTCTGGATACTAATCACCTATTATTTAAAAGTATTACAATCATTTTCTTCTACTTTGTGACTGAATTTGTACTTTATTTTTGTGTCTTTTGCTAAACCAAATTTCTAATTTCAATAGGAGTCAAATTTATCATTACTTTTTCTTTATCATACATTAATTTTTGTGCCTTGATAAAAAGAAAAACAACTCTCTCCATAATAGCATAAAACTGTTAAATATTTTTCTAGTGTTTTAACCTTTTTAATTTCATATTTTAGTTGTTAGTACAATTGGAATTAGTTTTTGTTTGGCCATTGCTTTTGCTTTTCATATGGATAACCATTTGTCCCAACTCCTTTTATTGAATAGTCCACTCTTTTCTCACTATACACAGTGAGGTGTATGTCTTTTATCAAGTTTCTACATATCCATGGCTGTCTACTTGTGTATACATTAAACATCTGAGACCTTCACATTCAACCAGCACCATAGGATTTACTGCAGGCTGCCCCCTTAGCTTATGTGCAACTCCTTTTTCCAACAGTGAGAAACACAACTCTCATGATCATAATATATTTACTTTTTTGCTCTATTCTAAAATAAACACAAAGTAGTTTCAATTGTTCACCCATTTGTGTACAGTTCTTTTTGTCTTTAGCCTTATAATGTAGAGGTGAAGTAATGTTTTCCTAAGTTACTTAATTTTTTTCTTCGCCATTTGTTTCAGTGTTGGTATGTTATTCGTTTGTCCTTGTTTTTTTTTTAAAGTTGGGTAAATTGTTTGTATTCCATTTTGGATCCCCACACATCTGTTGATTTTAATTATTTCTTATTTTAATGAGTTTGTGATCATTGACATGGCTTTGTCACATAAGCATCCACAAGATGGTAAACATAAGAGGAGCAGCACTCTCCCCTCATCCCTTGCACCACGTTCCTTTCTGTTCCTCACTCTTTCTACTTCACCCCCACTAGCCCTCTTGTAGGTGGGATTGTCGCTGGTCTATTCTTTTTACAAAGGAGCAGATATATATTTATTTCCTTATGTTCTTTCTTACCTACAGTATAGATGTTCTTTTGCACCTTGTTTGTTTTTCACTTATCAGCGTATTCTGGAACTCATTCTAAATAAGTTCACATAAATCTTCTTCATTCCTTTTTTAAAAGAAAATGCATAGTACTCCATTGTGTAAATATACCATAATTTATTGAACAACTCTTCTGAGTATAGACATTTAGGTTTTTTAAATTATTTTTTAACTACAAATAATTCTATAATGGACAACCTGCACATTGTTATAGATGTATCTTCAAGGTGAACACTAGGTGTGCAACTTCTAGGTAAAAAATAATAAGAACATATATAGTTTTGTTACATTTTTGCCAAATTCCCTTACAAAAATTGTACCAGGTTGCATTTCCCACTAGCAATGCATGCATGTTCCCCAAAGCCTTGCCAATCAAAATGCTGTCATGCTTTTTCATTTTAGCCAACCCAACAGATGAGAAGTGGTGTGTATCTCTATGTTGTTTTAGTACATTTCTCAAATTAGGAGAAACTTGGAACAATTTTTGTACATGTAAAGGCTGTGTTTATACTTTTGTGAGTTGTTGGTTTCCCATTTTTCTGTTTGGTTTTGTTCCTTGGGTATGCAATTTTGAAGAGTTTTGTATATGTTAGGGATATTAGCCCTTTATCTGTGATATGGTGCATGCTGCAAATGCTTTGTCCTAGCTGGTCAGTGATCTTCTGACTATGCCTATGGTCATTTTTACCATGCAAAATTATAAAAATTTTTATATATTCAAACTTAGTAGTTTTTTATTTTCTTGGTATTTTTAGTGTTAGAAAGTCTTTCTCACACTACTGTTAAAGAGAAACACACTCTTTGATTTTCTTCAGTACTTGTATGGTTTTACTTTTCAATTTAGATCCCTGGTCCATTTGGAGTTTCTTTGGGGGTATGGTATGAGATGTAGATCTAGCTTTATCTTTATCTGATGGCTACCCAGCACCACTTGTTAATAAGTCTATCTTTATTCCAATTATTTGAGATGCCAGCTTTATCACATACTAAAGTGCCATGTGATCTGAGGTTTATTTCTGGGTTTTTTATTCTGTTCCACTGGTCTATCTATAGTCATAGGCCAGTGCCACAATGTTGGTGTGTTTTAATGTATGAACAGTCTAGGTCTCCTACCTAGATTTTCTTTTTTAGTATTTTCTGGGATATTTTTGCATATTTATTTTATCTAATAAACTATAGTATCATTGTGTCTTAATTCCATAGAACAAAAGCTTGTATTTTAACAGGATTACATTAAATTTATCAATTAACTAAGTGAGAACTGACATCTTTGTGATGTAACATGAGGTGCTTCCCATTCATCTAAGTCTAGTTTTGTGTCTTTTGAGTAATTTCAAGTTTTCCTCATATAAGTTTTGTATATTTTTTACAAGTTTATTCCTATATATTTAATTTTCTCTGTTACTGAGGTTTGTAAGCAGGGTTCCTCTTCCATCATTTCTACAGTTATTGTTTTTTTTAAATATATGAAGGCTATTGACTTGCCTATTAATTTTAGATCTTGCTACTTACTAGATTCTTGTATTGTTTGAGTCAGTTTTATCATTGACTATTGATTTTCTAGAACTTTCCAGCTAAACTATCTTATTGTGTAAAAATAGAGTTTTACTTTTTCTTTACCAAATATTTTGCTGCTAATTAATTTGTCTTTTCTAATTACCTTTGCCAATATTACTAGTACAGTGTTGAGCAGTAATGGAAATGAGAGGTATCCTTGTCTTGTTCCTGATTTGACTGGAAATTCTTCAGTGTTTACACATTAAGTAAAATAATGGCTTTACTACTAATTATTTTATCATGTTAAGGTGTTTCATAGTGTTAACAAAGTGTCCTTAAATTTTTATTCTCTTCAGTGCTGTTAACAGGAATGGGTATTGAATTTTTGTCAAAGGTTTTTCAGCATCTGTGGAGATGGTCATATTTTTATTCAATCTATCAGTATTGATTTCTAATATTGAAACAACCTTAAATTGCTGGGACAAATACTGACTGGTCATGGTGTGTTATTTTCTTCATGTGGCATTAGACTCTTTTTGCTAATATTTTATTTAGTCCTTTTGCATTAGTATTCACAAGTGGCAATGGTCTACAGTTTTCTTTTTTTCTAGTTTTTCTGGAGAGTATCATGTTTAGGTATCAAAATTAGTTATACTTAATTTATGAAAAGAATTGGGACATTTTTCTTTAATTTTGTATTAGTATTTTGTACTAGTTTTCTATTTGCTGCTGTAACAAAACACTACAAACTTAGTGGCTTATCACAAACAATCATATTATCTAATATTTGTGGAAGTCAGAAGTCCACAGTGGGTCTCACTGAGTTAAAATCAAGATATTGGCAGGCTGTGTTCATTTCTAGAGACTCTAAGGGGAAATTTTTTTTTTGCCCTTTCCAGCATCTAGACACCACCTCTATTCCTAGATTCATGGCTTCTTTTCATTTTTAAAGCCAGCAATGGTCCAGTTTTTCTTTTTATCACATCTTTCTGACACCAACTCTCCTGCCTTCCTCTTGCACATTTAAAGACACTGGGCCCTCCCAGATAGTCTAGGGTCATCTCCCCATCTTAGACAGCCTTAATTCTACCTGAAACCACATAACCTAACATACCCATAGGTTCTGAGGATTCAAACATAGACACCTTTCAGGGAAAGGGAGGCTTTATTCTGCCTGCCACAATCTCCAGTGTCCCAGAGCAATTCATAGGACACTGGAACTATCTCATCTTCAAAAGTGTAGTGGAAGAGACCATGGCAAAAATATCTGAGCTTGATGCTTTTTCTAGGTGGTTGTTCTTTAATAATTGTCTCAATATCTTCTGTGGAAATTTTGTCAGTTTAAACTTTCTCTCTCTGATGGAATCAATTTAGGTAATATTTTTTAAAATATTTTATTTATTTATTTTTAGAGAGGGAAGGGAGAGAGAGAGAGAGAAACATCAATGTGCAGTTGCTGGGGATCATGGCCTGCAACCCAGGAATGTACCCTGGCTGGGAATCAAACCTGGGACACTTTAGTTCCCAGCCTGTGCTCAATCCACTGAGCTACGCCAGCCAGGGCTAGTAGGTAATATTTTTTTTTAGAAAATTATCCATTTAATATAGGATTTTAAATTTATTTGTATAGAGCTCTGCAGTGTAGTCTCTTATGATTTTTAAGTTTCCCCCTTATCATTTCCTGTTTGGTTTGTTTTTCCTTCTCTCTTTTTTCTTGTTCAAACTAGTGGTTTGCTTTTGGTTAAGTTTTTCTCAATTAAGATATGTTTGGAGATATGGACATAGGTAGATTCTGTTGTCTTCCTTCTTTCTCTTTTTTAAAATCCTTACAATATCTGTAGAATAGCCCTCCTCTTCCTCTAAGACATTTGTTGCCCTTCAGTCATTTATCCATTAACCTGATAAATATTTATCCAGTTCTGCTCTGTGCTGGGCATTGTGCAAAGTAGAGAATGCTGCAGGGAGAGAACTGTCAAAATCCCAACCTACTGTGAATACATTCTAGTAGAAGGAGATGAACAACAAACAGGCAAGTTATAGTAGGTACCTTAGAGAAGAAAAAAAATCAGGGAAAAAAGTATGGGAAACATTGGGGTAGGTGAGACTATGTTGTGAATTTACATAGAGTAGTGACGGAATGTCTCCTGATGGTGTGACAGTGGTTAAGAAGCAAGGCATGGCTATCTGGAGAAAGGATATTCCAGGCACAAGGATCAGTGAGAACAAAATGCCTCAGGTGGGAAAACGCAGGTGGTGTTGAAAGCACAGCAAGGAGGCATGGCTGGGTGTGGTCAGTGATGGGGAGAACACTGGAAAATGAGATTGGAGAGGTCATGGAAGACCAATTTATGAAGGGCCATTGAAAGGGCTTTGGCTTTCATTCTGAGTAAGAAGAGAAGTCACTGGAAGATAAAGGATAGGGAAGAGACATACTCTGGCTGTTTTTAAATAAAATTTCTCCCAGTCTAATTGATTGAGAATAGACTGCAGGGAGTGGCAAGGGTAGATATAGGAACATTAATTGGGAGACTGTTGCCCAAATCCAAATGAAATAGGATGGCAGCTTAGACCAGGATACTTAAGGCAGAGATGTAAGAAGTGGTCAGATTATATTTTTAAGGTGGAGTTGACGGCTTAGCTGCTGGACTGTGTGTAGGATTATAGTTCAAAATATTATTTTCAAAGAACTATGGTCACTTTCTCTGTAAAGTGCAGTTTTTTTTTGCAAATATCAGAGGTATTCACTAGTTGTGGGACACCTACCATTTCCTTCCCTGAAGTGGTGGCATAGTTGGGAATCTGGGCATGTGGTGCAGAATGAATGCTGTGTGGAATTGTTGGTTCCAGTCTATGTGGCAATATAGAGTGAGCATCACCAGTAATTGATGACCCCATACAGTTGGGAAGGATGTCCAGACTCTTCCCATCAGTAGAAAAAAATAAAAAGGGAGAAATGGTAAATGGTGGGGAGAGTTGGTTTTCTATCACTCTTACAAAGATAATGATAGAAAGTGCCCCACCCCTTAAATTCTTACGCTTTTCCAGATCTCCCAGTCAAAAGAAAAGTCCAGGTGGGCATCTGATGTGGACCCTGACTAGCAGAGTCCCTGTGTTGTGGGTGTGATGAACAAATTCACATGGACTACAGAAGTTCTGTGGAGAAAAGGGATAGCATGGCCACTCTCTGAGTGAGAGAGCACCCTGACCCTTGCCTGGACAGGCTTTTATTGCTTTTCTGAGAGCATTACCTCAAGGAAGGTCTTCATTCATCATGGTCAGGCAGTAATGATCTATTTGATCATTAGTTTGATCAATAGATAACATTCAAAGAACTCTGAGGGCTTATTGTGAGTCAGGGTCAGTTAGCTAAAGGGCCATAAAACTTTGGGAAACAAACTCATTTTATGCTTGGGCACTCATCAGAAAATTGAGGACATTCTTAGAAAAGCAGGTTTCACAGGATTTTATGTGTTCTTTCTTAGTCCTGATTTCCCTGGGAAATCAGGCACCCATTCCTGCCCTGGGTTGTACTGCCATCCAGCATTCTTTCAGGCTTAAGTCAGGCAGGGGAATTAAGGCAGCCAAGAGATTAGACTTCTCTCAGACAGAATGAGGACTCAGGCAATGTCAAAGTTGAGGGGTGAGGGTCCATCACTCCCTTTCCCCCCCGAGTCCTTCTCTGAATGCCCCTTTGCAACTGTGCCTGTCTTAGGTCATCCCTCCCTTGAGGAATCTTACCCATCATTGGCTAACCAGTCATCTGCCAGGGACCAAGCAGGGTGAAGTAAAAGGGTGCAGAGGCTGCACCCCTACCAGAAAGATAAGCTTTGTTTCCTTAGAGGCTTATGGTCCCAAGGCCTCTTTACTCAGCCTTAGCCATGGGGGTTAAAGCTTCTGAACCAGATAGGGCAGTTCCCAACAGGTGTCAGAGCAGTTTTTCCATCTTTCTGGGCAATGTATATGCATTCAGGTCCAAGAATTTCTGTCCTTCAGGGGTTTTAAACACTCTCTAAATGTTAGAACAACCACTGTGTTGTTGCATATTAGCAGGGTCTACATTTCCTGAAGTTCTTCAACTTTAACTAGGGTAAGTCCACTTACCGTGAATGTATTTATTTAACATTTACTGGTACAATAGCACTAGCACTGTGCTAAGTGATAAGGATGTAGGCAGATGTGGTTACTGCTGTCATGAAAGACAGACAATATACAAACAAATTACACGATGACCCTGACTGGTATGGCTCAGTTGGTTGGGCATTGTCCCACAAAGCAAATGACCACTGTTTCAATTCCCACTAAGGGCACTTGACCAGGTTATGGTTTGGTCCCTGGTCAAGGCATGTACAAGAGGCAACTGATCAACGTTTCTCTCTTACATCAGTGTTTCACTCCCTTTCTCTACTTCCTTTCTCTGTAAAAGTAAATAAAATATTAAAAAAACATCACACAGCTATTTAATTGCCCTGGTAAGAAACACTACAGAAAAGGAGTAGAGGTTTCTGGGAGAAGCTTGACCTGTTGATGGGTTGAGGACTGGTCTTAACAAAGTTAAGAAGCCATATGCTGAGATCAGTGACATGTTACTCCCACTTCTGCTATGACCCCAGTCTGTTCCTAGGGAGACTGCTGCTTCACCATGGGATAGTAAGGAGGATTAGGGCACTGGAAGGGATACCAGGTTGGGCATGGGATAGTGCCAGTGTCCTTATCCTTTCCTCCTTTCTTTATAACCACAGTTATAACATTGTTGATTGATTTGGCTATGGCCCATGTGATCATCCTTCTCATCTAATGTACATCAGATAGACAGATGCACCTTGGAGCTTCTCCAAGTGCTGCCCATCTCTGTGTCTGAGTCTCCCTGCTAGTTATCCAATCTTGTCCAAGCTATTTACCCAGCTGCTAAAGATCATTGTGAATTTCACTTCTCTTATGAGAGCAGTCAATTCTTCTGAATATGGTGCAGAGACTTAAAGATGATACCTGCCTACAGTCATCCTACTCATTCACCTAAAATTAAAAAAAATAAATAAAAGTACTGTCAAAGATTAACAAACTACAAAAAAAGCTGTCCTTCTTAAGTAGCAACCTTTTACTTGGGTATTACAGGAAAGTGGTGTTTTTATTGTTCTCTTATGGCAAGTATCTAAGAACAGAACAATACATATGTCTTTTGTTTTATTCCCTGAAATTTTTAACTCTTGGTGATCACATCTAAGATGTTTTAGAACACCTATTGTCTATATGCAGGTGGCTGTAGCCACCAATCACTTCCAGTTTAAAGATTTCTGCTTTGTATTTTCCCTTTGCAGCCCATTCCCACCTCATTAAAATCTCTAGGTGGATCCTATTTGGTAAGAGCTACACATATTTTCCAGGTGATCCCCTTGGCTGAACTCAGGGGCAAGACCTCCAGCTCCTGCTTTCGGTGCACGGGAAAAGGGGGCGCCTGGAGGACGCACCCACAAGAAACACATGGTTGCCCTGACAATCTGCAAGTGGCTCTCTCATGATCATTTTTCCTGGCTTTCTCTCGAAATAAATGGTGAAATATAAATACAATTTTTATCTTTTTGACCTTTTTCAAATAGCCCCTTGGCTTACAAACTACTCAAAACACAAAGTTCCTCTGCCAAGGGGCACGGTTCCCTGTTTCGACTCCTCTGAGAACCCATCCCTCATCCCCTCAGGGAATGGTCACTGAGACCTGTTTGCAAGGCAGCCACTCATGTCATACGTGTGACAGTGAGCAAGGCACTGCCAGGGGGCTGTGAGCACCAGGGGGGAACAGATGTAAACATTGTTATTACATAGAGCAGAATGTCATTAGAAAGAACAATTATACAGATGACAGGAAATCTAAGAAAAGGGAGAAAAGTCATTCTGAATGGGAGGGTCAGGCAAAGGAGGTGCAGTGATGTGGACAGAAACCCAGGGGTCCAGTTTGAGCAGGAGGAGACCTGAGCCTGACGAGGGTGATTGGGGGTGGGAGGTGGGTGAGGATTCCAAGTTGGAGGAAGACAAACAGAAATAATATTGAACATTTGAACATTGGATTATGCACATGGCTTCTACCATGTCAGTTTAAGGTGTTCGTGCATTGGTTTGTGAAGGTACAGTAAAAAACAACAGTCAAGGCTCTTATTCCAGGATCTGAAAATGTGGAGCAATTTCATCCATATGTTTGAATTTTCTTTTACATTTTCATATGTTGAGATTCATCATCCAGATTATAAAATGACAAATTTACAATTATGTAGGACTGACAGATAAAAACGCTCAATGATTATAATGTAGATAGTGAGCACAGTGACCAAGGACACCAGCTTCCGAGTTAAATCTGAGTCCCAGACCCCACTCGATCATTTCCTAGCTCTGTGCATACAGGTTATGCAACCTTCGAGCCTCAGTTTTCTGACCTGCAAAATGAGGTGGTAATAGGGCTTATTTCACACTGTTTTGTGAGAGTTACACGAGATACTGCATGCAAGACCTAAGCACAGTGCCTGGCATCTGTTAATGATCAATTAATGTTCCTTATTAGTCATTGCTCCAAAACATACAATGTTTATAATGCTTTCTCTGAAGAGGTATACCAATAAACCTTCCCATAACTTCTAAATGCTCACTCCTCCTCCAATGTAATAAAATATGCCAGGAATAAAAACCATCTCAACCTTTTAAAAACATTAGGAACCAGAATGTCCCGGATTTCATCAGCCTATGAGGTCACAGCTTCCTTTTTTGCCAAATCACAATAGTCTAAGTCCTACCTTATATGCTGTCAAGAACTTCAGTTCTGTTTGGTTTTTTTGTTTTTTCATTTTTTCAAATATCCAAACACTTTAGGGACTCCTCAGAAAATGTTTATGTCAGAAAGTACCTTCCCACCTAAGCCTCGGCTTGCTACCATGTTGGAGAATCCAGTTTATGTTCCTCAAAGTGAGTGTCACTAAGAATTTTTTCATTTCTAAGGCTCCAGAAAAGGAGCTTCTATTTTCTCACTCCATCCTAAGGCCCCATCCCGAGTTTTTCAGTGGTATCTTCCAAAGATGTTTTGTCGGTGGGAAAGCTCACATCCTTCAAGGGACCTCTTACTCCTACCAGGTGGCCCTCAAAAGACAGCAAACCACTCTAGATTGTGGTATCTAATTCCCATTCTCAACTAGAAGGAACCATAGCTCCTGGAGGAGAAGGCTAGTTCTAGATCCGTAGCAAGAAATATTCAAAATGAGCCCAGAATACTGTGTTGTGTCAGAAAGCACAGGAGGTGGACTGGTAAGTTGCGTTGAAAGGACACAGAGACCAACAAGAAGGCATTTTCATTGGCCAAAGCTGAGATGAACTGAGCATCTAAAAAGAATAATAAATGCAATTGATTAAAACACATTGTACATATCAACATAAAAACATGAGATTATGCTGATGTTTTGAAAAAGTAAGAGAGAGCAAACAACCTCATTTGATACCATTGCTACACCAAGTCTTTTATTCAGAAAACTGGCACTTAAAAGAAAGGACTAAGCATTCACCCCATCTTTCCTGTATAAACAGTGTTGCAAGGAACTGACCTCACTGTAGTTAATAACAAAAAATTCCTTCTTATATAAAACTTCCAGCTCATAAATGCAAAAGGATGATGGAATCAGAACATCATGTTGTAACTCCCAATGAAGTCATTGACTCCGGTACTAAGCATTAACAAATGAAGTCACTAGAAGAAAGGGTGATGGGGGAATTTATGCCGCAGGAGACGAGGCTATCACACCTGACCCACTGCAGCATCACTGACAGTGGACCACCCAGACATCCACGCTTCCTGCTGGGATGCAATGTGGTTCCCACACATTACATCTGAGGGATTGTCCCCAAATACATTGAGCCTGAGTCTCATCTGGCCTCAAGTACTAAATTTCCCTTTTAGGGATGTAGGAAATAGTGAAATTACGCTACAAGGAAGCAATGAGGAAAATCCAGGTGAATGCCAGACATTCTCCAAGCCAGCTCACTCAGTTTCTGAATAAGTCAGTGGCTGGCAGTGCAGGGTCGGGGCTGCAGGGACGGGGTGAGCACTGCTGTTGATAAAAGAGGCTCAAGAGATTTAACATCTAATGTGATGTGTGGACCTAGTTTGAGTCCTGATTCAAGAAAACTAACAGTATGATAGGAATGCAGACAGATGAAGCCACTGTGCAAAACAGTATGGAGGTTCCTCAAAAAATTAAAAACAGAATGACCTTCTGACTCAGCAATTCCACTTCTGTGTATAAAGCCAAAGAAACCCAGAACACTAATTTGAAAGATTATGTGCACTGCTATGTTAGTCACAGCTATGGGAAGCAACCCAAGTGCCCATAAGTAGACAAGTGGCTATAACAGTTGTGGTACATTTATACAAATGGTATACCACTCAACCATTAAAAAGAATGAAATCTTAATATTTGTGACAGTATGGATGGATCTAGAGGGTATTATTCTAAGTGAAGTAAGTTAGAGAAAGACAAATACCATATGATTTCACTTATATGTGGAATCTAAAGAACAAAATAAACAAACAAACAAAACTGAAACAGACTCATGGGTACAGAGATCCGATTAATGGTTGCCAGAGGGGAGGGAAATCAGGGGGCTAGGCCAAAAAGTTGAAGGGAGTAAGAAGTACAACCTGGTAGTTACCTAACAGTCATGGGGATGTAAAGTGCAGTATAGAGAATATAGTCAATAATATTGTAGTAACTATGTATGGTGTCAGGTGAGTACTGGAAATATTAGGGAAACACTTTGTAAAGTATATGATTATCAAACCATTATACTATATACCTGAAACTAATACAAAATCATTTTTAATTCCAAGCTATAATTGGAAAAAATATATGTGCATGCTAAAAAAAAGTTTTTTTTTTATGTGGATACTTTCGAACCTTGAAATATAATGCAATCCTTTACATCATTTGCTGTATATGCAAAGAAATGTACTGTTTCCTAGCAGTCTGATTTCTGACCACTACTTATGCTTTCATATTTCTAATTAACCTTGGTATTTACCAACTGAAAAATATGTTACATTAATAAGATCATTATATAGAAATATGAAAAAATAATTTTCATAATTAAAATAGTTTTCTTTCAGAAACCAGGAAAATTTTATTTTGGACTAGGTATTAGGTGCCAAGAAAATATTGTCATTTTGTTCAACATTTAAATGGCATTGTGGTTATATAAAAATTTTCATGCCCTGACTGGGTGGCTCAGTTGGTTGGAGCATCGTACTGTACACCAAAAGTTTGCAAATTCAATTCCTGGT
Source organism: Phyllostomus discolor (assembly GCF_004126475.2). Taxonomy (NCBI): domain Eukaryota; kingdom Metazoa; phylum Chordata; class Mammalia; order Chiroptera; family Phyllostomidae; genus Phyllostomus; species Phyllostomus discolor. The sequence goes on from NC_040904.2 coordinate 113,147,020, forward strand.
CAGGACACATACCTAGGTTTTGGGTTCTCTCTCCAGTCAGGGTGTGTGTAGGAGTCAATCAATTGATGTTTCTCTCTCACATCAATGTCTCTCTCTCCCTCTCGCTCTCTCACTCTCTCTCCTTTCCTCTCTCTCTAAAATCAATTAACATACAATGTCTTTCCAGAAGGTATCCAGCCATGTAATATGAAAAATAGAGACATTTATTGAAGAACATATAAGATACAAGAAACATTGTACATAGGGCAACAATGTCTCAGTCCCCCTCAAAGTAGGCACCTTGAGACCTCACACAGTTCTCCCAGGTGCCATCAGCTGCCCCATCATATTTTCCTGAATGTCATCGAAGTTAGAAATCCCTTCCCTTTCAAAGGTGATTTTAGTTTTGGGAAAAGCCAGAAGTCGCAGGGCACCAAATCTGGGCTGTAGGGTGGTAGAGTCACCTGGGTGATGTTGAATGTCACCAAAAGATTCTGATGTTTCAACAAAAGACTCTGAATGCAATGTGATGCATGAGTAGGCATACTATCATGATGAAGCTGCCAATCACCAGTTGCCTATAGCTATGAACTTCTGGTTTCCATGGAGTGATGTTCCATGGAACTTCTAGTTTCCATGGAGCAGTGTTCAAGCTTAATGTAAAATTTAATGCAGATTCATTGCTCTACTCAGTCATTTTGAATGCAATGGTCACACAATACACATGCTCACTCAACAGCATCTACCACCCCCACTGACGAGTACAGTGAAGTTGTCATTGTTCACCCATGCTCATTTCAGTCCACTCTCATTGGCCACCAGGTTACATCGAGGCCATGCAAACCATTCTCATATTGATGATGACTAGACTTTTTTTGGACAGATCTCATATCCTTTGCTGAGTATTTTAAAAAATATTTATGATTTTCAGCAGTGCATATTAAAGTATGTAGGGCTTTGCTTTCAAATACTTTAACAAATTAAAAAATAAAAGTGACAAGCAAAAATAAAGTGACAAAACCTTAAACATCATTGAATTTGGGTAATGGGTGCACAAAAAAAAAAAGAGTAAAAAAAGGACAGGAGAAACACATGTGCCAAAATCTTGATAACTGTTGAAACTGGAAATGTGAGTGCAAAAGTCCTTTGTATTTATCCCTCTATTTTTGAGTATGTTTAAAGTTGTTTTAAAATATAAAGAAAACAAACATGGCACAGCCCTAGGACATTGGTACATTTCTCAAAATCTGGATTATTTGCATTGAGGTCGTTGCACCGCATGTGCCGAGATTTCCACAATGCTGTCTGGTGGACTGAGCCAGCACTGGTCTCGCACCCCATAGTTAGTTCTGTCTGTGCACAGGTAAAAAGGCTGAATGTCATCTTTCTCTGGTCAGTCTCCCCGACCTCAGCCTAATCAGTGAGGAACTGTCAAGCAAGCACTCTCATACATAGTCCACTAATAAGCAGTAGTTTTCTAGTACAGTGGAGTCTAAATCCTAATTTAGAAACAGTTGTGTATCACGTTACCGTGGGGCCTCCCCACTCCATTGGCTCCTTCCACTGTGGGGGCTTGACTTTATCTGGATGTAGCCTATTGTCCAGGGACTGTGTTCCTCCAGGGGAATGAAAGCCACCCCATTTTCATTTTCAATTGTGATGAAATACACATGACCAAAAAAATGTACCAATTTAATCATCCATTCAAGTGTATAGTTCAGTAGCATTTATACATTCACATTATTGTGTAACTAATCTCTAGACTTCTTTTTATCTTGCAAAATCGAAACTGGCCCATTAAACAACAGTTCTCCATTCCCATTGCTCCCCCCAGCCCCTGGGCAACCACCATACTACTTTCTGTCTCTGTAAATTTGACTACTACCTCACATCAGTGGAATCACACAGTATCTTTTTGTGACTGATTTATTTTACTTAGCATAATGTCCTCAAGGTTTATCCATGTTGCAGCATGGAGTTTTTTGTTTTGTTTTTTAAGACTGAATGCCATTCCATTGTGTGGAAAGACCACATTTTGTCTATCCATTCTCTGTCAATGGACACTTTGGTTGCTTCTACCTTTTGCTTATTGTAATGCTGCTGTGAACGTGGGTGAACAGGGAGGGCACTGCTTCTTGCAATACAAAGTTTTGTATCCCACTGCTTCAAAAGTGTTCAGAACAGTTCTCAGACCATGTTCAAGCTCCAGATACTGTGAGCCTCTCGCCCTCGGGGAGGTCTGCCCAAGCTCATGGCTGAGGAGGGCAAGCCTGTGTACACAGGCCCTGGTTGTTGCCTTCTCTCTGGTACAGTTTGTTTTTAAAACAATAAAAATAATAAGAGCTGGCAAGAGGGTAAAAATTGGAAGCTCACTCCCTCATTCCCTAAGCCATGGTTTCTGTAACATGGAAGGTGTGTATCTTTCCAAAAGCTTTATTCTAGATACATACAAATGTATATATGAGTATAGTTTTGCTCTGTGCTTTATAACAGTTTCTCTCTCAACAGTGTGTCACCTTTCCATGCAGTGGGAAGGTGTTGTGTATTGAGAGTATTTTCCATTCCTATGCTGTTACAAATGATGCTAAATAGAGTGTCCTCACAAATATACCCTTGCACATTATTGTGAGTGTTGCAGGACAGAAGTGGAAATGAGGCCCAAAGTGTGAGTGCAGTTAAAATGCTGACAGCTATGTAGCACCCCTAATGGGCTATGATAATTTACCTGTTATATTAAAGGAAAGATTTGAGTTTATTATTTCAAGTTTAAGGCAAACATTCCTGTCTGGTCTCATCTGATCACCAAGTTCCCTTGCCCACTTTACCAGCAAGTCTAAACAACTTGTGCTACTTCATTAAAATCTGCTTGGAAAATCTCAGGCTAGTAAAATTAGATAATTTTAACAACTGTTTTCTGTTTAAAATTTTAGGCACATTTAATGGGTGAAAACGTAGTTGTATGTTTCTGCAAATGATACATTTCAGGATTTCTCCTTTAAGTATCAGGAAATACAAAGTTAATCTTGTAAATAGTCCCATCTTTTACTTTCAGGATTACACAAATGTACATTTGAAATGCCATGTGTCTTTTGAAAAAAATAAATAAATAAACCTTTGCTCCCTACCCCTTCCCTTTTTTCCTGTCAACTGTTTGCAAAATTACAAATTGCCCAGAAAAATCAAGTCCTCTAAGGCTTTTATGTTGATACGCCCAGGGGGGTATCTGCTCCCAACCCCAAGTTTAATTACTTAAGCCAGTAGAAAGGTTTGTGAATGTCTGTCTAGGCAAGCAATTTCACAATTGTATTTCAAATATAAAGATTTCATCAAATAAGGCAAAAATTGCACACAAATTTGAAAACGAGCGATTGGTGGTCCCCAGAGACAACCGATACCCTGAGAGAAGGAGTTACAGGAGAGGAAAGCCAGATATATCATGTTTGTCTGTTTACTTCTAAGGAAAACAGAACGCTGGGTGTCTCAACAGAGCCAGTCCCATTAGCCCTCCCCGCAGCATTGGGCAAACAGAATCCGTGGTCGCCAGGCTCTTCTTTTGTGTCCCCGCGTGCTCTCCGGGCGCGTCTGCGTGGTGCAGGGGTGCATCCGCGCAGGGGCAGGGCTGGAGGCCGCAGCCCGCCCCCTGCCCCGCCCAGCACAACCCCTCCGCTTTCGGGGGGACCTTCCGGAGATGGCAATTGGTATATGCCCGATTGTTGTGGGACTATTGATTTACCTCGCTCTGAGGATTCCAGTGGCAAAGTGATCCCCCCTTTCCCCTGTCTCCTCCCTTCCTGGCTCCCGCCCTCTCTCTCCTTGCAGCAGGATCCCAGCGCTGGCGCCCTGCACCCCTCCTCCTCCTCCTGTTCCTCTGGCTCCCGGATTCCTTAAGTTATTAGGAGAAATAAGGTAGCCAAGGGGAGGGAACCACATGGAAGTTGTGACAGCTCCCAGCGGCGCGCCCCTTTCTTCTGAGCCAGTACTTCGCCTTAGGAATTACCGCTGACACGTTGAATGAAGGAAGTCCCCGTGCCAGCCAACCTGCCGGGATGGGCCACTGCTGCTGCAAGCCTTATATCTGCCTTCAGTGCCTGGACAAGACGGTACTTTGCCTTCCCTCTCTCTTCTCCCCTCTCCTCCTTTGAAAGGGCAGAGAGAAAGCCAGAGCCGCCACCTCTATCCCTCTCCCTAGCCTGTGTGTGTGCGCGCTTTGTTGATCCGCGCGAGACTGCTTTCTGGTTCCAGTGTGCTGGTCTCATCCACTCTGCAGAGCCTTACATAATTCTTGCTCCTGCAGTCTCAAATGTAACTGTTGCATTTCCCTGAAACAGTTAGGCTCTGCTCGAACAGCTTGAAATCCAAGCTGCCAACAAATCCCTGGAATGTTCTCAATGCATTTTAATGTACCTGTGAAACCTAAAATGTTCTAGTGGGGAATTTAGATTAGCTAGACATGTTTTTCTCCGCCAACTGCTAACTTTGAAAGTTTACCACTTTTTCACAAACAGCATCCATCCTTGTAATTTGTATTCTTAAGGGCAGAGAAGGAAGCACCAGTACAGTTATTCTCTCTGTGCTTCCTTGCATCACATGGGGCGAATAGCACGGAGGTGAAAACTAAGAGCCGGAGTCTGTGGGTGTGTTCAGGTCTTCAGGGGCAGGAGATTCCCAGCCAGGGAACTGGAAATACACTACAAGGGAGAGCTGTATGACAGCTCCAACACAAAGCTGTTCTGTGCTTTTGGCGTTTGCCTGTCTGCTTGCAGATGGATTAGGGTATGCTTTTAATTTTACTACTAAAAATATCTTGGCCAGAAATCTTGTCTCTGTGATATATGCTTCCTCATGCTCATTGGGATTTCTCAAAGATACACGGAATGGGATTTAATAAGTGGTTGAAATCGCCTCCTTCCTACCCATGTGGACATCAGCTGCAGAGATAGCATGAGGCATAGTATGCGACCAGGTGAAGGAACAATATGGATTAATATGAAACTCATTACAAGGAGGTCACTTGGGAACATTAGTTATTAGTCTGTTTATAAACTGTGGCCTAAAGGCAGATTACATACCACCGAGGAAAATGAACTGTTATTGTAAAATTCACCTAGTACTTTTGTTCCAATATTTCAGTGAAATACTGTTTCATTGGGTTTGGTTTTTGCTACCATGAGTATGAACTAAAATATTTATGTATACATTTATGTGCTTTTAACAACAAATAGAAATACAAGACATTTATACTGAGTTGTTTGCAAATCAAACATTGAAGTAATTAAGCCCTTTTTCCAAAAGAAGTGGTCACAAAAAGGCATTAAAGAAAGCTTTATAGCAATAATTACAATAAAAGGAAAGAATTTGCTACATGTACAACATTATGTTCATATCCCTAACCCCTGATACAAAATTTTTAGAAACAGAAGCTATAATATGCGGACCTTTTTTTGAGAAAAATATTTTAAAGTGAAACCACCCTTTTATGTTTCAAACCAAGTTCTTGAAAATAATTATCCTTGTGTCATTCTTCTTAGTTTGGGCATTTTGGAAGATAATTAAAAGTTACTTCATCTCTTTAGCAGTGTGATATTTAAATAATTTTCAAACCTTTGAGCTTTGAAACCTACAATTTAATCAAATTATTTTTTACCGATGAAAACTTAAATGCTTCCACTGTATCTGTCGGCTTTCTCACTATGTTTACACCCACATCTCTTGACTTCTCTTTGTCATATTTAGAATAGTATTCCTGATGGAGATTTTGTAGATATGTATTCATGGGTTTGCATTCTAGACATTGAGAGCTTTCTTTTGTTAAATATTAAAAAGATATTATTGTTTTATTTAGTCTCCCACTTGTCAGGGTGACTCCACAGATGGTATGCCAGAATCCCCTGTTCATTCAGTGGTTACCTGTTGGGCCAGGCATTGTATGCTAGGAGTGTTATGGGGTTCCACTCCAACCTCCAACTCTGGGAACTGGTTTTCCTTCAAATCCCACAGTTAAACCCTTTAGTTTGCCAATCACCTCGAGGAGTCCTTGGCATCACTATTAAAAGAGGCTTGATGAAATGGTTGGCAACGTTGTTTCTGGTTACTTTATTCCAGTTTAATATCCCTTTTTTAAAGAAAAAAGAAACATTTCCTCAGAACTTTATATGGATGCAAAATTAAAAAAAACCCTTAATTTTAAAAATAAAAAATAATTTCTTAACAATTTGATCATATGGCAGCTAAGGAAGTTCCGAAAAGAGTGGTGGGACACTTAAAGACACTTTTAAGTAACTTCTTTTGGAGATGGGGCCAAGAAGTAGAAATCTGCTTCTTTAGGATTAAATTATGGGGAGAAACTATAGAATCTTGCTAGCAAATAAAGTAAACAAAAATGTGTTAAATGAACAAAAGGTTTTTAAGAGCTGATTGTGTATATGTTTTTAACTTTTTAAAATCTTTTCACTGACAATATTTATTTCCAGTTTACTCTGTGCCTACACATTGTGGGAACTATCAAAGAATTATTAAAAGACCTATTTTGTCCAATGGAGTTTACTAATTACTTGTTTGGTTGTGCTTCTACCTTTTCCAGAGAAATTATAAGTGGGGTAGGCAACAATAACATATATAGAGCAATTAAAACATCACTACAGAGTGGAGTATTGTATAATTAAGTGAGATTCTGTGGTCCTTACCTTATGCATTCTGGAATTTAGTGAAAAGAGAAGTTCATGCTAGAATCATAGGCAACATTTCTTGGAAAAAGTGGAACGTGAATTTCACTTGGAAGAATGTTGGGGAGTTTTGGCGAACTGGTGAGGAGAAAGAATGGAATTCTGAGCAAGCAGTGCCTGAGCGAAGGTGTGTTGGCCAGTGTGATGAAGACTGAGGGAAACACAGAGGGATGTGAGCACATCAGGAGTGTAGAGAACTACTTTCCAGGCTAAAAGCCAGACCCAGGTTTTTGAATTTGCGTTAGTAAGAAGTAGGTGTCCATCTTGGGAGTCTGAGCTGTTAAGAAACATTCAAACCTGTAGAGAATTTTTGTAACAGTTTATTTGAGCCAAACTGAGGACATTGCCAAGAAACAAGATCTCAAATTCTCCAGAGAAGGATGGTTTTGCAGTTTTTCTTATGCATTTGGAATTAAGGAGGAAATGTAAGGAAGTTTACATAAAGGTTAGAGAAAGCAAGGTACAGGACAGGGCCAAGAGTAGGTGCTCCCTTGCGGGTGGTTACGCTTCTGAGGGGTCCAAAGAAGAGGATTGCTCTGGCATCTCAAAGGCATATTAGTGTAGATGCACAAGGGGCACAGATAAACCTTTTACAGGCCTGGAGAGGGACCACCCACCATGACCTGCTGGGTCAGGAATTTGTGATCAGCTCACCCTGTGAGGCTGTTTTCAGTCAGGTTTATTATAGACCCCTTTTTTCATCCATAGAGCAGAGCAGCAATCTGTAGAAAGGCTTATTCTGCAGGTATTTTGAAAGGAAGGGTGTGATCCGGGAAGAACTGTGGGGCACCCAGATGGATCCAAAGAGCCCATTAAGCTGTAGACTCAGCCTGGTCCTGGACCAAGCCCGCAGCTCTGCGTGTTCAGGAGCTCTCACCTTTAGCCTGCCAAAGCAGATCCTTCTTGGGACGTTGAGTTATTAAGATAAATAAACCAGATGTATAAACCAGAATGCCACCTTGTTTTTTAACAATAAAAAAACAAGTAAATGAATGATAACCAAATGACAAGCAAGCCAATGATAATCTGCTTGAGAAACATGTTATTTCTTTTTAGAGTCAAGGCCTAGCTTCATAAGAAACTTCAATAAGAGTGGAATGTGAGCCACGTAATTTAGGCCTGAAGTGGCCTCAGAACCTGGCATGTCTGTGTCCTGTCACCCCTCGAGCCTGAAATTAATGCAGGTGAGGGGCTGTGTGATTGTTATTACCTGGGTGGCTGCTTCTCTAAGCTCCCTTTGCTCTGTTCCTTTCGCTATGGCTCACCTAGCAGGCTTAATTAAGTACTGCCCTGATCCTTTGGAGTTAATTTGCATATCTCTACCCTAACCTTTCTGTGTTGATTATAAGCGCAGAAGGTAACCTTATAGACCTTTTCTCTAAATCCCTGGTAGTGGTGGGAGAAGGTGCCTCACTGTTCCTCTCAGGTATGTGGGGGTGACCTGACAACGGTGAATTTGAAAAGGTGGTTAGAGGAAGCTTGAATCCAGAAAGGACAAGAAACTTCTTAAGTGACACATACGTGGGTTAAAAATCACAGTACTAGCTAAGTGTCCCTTCTTTTGCTCACGCTGAGATCCCAAATCCCCTAGCATTACTTCTTCGGATTTGCATTCCTTCTCCTTGGGCCTGGTAAGTCTCTGTCCTCTCTGATTGTTCACTAGCCATCCAAGTGTGGCTTGACATCCCCTGGTTAACTGCAGCCTCTTGGGGAAGCAAGTCATTTTATACCCACTGACAGTCCCCAGCATGCATGAGGGCAAAGGCTGGAATGAAGCCCCTTTTAGTCATTCTGATTTTTAAAACAAGATACAGTTCTGCTAATTTTTCACACAAGTAGACATTGCCATGTATTTGAGAACATTAACTCAAATATGAATGAAACCTTTCTTGTGACCAGTCTATATTAAATTTCATTTCAGCATACAAAGGCAGATATAAAATATGGTGGCCTGTGTTAATTATATGTGAAAGAAATACCTGTATTTTTTGGACTACAAGATGCACCCCCCCAAATTTGGGAGGAATAATGGTTGTTAATGCTGCTGTTGAGTTCTGTTTACATTTATATTGGTGAAATGTTATGTTACTTATGTTATTAAATATTTGACTACATTTTTCGCTTCAAAATTGTTTTTCCTATCTTCCTCCTCTAAAACCTGGGGTGCGTCTTATGGTCCGAAAAATATGGTAGTACTCGCTGATTAGTTAAGTCAGAGCCTGGCATCAGTGCTGCCTTCAGTGCGCCTCCCAAAGGGACTTTCCACAGAGCCGTGTGTGCCTCTGGCCAGTCTCCTCAACACTGACATTGAAAGTTAATGCGGCGTTCACAAGGGTGGCATGAAAAGAACGCTGAAGACGTAGAAGTTCTGCTGACAGCACCTTGTGGCTGCTTCGTTCTGAAGTACAAAAGGAATGTTTCCCTGTGTGACCCACTTTTACCCTGTAAAGTCAAAGCCCAGCCTGAACACCTGGAACCCATGGCGAAAAAGCAATATTGTTTCTGGGAAGAATGAAAAATTTCTTAACCTCTTTGTAATTTCATGTGTATGTGTGTCCTCTTGAATTTCACAGATTCACAACAAAAAGGATCAGGAAGTTTCTGAAAACACCAGAATTGTAGATTTCTCATTCAGCTCTCTATTGTGGGACTTTTGTTTAGCCTGGAAAATGTGGCCCAGCATATGTGGTTGAGATTTCCTGATTTCAGGGCCGGCTTAAAAGATAGGAGAAATTAGCTAGGAGTCTTTGGGCTTACATACATATTTTTTAAATTTACTAATATATGCCCACCCTTCAAAAAACTATCATGTGGGGGAGAGGGAGCTGATAAAAAACACCCAGGATGACAGTGAATTTTATGAAATTGTCACCAGTATCCCTCATAAGTCAAGAATTCTTGCAGGATGCCCTCACTGGCATGGCTCAGTTGGTTGGGTGTTGTCCCACAAAGGAAAAGGTCACTGGTTTGATTCCCAGTCCGGGCACAGGCCAGGGTTGCAGGCCTGGTCGCCATTTGGGCAACCAGTGGATGTTTCTCTCTCACATTGATGTGTTTCTCTCCATCTTTTTCTCTCTCACTTTCCCTCTCTCTAAAAATAAATAAATAAAATCTTTTTAAAAAGAAGAAGAATTCTTTCAGGGAGAATCAGCCCAAAGGGGAAGATGTGGTGAGGAAAAGAGAAGGGCCCCTCTGATGCGGGTGGCAGGTTCCCAGAAATAGCCTCAGGTGCTGTGTTGGCCACCAGTTCCCCTGGCCTTTGCCTGGGGCGCTGCCATCACATCCTTCTGCTTATCCATCCAGTGGCCCCAGGAGATCTTCACGCCAGCCCTGCCCCATCAGTCATATCACATTTTTTTATAATTGCTTGTTCATTCACTGACTCTGGGAGACTCAAAGGCTCCTTGAAGGCAGAAATATCCTGCCTGGCATGTCTGCCTGGCACATAGTGGTCACTCAGTAAATATGTGTTGTTTCGTATAAGTTTTCAATTTCTGGATTAGTTTGGGTGAAAGTGCTTCGGATTCACCCAACATTCAATTTTAATGATAAACAGGCTGTTCTGTTGGTTTCTAATTCAAGGAGGGGCTTAGATGGCCAATGGCCACTGAGAAGCATGTGGGTGATACTAACAAGGAGAGATGTCCTGTTACCACCAAGTTCACATGGGTGGCATCAACCACTTGAACAGATAACCTCCACTGACCAGGCATGTTAAAATTTTAACAGAGTGTAGCAGGCTTGCCTGGGGCTCGGCCACACATCCAGTTGCTTGGAGTTCATGGAATGATTGCAGGTGGTATGCTTTGCCAGACTCTGTAGCTAGGGAAGATTGAAAGCAGCATTTCCAGCACATGTGAGTGGCCTCAGAATCATGGGCTTCATTGTAGCAGACATGCAGGGGTCTCTTAAGGGCTAGCGGTGGGGAGAGCTGGAGGTTTCATGGGCACGGCTCATTGTCACCTCCCCTGTGATTGCATGCACCACACCGGGGAGAACAGAAGTCAGAGGGCAAAGCACAGGTACGTGACCAAATAAAAGAGGCAGCTAAGAAGACACAGCTGCTGGTCTGGGGCTTAGATGAGTGTTGTCCAAGGATCCACTTCCAGTTAAGCCTGTCACACAGTAAAGAGTAATATTAGAGGGGTGGCCTTCTTAGACTAGTGATTCTGGACTGGATCACTAGGATGGTTTGGATAGTTAATTCTAAATTCTATTTTTGGCCCTTTGGAGTGAAAGCAGGAGCTCATGTGCTTGGCAACAGTTAGGAATTTTCCGCTCATCCCCCATGTAGGGAGATGCTGACCTAATGCTGGGCCAGCAGAGGCCTGGCTCACAGTTCCACCATCTCACCACGTGCTCAGCCTGGAACTGGCTTAGGTGAGGGGACAAGGGGAACAGTGCCACGAGGTCCTTTCCAAGGGAGTCTTCCAGATAACCTTACCCTGGGTGTTCAACAGAACCTAAGGGCCTAGCCAGGCAGCCCCTTGACAACAGTGGACAGAGGACAGCGTTGCAAGGCAAGGAGAGGACAGCGAAGATCTCTTAAGCTCACTTCTTGCTGGGGAAACAGCATCCCTGCAGTCACTGCAGTTGACTCATTCCACGGCAGGGCTGTGCCCATCACTCTGGTTTGGCCAGCATTAAACATATTGCTGCAGAGAATTCATAAGTGAGAAAAGTTGATATTTCAAGAACAAGCACTTAAGGAAGGCCTGTGGCCAAACTGTACAGGCTGGCTTTCGCAAGCAGAGCTCAGCGGTGCCAGACCCAAGCAGCAGTGAATTCACATGGAGGCCACCGGAGAGGACTGGGGGCAGTGGATAGGGAGATAGCCACCCTACCAGAAGTTACAGCTCCAGGCAGGCTGCACTGGAAATCCTGACACACAACAGGCACATCAACATCTTACACATCGTTCAGGTGGTGGGTAGGGTGTGAATACAGCCAGGGGAGTTTTCCATCTGTTTGGAGTTTTCTAAACAGAGTGATCAGAAGCTGACACTTCCTCTCTGCCATCAGCCATGGAGGTCTTCACGGTAAGAAGTGCTCAGATCCAATCTTCAGAGAATGCAGTTTTAAACTTGATGTTCTGTTTATGTTAAGTATGGTTAGGAGAAGAGGACCTCGGTGTGTTAGTGTTTGATGAAGAGTATGAATTCTGGGTTAGAATTCCTGCATTTGCCAGTTCCTGGCTGCTCACGTAACCATACAGCTCCAGTTTAGTCCTCCATGAAGGCAAACAGAAACCCAGGAGCCATTTGACAGAGGTGGGAGGAGCTGGGAGGTCACAGGCTTCTCTAGCGCTGTGCTTGGCATGTATGCTAATGTTCACATTTGAGCCTTCGGGTTTGGTGATCACCTTGGGCAGCTGACCCTTCCTTGGTAAGCTGTTTGATGACTGCAGTTTGAAACTGGCTGGTTTTATATATAGCCTGCGCTTGTGGAAGGGTGAGGACGGGCGTGGGGTGGTGTGGGCCATCTTCATTCAGTCTTCTCAGTTTCTCTCAATGGCCTCTGCTTCCTGGAGAGGGTACAGGGTCTGCAATCTCACCTTTTCCTTCCTATTTTCCTTTCCTTCTCTTCCAGTCTCTCTCATCTCCCTTCCTATTCTCTCCCTTTCTTTTCTTGCTGCTTCCTCTTTTTTTCTCTCCCTTGTGTTCCTCCTACAACAAAGATAGTGGAGCAGGCCGGGCTACAGGTATCAGAATTAGCTTTTCAACAATGCGATCAAGTCCTAAAGTCTTCATCAGTAATCCTCATTAGAGTCAGCACTGTCTCAGCTGAGGCCAGTCCTGCTCCCTGCCGAGGACCTCAAGCCTCCCCCCTCCAAAATGCCTGATTGTCCCTTGGCTGAAAAGTGTCTAGGGGTTTGTTAGGTTAGGGGAGGTCCCTCAGGTAAGTTACAGTCCTCTTCAGGACTTCTTTTCCAAAGGCTTCTACCAGGAGCAGAGGGAAATATTGGCTTTGGGTTAGAAATTCAAGCTCCTTTGTTGTTAAGTTCTGGTTTTTCACTGCTTAACCCCCTGTCAGCCTCCACACCTCTCCACAACGTCAAGAGTGAACATTTTAGTGATGCTGTTTCTGGTCTAATAAGTATGGTGTGCTGACCCTCTGGCTCTGTTGAAGGACTAAGGATGTGAACGTCCAAAATTATTCTTGATGGTAGAAATTAGGTAGTTTTTTTTCACTAGATAAAGGTTATTGTAGGGTGAATACTGAAATTTACCCTGTCCAGAATACCAGACTTTCTTAACTTGTAGTAAGAAGTTGAATGTCAGCTGGCCATATTTTATAGAATGAACATATAATACCAGGGACCGGTCTGATTGGAATAGGTTCTGGGTTCTCCAGTCTTTGAACTTAGAGTAGAATCAGAACAGAGCAAGGAAAGTGCTTTTAAAAAATTAAAAACAATATAAAATTGATACAACAATTATAAACACATTTTGAAAAGCACCTCTTATCTATAGGATGTTATCCAGTTACAAATAAAATTAAAGGAAACAATGAAGTTATAATAACAACTAAAACTGGTATAGAGCTTGCTAAGTACCAGACACCATTTTAACTACTTCACATGTATTAATTTATTTAACCCTCATGACAACCCTGTGCAGTGGGCATGGCTTAGAGGCAGCACTACTTAGAGATTAGGAAAATACACTCCCAGGTGGGCTCCCTACCCTTCAAATTCAGGCAAGGAAAAGATGCTCTGGCTGGGATGGAAGGAGAGAGCTTCATGAATGAGATGGGGTCCATTGTCCCTCAAAGGATGTGCCATTGCTATATTACTCCTACGAGCTCCTAAGAGCTCATAACTGTTGATGCCTGGAACTAAAATAGCTGTCAGTTTATTCTGCAAATAGAGTTTTATTTTGGCATTAGGAAATGGTGACGTTGCCTAGAAAATGCCTTTTGACTATCCTGGGACCATCCCCTTAACCTAAAGTGACACACATGTTACCCAGATCTAAACTCAGCAGACACAGAAACGAGACCGGAACAGCTGTCTGTTCAAGTTTGGTGCATGTTCTTTGAAGGGGCTAAAATCAAGGTCAAGGGGGTTTAATAAAGAAAAGACATTCATTAGGCCTTGACGATATTCATGCTAGATATTTGGTACACATTTTAGCCAATATTCCCTCTTAGAAACGTTTGCTCTGGGAGTACATTCTTCAGAATCACAGAGACTTTACATTTTGAGGATCTGTAACTTGAAGAGAATTTATATGGTACATGTTTCTTGTTATTATAGTAATAAAATGATAAGAAAGGTAAATACTTATGGTAACTCAATAACAAAGATTGTATGTTCAGCATTGTTTCAACTACTTTTATGTCATAGGAAGCATTGATTTGAACTCAACTCAGTTATTTAGCTACAAATAACATTCTTTGTACTAAATGATACTTCAAGTGTGAGATTTCCTCTTATTTCTTCTATCAATACAGAATTCAACACAAAAAACTTTGAAGCCTTTCATTTTGTTGTTGGTCTTACTACTGAGATGTTTTATGTTACCTTGTGCCCACTATTCATTAGGGAACTGGCCATGTGTGTGTGGACAAAGGGTAAGTTTAAGAGGGCAGTGGGCAAAATTTGCCCTTAGAGCAATGTGGCATGGACAGTTTCATGGTCAAAAATCTTATAAAAGGATTAATAATTAACAAGGTATAATAATCTGTAACGGTAATTAATACAAAGGATATAGATATGCAAAAAAAGTATCGAAAGATGATCTATACAAGAGCAATATAGAGAAAAGCACAGCCACTGGTATAATTAATATTATATTGCAAGCTTTGTGCTTTGAATGTGATCCAAATGAATGAGTCAGACTTGGCTTTGTAAGTTTTTATATGCTTATATAATTAGAAAATTATCTCCATAAGGGTTAGGCTTATAAATATTTGCTTAATATGATCCATTAATTAAATATGTGAAAGTGCTTATCGAGCATAAAACTAGGAGACTCTTGGTGTCCGTTTTGTTTTTTCAGAGTGAAAGTGCCCTTGTGAAAGGAAAGGAGCTGTCAATCGAACTTGCAAACATCAGGGATGAAGTTGGTAAGTAGGGCCTTGGAAACAAGGAACATACAGAATGTCTTCTCCTGATACCTGTGAGTGTGTAACAAAAGCAATTAAGTCTCATGTAATAAGCTGGAGCAAACCTGCCCACACAATGAAGTGTCTTACCCAGCACAGCAGGGGGCTATTGCAGCCTTGCAGGGAGCCATAATTTTTACATCTCTGTGGTCATAAAGACAGCTTCGTAACAGTTCACAGTGGAGCTAATCAGGCCCTGACTGCTCCTCGCAGATGGCAGCCCATCCATCATCTGTATTTGTGCTGTGACAAGCAGCAGATTGTTTAGGCTTCCCTGTGCAGGCAGAGCTCCAAGAGATGCAGCCCAGGTTTGGTGGACTGCACGAGGTGCTCTCTGAAGCATGCAAGTGTTCCGTGGCTGCCTGCCACTTCCATGTTGGACCCTGCCACGAAATACTCTGTGACATAGCACAAGGTCAACAACACAAGTTTGACTGATTAAAATGTGGAGGTTCATGTTGAAACTCCCAGTCTTCTGCTGATTGGATGGTGCTGTTCAGTCTGAACCCTAAGAAACCTCACAGATGACAAGCTGGTGCCCAGACCCTGGGGCTTTCACTTAAAGCCAAATAATTCTCTCTTGAGGACCTGTTTGTTATTCTCTCTCCCCAAGAAACAGTCAGCAAAGGTGAAATACCCATAGTCTGTTCCCCTTGGCCTGCTACTCTTCTCTTTCCAGCGAGCATTGGTTCTGTAGCCAGTGTGGTCCTGATCACAGCCTCCTCTTTGCAGGTGTGATTCCCTCCAGGAGCAGAGGAACTGGGACAGTCCCAGCCACCCTTTGCCTCCAGGCCAGTCATGCATGTGGGATTGAATCTGAAGGCCAGACATTTCTGGGGAACCTGCCCCTGAGGATGTGCAGTAGACAGGGTAGTGATGGCCAAACATAGCTTTCCCACCCCTTTTTTCTTAACCTTAAACATTTTTTCTTCATTGTGATTTTTGTGACTTCTGTTGTCATTGAGAGGGGTCAGCAATGGCTGCTTCTCCCCTCTAAGGAGAACAGAGCCCCTGTGGGAAAGCAGGAAATAATAGCTGTCCTTCCCAGCCTCTGCTTCAGGACACCTCCACCTGGGCTGCACTGGTTGGGGAGCCCTGGGGATGAGCCCCACAGGTTTTCTGAGGAAGGTCTGCCAGCAACAGTCAAGGCAGAGCCTGGGCAGGAATCTCCCAGGAGCTGAGCGTCCACAGGGCCTGTGCTTTTCCCTGAAGTGGAGGAATGCTTAGGTGGTTCTGAGCATGGACTTTGCAGACACGTGACCCATCTGGTCAAGCAGGGCAGGTTGACTAACTTCTCTGTCCCTTGTCCCCCTTTGTAAAGAGGAAAGTCAGATAAAGAAGAGACTGGTGAAGCAGTCTGTGAAGGTGACTCTCATTGCCATTAGGTTTATCGTGCCTTCCATCTGAAAACAGAGAGGAAATCTTCCCCCTTAGGGTGAATCCTTCCCCACAGAGATGTCTGCACCCCTTTGGCCAAGCTGTGGATCTGCAGTGTCACCCTGACCCATATGGGTGAGGTGGGCTGAATCCAGGACAGCTTCCTCCATCCTTTCCAGAGGCTTCTAAATGCATCAGGAGCCTCACAAAGATTACATTGAGGGCTTTTTTTTTTTTTTTGTATTTAAGTCTTATTTCATTTCTGCATTAGTGCTAAGAATAGAAGCAGAAATTGCCTGCCAAATGGAAAATCTACAGGATGGTGGGGGAGGGTGAATGGCCTTGGCAGTCCCATGGCCCCGGCCACTCAGCCCTACATCCAGCCCCAGCAGCAAGGCTCCTGAGCCTCTTTAGCAGCGAGCACCTGAGCCTCTGTAGAGACTGCATTTGTGACAGAAGAAAGACAGGGGAATACGGGCTCAACGTTAACTGAAAATCTGTAAATTCTAGTGTCTTGACCTGTATAGCATTCCCCTGACAGGAAACAGAATTAAGCTTACAAACCTGATTTACAAATGATCGTAGATAAAGAGAGATGGTCAAGCCAAACAGAAACTAGGAACTTACAAAGATTGTGAATTCAGACATGGAAGAGGGGAAGAAGCTGCAAAAAGCAGGTTGTAGCCTGCAATAGGGCAGCCCTCTGAATGGGGCTAAAATACAGCCCTACTGTGCCGCATTCTGTGCTGGCTGGCATGGGGCTGCTGCCACAAGACATGGGGCTTTTTTTTCTGCTTGCCCAAAGGTACCATCTGAGCCAGCTGTCACCCAGTGCTATGTACCATTAGTGGTGACTAAGACTCAACTCTTGTCCTCAAGCATACAACCAAAGGCTCCACAGAGGAGTGGCTGTCTGAGATGGGCCTTGTAGGATGACTGAGATCTGGGTAGACACATGTAGGAAGGGAAGGAATGCAATTACTGAGCACATCCTGAAGGCTGCTGCCCCAGTGAATGGGCCCTGGACCAGTGGGTGCCATGATCATTCTTCAGACATCACTCATTCTGTACGCTTACAGAAAGAAAAACTATTTATTTCTCTATGCTTTTTTCTGTGTATCAAAAAAAACTTTTCATGCCTGACATTAAATAGTTACAAAACATTTGATCATGCTAATTAACTACAATAAGCTACTCTTCCCCTTCAAGTATTTGGGGTTTTACCATTTTTTGCTATTATGCAACAACAAATGTACTATTTGCAAATTACTTTTTTCCTCTTGTATTATTTTCCTGGAATATATTCTCAAAAGTATGGACCAATAGTTTTGATAGCATTTGACATTTTTTCTGAACTCTTCTATATGTGAAATGTTATTAGTATTGAATATTTATTCTGTAAATCAAGGTAAAAAATTATAGTGGATCTAATCTCATTGTATCTAGTATTGCCTTATAAAAAAGAAACTAAATCAATCTCTCTCACTCTCAACTCTGCCCCCCCAACTCCTGACACATACATCTGAGAAGAGACAGATAATATCCAAACATGTACCAGGGAATAGTTCAGATGGAGCTTTTTGTGGTCCAAGAGTAGGGTCTTTGTGGAGTGGCTGAAAATTACTGTCAGTTGTGTTATGTTATATTCCCTATGGAGACAGAGATCTCTGGTCATTCTCTTGAAAATGTCTCATCCTCCAGTCCCCCTCCCAGGGTGATGGCTCTTGCCTTGTCTTTGGAGTCGGCCTTCACTGGGTTCACGCTTGGAAAAGCCTTCCCCAGAGACAGTGTTTGAGGTAACGAAAGGGCACAGGAAACCAGGACCCAGCGCCACACCCAGGAAAGGGGGAGCAAAATCGCTAGTAATAGGTTTATATTTGATTTTTATCACATTTTAGAATTTCTTAGAAACTGTAATTCTTAAAATATGAGCCTTGGTCTTTGGATAGACTGTCATTCTCTGAATTTGTAAGTCAAATATTGATTAAGTTGAAGGGTCACTCTCACATGTGTAAATGCTGAAATAAATGTATAAGAGTTTTTCCTAGGAGCAGAGTACCTTTTGAGACCTTAGGAGTCAAGTTGTTACCATATTTTTTCAGACTATAAGACGCATGCCCCCCGCCCCAATTTGGGAGGAATAATGGTGGTTAATGCTGCTGTTGAGTTCTGTTTACATTTACATTGGTGAAATATTATGTCATTTATGTTATTAAATATCTTACCACATTTTTGCTTCAATTTTTTTTCCTATTTTCCTCCTCTAAAACCTAGGTGCATCTTATGGTCTGAAAAATATGGTACCTGCCATCAGGTGGATGTTTATGATCCTCTCTCGGCAAAGCTGCCTTATTAGAAAATCCGAGCCTTAAAAAAATGCACATTAGATGAAGTCCACCAGTCAGAAAAATATACGCAGTGCGTAATTAGGTTCAGAGGGAGCCTCTGGCTGACACCCCTCGTGGGCCCTGCTGTTCTCCTAGCCAGATGGCAGTCCCACTGAGATGTATGTGCACGCTGGAGTGGAAACGACACTAACTCCACTGCTAGCCTCCGGGCTGCTCACAGCCGTGACTACCTGGTCTTGAATCTGGTGTGAAATGGCCACTCATCTTAGAGGTCCTCAGTCACCCCAGCTGTCCTCCTTCTGGTCTTATTCACCTGCCACTGCTCCCCAGGCTTCAAGGCTGATGGACAGACAGGTAGCTTCCATCATCTCTCTTAGCCCCCTTCCTCTCTCAAACTTGTCACAACATGTGCTCTGCCTGTTCCCACCCCCAGGCAGGTCCTTTGGATTTTTATCTTTCTGCCAGCTTCAGACTTAAGATGGCCTTAAATTTCCATCTCTATTGAATACTTTAAAAATGCTTAGTATAAATATAGTTTTAAAACAGAAAGCAATATTAAACAAAGCAATCATTCTGGAAGAGTGTCTCAGGTATTATACAGAAAACTAAAAGGTTAAATCCACCCTTCGATTAAAGTCAACCTATTGAAACACAGCAAAAAACCCTGGATATTCTATAATATAACAAAGAGATATTAAAGATTCTGATAGCTTTGACATGAAGGTATGATAGGAATCTATGTTGGTGTCAATATACCACAAATTGTTGTATATTTGTTTTTAAGTTACTGACTAGAATGGATTTTTCCATTTATTCTCATCTGTAACTAGCAACCCACACATACATACAAATGCTACTGCGAGTGCATTTGTGGGATGATTTTACCTGTCAGGGTTATGCGTGACATTTGTCTTCCAACTTTATCATCATAACCCTGTATATATACATTGTGCTTAGTATTTACCAAGCTCTGTCACAAACATTTTATTTATTCATTACAACAACTCACTGAAGTAGGTGTTGGCACCCCTGTTTTATAGGAAATTGAGGCACCATAGGAAATCAGACAGATTAAGTAACTTCCCCAAGCACACAGCTGGTGTGGGACAGAGGCACATCTCAACCCAAGTCTCCGTCTTCCACAGAGAGTATGGAAGATTTCCATGGCTCATCAGCCCTACCACCAAATTATTTTTTTAATTTTTAATGTAGTACATTGGAAAATCTGGTAAACAAAATAAAATAGCCCTTTCCCCAAATTCTGTATGACTTTGACACAGAACCATAAAAGGTGCTGGTATGAATCTGGCCAAATATGCAGTAGAGAGTGATTCTGTAACACAGTATGATGTTCATTGATCCTAGACCAGCCCATTAGGGTTGGGTTCAGGGACAAAATACAAACTCCCCAAAGAGTAGTAGCTAACAGGGTAGCTTTTTATTTCTCTCTTATATAAAAGTCAGGAGGAGCACCCAGGGGCAGGCATGGTTTTGCTCCACAGAGCCCACAGGGGCCCAGGCTTCTAACAGCTCGCTGTTCTACACGAGGTCCTTCCCCTCATGGTCCAGGGTGGCAGTGGTGCCACAGACATTATCTCCGCATTCCAGGGAGTAGGGTGCGGGAGAGAATGAGCAAAGAAACGGCAGGTCAGCTCTGTCTGGAGGAAGGTTTCCAGGTACTATACTTCAGCTTAGATCTCATTGGCCAGAACTAAGTCACAAGGCAAATTTCATCAAGAGGGAGACTAGGAAATGTGCTTTAATACCTTCCCCAGATATTATTTTGTTACTATGGAAGAGGGAGAGAGTGAAAATGGGGGGCTACTAGCAACCTGTGCAGTGGGGCCAGAACTGCCTCTGTCAGTAAGTTGGGGAGAAAAGTCCTGTAACACTAAGTGACTGAGAGCAAAGGGTCTACAGAGTACTTGGCAGAATAGAGGGGTCTTAGCAAGTGCTAATTCCTTTAAATTTCAAATTAGATTCTTCTATCTTCCTTTATCTCTTAGCTTTAAAAAAGCTGAGTCAAAATGCAAAAACTAAGACAATAACCCAGAAGAAAATAACTAATCTTGGGATCATAAAAATAATGGACATTTTCTGATTTAGAAAAATATCTCTTCTAAGCGTACCAGTTAAACTCACTTCAAATATAAAGACAGATAACTTTACAGTAAAGGGATAGAAAAAAAGGTGTACTGTGCTAACACCAATCAAAAGAATAGTTGGAGTATCTCTGTTAACATCGCACAAAGTAAACTTCAGACCTGTAATATTACTAAGGATGAATATGGCCATTACATAATGATAAAGGAGTCAGTTTACTGAAAAGACATAAAAATACTAAATAGCAATGTGCATAATAGTAGAGCTTCAAATCACATGAAGCAAAAGCTGATAGAACTAAAATGAGAAATAGACAAACCCACAATTACCACTGGAGATGTTAGCATTCCTCTCTCAGTATCAATAGAACAGGCAGACAGAAAGTCAAGAGGGAGATAAAAGACCTGAATGATACCCTGGCTACTGTGGCTCAGTTGGTTGGAGCATTGTCTGGTAACTGAAAGGTTGCAGGTTTGATTACTGGTCAAGGCACATACTTGGATTGAAGGTTTGATTCCTGACCTGGGCACATACCATCCCTAACCTGGACTCATGTGGGAGGCAACTGATTGATGTTTTTCACTCTCCCTTCCTCTTTCTCTAAAAGCAATGAGTGAGGATTAAAAAAATTTTTTTTTAAATACCTGACAGCCCTGGCTGTAGCTCAGTGGGTTGAGCATGGGCATGAAAACCAAAGGGTCACTGGTTTGTTTCCCAGTCAAGGCACCTGCCTCAGTTGCAGGACAGGTTGCTGGTGGGGGGTGCATGAGACACAACCACACACTGATGTTTCTCTCCCTCTCTTTCTCCTTCCCTTCCCCTCACTGTAAAATAAATAAATGAAATATTTTAAAATAAATAAAAAAATACCTGAATAGTTTTATCAATCAACTTATCTAGTTGACATTAAGAACACTCCATCCAAAAGCAAATCCCTTTAAAATGTACACAGAACATTAGGCAACATAGACCACAGTTTAAGCCATGAAACAAACCTCGGATAATATAAAAGAATTGAAATCATATGAAATGTTTTGGAGTGATTAGATTATAAATCAATAATATGAAAATACCTGGAAGACTCCAAACATTTGGAAATTAAACAAAATACTTTTAAACAACATGTGGGTCAAAGAGGAAGCACCAGGGAAAGCAGAAAATATGTTGACTTGAGTGAAAATAAAAACATAACATATCAAAATCTGTGGAATGCAAAATTCTCTCTGATCAGCAGAGTTGAATCTTCTCATTCAGTTGTGCAACAACTTGGTGGTGGGGGCAGCGACCCGATAGGCACCGTTACTGCCCAGCCTCTCGAGTGGGGAGGCAGGAAGTATTGTCTTAGAGAGGTACAATCTAGTAGATTTAGTGTGCTATCAGAAATTTGAGTGTGGCAATATGGCTTCAAACATAATGCTTTCTTTGCAGGACCAACCACTCAGCACGGCTAGGTCTGGCAATTGCCTGCCCCTCCTTTAGGGAAATGATATTTGCTCTGATTGGGAAAAATTCACACCAGGGATATCACCTGCCATGATTAGATTTATTTCAATGAATGTGATTTTCTGAAGTCCTTTTAGTTTCTACCTCAAACAGGTGCTTACCCATGCATAGTAACAACAAAACTGCAAAATCTCTTAAATGTAACCAGAGACTGCGTTGGTTGCCAGGGAAAATACATTACCAGCTACAAGTCTCCAAAACTGCTACTCTCTTTGAGACAATGATGTATTCCACTTGGCAGCAACACATTTTTTGATATTTATAAAATTCTTTGACATAGCACATTTTAGTTATTTTATGTGGAAATGTCTGTTTTGTGACCTTCTAAAATATTCCTTCCTTCCTTTATGAATAAAGATAATTCTGCTTTTGGATAGATATGAATGTTGATATTTCAAGTCAGTTGGTTTAATCCTTAACTAGCATGAACTGACCGATTAGAATAACTCAGGATACCAAGGGCTGCTCCTAACTGGCCCTGAGGACAAGCAGCTTCTTGAAATTTTGAGTCAGCTGTCTCCATTAGATTTACGGTAACTTCATAAATCCAATGTTCACAGTGGCATATAGTTTATAAGGCCCTTTCACATATTATTTCACTTGATCCTGACTATAACTCTAGGAGAAAGGTAAGCTAGATAATACCACCACCGTTTGAATGCTGAATAAATCATGTTTATAGAGACTAAGAGCAAAACCCACGTCATATAACTGTGAGGAATAACAGAGCTGGGTCCTTATCTCATTCCACCATTACCACATGCTGCCTTTGTGTTGGAAGATTTCAAATGGTGTCTCAGGGAGACAATGAAGAGCAAGAGGAAGACATGACATACTATATACATCTAACTTGAAAATTGCTGAAGAGTATCTTGCAAAATATGTATTTTCAGTGAAAATCATACAAGTTATGCAGATGCAGGTGTAGTCACCTCCCCTTGTGAGTTCCTCATGCACATGGATCCCCTTTTTATTTTTCTTTGCATCTTGAGCCCAGCCCAGGGTCAAGCTCATGGAATATGAAGCATTTATTGCTTCATTTTATAAACTTGATTGAACTCAGGAGACATTCCTGTTAGTGTGCCTGGAGTAATAGAAGGATGCAACACAGTCTCTGACCTCAGGGAATGCCTGTGTATTGGAGAGATGGACACATAACCAGAAAATTTCAATCCAGCGTACTGAGTAAGGTGCTAGAGGGTTAGGTGTACAGAGGTGGGCTCGCAATCCAGTCAGGGCTAGCATTTGTTTTTTCTTGTCTAATGACATTGTGAATTGCTCACTCAGATAGCCACAGATACCACCAAGGCCACAGGTAGGTTTCACAGGTACTAACAGCCTTTTTGCTTAATTTGGCAGTTTATTTAAACAAAATAATATATGAATTGCAATATATGCTTATATAATATGCAGGTCACTTTTTTGACCAAAATTACAGTTTTTCAGCCAAATATCAAGTCTTTGAGAAGTTAATTCTGATGAAGATGATAACTAGACCAATTCTACATTGCAAATAGCTATGTAAAGACTTCCTAGGTTTCAACTATCGGGTCCTAAATCCACTGTTTTCTTTTATAAAACATCTGATGATGAAGAATGGGGTCAGAATTCAGCTGACCAGATAATGGTTCCAGAGGGAGAGACCAGGCTGGCAGCAAAGTGTGGGTGTGGACCTTGGTGGAGTCCCTGGGGTCCGACCTCTTCTGTTTTCCTCAATTAGTACACCGAGAACGGTTCTGTCAGGGAAACATCTATAAACCATGTCTGCTAGAGCCTGATCTAGAAAAGGAAATACCAACTTATTAATTTATAATGAGAAATATATCTTATAGGCAGATCTACCTAGAAAGCTAAAATTATAATCAGAAGACTGCTAGTGGCCCAAAATCAATCACTTGCTGTAAATACTAATGGCATTTTCCAGAGATAGCATTGGGCAACCACCTGCATTACTCTTGCTTACTAAGGACCTTCATTTGTTGGGGAGCTCCACCTGCAGGGCCCCCTCTGGCTGCCACTGATGAGAATAAGTCTACCAAGACATGATCTGCTTGGGGAGGAAAGGTGGCCAGTCTCTCAAAGGAGAAGGGCTTTTATTGGGTTCGTTTGCACAGGAATACAGATAAAGCTCATTAATCATTGTGAGGCAGTAAGGATCAAACAATAGATAACAAAGAGCTCTGAGGGCCTATTTTGAGTCAGGGTCAGATAGCTAAAGAGCTGTAAAACTTTGAGGAACAAACTTACTTCTTGCTTGGACCCTTATTATTTAACTGAGAGCATTCTAAACAAAGCAGGTTTCACAGGATTTTACATATTCTTTCTTGGGCCTGATTGCCTGGGAAACCCTTCCTTTTCAGCACAGGGCTGCACCACCCTCTGTCATTGTTTCAGGCTTAGGTGGAGCAAGGGAAGTAAGGCAGCCAAGAGATTAGGAGATTTCTTGCAGACAGAATGAGGACTCAGGCTCTGTCAAAGCTGAAGGGCAAGGGTGCATCACCCCCTTTTGGTGTAGCCCCCAAAGTCCTTCCTTGGGGGACTGCCATGTGATCGTGCCTGTCCCCCCTTTGGGGAATCTTACCCGTCATTGGCTAACCGACCAAGCATTGGGGGCCAGTTATGGATGAAGTAAAAGGAGCAGAAGCAGTGCTCCTGCCAGGGACATAAGCTTTTGTCTCCTTAGTGGCTCACGGTCCAAGGTCACTCCCTCAGCCTTAGCTTTGGCAGGGGTTACAGCTTCTGAAATCAGGCAGGGTGGTTCCCAACATTCATTCTTCGTCAGGGGTTCCCATGGAGGGTATGGAAGCCTGCTAGAGTCACCTGGGAGCTTTTACCAACTACCCCCATCCAGACCCTTCTTCCAGTCAGGACAGAGTAACTAAGACTGGACTTAACATTGCATTCTACATGACTATAAAGCAGACAAGGTAGATTAGGCAGCTGTTTTTGATCACTGAGCAATGAACAATGCAAGCCTGTCATTCTTAACAAAAGGGAAACATACTGAGTCCCACGTTAGCCCCAGCTCTCTGCCTGGGGTCACTTCCTAGGCCACAGCCCAGACAAGTGCTCTAGGAAATGACCTCCATCTCTCTGATCTGAAGAAGCAGACACCAGAGTTCAAGGTGATTAAAGTACCTAGAAACTGTTGGGCCAGCCACTGAAGAGGAAGGAGTAAGCTGAGCAGAACAGGGCCCCAGAAGCAGGTTCCCCCATGTTCTTAGATGAAGGGTGGGCTGTGGGTGCACAGAGAGACCTGGCGCAGGGTGGCTGCTGCAGGACTGTGAGCTGACTGGATCTATCAGAGGTTGTGCAATGCCAGGGGATGGAATTCCAGCCCAGCCAAAGTGGAGAGGTCTTCCCGAGCACATTGAGCAATCAATCAAGGCCTGAGAAAGGCCAGGCATAACAAGAAAAAATAAGGGTCCCTCCAGGACTAGAGAAAAACTAGAGTTGACAGACCCTAGTAAAGAATAAAACCACACCTGACAGAATCAAAGCAGTCTAATAAGTTACTTGCCTGCCAACAAATCCAATACCTGTTAAAGAAGGACATTGCAATACAAGCTCCTTGCAATATATCATCCACAATGTGGAACATGTAAGTTTTAAAAATTAAAAATTAGACATACAGAGAAGCAGGACCCATTATCAAGGAAAAAAGAAGTCAATTGAAATGAGTATTGAGATAACCCAGATGTTGCAACTAGCAGATGGGATACTTAAAAAGCTGTTACAAACATGTTCAGCCACTTCTGGAAAAAGAAGAGCATAATGAGTAAACAAGTAGAGAAGCACAACATGGAAATTAAAACTTTAAAAAAGAACCAAATGGAAATCTTAGAACCTAAAAGCAGAACCTCTGAAATGAAAAATCACCGCATGGACTTTGCAGCAGATTGGAGACAGCAGAGGAGAAAGTTGGTGAACTGAAGACATCAACAGACATCTAATCAAAAGAACAGATTTTTTAAAAAATGAGCAGAGCGTCAGTGACAAATAGGACTACATTAAGCAGTCTAAAGGAGATGTAATTAGATTGACAAAAGAACAGAGACTGGGGAGAAAAATATTTGGAAAAAAATGGTGACCAAAACATTGCAAATTTCATTTTAACAGAGCAACCTGCAGACCTAGGAAACTCAGTGATCCCCAAACAAGAGGAATACGAATAGACACATCACTCCTGTGTGCATCTTAATCAAACTGCTGAGAAGTAAAAGTAAAGATGAAATATTACAAACAACTAGATAAAGACACACGTAACACAGAGGGACGAGGATGTGCATGTGAGCTGATGCCATCAGAAACAGAGCAGAGGCGGTGGGATGGTGTTTTTAGAGTGTTGTGAAAGGGGAAACAGTCAGCCCAGAACTCTATATCCAAGGAAAATATCCTTTAAAAATGAGAGACTTAGACCTATAGCAAAGAATTAAGATGATCAAAATGGCAAATATGTGGAAAAATAATATAAACGACTATTCTGTTGTTTAAAATATTTTATTTTCAAACCCTTCAGCCTGATGGTCTTTGGCTGTGAACACATCCATACACCCAAACAAAATATGGGATATTTACATCCTCCAGAAAGTTCCCTCAGACGTCTTTCCAGGGCCTACTTCTGCAGTGACCACTTTCTTATTTCCTAGACCATAGATTAGTTGTGCCTATTTTTTCATACAAATGGGATTAGACAGTATAGAGTGTTCTGTGTCTAGATGCTTTTGTTCTACATGAGAGATTCATCCTCGTTGCTGAGTATATCAGTAATCTGTTCCTTTATTTATTTTTGAGTAGTGTTCTATTTGCATGAATATACCAAAATTAATTTGTCTGCTGATAGACATTTGGGCTGTCTCCACTATTTTGGTGTTATGAATATTCTTGCACAAGTCTTTTTCTGGACAGAGATGTTTTCACTTCTCAAAGGTAAACTCCTACATGAGAAATTACTGAATCATAGGATAGATGTGAGTTAACATCAGGAGACACTGCCAAACAGTTCTCGAAATGGTTGTACCATTTGACAGTGTCCCCAACAATGTTGAGAGCTTCAGTTCCTCCATATTCTTGCCAACATTGGTATTGTAATATTTTGTTGGTGTTTTAGCCATTCTTGTAGATGTGAGGAGTATCTCATTATGGCTTTAGTTTGCATTTCTCTGATCACTGGTTGATGCTGAGCACTTTTTATGTGCTAACTGTACCCTTGGATGTCTTCTTTTGTAAAGTGTCTTTTTGCCCATTTTTATTATGCTGTTTTTCTTTTGACTGAATGGCAATTGCCTGTTCACCTGGGCACACTGGGGGCAAACTCCCTCAAGTTTGCCACAGTCCCCCTGGCCTACCACCCACCTGTGCTTGTGATCTTCCCTTCAAATCCCAGCACCTAAAGGCAGGCTTGGGATGGCCTGAGTCTACTGTCATGAGCAGGAAAATTGAAAGCACAACTATTGCTAAAATATAAAAATTTTCAAGACTGCTGTTCTTAAGAGAATTTTTAATGTTTTTTCTGCATAAATAAAGTATTCCAGGTGTCTTATTCAGATCTGATAAAGCTATAATCCATGAATTCAAAGATGATAATCAGTTGAGAAGACAGGTGTGTTAGCAAATAATTGTAACATAAAAATAAAGCGTCTCTCTTCTTCAAGTATTTGTCCTAGATGCTGCTCTAGGCTTTTTTTCCTCTCATTTTCCATGATCTCTGTTGATCTTGTCTACTGCTCATCTTTAACCACTGCCTACGTTGCTCCACCCAAATGCATGTCCCTAGCCCCAGTCTTTCTTGAGGTAACCTCTTGGTAAACCATAGGCAGTACCACTCTCCATGGTCTAACAGGTTTATCTCCACCTACCCCACACTCCCCACCTCAGAGCAAAACAAAGCAAAACAAAATCTCTGCTTCTCCTATATACCTAAATTAGTTCAAGTACAAGTTAAACTGCTATAACAAAGAGGTCCTCAATGTATGGAGTTTATATGAGGGGGGACCAAAAAAACAGGAATTACCTTCTGGAAGGCAGGCCCCTTGTAGTACAGGCTTCCCCACTAGGTGAGTGTTCTAGGGACCCATCTGTATTAGTGTACCAACTGGCATTGTTGTGAGGGGCTGTGTTCAGCTTCTTTGAATTTTTTTTTTTGAAGACTCAAGATGTTTGCTTGTTTCACGATGGGTCATTTATGAGTGCACCTGTGCACACTGCAGTGAATGTTCAGCAGATTTTCTTTTTACCCCAAACAGCATGACCCCTGTGCTCCATTGTCCCTATGCACCAGGTCTCACCCCAAGTGCCTTTTTTGTTTCCCTGGATGAAAAAAATCCTCAAACAGAAACATTTTACTGATGTGGAAGAGGTGAAACAAAAAAATAACAGAAGCACTAAAAGGTGTCAAAACTGACAAATTCAAAAGCTGTTCTGAGCAGTGGAAAAAATGTCTTGATAGGTGTATTACATCAAATGGAGAGTACTCTGGAGGTGACTGAAGTTTAAACATGTAAGAAATACATAATCGTTTATAAATAAATTCCATTTTGGGGGCCCCCCTCATATAAATATGGAACAAATTACATAGAAGGACATTTTTCTTTCATGTAATGGTCCAAAAATGAGAGGCCCAGAGCTGGCCATGTGTCTCTGCTCCACTGTTCCCAGAGTCTGTGGTCAAGGCTGATGTAGGCAAGAGCACATTTCAGCCTCAGGGAACGAGAAGGAGAGAAAGTAGAGGGCAGGCAGCTTCCTTACAGAACATGGTCCAGATGTTTCCATGTCACTTCTTCATGCCCCTTTGACCCAAGCAGAGGCACAGGCCTTAGGGAGCCACTAGGGAGACCAGAAGATGGAGTCTCCAGGGGGGCAGCCAGGTGGGTTAAAACCTGATGAATGGTCAGTAAAAGACAGAAAAGGACACAGCAGGCTAAACCACAATCGTCAGCTCAGTTATTGAGACCACAGTCCACAGAGTAAACTGATCCCGAAGGCCGGGGTCATCATCGACTCCACCTCTCCCTCTTCTTCTTCATACTTGATGTCCAGCGAGTCACCAGGTCCTGTTGATAAGAGTTTGGAGTCCATCCTTATTCTGTTCTCCCCTCCTCATTTATATAGTGACATAGCCTCTCCTTTTGCCAAAATCTCCCTCACTACCCTCCTTACCTCTCTGCTTGACCATAGGTCCAACCTCTGTCACTTCCATGATTAAAATTCATGTTACCAGAAACATGTCTGCCTGTGACAAGAAGAGCCGTTGCCCCTAGCTAGGGGGTCTAGGGTGGCAGGGTGGGGGGGAGGGGAATCACTGTTCACCACCTTCCTTGCCATGTCGCTTGAATTTCTTGTCACATGCAAAAAATAAAAATTAAAACACTATGATAAAGAAAGATCCTCCAGTGGCTTTATATGGTTTATAGAATAAGTAGAACACAAACATTTTAGCAGGACACAGTGGGACTGCTGCCTGCCCTCCCATACACTCCCCTGCCGCGCCCCTTCCACGTCCTCCAGAGGTGCTGCCCACTTTGCTGCCTGCTCCTGAACTGGCCTCTCCCTCCCACCACCCCCAACCTCCCTGAGCTTCCTGGTAAACTAACATCTGTGGTCACCTCCTTGACGCTCTAGCAGGGTTTTTCCTCTTGGAGGAACTCCTGCTTCATAGTGCTTCTCTGCTTCCATACATGCAATGTCACAATAGTTGTCACATCACCGCCACTTTGCATTTATCCATCTGATTCTCCCTTTCTGCCACTAGACCAAGGCCCCTTCGGGGGCTGGGCTGGGCTTAGTGGTCAAGGTCAGTTTCCTGAATACCTTGTGCAAGAGACCCTATTCCAGGGACTTAAGGCCACATGGGAAAAATTACTGAGGGAGACAGAGCTTACAAGGAAAACTCTTAAAAATACTTTTGTACTTATTAAAATAAAGTAGACTAATACAGCAGACTAATAATACAGCAGACTAAATAAAATAACACTATGCCCTCTTGCATGTTTAAATTCATTTATGTTTCCATCCCTTACCCACTGGAGGCACTCCAGACTGTCCTTCCCGGGATTTTCACCAGGTGCTTGAGGTCTACGCATGTGTCATTCATAATCAAGGCGCCATTTACCGCATGCCTGTGAGATGTCCAGGAGTGTACATACGTGTTTATAATTCTCCCAATAACCCTGCAAGTTAGCTTGTATTGTGCCTATTTCACAGGAATGTGGAGGTGCTGAAAAAGTCACTGACTCGCCAGGGTTATGAGCCGCCCAGCAGGGGTTTGAACAGAGGTCTCTCGGGTCCCAGAACCCTGTCAGCTCTCCCTGTAAGCACTCTGCCTGCAGGCCTGCTCAGAGACAGCACTTTTGTTCTAATGCCTGCCTCTCCATCCAAAAGGCAATGGTTCCCTGTGTTCTGACTGGCCCTGTTGGCGACCCTTTCCTCCCAAGACAGCCCTACCTCTCAACCAACTGCTCCTCATTCTGGTTTCTCAGCTCCCTGCTCCCAACAGGCTCAGCATTTAGGTCTGAATTTACTTCTCTTCAGTTTATTCTTCCCATCAAAACTGCAGTGCAAATGCCTCTATTCCTGCTCTGCCATCCACTCTATTTCCCTTTTCTATACCCAAACCGTGTTTCCTCAGTTATCCCAGCAGGGGGAGCTCACGAGGGGACTCATCTGTCTGGTGATGATGTGGAGTCACGAAGGACTTGGGCAGGAGAGAACGGCTGTGAGCAATGCCAGTCTCCTTACTGCCTGGAGGCACGATGGCAGGGGGCAGGGGGACAGGGGGATATGACTCCAACCAAAAGGTGAGGAGGATGGGAAGTCCCGCACAAGAACCCTGAAGGAAATGCAGTGTCCCGGGACTCAGCCTCTCCAGAAAGGCACGTCCTCAGAGTTAACTCTGCACATACAGGCTCAGGGTCACACTGGGTGCTCGAGCCAGCTGAGAATGAACAGGCAGGCCTAGAATTCAGAGTGGCAGCAATGGGCAGGTCCTGTAAACAATAATGGACACTGTCTGCCCTCTGCTGCGATGCAGGTGGTGAAGGCTGCTGATCTTCTGCACAGCAGAAGAGGCGGGGCTCTGAAACCTGAGCCGTAAGCACTGGGGCCTTGCTGTTCAGATGGTCGGAGGACCAGCTGGGGCTTGTCCTAAATGCACATGCTCGGGCCCACCCCATCTTTGAGTCAGTGCCTGCACTGTGACAGGATCCTCAGATAATCTGCCTTTGCTTATGGGGGTGGTTCTCCTAACCCTAACCCTGGGCTACCAGCAGCAGCAGCAGCACCTGGGAACTTGTTGGAAACACAGATTCTCAGGCTGCACCACCAACACTAACCCACTGTATCAGAGGCTTTGGGATGAGCCCAGCAGTCTGCGCTTTAACACCCCACACATGATTCCAATGCCTACTTAAGACTGGACCATGTGGCCATTATGAGTGTGACCTCGAGAAAGCCACAGATCTGGACTGAATTGGTTCTGCTGTTCAGGCTCCTCTTTGGAAAAATGGGAACATTAAGTAGGAATCACACCCACTTCGCAGAGCTTTTGTGATGTTCAGTGACCCTCCCCAGGCAGACAGCGTCCAGCTCACAGAGTCGCAGACCCTGTGCAATGCAGTTGCTGTCCCTCCTCTCTGCCCACGGCCTTTCTCCAGAAATCTGTGAAGAGAAAGAAATGTTTGCATCTTCTGGTACCTAGAGTGATAGATAGCCTCTTGCTTCTCTGTGACTATGTTTCAGAAAACAAACAAATGCTATTCTAACCAGCTAGGGATTCTGGTGATGTCTGGTGCTCATCGTCACACAGGCCTTTGCTGGCAAGGAGTGCCTTTGGCCACCCTTGTGCAATGACATAAGGCGGACACAGCTATTTCCGGCCTTGGGTTGCATGCAAGCAGCTGTTCCCTAGTCTCTGAGACTCAGGACAGTGGTCACAGGTCCTTCCCCAGGAACTGTTTCCTCGAACTACAAGCATGTGCTTGCAGGTGGAAGCACAGTAACTATATGGAAGTGATGCTTAGCGAGAGCGGCTTCGTTTTCTCCTCAGCACCGAGTACCAGTGCACGACACCTGTGTTTCTTATGCTGGGTCCCACCTTAGCATTCAGGAAGGGTGGGAAACAGTTCCATTTGTAAAGCTGCAGTGATTCTGTGGACCCCCTCAAAAACAGTCCACAGCAAATGCTCACTGATTAACCAAGGGCAGGCACGAAGCCAGGCACTAACTCCAAATTGTCCTGCTGAAACCTCCTCGCCCCAGAAGGTAAGTCATGCTGCCACCCCCATTTTACAAATGAGGAGACCGAGGCTTAGCAGGGGTAATTCCCTGCACCGGAGCATCAAGCCTATGGCTGTTTCACACCACAGCCCGTGCCCTTGCTGTAGTACTTGGAGGAGCTCTCACTCACCCTGTGTAAAGGCAGTGGGAATGACAGGACCTCTTCTTCCAAGTAACCAGAGTGTCCTAACTGCAGATATGGTGTAACTTGCCTTAAGAGCTGCAAGGTGGAATTCTGACGATCCTCCAGATGTTGCCTAATGAGGGCACCCGCAGTCGTGGTGAGCCAGCCAGACCGCCCCTCTGGCGTGCCTGCGACCCTGTGGAACCAGTGCTCCATGTGTGCATGGGCTCTTTTCCTCACAGGCTCTGGTCAGCACTCTCTGGGTCCAAATTTGCTCAGAGTCACTTTAAAAACCACTTACATGCCTCCCACAGAAGTCTGCCCTACACAGACAGAGCTGTGTAACCCCTCTTGTCTGTGTCACCGGGGAGCTTTCTGTCTCCAGCTGAAGGAACTGTGCCCACGCACATGGGTTTCACAGTCTCAAAGCAGCACTGAGAGGCAGGACAATGAACCAACACAAGAGTCCGTCCCTTCACATCACACTGTCCAGCAACACAGTTGCCTTGGTATTTTCTCTATAGTACTGAGAAATGCCACAGGTGCAAGTGTCTCTGTTTATATGTTTCACACCTGCTAACCAGGCAGGCTACCTCTAGAATCTTTTACACTGTTGTTCTGGCTTGGTGGGGGGCTGTGTGTCTGGCCCCTGTTTCCTGCCCTGTAAAGGGGTCAGTGTGATTTCTCATTGGATCCCAGTTGGATTCCATTTTATTTTCTCTAACTCGCCGTTCTTTCTGTTCTCACATTCTAAAATTCCTCAGTCACTCCTCCTTTCCCTTGACCATCTAATGAAGCCAGACACACCCCAACACCCCCACACTGGTCCTGAGACCACCTCACAGCCTTCCGCCTGGTCCAGATGTCTTGGGCCAGGCTGCTCCCACAGCACACATTTACTGAATGCTCACTGGGGATGAAGGACATCCTTGTAGGTTTTAGGTACCAAGAACTTTTCCTCTATTATTAATCTCGAAGGCAGTGCCTCCCCAACCTAGAGGTGCATGCCTGAAGAGAGGGAGCCACTACAGAATGGGGTACCCCCTCCAGGCACCATCAGCACACCCCGTGTCTCTCAGAACAGTGCTTCTTATACAAGTCTTCTCATAGAGGGGTCTTGTTAATCTGCAGATTCTGATTCAAGGAGTCCAGGGTGGACCTGAGATTCTGCATTGCTAACAAGCTTCCAGACTGGTGCTGCCCAGTGTGGGTCTGCTTTGGGCCAGCCAGAGGCTGTGAACACATTCAGTCCTGGCTGCACTCTGTGTTGTAGAGTTGTCATTTTTCAGTTGAAGGTCATATCTCTAAATGTCCACTTGGTTTTAGGGACTGTATATAAATTCTAGTTTGCTTGTTGCAGGAAGCGGGGTTCCACAGAGAACCTGCCACATCGGACAGAGTGATTCTATTCTAGACACATCCCAGGAGGAAACAGTTACCAATTAAATGGACTGTGCCTCACAGCAAGGACCAAAACCCATTAGCCAGAAGCTCCAGGTGCTCTGGGAGGAGTGTGCTTCTCCATGCTGCAGTCCCAGCAGCCTCTCTCCTCAAAGACCGAAAGTGACAGCCTGGCTTTGTTGCACTGAGTGCATCTTTATGGAAATGGTCCTGGCCTTGTGCTAAGTGACAGGATTCCATAGATGAAGGCAGCATGGAGTTCGTCCAGGGCATTAGACAATACCCTTGCCAATCATAAACATACTCGGGCTATTGCAGATTGCCTATTGACTGTGCCTCTTCTGAGTCTGTGCCTTAAAGTTCGTGGGTGGAAACAATTTGAGGTGGTCCATTTTGTTCCTTGGAATCAATTTGATGTACTTGGAAGTTAAGGAGAGAGGCTGGGGTGTGTTCATGGGAAAATGCACATCTTTAAAAAATGAGGTTTTATGGATTGAAAACATTAATCCTTCACTGCTGTGTAAAATTAAAAGCAGTAAACCCTGGTACTAAAAGCAATCACAGGCCTGGGAAGACCTCTGTCTGTGGAGAGCACAGATACTTCGGGCCACACCTTTTACTTCCCGAAAGCAGAAATGACAGCACTGAAGCCTACGACCCTCAAATGCCTTACCATTTATTATTGAGCAGCCCCTTGGCCTCCTTATTGAGGTAGAAAACAATGGGACAGAGGGTTTAGGTCAGCAGTGTGCTGAGGAGTGTGACCCAGCGCTGTGAAGCTTGCTCAGTGAGAGGGTCAAGCAGTTCGGTGTTCAGAACTCGGTGGTGTCAATTTTACAGTGAGGAGGGGTCCAGAACCTCCACTTATATTTCTGTTTAAACAGTTTAGCAGAAGTTATTAAACACTCCTTCAAAAAGGAATGTTCAACGTGGGAATGATGTTACCAGTACAATTTCTGTAACAAATAGAATCACCTTTTTGCTGCCATTTTCATAGGAGAAAAACACATAAGAGCAGTAACTACTCAGTGCACCCATGTGGAGCCATTGCCGGGCCCTCAGGGTGTCCAGGGGCAGTGTGTTGAATGAGCTGGTGCCGTGGAGGTTGGGCTTTGAAAACTCTGTAAGCCCAAATCAATGTGGAAGAGAGGAAGCAACAAGCTCATTCCAAACCATTTCCCCATAAAGCCATTTGCTATTTATGGGCGGTAGTTATTAGTTCTCCTGTAGACAGTATTTTCTATTCTTTTCAAAACATATCATCATAACCACCTCTTAAATCCACTTCCTTTTTCCTCTTTTGACCCCATAAATCATCCATGTGCTTCTCCCCTCCCAAGCCAAGGAGGGAGTTACTCAGAAGCATTACAGTTATACTCATACATGGCATCAGTTGTTACCCGTTTCTTGAAATACTCATCCTTTGTCTTAAAGGACACGTAGTTGTGGCACAAAGTATTTACCATGAAAATGGAACTTAAACTATTTGAGATTTCCATATCTGTTTTTCCTTAGATTTCTTTGCTTTTCTTCTTCCTAAACATGAGGCAGAATAGAATCATATTACTCAAAAGAGCTCTACCAAGTTTCACCTTCTAGCTGTGTCTCCTCGGACAAGTGACTAACCTTCTGAGCCTCTATTGCCCACTTCATGAAGTCACAGAACAGACACCCGCTTTACCCAGCTTTGAAATTTTCTGGGCAGATTAAACAAGGTAATGGTGTTTGTTAAAGAAAATTCTAAACTGAATACATATGAATGACAAGCACTGATAATACTATTTATATTTCACATCACTGGGGCATGAGTGATTTTACAAAAAGCACATTTTCCCTGTAGGTGAAGCTTATCTCTTTGGAGGTCCATTTGGGGAAGAAATCATAATAAAAAATGGGATGCCCTTCCCTGTCTACTTCAAGAGAAGACTGTGGACAGGATAGGAACCCTTCTGGATGGCCTGGGTCACTGTTCTGGTGTCCTTGGAGCCCGGTGTGTAGAGCAGAGAGGCGGCGGGCACTCACAGTGCCTGCGTCAGTCTGTGGGGCTGCTGTAACTCTATGCAGACTGGAGGCTTCTAGAACGGAAACGTATTCCCAGACTTCTGGAGATGGGAGGTCTGGGTCAGGGTGCCAGCGAGGTGCTTTCTGCTGAGGCCTCTCTCCTTGGCATGCAGATGCCTGTCTTCTCCCTGCGTCCTCACGTGGCCTCTGAGCACACATATCCCTGCTGTCTCTTCCTTGTCTAATAAGGACACAGTCATATTGGATTAGAGTCCCAGCTTAAAGCTCTCATTTTAACTTAATTACCTCTTCAAAGATCTCATCTAAAACATGGTTACGTTCTGAGGTGGAGGGGAGTAGGATGCAGCATATGAATTTAGGGTGAACACAGATCAGCCCATAGCAGAGTGCCCACCCTCCTCCTTTCACAGGTGAGAAAATGCCCCCGGCGTGCCAGCGAGCCTGGAACAGAGGCCAGGCCCAGGGGCCGGGCTGCAACCGCCTGCCTGGCCTTCCTGGTTCTGCCCTTGTCTCCCTTCCTTGACACTTCCTGTAATCCATTTTGGGAGCTGTGTTTCCAAAGTTTGGCCCACAGATAAGTAAGATATCCGTGCACTTCAAACATGACCATGGTAAGAAATCTTTCTGTTTCGTGATGCATCATTCAGAATTCCTGGCAGCTAGAAAAGACTCTTTATCTTCCCGTGGCCACATCTCATGTCCCTGCACAAGCCATTTATGCACCTGCAGGGAGCAAAACACCTGTCAGTCTTTCCCCACGTCACGGCGTCTGCCCCCACGTCACAGCATGCAATTTAATGACTAGCCTCTTCCGAGGTCTCAAGCTTTTAAGACTCCGACACTTTTGTAAAATAGACCATAGCATATGAACCATGGGACATGGAATCTTGTCATTAATCGTTGACATGACAAAATGCAGCAGTCCTGAAATTTCCTATTTTTTGTATTAATTGAAAAGTCCCAGAAAGGCCCTCCCTGGGCACCGTGGACCACAGGAATATTCCACAGTAACATCCGTGGATGACGGGTGAAGCCCAGATCTGTAGGGCCTGACCCTCTCCTCGGTGGCCTTGGATCAGTTAATTACCCTTCCTCAGCTCCATCAGCTCCTTGCAAATGGAGACTAGGTTACCTCCTGGTCACCTAGGAGGGTGGCAACAATGGGTGACAATACCTGTCTAAGTGGACAAGGTGAGCCAGGTAGTTGGTATGCACCCAGGAAGCACTATCAATGCAAGCTGTTGCCTTTGCAGTGCAAGTCCTCATTGGGTCACAGGGCCCTGGAGGTGCTGCGCGGGCCTGGCCAGACGGCCTTTCACTCCCATTTCTAGTCTTGGTCCATGATCCCTCTATCATCCATTTTCAGCCCCTCCTTCTTGACATTTTCATCCAAAAAAAGAGTCTTAAGGAAAGAAAAATGAAGAATGGGGCTTCAGGGGGCAGCATGGCCTGGGTCCCAGGTAGCGAGTTTCAGGAGACAGTCCTGTTCACCTCTTGTGTGTCCCTGAGCTCTGACAAATTTGGACAAAGACATTGCCACTAGAGGGCACTTCTGGGCAACTGATTTGTTACAGGATCCCTGGCATCAAAAAGCAAAAACAAGAAAAAAAGGAAGAAAACCCACAGCATAAAGTTAATAATCTTTAACACCTAGCAACATAGCCTAATGAAAAAAAATAAACAAAACAACATATAAGTAGCACAAACTTATAGTACAGTACAAGGGCATACAAGTTATAGTGCATCAACATGAAAATGTAAGGTAGGCATCAAAATGTTAGGAAGGAAGGAAGACATGGGAAATTCCTAGCAGAGTCTAAAGAATTCACACGACTTCAACAGCTAAGAAGGGATTATGCAATTGGAAATTCCATTCTTTGTTCAGTGAGATAATCGATAATTTTTAAGTTAATTTTTTTCCTTGAAAGTCTTGTCCTTTTATTTACTTCCATCTCTTAAAGAAACAATGTAATCTTTTACCTAACTGTGAGATCCACTGCCATCAGTGTGCAACAACAGGGACAAGACCGCAGGCTGGGAGGCTGAGACCACACAAATTTATTTTCTTACAACCCCAGAGGCTAAAATCTGAGATCCAGTTGTCGTTGGGTTGGTTCCTCCTGAGGTCTCTCTCCTTGGCATATAGATAGATGGTCATCTTCTCCCTGTGACCTCACATCTCTAGGTACCTGTGTCCTAATCTCTTCTTATTAGGATGCCAGTCATACTGGATTAGGATCTACCCTAACAACCTCATTTTAACTTAATTATCTCTGTAAAAGTCCTCTCCAAAGGTCCTGGGGGTTAGCACTTCAGCACAGGAATTCCAGAGGGAGGGGGGCACAATTCAGCTCTTAACAGTGACTATTATAATAGTACCACTTGGTTATGCACAATATCATGTCATCACATTTAATTTGTTTTATAAGTGTTATATCTAAAGCACACTCTGGGACATAGAAATCAAATGATATCATTTTTTATGCTTTTATCCGTGAGCTATAGGGTCAGATCCTTCTCTCCAGCCTAAGTCTAGTGGATTAACCACTAAATTTGCTACCTCATTGCTAAACCAATAAAATGTTGTAATTATTCACCAGGCATTTGGAGTGTCTGTTTAAAGAAACTTGATCTTATTCACTGAATTTTTCCCCCTCTCACTTGATTTATGAACTGTTGTTGAAATTATGCCTGCTTCCCAAATGGCTCCGCAGCAATCACTGCCTGCCTTTGTGCAAGGGCCAGATCCATCCTCGAGCTTGGCACTCACAGGGGGGTAGAGTGGCAGCTTTGTGTTACGTGGAATATGTCTGAGGGTGTTCTAGATACAGCTGCAATTTATTTTAGGTATTTTAACACCATATATACACACTGTGAATATTCATACACACATACACATATATGCTCAATTATTTAATGTATACAACAGATTCTAATTCTGTTTTTCCTTTCCAAACTCATGCTCATGAATTGGAAGTGTTACATTTTCTTGATCAATCACAATCCTGTTACTTTAGATATTATTTTCCCAGCATTTTGGGTGCTAGGGATTGATTACTGTGGTGTTGGCCTCTCATGGTAAAGGACCAAATGTTTTCACATGAATAGAAATAAAGAAAAAAACAACAGATTCCAGGCGTTGTCTGCTATTATCACATTAGCCTCCATTCATCTCTGTCTGCCAAATATCTGAATAGATACATTTTTGAAGACTTACCCAAGACAAGAAGACAGATAGAAAACTGAGATCTGCACTGCTCCTGGTTCACTGAGGGCAGCAGTGCGTTCTGGGGCAGCTCGAGGACGGGAACGGGTGGTCCCCGAGCCCCCAGACAGAGAGAGCGCCAAGCCCATGAACCATCCTGCTCCTCACACGGGTAAAGGCACAGGTGAGATAGAAGAGGCATAGCGTCTCTGACCACCAGACACCATAGCCTTTCCAAACCCCATCTTCTCCTCAATGATGGTAGTAATGTGCACATGTTTTACTCATCATGCTTGCAAGTCAGCAGCAGAAGTTCATTAGGTACATCTATTTGCAGGTGTGTGCTGGACACCGCGTCCTGCAACAGAGGCACTCAAGCCTCTGAGCGGGGAGAGACAGAAATATAGATACATTTCCATTACAAGCGGTACTATGTGAGCAGACTAGTTCTGCATCTTGCCTTTTTTGTTTAACAATGTATCATTCCGTGATAGCACAGAAACACTTCCTTTTTTTTAACTGGTTGCCTATAGCATTGTGTATGGGGTTTGTCCTAAATACACAGGGTGGGCAAAAGTGAGTACATGGAACACATGGTTTACTTTTGTGTTATCATTGTTTGTACTACAACTGTAAACCTACTTTGCCCACCCTTGTACATTGGATTTATTATAACTTATTTGACTAGTTCCCCGATAGTTCCCTAAAGTAAATCATGCTGTAGTAATCCTTAACCAAAGTTTTGTGTGCACTTGTGAAATTGTTGCATTAAAACTTCTGTGTCATTTAATTTTTTTTGCCAGTGTAACTGATTTGCTTCTATCCATTTTTTAAACATTTTTCTCTGTTTTATTCCATGTAAGATTCCATGTGATGTGTGTGTGCAAAACAGCATAGTGGTAGGGTATTCATTTTTGTTTTATTTTGCCATCATATATTTTCCCCATTGTTATGCAATTTTAAAACATAATATAACCGTTCCTTCTACAGAAACATCTAAATCTATTTTTAAGGCATTTTTCCTGTCATTTTATTTTTTAAATCTCCTTCTCTTTTTTTGTAAAGATTGTAAAGTACAGTTCACATCCTATGTACAATTTACCCAGTTAAAGTGCACAGGGCAGTGGCTGTCCGGGTGTTCACAGACCTGTGCAACTGTCCTTTCAGTTTATTCTAGAACATTTTTGTTGCCCCCAAACAGAAACTTCATACTATTTAGCTGTCACCCTCATGCCACCACCCCTCTCATTTAAATTTTTAAGTTTTTTTATTGTATTATTTTCATTACAATTTAACCCCGTTATACTCTCCTCCCCCCAGCAATCACCACTCTGTTGTCCATGTCCCTGAGTCCTTTTTCCTTTTTGCTGGATCCCTCCACCCCTTCACCTTCCTCCCCGCATCGTGGAAGTTTTTAAAGACATCATGCCCTTCGAATCAGCTGGAATGGCTCATTGAATGCCAGTTTCTTGATACCTTTCTGAATTATCAGAATAGTTCATTTTTATCAGTCTTTTAGATAAAAACACGTCTTGCTCCCGATACATGTATTTGGTCATGAATGGAGCTGACCAGAATGTGTTCTCATGTGTCCTGGCCCTCCGTGTCTCCCCTCTGGGCACCGCGCTGCAGACCTATTGAAAATGCGAGCATTCACCCTGCTGCCATTGCTTTGTTTTGATCCCATCTACCAGTGCATGATACCCAGGGCAAAGGTCACTATGAAGTTAGTTCATTCGAATTACAAAAACAAAAGTGTCCTCTGAAAAGGCCCTGTACACCTGGAAACCTTCCCCGGAGCTCATTACCCTGGGCTCCCCCATCATTACCTGGCGTTGCCCCGTCTGTTGTCCGAACGGCAACTCTCCGCCTTCCCCCAGTTAGCTGCAATTACTGCTCCTCTGTCTGCCTCGATTTGACTCTGTCTCTGTCTATTAATCACTATTTTTAATCGACTTTGTTCTATTATATTGCAGTCCAGTCACACCAGGATAAGCTGGTACACATATGAGGGTGGGACCCAAAAACAGAATTTACTTATAAAAATTTGTATATTTATTCTTACATGTTTAAACTTCAGTCACCTTCAAAGTACTCTCCATTTGATGCAATACCCCATTGAGATGTTTTTCCCACTGCTCAAAACAGTTTTTGAACTCCTTGATTTTGATGCCTTTTAGTGTTTTTGCCGTTTTTTGTTTCACCTCTTCCACATTGGCAAACGTTTCCATTTAATGACTATTTTCATCCAGGGAAATAAAAAAAAAAGTCATTTGGGGAGACAGAGGGTGAATATGGAGGGTGGGTCATGCCGCCTTTCAAATATATGTACACCCCCCCCCCCACACACACACACATGTCTATGGATCCTGGTAGCACTTTTCCCTTGCTAAAGTCCCTGCTGAACTCTCTAGGAACTTGCCCTAGTTGGATAGTCTTTGAGAAAAGCTAGAGCTACAAGCATTCCATATCTCTGCCACCAGGCCTGAGCCACTTTGGCCATTAGATACTGTTGGGTTCTTTTGGTAGGGACTGCAGCCCCCCTCCAGTGGTCAGAGGTAGGGGAGGATGCCGACCTCCCCCACCACGACCTCACAACCAGGTACCAGAGAGACTTAGCCTGACTCTGCCAGTCACGTTTGTATTTATTAGCAAGCCAGCAAAATGCTGTTATGCTACCTGTGGTGGGAAGCCCAGTGCAGTCCAGCAATCTGTCCCTCACCTAAAAGATGTGACAATAATGTCTACATTCAGTAGTATACCTAACACATTTGATAACCAAGCCAGACCATTTGTAACACTCTCTCTTCTATACCACAAAATCATTTTCAGTACAATCTTGTAAAAATGATGGTTATTTAAGCATGATTTTCCAGACATAAACAATTAAAAAGAAGACATTTCCATTTTAAAGATTATTCAAATTTACTAATATTCAAATGAAAAGAACACTCACAGCATCACTCCTTTGACATTTCTGCCAAACATGCATGACCTGAATCTAATAATGAGGAAACATCAGGCACAAGAAATTGAGAGATATTCTATAAAACAGGGGTCCCCAACCTCCAGGCCACAGACCAGTACCAGTTTGGGCTGTACTGCAGGCGGTGAGCTTGAATGTAATACACTTGAATTGTCCTGCAACTGTCCCATCTACCCCATCCGTGGAAAAATTGTCCTCCATGAAACTGGTCCCTGGTTCCCAAAAGATTCGGCACAGCTACTATAAAATAATTGGCCTGTCATTTTTAAAAATGTCTAGAACCTGAAATTCAAGGAAAAGCTGAAGAATGGTCCTTGATAAAAGGAGAATAAGGAGACAGGACAGCTAAATGCAACTCATGATTCAGAACTGGGTCTTTTTTCTGCAAAGGACACTATTGGGACAAT
This sequence comes from Phyllostomus discolor, assembly GCF_004126475.2. Classification (NCBI taxonomy): domain Eukaryota; kingdom Metazoa; phylum Chordata; class Mammalia; order Chiroptera; family Phyllostomidae; genus Phyllostomus; species Phyllostomus discolor. Next base: position 113,189,578 of record NC_040904.2, read on the forward strand.
TGGTGAGACTTAACCAGATCTGGGCATTGGGTGGTGCTGTTGGGTCGAGGCTGATTCCCTGACAATGACTGTATGTCAGGGAATTCCCTGACATTCCCTGAATGACTGTATTGTAATTAATGTAGGGAAATGTCCTTGATGGTAGGGAATATACACTAAAGGGCTTGGGGTTGATGGGACAACAAATCAGCATCTTACTCTCAAATGGTTCAGGGGTAAAAACTCATTTGTACAATAATGTCCTTGTACCATACTTCTGACTTTTCTTTGTAGTGCTTTTAAGTACAAAAATTATTGCTAAATACCTCAATAGAAATTGTAGCAGTTGTTTAGAACTTAGACCAACAAGCAACTATTTTAAGAAGTATTTTCCACTAACATTCTTTAGAGTTGTTGGCATAGGGGGCAATGGAAAGCAAAGGGCTTTTCAAGTCGTTGTGGTTATGGCTTTGAAATTCTCAGCAGGCAATGCCTCTTCTTACTGGCTACCTCTCAGTGGGGGCAGTACCGACCATCCAGCCCCTTGATTCACCCCGATTACAGTGGCAGATCCTGCTAACAACTTTGCCAGAGTGTGTTACCAGAATCCCTCATGCAAGGCTGGGACATGGGACACTGGGGCACTGACCAAAAAGGCCCTGGGGGCAGTGTTAGGCTGTTACACTGCCCACACAGGGCAAAGCGTCTGTCCATCCACCCCACAACTCATTTCACCAGGGGAGAAATACTTTGAAACAACCCTCGTGCTAATTAACCAACTCTTTTAGAGCCAAATGTGTCAAAGAAGCCTTAGACTTAGCTCCTCATTGGGGCAGGACTACTTTTTTTTGCACATTTGAATATTCTTTTAATTTTAATTTTTTAAATTGTTGTTTTATTACATTTGTCCCCATTTTCCCCCCTTTACTCTCCCCTGCCCTACCCAACCCCACCTCCCACATTCAATCCCCCCCCATTGTCTTTGTCCACGGGTCCTTTGTGCATGTTCCTTGACGACCCTTCCCCTTCTTTCCTCCATTATCCCCTCCCCACTCTCTAGTCACTGTCAGTTTATTCTTTATTTCCATGTCTCTGGTTCTACCTTGCTTGCTTGTTTGTTTTATTGATCAGGTTCCACTTATAGGTGAGATCATATGGCATTTGTCTTTCAATGGCTGCCTTATTTCACTTACAATAATATTCTCTAGTTCCATCCATGCTGTCGCAAAAGGTAGGAGGAGTTCCTTCTTTCTGCTACGTAGTATTCTGATGTGTAAATATACCATAGTTTTTTGATCCACTCATTTGCTGATGGGCACTTAGGCTGTTTCCAGCACTTGGCTATTGTAAATAACACTGCTATGAACGTTGGTGTGCACAGGTTCTTTTAAATTGGCATTTCAGGATTCTTAGGTTATAATCCCAGCAGTGGAATTGCCAGAACAAAAGGCAGTTTCATCTTTCGTTTCTTGAGGAAAGTCCATACTGTTTTCCACAGTGGCTGCACCAGTCTGCATTCCCACCAGCAGTGCACTAGGGTTCTCTTTTCTCTACAACCTCACCAGCACTTGTTGTTTATTGATTTGTTTATGATGGCCATTCTGACTGGTGTGAGGTGGTATCTCACTGTGGTTTTAATTTGCATCTCTCTGATGGCTAGTGATGCTGAGCATCCTTTCATATATCTCTGAGCCCTCTGTATGTCCTCCTTGGAAAAGTGCCTGTTCAGGTCCTTTGCCCATTTTTAAATTGGATTGTTTGTCTTCCTGGTGTGGAGTAGTGTGAATTCTTTGTATATTTTGGAGATCAAACCCTTGTCTGAGGTATCATTTACAACTATATTTGCCCATACGGTTGGTTGCTTTTTCACTTTGTTGATGTTTTCTTTAGCTGTGCAGAAGCTTTTTAATTTGATGTAGTCCCATTTGTTTATTCTTACCTTTAAGTCCCTTACTCTAGGGGACATATTCAGTGAAAATATTGATGTGTGGGATAATGAAATTTTCCTTCCTATGTTCTCCTCTAGGGCTTGTATGGTGTCATGACTTATATTTAAGTCTTTTATCAATCTTGAGTTTATTTTCATGTATGGTGTAAGTTGGTTGGGTTTCATTTTTTTTTGCGTGTACATGTCCAGATCTTTCAACACCATCTGCTGAAGAGGCTATTTTCACTCCATTTTATGCTCCTGCCCCTGCTGTCAAATATTAATTGACCATAGAGTCATGGGTTTATTTCTGGACTCTCTAATCTGTTCTATTGATCTATGTGTCTGTTCTTATGCCAGTACCAGGCTCTTTTGATTACAGTAGACTTGTAATATAGTTTGACACCAGGTATTATGATATTATGATCCCTCCTACTTTGTCCTTCTTTCTCAAAATTGCTGAGGCTATTCAGGGTCATTCATGGTTCCATATAAAATTTTGAAATGTTTGTTCTATACCTGTGAAATATGTCATTGGTATTTTAGTAGGGATTTCACTGAATCTATAAATTGTTTTGGGTAGTATGGACAGTATAATGATGTTAATTCTTCCAATCCATGAACATGGTATATGCTTCCATTTGTTTGTGTCTTCCTTGATTTCTTTCTTCAGTGTTGTGTCGTTTTCTGAGTACAGGTGTTTTTTTACCTCCTTTGTTAGGTTTATTCCTGGGTACTTTATTTTTCCTATTTCTATAGCAAATGGATTTTTTTTCCTGATTTGTTTCTGATATTTTGATGTTGGTGTACAAAAATGCCTTCAGTTTCTGAGTATTGACTTTGTATCCTGCTGTTTTGCCAAACTCACTTATTAGATCAAATAGCTTTTTGGTGGAGTCTATAGAGTTTTCTATGTATACTATCATGTCATCTACAGATAATGACAGTTTTACTTCCTCCTTGCCAGTTTGATTACCTTTTAATTCTTTGTCTTGTCTGATCGCCGTGTCTAGAACTTCCAATACTATGTTGAATAGAAGTGGTAAAAGTGGACACCCTTGCCTTGTTCCTGATCTTAGTGGGAAAGCTCTTATTTTTTGCCCATTGAGTATGATGTTGGCTATAGCTCTCTCATATATGGCCTTTATTGTGTTGAGGAATGCTCCCTCTACTCCCACTTTGCTGAGTGTTTTTATCATTAATGGGTGTTGTACCTTATCAAATCCTTTTTCCACATCTATTGAATGATCATATGATTTTTGTCTTTCCTTTTGTTTATGTGATGTATTAGATTTATTTATTTGCAAATATTGTATCACCATTGCATCCCTGGGATGAATCCCACTTGGTCATGGTGTACGATCTTTTTAATGTATTTCTGGATGCAGTTTGCCAATATTTGAATGAGGATTTTGGGATTTATGTTCATCAGGGATATTGGCCTATAGTTTTCTTTCTTTGCTGTGTCTGTATCTGTTTTAGGGATTAGGATGATACTGGCCTCATAAAAAGAGTTTGGGAGTCTTCCCTCTTCTTGGGTTTTTTGGAATAGTCTGTGAAGGATAGGGGTTAGCTCTTCCTTAAATGCTTTGTAAAATTCTCCTGTGAAACCATCTGGTCCAGGGCTTTTGTGTCCCGGGAGTTTTTTTATCATTGCTTCGATTTCACCAGCTGTTATCAGTCTGTGCAGGCATTCTGCTTCTTCTTGATTCAGTTTTGGAAAATTTTATGTTTCTAGAAATTCATTCATTTCACCCAGGTTTTCAAATATCTTCACATATAGTTCTTTGTAATAATTTCTTACAATCCTTTGTATTTCTGTGGTATCAGATGTAATTTCTCCTCTCTCATTTCTGATTTTATTTATTTGGGTCTGCTCTCTTTTTTACTTGATGAGTCTGGTTAAAGGCTTGTCAATTTTATCTTTTCAAAGAACCAGCTCCTGGATGTATTGCTCCTTTAGATTATTTTCTTAGTCTCTATGTCATTTAATTCTGCTCTGATCTTGATTATTTCCTTTATTCTACTCACTCTGGGCTTTGTTGTTGTTCCTCCAGTTCTTGTAGATGTTGGGTTAGGCTGTTTGTTTGAAATGTTTCTATATTTTTTAGTAGGCCTATATTGCTATTAACATCCCTCTCAGGACTGCCTTTGCTGTGTCCCATAGGTTTTGGATTGTTGTGAGTTCATTTTCATTTGTTTCCAGAAACTTTTTTATTTCTTCCTTGATCTCATTCTTAACTCATTCATTGTTTAATAGCATGCTATTCAGTGTCCATGAGTTGAAATTTTTTGAGTTTTTTCCTTGAGGTTGTTTTCTAGTTTCAAGCCCTTGTAGTATGAGAATATGCTTGATATGATTTCAATTTTCTTGAATTTGCTGAGGCTTGTTTTGTGTCCTATCATGTGGTCTATCTTTGAAAATGTTCCATGTGTATTTGAAAAGAGTGTGTAATTTGCTTGTTTGAGGTGAAAGCTTCTCTATATATGAGTTAAATCTATTTCATCTAGGGCATTGTTCAATGCCGCAATATCTTTGTTGATATTTTGTTTGGAAGATGTATCCATTGTTGACAGTAGAGTGTTAAAATCCCCTACTATAAGTGTGTTGCTGTCTTTCTTGAAATCTTCCAAGATTTTCCTTATATATTTGGGTGCTCCTATGTAGGGTGCATATTTGTTTACAATGTTTATGTCTTCTTGATGGATTCTTCCCTTGAGTATTATGAAATCTATTTCTGGGTCTTTTTTTATGGCTTTTGTTTTGAAACCTATTTTAGGGTGGGACTTCTGATCAGGGTGTTTCAAAGGCCGTTCAACTACCTTGGATGTATATTTCTAATCATAACCAAGCACCCCTAGGGTGTGGATTATCATGAACCAGACCATGTACCCACTCACTCTGTTTTAAAGTCGGCAACGAGGTCTCCCAGTGTGTTCACAGAGCAGAGAGAGTGGCAGCACTCGTCCTTGTGGACCAAACATGATGTGTGCTTGCACCTGACATGTGTGCCATGCACGTGTGTAATTAGCATCACTTGACCCAAACATACTACATTGTCAACATGCTTTTCTCCTTCATGGAAGCCCTTTTCAGTTGAGAAAGAGCTCTGGCAGACAAAATCAGTCCGCTCTTGCCCACCGCCTACAGGGAGGGAGGCACAGATAGGGAGGTGGATCACTGAGCTGCTGTCATTGGCTATCCCCTTCTGGTGACCTGGGAAACAAACCAGGACAGGGACAGGGTGGCATACCCATGAAAGGGGATATTGCAAGGTTACTGTGCAGCCTCAGGCCCCTGACAGGAAACCCATATTATCTCTGCTACTGTCCATCTAGCACAGCCTCCAACCTGGTGCCTCCCTCCCATGTCTCATCTCAGCTCCCAGAAGTGCACAGGTCCCAAGCCCTGACTGGTAGAGAAGTCACGAAGGACCTTCTGAAAAATGTGCATCCTGGGCTGCTGCCCCAGGGGCTCTGACCCACCCAGGGTGAGACTGGAAGGGTGCCTGGTGAACAAATGCCCAATATTTTTGATGCTTGTGGTCCCTGGGCTCCTCAAAGGAGCCCTGCTCTTGTGTCAGGGCCATGGAGCTGGAGATCAGAAAGCTCAAATTTGCCTTCACAGCTCTTTGTGCACCAGGTGACCTTGGGCTTCCCCTCAGTGCTCATTGCAGTAGAAGGGAAGACCCTTCACAAACTGTGAGACTCCTCCAATGCAAGAGGGTCTTGTCCCTATTATGACGTTAACACGGATGCCCTTCCTGTGGGTGTTCAAACCTTTTGGTGCCTCCTGCCCAGTTTTTACAAAGATGCTGTTCTATCCCCAGCCTTCAACACAGCCAGGTGTGAGAAACTACAGAAGGAGAAGGAGGATCTGGAGAGGAGGTTTGAAGACGAGGTGAGGAAGTTGGGCTGGCAGCAGCAGGCCGAGCTCCAGGACCTGCAGGGCCGGCTGCAGCTGCAGTTCCAGGTGGAGGTGACACGGCTTCAGGAGGAGCACAGTGCCCAGCTGCTGCGGATCCAGCGCCAGCATCAGGAGCAGGTCAGTGTGGGCTCTGCGCTCTGCCTCTGCTGTTAGGGCATGTGGGGGAAGGTGACAAGGAGCAGCACTACTTGAGCCAGAAGTCCTGTTTCTAGGTGAGCTTCTTGTAAAGTCCCTCTCCGACCTCATTTCTTTCTTCTGTTGCCTCCTTTCCTCCCCTCCAGCCCCTCTGACTTCCCTCTCCTTGTCCTCCAGGCATGCTCCCACCCCCTGCCAGGAATGCTCTCCCTCTAGACACTTCATGGCTCCCTCTCTCCCTCCCTTCCAGACTTTTCTCAAAAGCCTCTTTCTCAGTGAGACTTTTCCTCATCTCAAATTACAGCTCCTCCCCCTACCACATACACACTTTCGTGTTCCCCTTCCTACAATGGTTTTTCCTCAACATTTACCACTCTCCAATGTATTACAATGCTTATTTTTGTATCCTATTTATCACTGCATATTTCATGAGGGGGTGATGATAAGGCAAACTTATGTTTAGTACTTGAGCACCAGGCACTGCTGTTAACCCTGTACATGTACTAACTCATTTAATCCTCACAATCACCCTGCAAGGTGTGTAGCGTTATTATCCCCAATCACATGAGACAAAACTGAAACTGGAAGGTTAAGTAACTTGTGAGAATCCCCAGAGCTGCTCATGGGAAAGCCAGGATTGGACACAATCTGCTGCAGAGCCGTGCTCTCAAGCATGGAGTTGGAGTTGTCTCCAGGCTTACAGCTAGAATTTTGGTACCGGAGTGTGGCTGCCAAGAGTAGTCCCTCAGTCTGTACTTGCTGAATGAAAGCATGAATGGCGCTAGCCAGCCCAGTAGTCTTACTAGAGAGAGCATTCACCTGGAAGAAGTGGAGAATAATCACCAGGGAGACTGTCAGGTGACAACAGGTAAGAGCCAGAGGTGACTGCTTTCATGAAAACTAGTTCTTTTCTCCTTTTTCCAAGTCCCCAAGGTCTGTTGCTTTAGTACACAACTTCTAAGCGCTGTATTGTTTCTCGTGGTCTGCTTATGATATTCCTAAGGGAAGCTGGCCTTTGCAAAGAGCCCTCTAAATCTCCCACTAGTGCTGGGTGGCCCTTCATAATCATGAACATTTGGGCTGCTCTCCGTGGAATGCTTCCAAATAGATGCCCTGGATAGTGATGGTCCCCAGAGTCTTGTGAATCTGAGGGGGACACCAGGAGAATTTCAGAGTGATAATAAGAACTGTTGTAGTAATGAAAAATCTCTTATCTGATTCATTTTATTTTATTCAGCATCTTCTTTTCTAGAAGCCTGTGGAAACCAGATATACTTGCCTGCTTGAGGTTGTTTATACTTAGAGACCAGGAAGCAGATGAAGTTACAGCTCAGGTTACCACTGGTGCTAATGTCAGAAACTGAGCCTGCAGCATCTTGCCTCCTCAGCTCAAGGAGGAGCAGGAGAACGAACTTGGAGTGAAGGCTCCTGTGTGGGTACCATGTATGGAAACCACAGAGCTGAGGCCACTGCTGGGCAGAGCCTTCCATCAGTGGGGTGCAGCTGGGACAGATTGCCCCCTCAGCATTGTCAGTACAGAAGCGCGGCTGGGAGATGAGCTCTCACCCGCCTTTAGGCTGGGACACAGCAGCACTGAAGGAAAGAAAGCCCTGATGTTGAGAATGAGTTACAGAAGCTACTTCTGCATACTTAAAAAAGAGCTGTGTCTTATGAGGGTTCTGAGTTCTGTTCTTCTTGGTCCTTTGTGACGTCTAAGGTGATTCATCTATTTATCCATTCACCTATGCCAAGAACATTTAGGGAAGGCTCACTGTACAGAAGGCACCGTGTCAGGTCCCTGCGAGACGTACCAAGATTTATAAACCTTGGGCTTGCTTGGTCCATGCCTCAGGTGACAGCCAGGGGAGGTTCTGAGAAAGTGCTCAAGAAACTATGATACTGGGTGAGAAGCACAGATACATGCCTAGGGATTGAGAGTTTATATCTAGCTGTGAGAGTAGGGGACACTTTGTGTTAGAAATAACATCTGAGTGCTTTGGGTCTGAGTAAACCTTGCCTATAGATAGATACCCACTGGTCTGGGGTGGGGGGTGATTTAAATCTGTGGATTATTCAGGCCCCTGATTTTGCTCCTGCTGCTGAATATTGACTGATGGCTTGAGGCAGAGGGCATACGGCGATGAGGGAGAAAAGGCAGGTATAGCAGCTGCAGTTTAATTTCCAGTAGAATCAGTGCTCATCTGCTTCGTGCAGGAGGAGGCTCAAGTGCAGGGCTGTGACAGAGACTGGTAAGGCCTGCAGACTCTCCACACTTGAGTTGCCCTAATAGGGACAATTGCACGTGGCAATGCTGACTTTATGGATAGTGACATCTCTGTCAGAAGTTATGCTCTGTGAGCTTAAAAGTCAACCTAACCAGCTGGCCTAACCAGAAAGCCTCCCCTCACCTCACACCGGCCCCACACTCACCGGCAGTGCAGGCTCTCCTCAGGTTGGGAGCTCCTGCACTGCGGGTGGCCTGACTGTGGTACAGGGTCTCCCACGTGACAAATCCAGCCATTTGTTCACCTGGGGGGGGGGGGCAAAGACTGTCTCCCTCTGCCCACACATGGAAATCACTTGGGGAACTTGTGGCAAAACATCCCTCCTCATTCTCACCCCACACTAATTGGATCGGAATCGCTAGCAGGGCCAAGCATCGGGCCTGGAACTGCAGTGTCTCAACTCAGAGCCTTGCTCTTCAGTCCTGGGGAATGAGCAGGAGGCGTGGCCTGGCCCTCTGGCCTTTTTAAGTGCCTTTAAAGATAGGGTCTGACTTTTATTTTAAGAGTATAACTATAAAATGTTTAATCAGAATTGGCACTCACGCCATAACTAACTGCATTCATAGAAGCCAAACTGCCAGAGCTTCCCTATTTCACGGCACATGAAACAGATTGTCACCAGAAACACACAGGCTTTCCCCCTTTTTGCCCAAACACAGTGCCTTCCAGTTCTCCCTCTGGGCTGCCTTTGGCTGTTCCCCGAAGATACTCAGCCACAGAGCCTGACATTCAGTGATCAGACTTGTGGCCCCACTCCTCCAAGACCCTTTGGCCTTGTCTTCCTAGCCCTGAAGTCACTGTGGACCCGGCTCAGTAAAGTCTGAGCAGAGGTGCCTTCCCCTGCAGGGGCAGCACTGCTCCTCCTTGGGCACTTGCATTTGCTTTGTCTCATATTCAGAGCATCTTTCTCCCCTTCCTGAAGGAAATCACCCTTTCAGATGAAGAGGCAGGCTCCGCATCCTCCCCTTCATCAGAAAGCACAGAGGCCACTCACTGTTCATCACCTCGCATTACAGCTCCTCAGTCCTCGTGTGTGACTGGCATGCAGCCACTGCTACAGAAATTACACTCTCTAATCAAACAGAACAAGTCCTGGGCACCCTCAGTCTCCCAGCACTGGAGCCCCACCCAGCATGGCCCACAGTTTCATTGCCCTGGGAGGAGGCACTGTGGGAAGGTGGGGGCCCAGGTGAACACCTGCCTGCTCTGTGTGGCGGGCTGTGGAGGGGGCAGAAGATACAGACTGGAAAGCGACGGAGTGGGGTCGGGTGCTCTGGAACGCCTGGCTGCCCACTCTGGGCACACAGATACCCCAGACGTTTGTTGTGAGTAGTCAGTGAGAGAGCCCTGCAGAGAGTAAACACGGGCAGCTCCATCTATCCCACCAGACAGGATATGTGTCTGGGAGGGGGGTAAGTGGGTGTTTAAGCTGCTTTGGGTTGAATGAGTAAAGCTGAGAGGATATAAAGCACATGCATCTTCATTCTAAATGTAAGTCATCTCTCAGTGAATTGGCCAAGCCTCAGATAATTGCATTTTGCAGATGGCCGAGTGAAGGAAGCCCACAGCTGTATCTGACCCATCTGAGAGGGTGGCTTTCCAACCTTTTGCTCTGCTGTTGCTGAGGCCAGCTGAACCAAAAGGCCCTGTGGGAATGGAGCCTGCTGCCAGAACAGCTGCTTCTCCACTGATGGGGGCTGTTGGGCTCCTCCATGGCGTGGCCCACACCTCTGTCCCCCTGAGGGAAGAGGAGGGAGGCTGGTCCAGAGTGGTGGAAAGGGGCCCCAAGAGAAGGATGCTTCACCCAGCCTAAGTTTGTCCTGGCCTGACAATGAGTCAAATGATCTGGTTAGTGTTTCCCTTCAGTCAGCTTGTTTGAATTCCCTCAGATGCCTGCAGAAGTTCAGGGTCTCCTGGGGCTGAAAGTGCCCCCTGGCTGCTTCAGAGTGTGAGGCTGTGCTCTGGAAAGGAGCCAAGGGAGGGGTAGTCCTGGAGATCGATACTATGTGTGACAAGAACGAGGATGGCCAATAGTAGACAGCCACTTTCCGATAGCAGGAACAGTCTTTCAAAACCACAGAGCTGTATGGAAACTTTACTAACTGAAGAGTAAGGATTCTTGGGCCCAAATCATGGCTCTTAGGCTGACATTGGTTTCTTCTTATTGCATAAGGCCTTTCAGAGTTAGGGGATCAGTGTGTCACTCATAAGAGCACCTCTGAGGGGCTGCCACAGATAATAATATCCTTCCATCATGCTTAATACATTGGGCATGGTATTATGTCACCACTAAATCAAAGACCTACCTCCTGACAAACCAGAAAGCTGCATGTTCAAGCTTCAGACGTGATGTAGTGCTGCCAGCCAGGGCGTCTTCACCACCAGAGACACGTGAGACTCTCCTGGAACATGGCAATTTGTGTGAAAGCCTAATAAATGAGAATCGCACCAAGGATCGATCAAAGACGTTTCTTTAGACGGGACTGGGTAACAAGCATCCACGTACCATGTGGACACCCCCATCTACCACTGACATCAGTAATGAAGCAGAAAGAAAACATGGTTTCATTTTTTTAAAACCAGTAATTTATTTTTTAAGAGGCTGAAATGCTTCAGACAAAGATTCTACGAAAACCTCATATAAACAGGAATTGGACAGTTACATACTGTGGTAATCACCCTTCTGCTGAATGGAGGCACAGTTTGGAGCCTTAAGTAAAACATTGTGTAATCCAGAATGGCCAGTAAATAAAAGTGAATCACTGCATTTTAAATTTGTGATGCCGCTTTCCTAACACTGTGGAGTTCATTGTTGGTGTTGCCAGTGATATTTCTGTCTTCATGCATGAAGTTCCCATTTATCTTAGGAGAGAAAAGCTAGGCAAAATTTTTGTGCAATTATAGTATCCAGAATAAAAATCTACCCCATTTTAAAATAAAAATATTCCCTGCACCCACTCCACAAGTGGGCTTCCTTTCCTTCAGAGAGCCCTTCCTCTTCAGATGAAAGGTCAGCCTGTGAATTATCCCCTGAGAAACAAAAGACCCCTAAGCAGCGTCTGAATATTACCACCTGGAAGCAATGTGTTTTAACTGGCACACCAAGCAGCTTAGTGACCTGGGCACATTTCCTGCTACTGTGCAAATGCCAGGTTTTGAAACATGAGTAAGCCTACCTGCATTTTGAAATAAACACAATAAAAATTAACCAGAATATTGCAAGTAGGAGGGAAAAGTATTGTTTTGCAACACTTTGGTTTTGTGTGAGTTCTGCATTACAATGTACAAGAGCAGTTTCCGCAATGGTCACTGACAAAGAATTTGGAAAACACTGTTCTGCTTTGCTAGTGCAGGCAGAGGTCTTTGTATGCAATTATTCCTTTAAGTCATACATTTGAAGTTAAAGCAATAGCCACAACAACGAAATAACAAAAAGAGTACACCTCAGGGGTCTGGGGTGGAGACCAGGAAGGATGAAAATAAAAAATCCTGGGCTGGCTGTGCTACTTGTAATTAAACTACTGGAAATGACCTACAGCTGGACACAAAGCAGCCCCAGCCGGGACCAGGTTCACATTGCTGGGCGGGAAGTCCACGTTGCAAGCAGATGGCTAGGAAGCAGGTGCAGTGAGCACACAGGTCTGCCGCTGCCTTGACCTTGGTGAGAGGCTCCTAAGGCACCAGGTGTGGCCTTGCTGGGAAGACAGCAGGGGTGGGTTTGAGGGGGCTTTGCCATTGGAGTCAGACAGACCTGGCCAACTGCTGGCTCTGCCTCTTACTAGGCCTTGGGCGGAATGTTTCAAACCTCTCTAAGCCTCAGTTTCCTGTAAGATGGGCATAAATATTTATTTTAGAATGTCGCTGTGAGGGTTAAATGGAGTAGCTGACAGCAGGCAGCTTAATAACTGCTCCTTCCCATTTATCTTGTGCACTGTGCTTCCACCTGCCACAGGGAAACAGGCCATCTAGAAGGGAGATGCTTCTTCTTTTCCTCATCACCCCACAGAGTGGTTGGTGTGAGGGGAAGGAATGGGAGTGAGGAGCGGATGGTCCCAAGTCAGGCCCAGGATGGTAAAGAGGGGGCTCAGGTGACCACCCCACATTGGGATAATCTGACACTAGGGGCTGCCACATTACCACCAACTCCTGGCTCTCTTGCCTTGGCACATGGATGAGGGCAGCTGTCATATCTAGAATGACGTGTCCTTGACATTTTGGACCACTGACCTTTCTACTGGTTGAATTCCATCTCTGTTCTCCAAGCAGTGAGGATACCGCTGCCACTCATCCCAGCTCCGCATAGCAGTAACTGTGGCTCTTCTGCAGGTAGAAGATATCACCGCCAGCCATGAGGCTGCCCTCCTAGACATGGAAAATAACCACACAGTGGCCATCGCAATCCTGCAAGATGACCACGACCACAAAGTCCAAGGTAGCTACCATCCTAGATGTGTGCAGCCAGCAGGGGTGGGCTGCGCGAGCCCAACCTTCCTGCTGCAGACGCTAGGAGCCCCTCCTGCTCTCTGTTCCACTTTCCTTTCTTCCTTCCTGTCCTTCCTGGAGTGTCCTCTGCATTGCTTGCTGTGGATGGGAAGGATGGAAAGCCAGGATCCCGGTGGCACTTCTTTCCTCTGAGGCAGTTACTCTTAGCCTTGCCTGGATGTCAGAACCCGTGGCGCTGTAACTGGAGGCTGCGCCGGCCTCGGGCCCACTCCAGGGCTCCCATGCAGCTGCGCGTCAAGATTTTATAAAGCTCCGGAGGGGAGTCTGATGGGCAGCCATGCTTGAGAACTGCTATTCTAAAGTGGGCATGGAAGCTGGGCTTTGTCTCGGCCTTATGACATTAAATGTCAGTGCGCAGCGGGCACAGCCTTTCCCCTTCCCACACTCGGGGTGCTGCCCAGACCGCAGCAGCACCGCACTGGATCCAGGTGCACACCTTGAGCCTACAGGCCGCATTCACCAAGGGCTGAAGTGGTCTCTGGATCTTTCTTCTTATATTTTTGGCAACTTTAGATTATCCTTGGGTACTTAGGGTTCTATGCTAGTTACAGCAATAAGAGCAACATTTACTAAATACTACTAAGATTTTGGTTTTGTGAAGAAAGTTTTTACAGTTTTAACATGCATTTATACTACATACACAACTTATTTTTCAGTTTTTTCTCCCCTCACTTTTCCCCCAGCCAGAAATTTAACAATAGGTTAATAAACTTAAAATTAATAAATTTAAAGATTTTAAGAATTAACATCAGTGTTTTATTATTTTTAAATGGTCTCTGTGGACATGGAGCGCACTGTGCAGTAGTCAGTCCTCTGACCGGAGCCTCCCCGAAACCTCAGCCCCGCCCCCTGGGAGCATTAGCACGGGGAAAACGTCCCGCTGGCCCGTCTCCCAAGAGGGTTCGAGTTCCCTGGTGCAGGTGTTTTCACATCTTTGCTGCGAGCATTCTTGACACACACATTTTCACACATAATTAATTGGCTGTAAGGTAATTTTGCTGTAAAAAAAAGATTAAATCACAACAAATAGAGGGGCAATAAAAAAGACAATAAAACATGAAGAAAATGAATAACAAAATTAAGACTTTATTTAAAATATGTATAGATTCATGGCTATATACATGTGTGTATATGTGTGTGTGTGTGTGTATATATATATTAGCAAAATATGGTCAGCACATTATTATCCTCAATGGCTATTACAATTAATCACTTAGAGGCAGGTAGACAGAAGACTACATGGTTTTATGCTAACAAAATCAGCACAAACTTTTTTTTCAAATGTAAATTTCAGCTAAAATAACTGGATTTCTTAGAGATCTTCACCATCATTAGTTCAAAGGTTTGGATCAATGGAAACCAGAAGATTTTCTGAATTTCGGCCTGGCCTGCCAGAATGGTGATTGTTGGTCTCTAGTGCTCTCCTGTGCAAAGCACGCGTGGCCCAGGCTGATTAATGAGACCTTCCCTCCCTCTGTTTATAACATGCAAACGAAGTGCTTGTGTAGCCAGGATGAGATGGGCTTTACCCAGCTAATAAGACTGTTCCCATCTGGAGGAAAATTGAATCCATTTGCTTAATAAGTCTTACATGGCTTCGCTTTCTGCCTGACTTGCAAACATCACTGGAATGCCACTTTGCAAACAGTGCAATGGCTCCACACTCTCTGAGAGGAATCAGTGCAATCAGTCCTCCCTTCTGCTTGGCTGTCTCCACATCAAGTCTTCGCTCAAGCACATCCTGGAGATCTGTGGCTTTCAGAGCGTGGCTCAGAGGCCTGGCACACACAGCACTGGCCCCATTCGCCTGTCATCCTCCAGCAGTCCGGGCTGCAGTGGGCTGCCCAGGGCTCCCTCTCCCTGAGAGCTCCCTCCTTCAGCCCCGAGGGCTGCTTTGTGGTGGAAAGAAAGAGTGATCCTGGGAGGGGAAGAGAAAGAGACTTCACATGGATCACACAGTTGTTTTACCACAAGGAAAACTTGGATATTTGATGAGGACTGTGGATGGAGACTCTGACTTGGCCAGGATGTTGGGAAAGCAGGGTGTAGAAATGAGTGTGTGTGTGTGTGTGTGTGTGCACTCAACTTGCTTCTCCCTTGTTTTTTTTCCTCTTTCTCCCTTTTTCTCTCCGTTTCTCCTTATGGCCTTCCTCTTTCTTTCTCCTCTAAATAACACCACATGCAATTCCAAAGTACTGGGGCAGTCCCTGTAGCCTCAAGCCTGCAGCACACCCATGTCCTTTACTCATCCAAGTCTCTCATTTAGTCTGCCAAAACAGTCTTGTTTCATCCCTTTTAGAAGAAATACCAACTTACCAATCTGCTGTCTTCTCTCCAGAACTGATGTCTACCCATGAGCTTGAAAAGAAAGAATTGGAAGACAATTTTGAAAAGCTGCGGCTGTCCTTACAGGTTAGTATCTCCTTAACTCTGATGCCAAGCTAATGGCAGCACCGTTAGTCCTGTCCACCAACATTTATCCAGTACCTGCTATGTGCTAGACCCCATGTAGAGCACTGGAGTATTGGAGGGAGATGGGACGTTCTCCTTGTCCTAAGGCATTTGCTGTCTACTCAGAAAGTTGTGACACAAAGAGTGACAGACACCCACAAAAGGTAATGCATGCTTGCACCAAATGAATAATCCCATCAGTGAGTGCCACAGGAGCTTGGAGAGGTTGCTCCACCCTTGCAGTGGCCAGAGGAGTCACTGAGCTGTGTGTGAGGAAGGGGGAGGGCATGGAAGAAGAGCATTCTAGGCTGGGGAGTGGTATAAGGAGGGTTGTGAAGGGCAGAAGCCATAGGGCATGCCTGGAAATTATAAAAAGGACTGTAATCACCTGGAGGTGGGGGGATGGAAAGAACCTTCTCTACCTCCCACTGCCAGTCCAGGGAAAACGTGTGTCTCAGATGCCAGGGAGTAGACTGGCTTCCTTCTGACCTCTAATGAGAGAGTGAAGGGTCCCCCAGATCACCAGCACCTCCCTTCTGCCTGGGAAGCTAGGGTGGGGTTGGAGGCCCTGCTCCCATTCCCAGCTATGAACATCCTGATCGAAACAAGGTTATTTTTTAAATATTTGGGACACTCACATCTGGACATTGTGATGGCAATAACAATGAATGCCTACTGATTACCACAACTAATATGAAGCCAGGAATTTTGCTTCTCCAATGGCTCATTTTCCCCAGCAACGTCCATCGCATAGAGGTGGCCCTGCTGAGAACAGAGCCCCACTGTGCTGACACCACTGTCACAGCCCCGAGAGCACTATCCAAATTTTTCAGTGGGAAATAGCCTGCAGTGAGCCCACCACTGACCCATCGATGGGCCTGCAGTATGCAGCCCTCTCACGGTTCATCCTTGGCAAATTTACCCCAAACTGCCTTCTTCACGCACCTGTTACCAGGGAGACCTGAGTCAGAGGTGTCCCGGCCTCGGTTCTTGTCTTGCTCACAAGGGATGAATTCTAGCAAGAGACAGCACATATAGTGGAAATGAGATGTTTATTTATGAAATATAGAGAGAAAATAAGGTATGAGTAGGTTGTTAGTAAACCTTCTGGTTTCCTTTATTACCTTTTCCTGCTCACAATCTGATAAGGTCTGACCCAAGACAACCACAGCGTCCTTCCAGGTTAACTCGTAGGCTAGGGTAAGGGGTTGGAATGCTTCTGTGTATTTATCTGGTTGTTGGAGTAGCTTCCCAAGTCTGCCTTAATCTGTTTAAGTTCCACAAGAGAGAAGGGCTTATGTGCTAGCTGAGGGCCATGCTCTCCTGCAGTTGGTGGAGAAGGCATATCAGTGGAAGGCATGAGAGTTGCTAATTGAATTGGAGGTCCTGGATATGGCAGTAGTGATGAAGATGTTGATGGTGCCTCTTCTACTTTTTAAATATATTTTATTGATTATGCTCTTACAGTTGTCCCATTCCCCCCTTTACTCCCCTTTGCCCTGTACCCCTCTCCCATCTGCATTCCTCCCCTTAGTTCATGTCCTTGGGTCATACATATAAGATCTTTGGCTTCTCCATTTCCCACACTATTCTTATCCTTCCCCTGTCTACTTTGTACCTACCATTTATGCTTCTTATTCTCTGTACCTTTTCCCCATTCTCCCCCTTCCTCCCCACTGATAACCCTCTGTATAATCTCCATTTCTGTAATTCTGTCCCTGTTCTGGTAATTTGCTTTTGTTTTTGTTTTTGTTTTAGGTTCAGTTGTTGATAGTCATGAGTTTATTGTCATTTTACTCTTCATATTTTTTATTATCTTTTTCTTAGATAAATCCCTTTAATATTCCATATAATAAGGGCTTGGAGATGATGAACTCCTTTAACTTGACCTTATCTGGGAAGCATTTTATCTACCCTTCTATTCTAAATGATAGCTTTGCTAGATAGAGTAATCTTGGATATAGGTCCTCGCCTTTCATGACCCGGAATACTTCTTCCCAGCACCTTCTTGCCTGCAAGATTTCTTTTGAAAAATCAGCTGATAGTCTTATGGGAATTCCTTTGTAGGTAACTGTCTACTTTTCTTTTGCTGCTTCTAAGACTCTCTCCCTATCTTTCATTTTGGGTAATGTAATTATGATGTGCCTTGGTGTGTTCCTCCTTGGGTCCAACTTTTTTGGGACTCTCTGAGCTTCCTGGACTTTTTGGAAGTCTATTTCCTTTGCCAGATTAGGGAAGTTCTCCTTCATTATTTGTTCACATAAGTTTTCAGTTTCTTGCTCTTCCTCTTCTCTTTCTGGCACCCCTATGTTTGGATGTTGTGGGACACTTAAAGTTGTCCCGGAGGTTCCTAAGCCTCTCCTCGTTTTTTTGAATTCTTGTTTCTTCATTCTGTTCTGGTTGAATGTTTATTTCTTCCTTCTGGTCCAAACTGTTGATCTGAGTCCTGGTTTCCTTCCCTTTACTGTTGGTTCCCTGTACATTTTCCTTTATTTTGCTTTTCATTGCCTTCACTTTTTCCTCTATTCTGTGACCATTTTTGTGAGCATCCTGATTACCAGTGTTTTGAACTGTGTATCTGATAGGCTGGCTATCTCTTAGTCGCTTAATTATATTTTTTCTGGAGCTTTGATCTGTTCTTTCATTTGGGTCATATTTTTTAATCTTGGTGTACTTGTTACATAGTAAGGGGTTGAGGCTTAGGTATTAGTTAGGGTGAGGCAACCCACATTGCTGTGCTGTGGCACTGTATGTGAAGGAGGGGTCTGAGGGGGAAAAATCTGCTTGCTGAGCTCTCAGCTGGCTTTCAGTACTTCTTCTGCTATCCACAAGCAAATTGGGCACTTCTGGTGCTGATTACTGGGTGGGTGGGTTTGTGTATGTTCTAGGACTCTGTGGGTCTCTCCAGTGAACTCTCTTGTAAGGTTGGGAGTTTCTCCCACTGCCTCAACACCCACAGGTTTTTTCAGTGAGAGGTTTTGAGGCTTTATTTCCATGCACTGGAACCCTGGTTGCCAGGTCTGTCTCACTCCCCAGTTGTTCCTCCCAGTTTATCTGCACACAAATGTGGGACTACCCAGTCTGCAAGTCACCACCTTGCCTACCCTGCTCCTCCAGCTGCTGCCTTGCCACGAGTCCTCTCTACACAACTGTCTGTCTCTGCCCCTCCTATCTGCCTGGATGAATGTTTCTTCTTTAACTCCTTGGTTATTGGACTTCCATACAGTTTGATTTTTCTGGCAGTTCTGATTTTTTTTTAATTCATTGCTGTCCTTTTGTTTGTTCGAGGACGCATAGTGTGTCTAATGGGCCTCCATCTAGGCCAGAAGTTCTCAATGGCATCTCTTCTAAAGGGACTTTTCCCAAAAATAGGGGTGTGGGCAAAGAGGTACCCACACAATGGTCACTAGATGGCACTGTGGAAGCAATTAGCCTACATTTGTAGCACAGGCCCCCTCCGCCCCTCAAATAGAAGAATCCCTACATGTAGGGGATTTCTGGCACCTGCCTAGGCAATTACAAAAGAGATCAAGCTGGGCTATGGTATTGTAATTTAAGCTTCCATGTAGTGGCCGGGATTTCCCATCAGCTAACTGACATTGAAGCCAAACAGTATTGCAAAAAAGTACTAGTCTTCTTTAGAGTTTGAGGGTCAAACTGTGACCAGTTAGAAAGGGTGCAGCCCAGTGGGGTCCCACCTGGAATGGACTGCTGACTTCCCATCTGGATAGAAGAAATACCAGGAGGTTAGATAGCCCAGTGTCCTAGGGTCATAACTTGAAGGCTCAGCATCCTTGGACCCGAGACCCTGAGTATCCAGAATAGACATCTCTGTTATGGACCGATCCTTCCAGGGGCTGATGGTGTTTGTCTTTATCTTCTTTCAGCCAGTAAAGCCAGTGAGATGGAGCTACCAGTTGGTGGGATCTTGGAAAAGTGTGAAGGAGCCTTCCCCTCCTTTCGAGGGGAACAATTATATGAGATTTTAAAGGCGTCTCCTCTCAGATACTGTGTTTCTAGAATAACTAGCCTTAAGATACTTGGAATTTTATAACAAATCTTCAGATTGAGCTTTAGACCGTCCTTCAGGATACAGGAGCTAAGCCACACGGTTGTCACCTGGCTTTGCCTCTCAAGGGGGTACTGGCAGGAATGGACTCTTGATTCACCATTCAGAAAAGGGAAAAGTGTGAGATACGGGCAGTGGCAAGACTGTCCCGCCCCTCTTCTGCGTTTCTGGGGGCTGGGAGACCCTGAAATGGCACAGGGCTTAAAGCTACCAGCTGGCAAGTGATCCTTTTGTTTCCATCGGTGAGGGTGGCTTTCTGCTTTTCCTCTGCCCTGTCTCAATTGTTAAAAACACTACAAGTTATTCTACCGGTTGCTCAGTAGGGCCTGAGGTTCTAAGGCTAGCTTTTGTACCTTTCTCCTGATGTCTGGGGTCGTCTGCTAGATAAAACATTTCCCCAGAAGTGCTCAGTCTGGGCAGACTTAGGGTTGATGTTTGCGGTCTTTTGTAAAAGCTTCAGTTAATACAAAGGGCATTTGTTCCTTCTTGTTCCTGTCGGTCCCAGTCTGACAGATCCGGTTGGGGTCCTGACCTGGGATTGCATTTCCCCCTGGCTGCAATGCACTGTTGTGCTGCTGGCCAGCTGGTTTATCAGCATCAGCCCAGGCGGACCCTCTCTGGGCTGCGTTTCATCACAGTGCAGCAGGGGGAGAGAACGATCTGTGATTCCTCCAGGTTAGGCTACGAGTCAGTGATTACAATTGACAAAAAAATTGCTTTTTGTAACAGAATTTTGAGTTAATTAATTTGTATCCCACTGTTTAATGGTACCTGGGGTTTCTGTTGGGAAATAACAATTGGTTTTGGAAAATCAAAGGAAGTTTTTGACTTTTTCATTTGTCATTAAAATTATCTTTCCTATTTATTTATATTCCTTTTCTTTTCTTTTTTATTTCTAGTTTTCCTCATTTCTACTTCTCATCTTGAGTTTACTACTCCAATGTCATTTCTTCCTGTATGTCTTGTTTCCTTTTTTCCGCTTTTTCAGTTCCTTCTCTTTTTTCTCTTTCCCTTTACACAATACTTTTTCAACTCACATAGACACGTTTTGACTTACACAGACCTTCTGTTATGGGTGCAATCCTTCTGCAGCTTACACAAACCCTCTGAAAACTTCGTAGTCCCTTTTAACTTATCTAGAAAGTACTAACCCAGTTTTAGTTCTATATATTACCTTTTATTGCTAAAACTATATGTTCTTTCCCAACTTGATTAGAATTTTTTAATTTTTAGTGAAAATCAAGAGTAAGTAAGTAGCATTCTTTAGATTAATACATTTATGACTACATTTTATAACTTTTGGAAACAGTTCTTATCCCCATTGGCAGATACACACAGTGCTCAAAAGTGAGCTGTTTTATTGTCTAGTGACCTTGGCAACTGCAAGGAGCTGGAGAAGAAGAGCAGGGTGGGGTGACCTCTAGCCATTTCAGTTCTAGAAGTACCAGTTTTTCTCTTTTATATTGAGGGAGGGGCAACCATTGCTTCTGGGGACAGCGAAACGAAGGAAAGATGAAGGGTAGAGGAGGTAAGGTGGGGGGCAGTCTAGGCAGCTGCCTGGGCTCCTTAGAAAAGTTATGGGAGAGGAGAGAGCCAAGATGGAGCTGCCCTGGTTCTCCTAGAAATCAGAGGAAAAGGGGGCCCTGGCGACAGGATCATGGGATGAGGCCAGGTCCAGCTTCCGCTGCCCTCTGCTTCCCTCGCTGGAAGTCTCCTAGGACCATTAGCATTTAGGAAGAGATAAAAGCTTTATGCCCAGGAAGGGGCACAGCTGTTTTTCAAGAGGGGGAGAGAGTAAGACACTCCCCTGGCAGACACAACACTGTGCCTTGGGGGAGAGATGGAGCGGGCTTACAACAGGTCAATGATTCAAACTTATTTGTTCCCTGGCTGTGGTTTAGAGGCAGGAAAGACCAGGGACTTGTGTAGTCGGTACATTATAGTGATGGGGGTTCCCTCTGAGGCCCCTTTGTGTCTTAGGGACTAACCCCAGACAGCTCCGTGAGACCCCACTCACATAAGGACGGCCGAGACCTCGGTGCAGCAGGAGGATGTGCCTCTTCAGTCTCCAGCGCCCGGGAGAACCCCAGCAGTCGTGTCAGGTCTCATCCTTGTTTCTGGCTCCCAGCACAAGCCCAGCATGTCTGAACGCCCCTCCTCCACAGTGCTGTTGTGCCTCCTTTAGCCCTGAAGGTGGAACCGGCTATAAAACATTGTGAGTAAGACTGTCCATACTCACTGCATTCCCGGTGACTGGAGGCGAAGGGTGGAATCCAAGTCACAGCACCACAGATGTTACTGAGGGCCCGAGTCAGGGGCTCCCTGCCTCAGTTCTTGTCTTGCTCGCAAGAGATGAATTCAAGCAAGTGACAACATGTATAGTGAACATAAGTAACAAGTTTTATTTATGAAATATACAAGGAAAATAAGATATTAGTAAATTTGTTAGTAAGTTTGTTAGTAATTTTGTTAGTAAGTTTGCTTTATACACTAGAGCACCTGGCTACAAGTGGGCACTCAGCTAATCTGGGTGCCCCGACCATTGGGGTTCAGGGTTGCACACCTTAGTTAGCTTCTAGGTTCTCCTTCCTTCTCCCTCTTCTAACCCTTGGGAATAATGTACAGCTACAAAGGCTTTCTTTCTCAGCTAGTAAAGTCTCTTTTGTCTTAGTTAATGAAATTGCTACAGAAGCCAGTGAAATTGCTACAGAGGCTCCCTTTCCTGGTACACAAAGTTTCAAGGACTCCCTTCTTCCTGTCCTGTCCTTGCTTGTGGTACTCAAAACGCTTGACGATCTTATCAGACCAGGCTCAGGGCTGCTAAGTCAATGAGTGAGACCTGCCTTGCTCCTCCCGGTGCTGTAGTTTGCTGCCTGTCCTCCCCTACACACCATGGGAGAGTACCATACTCTCATGCTGTGGGAGGTGCCATCCTGGAGGAACGCACACCAGGGAAGTGAAGGCCAGACCGTGATGCCACAGAAACCCCATCCAGCCCCAAGCCACAAAGAAGCAAGAGTTTTGTTTCATCCGTGAGGGAATCTTATTCTGCCCTGGTCACCTCACGGTCGTGCACCGCACATACTTTAGCTGTGACACCCCATGAGCAGGATCCATTTGGGCTGGAGGTTATTTGGTGCAAGGAGGGTGGAGTTGCTCAAGCCAAGTTCCTTGAGCAACTAGCAGCTAGAGAAACAGGCTGGCTGGTAAGAGATTTGAGTTCTTGGGTTTGAATCCCCAGGCCTCCCCCTCTAACTAGCTGTAAAACCTTGGACAATACATAAGCTCTGCAGCCCTTGGTTTACTCGTCTGTGAAATGGTGGTGACAACAGTACCTTCCTCAACTAAAGACAGTAATGTGGGTGCAGTGTGCAGCACTAGGTTGGCTCATGGAAAATGCTAGTAAGTAGCAGCCATTGCTACTCTAGTAGTTACATATATTAGTATTTGTTATATTTATTTTTTATCATCACCACTGTTATTATCATGCAATTAGTTAGCTCCTAGGTGGCCAGAACTGGGCCAGGTCACCAGCTGGGTCTTCGTACTTCTCACTTGACACATAGGAGCCAACCCAGGCTGGAGAACCCTCCGCGCTGCCTGGCTGCTGTGCGCTCGTGTGTGCCTGTAAGTCGGTTTTTAGTCATGGTGAGTAAGACGGAGAAGCCACAGTTTGATATCTGAGATCCATCCTAGGTGGTAGTTGCCTGACGAGTTCTCTGCTTTTCTGTTTTTTAATGGAAGAGAAGGGGCTTGAAAGAAATGCTTTCTTTGACAGTGCCCACAAGGGTGGCGTAGGAGCTCTATGGTGAAGTGGGCATTCTGACAGTCACATTCCAGAGGGCCGCTGCCTGGGCGGATGCACGCGCTGCTCCTCCAGGGCCGCCCGTGCTCCACCCTGCGTCTGCCAGGCCCTGTGGCGCCAACTCCCACTGACAGCTCCATTGCCTGGACACACCAGCTTTGCATTTAATGGCACTGGGTGGGTGGGTGGGTGAATGGGGGATCGGGGGGTGTTTGTTTCTTAAAAAATGAAATGGAAATTACTTGGAACAAGCACACAAAAAAGAGGATGAGCATTGGCCAGTGTGGTTCAGTGGGTTGGGCATCATCATCCTGGGGACCAAAAGGTCACCCGTTTGATTCCCAGTCAGGCACAAGCCTGGGTAGCAGGCCAGGTCTCCAGTAGGGGGCGCGTGAGAGGCAACCAATCAATGTTTCCCTCACACATCAATGTTTCTCTCTCTCTCTCCTTCTCCCTCCCTTCCCCTCTTTCTAACATAAATAAATAAAAAAAACTTTTAGAAAAGATGAGAAATCTGCCAAGGGTCATCTATTGCAATGAAGAAAGCAGTCCAGCCAAGCACTTCAAACATTACAGTGTGGTTATATAGAATTACATAATTTACAGTACCTAGCTCCTCATACTGGGGGTGAGTCCATTTCTCTTGTGAGAAAAGTTTATTGAAAGACCCTAGTTCTAATGTTACATAAACTGGGCAGAGAACTTCCACAATAAGCCATTGCTGGAGTGGCCAGGGAGGGGTGAGCCAGGGGAGTGGTATGGTGTCCCCTCAGACGCACCCTCCTTCAGCCTGCACACAGGGGGCTGCCCTGAGGCTGGTGTGTGCTGGGAACAGGGGCATGGTCTAAACAGGAGATCTAAACAGAGAGGACGGTGGTCCAAAAAGGGAGAACAGACTCGGCTCACCTCAGGGACATGCACGCAGCCCTGAAGCCCAGGGAGGCTGAGTGGAGGCTAAAGGTGACCCTGGAGTGAGAGGGAGCTGGCCAGTGAAGCCAGGGAGAGCTGGGATGTGAGATGGGGTGGGAGCAGCGAGAACAGAGGCTGGGAGACAGGCACAGTTGAGGCGGGAGGTCTGACCCACGGTGGGGAGTACGTGCCTCATTTTGATGCCTGTAGCGTTTTACACAGGGGCCGTCTCGTCGTGCTCCCCAGGCTGCAGCGTCTGCAGTGGACCGAGCTGGACTCCTTGTGTCATTACTTGCAGGACCAGGTGGACACACTGACCTTCCAGAGCCAGTCTCTGCGGGACCGAGCCAGACGCTTTGAGGAGGCTTTGAGGAAGAACACTGAAGAGCAGCTGGAGGTAGTCAAGCTCCCAGGCCCCCAGCACCCGTGGGGCTTCGCCAGAGGTCTCTGGAGCTGCGTCCCAGGAAGCCACATGGCTTCCCCTGCAGTGTCCCCAGTGACCGGGCCTCTGCACATTACAATCCACTACCGAAGCGACAGTCGGTCGGGGCCTCCCGGGAGGTCAAACATGTTCTTGTCAGCACTCTTCTGAGGCAGGACAGCTGTGGGTTTCTCCATACAAATGTGGTTCCTGCCACAAGGCACACCGGTCCCCAGCCACCGTCCCTGAGCTGCCATGGCAAGTGTGGCCTGGGCCTCTCGTCCTGGCCAGGACCACCTAGCCACCCGTCCTCTCCCAGCCTCCGTGAGGCTGGCACCGGAGGCTCCCCTGAAGCCTGAGTTAGTAGGTTGAGGGTTTTTCCCCAGAAGTTGACGAAATTCCTTCCTTCTTCTGTAGGGTTGCCATATAAAACACATCCCACTAGTTAAATCTGAATTACAGATAAGTGACTTCTTTCAGTACAAGTATGTCCCTTTATACACTTATACCCCCAGAAAGTTGTTTATCTGAAATTCAATGTAATTTATGTGTATGTGTGTGTGTGTGTGTGTATACATATATATTTACATCTGGCAACATCACTCTAACGTATCTTTTCCTGAAATGCCTTTTCTGCTTTTTAAACCACTTTTGCCATTTCCTGTACTGGGGTGGGGGCTCTCTATGGGCACAGGTGGGACCTAGAAATCCCCACCTGCCTGCTGAAAAAAGTGGTCTTTGTGACCATTAAAAGCCAACATTGAGTTTACTTCTTTCATTCCACAAGTCCCTTCTGGGGATGGGCTGGTGGTATCCAGCCATTCCAGCATCCAGACTCCTCAGGGGTGATGACTTTCTCTCTTCTTTTCCCCAGGGAGCTAGATTTTTAGTGGCATTCACAGTGGGGAACTAGTGGGCATCTTACCAGGGAAGATATGTGAGCTAATGTTCTCTCTTCTTGCCTCCCTTTCTCTCTCTCTCTCTTTTTCTCTCCACCACCCTCCCCCCAACCCCTGCTCTTGTGCTCCAGTGCCTACTGCGCAGCTTGTTAAGGAAAACTAGCTTCAGGGAAGCCTGTGGCCTTGGTAAACACTGGCCTTTGCCAAGACCCTGTGACTAGCTTGCTGCTCTGTGCCCCTGTAGGTTGCACTGGCTCCCTATCAGCACTTGGAAGAAGACATGAAGAGTCTGAAGCAGGTCTTAGAGATGAAGAATCAGCAAATACACCAGCAGGAAAAGAAAATCATTGAGCTGGAAAAGCTGGTGAGTTGTCTCTTTCTTGAAGAGACCCCAGTAACCTCACTGTCATCATTGATGTCAACATGGACACCTTTCAGGACGTGGGCCCTTAACCTGAGTCAAAAACCACCGTTGAGTCTCAAGGCCTTTCTTAGGAAGCCAGGAGTTCCGATGAGGAATCTCAGAGGTGGCCCCATTCTGTACAACTCTGTAGTCCTGTGGATTGCCTGCCTCCTTCCCTGCCCCCTCGCTCTGAAGTGCTGTTCCCTCACCCCTCCCTGGGGGCTGTGTGGTGAGCCAGCACAGATGCGCCTCACTGGTGTGTGCCAGATACCACACACAGCGCTTTTCCCTGCGTCTGTTCTTTAACGCTGACAGCAGTGCCGTGGAGGAGGTGCCATCAGGGACCCCCTTTCACAGGCTGGAGATGGAGGCCTAGAGATGGGGCATCTCATCCAGAGCCGGTCAGTGTCCAAGCCCAGGTGGGAGCCCCGGCCAGCACTCCCTCAACACTGTGCCTCACCTTTCAGCCTGGCTCCCACAGAACCAGCAAAGGGCGCCCCTTTAGTGGAATAGTGCACCCCAGAGTTCACTCCCCTATGTGCAGGCACAGGGCCACGCCAGGGCTGGAGCTGCAGACAGTTGTCCAAAGTTGGGAGCAGAGAAGCCTGCTTCCAAGGCGACACCATCTCAACGTGGAACTTGGCCCAAGGCTCTCAGGCAGATCATGTTTTTTTCCCTTTCTTTATTGTTATATGTGAAACAAACTGTTAATACGATAAAAGGAAAATGTGTACATTATAGGAAATGATAAGATACACAAGAATAAGAAAATATATTTCTATCACTTTTAACAGTTTCCAGAGCTTTCTCTCTGTACGTGTGTGTACCCCAGGCACCCCAGCACACTTACAAGTGTGTTGTGTTCCGTTTGCTTTGAGTCAGAAACTCTTTAATGTACCGTCTCAGTAATTTTTTTACTCCTCGCCCTAGGATATGTTTATTGATTTTTAGAGAGAGGGCAACAGAGAAAGAGAGAGACAGAGAGAGAGAGAGAGACATTGATGTGAGAGAGAAACATCAATTGATTGCTTCCCGTGTGCACCATCTCAGTAACTGATCATCTGGTCTGACTTGTAAAGTTCTCCATTTGTCTCCAAAATGTCCTTGAAGCCAGTTTATGCAAACCGGGGGCTGATGGAGGACTCTGTGTTGCACTCAGTGGTCATGCCCCTTTCTACGGACAGCTCTTGCTGCTCTGCTGCTTATCGTGTAGGAGGGCAGGCCTGGATGTGTGTGTGTCTCTACATCCCGGCTCACGGTGGCCGCCTGGCAGGGTTCAGCAGCCCAGAGCTTCCCCAAAAGACCACACCTAAGACCAGTGGAGGGCTCGGGGGCAAAGCCCTGCCCTCCTGGCTGGCCTGTAGTCAGGCCACCGTGGGGACAGGACCCTCCTCCTCCTCTAGGCGGGCACCACATCCAGTCATGTGATCACCCCCAAGCCTTGGGGTTGACGGTGGCTGCTTTTAGCCACACTCCAGGCGTTCTGGAGGCATGCATGACTTATTCCAGAAACCATTCCTGAAACAAACAAACAAACAAACAAATGCCTATTTAATCACTTCCCATTTCCTGGGAGCAAAGAGGAGGGCTGGGGTGCAAGCGCCTTGCTGCAGAGCAGAGACAGAGGCTGGGCCTTTGGCTGTGACTCCTAAACCTTATTCTTGGAGAGGTGACAGTTTTCTTTCAAGATTAACTACACTAATAGTGAACTTGTTACATTCTTTTCAAACAATAATTTATTTTTAAATTCATCTTAGAGTGGAGCTGCACTTCAGCCAGATCTCAGGCCTTATGGGACCCTCTGACAGAGAGAACAGCATAAATTATAGGCTTGGATGATGTGATTTTTTGATAATGTGCCGAGCTGGCCTTGTGCTCTGTGCTCCTGGCTGCCCGGAGCATCAGAAGGAAAAATGTGTCCACATTATATTTCCACCTCTCCACTAATTTAGAATGTCATAGGCTGCATGCATGCCCAGCCAGGGAGGGTGATACAGCACAGATGACCCTTTGGGAAGGACCAGGGGACCCATTGGCCAAACTAGGTCTTGATGCTGATCACAGCTTATTGCCAACCACGGCAAGGGCCTGGGACACTCATTATAAAAAAGATATTCTACATAGGGTTCCAGTATATACAAAGACACATGTGCATAATATATGTGAAATAAAACTGTTTATCTAAAATATGTATAACAATACTTACTTTTACTATATACAGTGTATTCTGGTATTCTCTCTTCTGCTTTATTTTGTTTTTTAAAAATGCTGGCCACATCCCTCTAACCCGGTTTTACAGCCCACCAATGCACTGCACACTGTAGTTTGCAAAACTACACTCTTTTCGATAATCCTCCAAAGGCACTGGTCTCCTTCCTGTCAGATAGCCCTGCCGAGGACCTCTTAACACTGCGCCCTTTACAGGCAGAAAAGAACATTCTCTTGGAGGAGAAGATCCAAGTACTCCAGCAGCAGAATGAAGATCTCAAAGCAAGGATTGACCAGAATACCGTGGTCACAAGGTAGGTGGACTGGGGTGTCTAAATGGACAAATCATGTGTCACCTACAAAGTGGTTTTGCTCTTGAGCCTGAGGACTCTGTATTTGTCCCAACATCCAGTTCACCTCACTCCTCTGAGCTGTGAGGCCTCCCAGACAGTCCAAAAGCAGGTGGCAGGAGCCCCCGGCACAGCTGGCTGCTAAATGGCTTTGTTTTTGGAGAGTGCTTTGGAAAGGGCTGTTAGCTGGATGCTCCCAGGCCAAAGGGAACCACCCTGTGAGCCACCCCTGCACTCTACTAGCTCAGCAGTGCAGCCCTGTGTCTTCCTGGGGCACTGAGCTGTCATCCTGGGCCAGCCTGGCCAGGGCAGTGAGGGGCCAGCCCTGACCAGAGGACAGCAGGGATGCAACATGTCAGAGAGAAGCCATGTAGCCAAATGCAGCTCTTTCTGAGTGACATTGTTTCCATCTTGGTTGCCTGTTCTGAGGTCCCCCAACTTCCAAGGGAGGATGTGGGGATACCTCCTCTGCTTTCAGTGGGCAGTAAAATAGGGTTTGGGGCTTCAGCAGCCAGCTGGAGGTTACACATGTCCATGGGGGCCGAGCTGACTCTAGGACACCCGTGCCAGGTGGCAGGCCGGATCCTGGGATTCAAAGAAGCAATCTCTGGCTCCTGTCTCCTAGAGCTGACAGTCTCCATGCCTGTGCCATGTTACTGTTAACACCAGTATGTCCAAGCTTCCCAGGCGGCCCTCCTGCACCAGCTGCCTCTCCCCACCTTCCCTCTTCACCCCTAGCTTTTGCCTCCTCTAGCCTCCCTCTTTGCCTCTAGCTTTTCCTCTGTCTGTGGACAGCTGGCACCTCCCTGAAGGGGGCAGAGGGCTGCGAGCAGATCCGATGTTGGCAGGGAGGCTCCGGGAATGGATCCTTGGCATCCTTGGCATCCTTGGCCTGGCAAATCTGGCATGAAGGCTGCTTGATGGTGTCTTCTTCCCCCCATGCAGACAGCTGTCGGAGGAAAATGCTAATCTCCAGGAGTATGTGGAGAAAGAGACCCAGGAAAAGAAGAGGTTGAGCCGGACCAATGAAGAGCTGCTCTGGAAGCTCCAAACTGGGGACCCAACCAGCCCAGTTAAGCTCTCCCCCACATCCCCTATTTACCGCAGCTCCTCCTCCGGGCCCTCCTCACCTGCCAGAGTCAGCACGACGCCCAGATGATGCCACCACACAGCCCTCCAGAGCTGCGCCTCCTCCTGCACCCTGTGCTTCCACCTGAAGGGAGCCTTGACCAGCGCCTCCCACCGCGAGTCCTGCGCGCATGCTCAGTAGCTGCAGAGCAGCACCCTCGGAGTCCTCCGACCCTGGTGTGAGACTGTCCTGGTACTGACACTTAGGAAGGTGTTGACCGTAGTTAGAGCCAAAAGAAAGAAATGCCCACTGCTCCCGAATGATGAATTTCACTGCAGAATTCCAGGTTAGTGACAAATAGCTCGGTTTGAAATCTACGCTGCATAATCATTGTGCACTGCACCATTGTGTGGGGATCTCTAGACGTACGTATTTGCACATGCAATGGTTCTGAATTTCATTTTTTATAACATGAGATGCTGACATATTTTGGTGAAGGTCAGCAGTTTTCTAACTTGTGCCTAAGAATAATTGGGAAATGAAAATGCATTTCTATCTAGCTTTCCAAGAATATTTCTACCCAAAATAGAAAAAGGAAAAAAAAAGATACAGAGAAGCGCCTTTCAACCTGCCACCAAGTGGTACTGTATTTAACACAAACACCAGCGACTTGTGAACGGTAGCTGCCTTTGGAACGATCACAATCAGCTTCTCGGTCAGCATGCTATGAAGTCACCATTATTCCATTCGCAGGTTTTAATCGCTAATGCTCCTGTCATGAGTGGGGAAGGGAGAGAGCAGTGGGGAACCCTGTGGGGTTTAGCAGCTTTTCGGACGTCACTCATGACAGTGTATCATCTACAGTCTTGTAAACACAAGTTTTGCTTTTTCCCAAATGGCATCTTGGAATCTGTCATTCAGCTGTTGCACCCTTGGGAAAATATGGAAGAGTGTGCCCTTCTGGACTGAGGGTGAGGATGGCCTTGCAGTTGACAGAGACCATTTGCCCTCTGGCCTCAAGATAGACTGATGGGGTGTGTACTTTGACCAATCACAGAGTAGGGAAGCTCTGGCCTTCTATGTGATTTGCTCCGATCTGATGCTGCAAAGGGTCCCCCACCGCTGTGACCTTCAGGGCCCCATTTCATAGTAACCTCCCCTCCAGTTCAGTCCAACAGCTCAGGCCCATCACTGTACCTGGAGATGGCTCAGGGGTTCTAGCAGGGGCTTCCAGAAAACTAGTTCTTCCATCGTGGGGGACCAGTTCCACACTGTGCTAGACCATCCTGTGATCTCCCAGGAACCCAGGGGTATTTTCTGCAGGATCACGAGCAGTGCCACAGCCGACAGTGGTCCGATCTTAGACCAGGAGGCTCTTCCACACGGAGGAGCCCGTCGAAGCAGCCAGCCAGTGGGCACTGGCTACTGGACTGGCATCTGTCTCTGAAATGATAGAATTAGAATGCGAAAGGCATTCCTGTAGTGCTGTGGAAGGTTAGGAGCATGACACCCAAAAGAGAAGTAGTTTTAACAGTTGATATGGTGATGATAATGACGCCTTTGTTTCTTGTTTGTGACAGAGACCCTGTGCTTTCCTCCCTAAGGCCCCTGGAAATTGTCCTGAGCACAGGGCTATCTTTGAACACGACCAAGGCAAGTAGCCCCATGCAGGGACACCCATGGTGGAGAAGAGATGGTCCATGGAAGGAAAGGGTTGGCTTGCTGAGGGTCCTGCCTGCTTGGCCGGCATGAAGACAGACCTGGTCTGTGTTCCCTGCCTGAGTCAAGGTTGGGCTTTGTGGCCTCAGGTCCACCTCATTTCTAGGAAACCTCCAAGGGTCTTTTCCCATCCCAGGGACGTGCACAGTAGGTAGTCATTAAAGAAACATTTCTCTTTACCTTTTGTGCTCTGCATGATGCTGTGATATTGAGTTGGGCAGTCCGTTAGATTAGATCATGCCACACTGACAAAGTACACAGTTATGTCTTCTGTTAGTGGCACCACCTGCAAACACAGGTTCCGTGGTAGCTCAGCTCTTCACCTTAGGAACTGCGCCCATAAGGGCATCTGCTAAATGCAGTTACACAGCAATACAGAATTCAGTGTTTTGTTAGGATGTGCTACAGTGTGTTAGCCTAATGTGGTCACAGGTGTAGTGATGTTGGCACTAAGCAATCCCTCACCAGGTGGACTGGAACTCTGCGTGACCGGCTCTCACCTTGGGCACTTGCACTTATTCCTCCATTGCCATGGATCCATCCCTTCATCATGGACACCCACCACGTCTGGCTCTTATCCTGGACCACGAGGGGTGGCGGCTGTGGTGCCCCTCTTGCCACTCCACCCACGCGCCATTAGGACGTGGACCTCTCTCAACGTGGAAGTCCTGTCATCCACCTCCCAGGCTGGAGCTGTTTCCACATACGGATGCTGCAGCCCCCCGCCTGCCTCAGACAAACCCACCAAACCTCACCAACCTCTTCTTGGCATTTGAGAGTTGAGTTGGTGCTCTTCCCGCCCCCCGGTGCCCACAGCTGGGGCAGGGTTCTGGCTGGGTGTCAGAGTGGGAGAAGGGCTGGTCAGCTGGCACACTGAGTATGACTGTTTGAACGGGGTCACACATTTCTTACCCGGCCCCAGCACTTCCTGTGTTGCATCTTTGTGTTGAAGCATATTAAAATTAATTTGAAGGAGCTCCTGTGACATGCATTTCATGTAACGTAGCCTGGCCGGTTCAGGCTTCAGAAAATTTAGGCTGGGACCCGAGACAGGGCAGTTAGGGAGGTATTTGACAGGCTGGGTTTATTTTCTGTGTTTGCCAGGGTCAGCCACGAGCCTCCAGACCCCCCTGACTCCACAGGCCCAAGGTCTCTACACCCTGTTTGCAGCCAGGGTCCTCAGCAGCCCAGCTCTAACTTTGGGGAGCTAGTGACTGCTCTGCCCAGGTGTCTTCAGTAGGCTGGGTGGGCTGGAGTCTGTGGGGAAAAGGGCACATAAGATTGAGAACAAGCACTTCACCCCCAAATTCAAATTCAGACTTCGATGGGGGTCTGTTTCTATCCCCAGTGAAAGCTTGATCTGTCCTAAGTCCCATCAGTTGATGCCCGATGGCTGCAGAGCTCTCTCACAAGAGGCAGGGGAGGTGCCCTGGTGTGGTGGCCTTGGTCACAGCAGTTCCTTACCCCATGCACAGACAACCTGGTGGGTTTTCTCACACCAACAGGACAGCACAGGACCCTGGACAGCTCTGTGGCTCTTCCTACAACACTCCCTAGCAGCCAGCCTACTTGCTCAACCTGAAAGCATGTGCTCCCCCCATCCTGGCCTCTGGTAGGTTTGCAGCCAGTTTGGTCAGCCTGCCCATGCTTAGGGCTACAAGGGAGATCCCCAGCTGTTCAGTCCCCTGTGGTGGTTTGCAGGGCGTACAGGAGTGGCAGCGACATTAGGGACACTGTAGCCAGTCTGTTCTCCTGAACAACTGCTGAACAAATCACCTCAAGTCATTTCTAGGCCTGCGAGGACCACAGGATCCCTACCGATGGCACCTACCTATTTATTAATGATTCATTTGACAACCTGTCCCAGCTTGTTAGTGTTTTGGGGGTGTCTTGTGACCTCCACTTTTATAGTAATCATCGTCCATTTCCTTTCACACGTCAGTTCTCACCTTCACTGCACAGAGGAACAGACAGGAGACTCGGCCACTGGCATGCACAAGGAAGCAACATTAGAGCTGCTTCCTCCTCTCTGCAGACAGCTGTCTGCTCCCACAGCTGATCTGCAGCAGGCGGAGGAAATTTCTGAAGTCAACCAACCCATCACCTCCTCTGTGAACCATCACCTCCAAGAAACCTTGCATGGCCCGCTCTCCCTGCGTGGGGGACATGGTCATCTCGGCAGGAAGGAGTGATGCTTCAGCAGGTAGAAGCCCAGAAGTGGGTACAGGCATACCTCAGAGATGTTGCGGGTTCATTTCTAGACTACAGTTAAGCAGATATTGCAGTAAAGCAAGTTCTGACCTTTTAACTGGTGGAGGGTCTTGCCTTCAATTTGTAAAAAATGCAGTATCTGTGAGACACAATGAATCAAAGCACATGGTGTGCCTGCACTTCTCACCTGTTTGCATGGCTGGTGCTGCCTCAGAGCACAGGCATCAAGCCAGATCTCTGGGGCTATACCCTATTAGCTAGAGTCAGGGCTCTGCCCACTAGAAACTTTGGGTCAAATGCTTAAATACACACACAAAAAAAACACCCCCAAAGGCCGGTATGCTGTGCTGATTGTTCAGACAAAGGGAACTAAATCACTTAAGTCTGCTTATCTTAAACCTCTTTTTTAAAAGTTAAATTAATTGGGGTGGCATTGGTTTGCAAAAACATACAGGTTTCAAGTGTACAACTCAATAAAACATCATTTAAACATTGCATTGGAAGTCCATCACCCCAAATAAACTCTCTTTCTGTTCCTGTTTCCCCCACCTTTGTCCCCCTCCACCTACCCCAACCCCTTTTCCCTCTGGCTATCACCACACTGTTGTCTGTGCCTTTTGTGTTATGGAGGTCTGTCCAGAAAGTATCCAGCCACGTGCCTATGAAAAATAGAGACATTTACTGAAGAAGATATAAGATTCAAGAAACATTGTACACAGGACAATGATGCCTCAGTCCCTTTCAAAGGCACCTTGGGACCTCACACTGTTCTCCCTCCCAATTGCCATTAGCTGCCTCGTTGTATTTTCCTGAATCTTATTGATGGTGTAAAATCTCTTCCCTTTCAAATGTGATTTTCGTTTTGGGAAAAGCCAGAAATCATGGGACATGGGGCTGAGTCACTTAGGTGACTTGATGTTTTGCCAAAAGACTCTGCACAAGTGGGTGAGTTGTTGTGGTGAAGCTGCCAATCACCAGTTGCCCATTGCTGCAGCCTTCTGTATCATCCCAATAGTTTCCTCAGAGGAATATTCAAGCTTAACACAAAATTGGATGCAGATTTGTTGCTCTACTCACTCAGTCATTTTGAATGTGACGGTCACACAGTACACATGATCACACAATGGCATTTACCGCCCCCACTGACTAGTACAGTGAAGTCAACATTGTTCACTCATGCACATTCCAGTCCACTCTCCTGGGCTGCCAGGTTCCATCAATGTTGCACAAACTGTTCTTGTCACATTAACAATGGCTGGACTTTTCCCGGACAGACTGTGTACTGCATTTTGCCATGTACAATGCATTCCTGTGCATGATGCACACCCATGTTTTTGGCCCAAACTTTCGGGAAAAAAATCTTCCATTTTAACTTTTTAATTCAATTTTTTATTTATTTGTATTTAGAAACAAAACTGATTATAATATTCCAGGGTATTATTTTGCATACAGGTATCATTATTGCTTTCTAGAGTAACACTTTTAATGCATAAGTATAAAAAAATTAAAAACATTAATATAGATATGAAATAAACACTACCCATGTATAATGGGCATCCTTATTTTTCCCTCAAAAATCTGAGCAAAAAAGTGTGCATTATTCACAGCAAAGTACAGTATACTTTTGGGGGCTAATCCCTTCATCTCCTTTCATCCAGCTCCTCTGTCCCTCCCCTCTGACAGCTGTCAGTCTATTCCATCTATGTGTTTGTTTCTACTTTGTTCTCTGGTATATTCTGAACCAAAACGAAACCAAAAACAAGCCCCCTGGCATTTCTGCTGGCCCAGTTCTCTTCACCCCGCTGCCCCCATCATCTGCCCCGGGGCTAACTTGCTGAGCTTACCAAGTCTGCAAGGCTTTTCCAGCACAGGCACCACAGGACGACGGGATGCCATGCAGCTCTAAAGGGGTGTCACCCTGCAGTGTGTGACTGAGGACCCTGCCTGGGTGCAGTGTGCCAGGGCACCCACTGAACAGACTAACAACAGGCCACTGGGCACAGCTGCTGCTCTCTGTGTGGGGGTTTCCATCTTCCCTGCACCCAGATTCATGTAGGGGGGCCCCCTGCATCCTGTTTCCTGTGACTGCAGACCGCTGCTACCTGAGCAGGCACTCAACAAGTAATTGCACTATTTTAAGGGGTAAAAAATTTATTTATTTATTTTTAGAGAGAGGGGATGGGAGGGAGGAAGAGAGGGAGAGAAACATCCACGTGAAAGAGAAACATCAATCTGTTGCCTCTTGAAGGCCCCCGGCCAGCCCCCCACCAAGAACTGAACCTGCAACCCAGACATGTGTCCTGACTGGGAATCAACTGGCAACCTTGTGCTTCTTGGACGACGCCCAACAAACTGAGCTACACAGGTCAGGGCAGGAGTAAAACTTTAAAGCATCCACTGGAAAGTGTAAAACTTCGCAGCTTCTCCCTTCCCCAGCTCAGCCGATTCCCCTGGGATGAGGCGCTGACCATGCTGAGCAACAAGCCAATGGGGCTCCCCTCATTAGCAAACGAACTGCCTGTTTTGGTCCCTGAACCTTTTCTCACAGAACATTTTTCAGTGACTGTATTAATAGGTTTGTGGACAAGCTTAATTGCTCAAATGAAACTCTTACCTTTGAAGAGGAGCTGGCAATGAATGGTACCCCCAGTAGGTCTTCCAACCCTGACTGGCTCTCGGGGTTGAGCCAAGCTGCACTGCAATGGCGGGTTTTTAAGGTGGCTGCAGTTCCCCTCTGTTGCCTGGTGAAGAATCTACGTGGGATTCCTCGTTACTGTGAACGCCAAGCTGTTGGCGCAGCACTAGATTTACCAGAAGTGTATCGTGACCAAACCTTACGGGCAGTAGGTGCTCCAAGTGACACCTCCTGAGGCCCGCAGACTGGATCTCTTCTGGGGCTCAGGGTGTCTTGCCTTAGAAAGGGCTGAAACCCTGCGGAGTGACTCGGCGGCCTGCCTGCTGGCCACCAGGTGGCAGTGTGGCGCTGTGGAAATGCGCTCAGCCTCCCACTCGGCAAAGGCTTGGGCCTAGCAGATGCATGCACCCCCGTCCCCATGGTTCTGGACTCTCTGGAACACCCTGTGACACCGCCTGGTTTTGAAGGCCAGGGGCTGGGCTCGCTGGCCACCTCTAGCTGAGAAGTTGCCCCGGGGGAACTGACTACAGACATAGTGGACCCCTGTCTGTGGTGTCCCCAGACACTGCACACCCTGTGGGCGTGTTGAGAGCACCTCCACACCTTCAGGGTCTGTGGTCTACTTTGTCATTTGGCTGACAACCCTGCGAGATGCCTGGTCATCGCTATCTTATCCCCCATGACAAGCTGCTGATGCCAGGCCCAGCAGCATCTCTGCTCTTCTCTCTAGTGCCCTAGGTGTCCCCTCCAGCACTGTCATCAGCTGAGAGGACACAAAGGTCAGATCTTCCCACTTGGTAACGGAATCACCACACATCAGTGTCTGAGAGCTAAGGCCCATTTGAATTTGCCTCCCTTGCAAGAAAATGCCCTTTTTCAAGGGGTAATGGGGATAGAAAGATCAATATTAGAACAGCTACCATGTTTCCTGCCCGGCAGGCAGCCATCCTCTCTAAGGAATGGTAGATATAGAAGGATATTCTGGTGTGACGGGTTTTATGGCACCCCACCCAAGTCCTTCAGCAAATGAGACCTCTCTGGGGCCCAAACCTGAGCCAAGCCTGGAAAATGAGAGGTGGGAGACAGTAGCAGAGGACCCTAAAGGAGAGCTCAAGGGGTTCCGTGGTTGTGGGTTTTCCTTCTAAGTGTCGGAATAAGGATTTCCACCAAGTGGCTGAAGAGGCAATATAGCACCTGCACATGGGGAGGCAGGAAGATCCTAAAGAAGCCAAGAGTGGGATCTGGGACTCCCCGTGGGGCATTGCCACTCCTGGGGACCTGGCCAAGAGCTGCTAGAACTCTGGAGATGAACACCATGCACACTGAAGCCACAGACAGAATTTATTAGAATTTGCAGAAGCATGACGTTATGTACCACGAAATAGTTTGGTTGTATGACATAAAGTACAGTGGGCAGTTGTTGACATACTGTGTTATCAGCAACAATGGGAGTTCCACATTTTTTAAAGGCGATGGACAACATCTATGTTTTTCTTAAAATAAAAACAGGAGAGAACAGCAGAGACCAACTTGATTTGCAGTTAGTGTCAAAATCTAAATCTAGTATCACAATTGTAAGAAACTATAAGAAAACTATTAGAAAAATAGAGCATCAAACAAGCAAAAAATATTTTACAATTTACATAATAAAAACAGAACGTGTTTAACAATGGCTCCATGTTCAGTAGAAGAAAAAATTTACCCAAGAAACTACAGCTCTTCAGGATTGGTAATACACCAACCCTCCCGAGGATCACCCCCCTTGGTGCTCCTCACACCCACTGATGCTGAAAGGCACAACTTAAGCAGGAAACTTATTTTAAATATATATATTATAACTTCTCAAATGGGAAAATAAGTCCCCAAATTAAAAAGTTTGTCATCAAGAAACACAAGATCATATACCTTGTTAATAAATTAACAAAGTCTGAGTGCGTCTTCTGAGCCCTGCTTCCCGAGCCTGCTGGACACTCTCACACCCTGAGAAAATACCCTGGGCTTTACGGCCAAGGTCGTCCATCTCCTGTGGGTCTTCCAGCCAGCAGTTCAATATGCAGAGAATGATCCAGGATGGCTCCTTGAGAACTGCACCCTGAGACCCTTGGCCAGTCCCCGTCCCACTGAAAGAGAGCGCAACCTCAACAGAGCAATGGGCACAAAGACTCTGGGTTATAGTGATGAAGATAAAAGTTAGTCTACATTTTTTTGACCTAAACCCCCCATCAGGCATCATGTTGATGATGATGGAGAACAGAGTGTAGTTTCTGACACCACTGGATCAATAAAGCACTTCATTATCAAAAGAAAGTCCATGAGAGTCTGACAAAATGTACATCTTACTTGCGTTACATACAATACTCTCATTATGATGGCAAACACATACATTTTAAATTATATGTAACAATTATACATACCATATATTTAGTTTCACCAAAAGAGAACTAACAGTTCTGCACAAGCATCGCACACCACGCCCAGCAGTGAGGACACACCCACAAACACACCTCTCTGTCCACCCTGGAAGAGAGCTGTCCTGAGGCCTGTCACCAGGATGGCCCTTGTTACATGTGTGTTAGTGGGGCCTTCAAATCGGAAAAGACAGGTCCTGGTACAGAGCCAGGTGGAGGTGCCTGAAACGCCAGTGAGCTCACCTACCATGTGAGTAGGGCCCCTGTGAGGCGAGCCCACACCCAAGAAACCCAGCCTTTCACCCTGACCTCAGTGTCCCCCATTGTTAGGTATCCTATTTGGGGCAGCAAAACTCACTCGATTCAGAATGTCTGCTTAGTGGTGGGGGTGGAGGGGAGGAGACCTGGCCGAATCCACCTTCCCACCCCTACACACAGCCAATGCAGTGGCCAAGAATCAAGCAGGACCAGACGCCTCATCCAGGTGTGAATCCACGCCATGACACCGGTGCAGAGAGGAGTGTGTTGGGCCTGGGGAGGCAGCCTGTGGTGCCCAAATGACACAGCAGCACATGGGGCCAGGCGGCTGGTTGCCTGATAGAGTCAATGGAACAAAACCAAAGGTCGGGGAGACGGAAGGAGTTCTGCCTGCAGCCTAAATTTAGCTGGCTTTCCAAAACAGCCTGGAAAAGATGGCTCCACCACTGCTTCTTGGTTTGGAAAAACAAATTCAGCCCAAAGTCCAGCTGAGGGGATGTGAGCAGGTCGGGTGGGGCTGCGCACGTGTGGCGGCCCAGGGTCCCCTCTTGGAAGGTCCCGGGAGCCGGGCTATTTCCTCGGAGACCCTCTTCATGTTCCCTCAGCAGCAGAGGTCCTGGCGTTCCAGTTTGAATTTTTGGGAGTGACATCATAAAAACATGCCTGCGGGATTTCGGAGGCAGGAAGGGGCGTTCACTGATCACAATGGTCTTTCCATCCTGAGCATTTGGGGCTGGGGCACAAATGAGTAGACACAATATCCCCAAAGGATGTGTCTCTAGACGTATGGAATTTCTGACTGTGTCGGAAATTACTGGCCGAGCCGCGAAACTGCAATCCTGTTCTTGTTTGGTGGGGGGTAGCGGCACTTCTGCTGGGTTCCGCTTTGCCTGCGTGTGTATTTCAGGGACAGTAGTGAGGGGCGTGAAAAGAAGTGCATTCACATGGAGAGGCGCCCCCCCCCCCCACCCCCCGACACAGACAACACGCGGCTCTCAACCAGAGCACTGCGCAGCAACAGGGGCATGCGCACTGTGTCCGAGTCACCCTCGGGGCCCTGCTCTGGTGGGACGGTGCAGGCTTTTCCTTAGACTAAGCCACACGTCCTCTGTCTGCAGTGCTGACTCGGGGCTGAGGAAGGGGGAGACGTGCCTGTTGGGGGGGCCTCATCCATGAGACAGTGTGGGGGCAACACACTTTTTTCAGTGTGCAGAACAATGGACTTTGTTAGAGAAAAGCTCAGCTATAATCACAGTCTTTTGGGCGCTGTCTTGCGTGGAAATTTCAGCCAGAAGGGAAATTAAAGTTAAAAAAAAATCTTAGACACACTCTCCCTCCAGTTTTTTGCTCATCTGGAAAAATACCAGACAAATTGAGCAAACAGCTAACAGGCCCCAAGAAGACAGCAGGCAACCCAAACAAAATAGTATTTTTCAAAATAGTTTACAGCACCAATCTACATAAATTGAAATGTTTCTTTGGGAAACGAAGCTTTGAACTTTTGGGGTCCCCCACCTGCAGCCTGAACCACAGTGGCTCAGCCCTGGGCTGCCTGCCGCCTGCCCTCCGCTGGCTGACCAGCCATTGGCTATTTTACAAATTCTTAGATTTTTCTCCAAGAACCTTTTGGGGTAAAGAAAAGTGTTGTCAATTTACCAAGCTGCTTTCTACTTGCACAGATCTGTTGTGCAAAGGCTGGGATGGGGCAGTGGGGGCGGGGGGGGGGGGCAGGGAAGAAATGGGAAACTAAGCTTTGAAAGCAGCCTTTACATTTTCTGTGGACTCCAAAATACTTGTCTCCCTCAGCTCCCATCAACACGGAACCTTCTGTCTCCTGAATTATACCCCGACTGGAGGACTCGACTAGCATTCCTGTCTCCTCTGGCTTCTTCCAACTGGGAAGGCCGCAGGGGCAGGGGCGGGAGTGGGGAAGTGTGCTGTGTAGAGAGACTTATGGAGGCGTGGGGTCGAGGCAGGGCTACAAACCCATACACAAACCTGTGTGTCTAGATGATGAATACACCAGAAGGACAGCATACAGCCCCAACTGTCTCACGTGGGGGCGCCACACTCTCAACAACATACCAATGGCACCGAGTAATTAATTATTTGGCCATTTTCCAAGTTAACGTTAAGCACCAACGAATTTGCTGGAGTGATTCACAGAAACTAACAGGAGGGCTCAATTTGATCACACTTAGGAGACGGGTCAAACAGATCACGGTAGGGGCCACAAGTGGCTGGAAGGACTGGTCACCGTCACCTCAGAAGAAGCAGACACCTGTCCTGGGAACTTCATAAGACCCCAGGCACTGACCCGAAAGCATCAGAGGGCAGGATTTTTCGAACAGTCGCGACCCACAGACAAGGGCGTTTTGAACTCTGCTCATCTGAGGCCGGTCGTACAAGAACACAGTGTCATGTGCCAGTTACTCAGGACACACAGCCAGCGGTGAGACGCCAGAGCAGCATGAGCAGGCCGTGCCGGGGGGCACGTGGCTGATGGAGGCCCCCGTGCACACACATCCCGCAGTGGAGATGGCACCCCCCGCCTCGTTCCCATAGTGGCGCTTCTGCGGTGGAGTGGGCTGGGGCCTGTCAGGGAGGCAGAGCAGGGTCCCTGCATGGAGGGGAAGTGGAGAAGGGGTCACAGTCCTAAGGCCCCTTCCAGAAGCTACTTGGAGGGCAGGGCAGGAGAAGGAAACCAGTCATGGTTTTCCTTGTTGAGTAAACGGCTGGCCTTCAGCTCTGGGGTGAACCTGTGGGGATGTGCTATTTTGTGGTACTCATCTTGCATCTATGGCCAGCTGTTTGGGGCTGAGCAGGGAGATGGCTACTACAAGTGTGGGGTAGGTGCATGTTTGACTCCAGAATGGTGCCTGGCAGCAGAGCCCTGGTGACCTCCATTCTACAGCAGCACAGCAGGAGAGGAGCTTCTTTCTTTGTGAAGAGGGAGGTTACGAGGCTCAGTGGCCAGCCAGAGCCAAGTGGCCCTGGCCAGGGAGCTGTCAGAGGTGACCAGGGCCTGATGAGC
This sequence comes from Phyllostomus discolor, assembly GCF_004126475.2. Classification (NCBI taxonomy): domain Eukaryota; kingdom Metazoa; phylum Chordata; class Mammalia; order Chiroptera; family Phyllostomidae; genus Phyllostomus; species Phyllostomus discolor. Next base: position 113,231,184 of record NC_040904.2, read on the forward strand.
CTGCTGCAGAGCAAGACTGGGCAGGCCCCACGCCGTGGGGTGAGGCTACAGTCCAGGTACTGCACCTTCACTTCTCGGGGGCCTGGTGGTCGTGGGTGGGTCCTATTGCATTTGTGGAGACAGCGAGGTGCTTCTGAGTCCTCCATGGGCATCCCTCAGGGCTGCTGTCACCTCTGGGAGACAGGGCTGTGTGTCACTTGCAGTGGTCCAAATTGCCATCAGGAGTCCTTGCTTGGCCAGTGGCCAGGGATGCCTCCTCACTGTGCCACAGTCCATAGCCGAAGTAGATGGCAAAGCCTGCAGGCCAAGGGCAGAGCACAGTGATCAGAGAAGGGGCCGGAGGGTGGCGACAGGGAAGGGCTCCGGGGAAGCAGGCAGAGCAGCCTCAGCAGAGCAGACCTCACCACACTGCCTGGACCTAGCCTTTCTGCACTTGGAGGAACAACATGACTCTTCAAAGAGGGCCAGCAGAGGTGACCCAGTGGAAAGCCTCACACCAGGGAAACCCCTGAACAGAGGGAACAGCTCAGTTGGGGGCCCCAGGGAGGGAGGGGCATTAGTTCCTCAGCTTCATCCACTGACCACCTGGCTGGGGGGCGCGTGGCTGCTGGAGGGGGCCAGGACAGACACTGTGGAAGCTGTGCAGCTGTGCTGTTCCCTGCCAGCCTGGGGTTCCAGCGGCCACTGGGTTGCCCTGGATTTCCATGCTATCTGCATAGTCATGGCTGCTCTTTTTCTCTGTGTAAGTGACTGTCACACTGCAGGAGGCATTCAGGTCACCTGGGAATATATGTACCACAGGAATCCAGTCCAATCCAGTGCTGGGCACTCCAAAGGTCTATGGTTGGGTCCAGACCCGTCCAGTGACTGTGGTCCTGGGGCCCCCCTTATGCTGGTGACATAAGGAGAGCAGGCCTTAAAGGAAAGACTCAGCTACCAAAAGTACAAAAAGCAGCAAATGCCCAGAAGCCGGAAGCTTACACCAGGGATGCTAAGATGCAGGTGCCATGTATCTCTGGCAGGAAGCGAGCACCGGGCCCTGCAGTCTCAAGTGGGCACAGTGGGCTGAATGCAGATTGAGCCAGGTCTCTCACAAAAAGTCTCTACGGGAGTTGCCTGTCCAGCTAGACACTGACTTTGAGGGGAGTGAGGGATCTGCAGAGAATGGGGCAGTCGAGTGCCCCCTAGCGATGGTGCAGCAGCAGCCGTCTACTCCAAAGTGGGACAACCCAGGACTAAAAGGTCTGGCAGAACCATGGTCCTGAGATTCCTGCTTTTATCAGGGATGCTGAGGGACACAGGTCAAGGCTAGTCCCCCTGCATCAGCACTCAGCCTAGACATTGAGGAAGAAAACTGAGTTCATCTCCTGCAGCCCCCAGAGAGAGACCAGGCCACGGTCAGGCCCGGAGAGGGCCATGGCCCCCATGGTGACACCCAAGCTTCTGCAGGCCCGCCGGTGCCCACATCCCACATGGAGAGGTGAGGCCCCGACTTTCGCACTGCAGGGGGGAGATGGACTGATGCATTATCGATGGCAGACTCATGGCCTTGTTCTGATTAGCCTCAAGCTCTTGCTCAATGACTAGTTCAGGCAAGAGGCTATTAAAATGAAAAGTACCTGAAGAGGAGGAAAGGACCCACAACCTAATAGGAACTCCTTGTTGTTTGAGAGAAAAGAGCTGACTACCTATGTTTCCACTGTGTTTTGAAATCTGAACTGAGGGAGGCTCGATGACATTAGCCATCCAGCCAAGTAGCAGGGACATGAGTGACCAGCAGGGATGGGAGGCCTCAGGAGACACTGGAGTATGGGACATGCTGGTCACAGCAGCAGCGACGAACTGACCTACCTATCAGCATCCACACTGCAAATCGGACCCACGTGCCTTGGTCCAGCTGCATCATGAGATAGACGTTCACAAAGATGCTCAGGACAGGAAGGATCGGCAGGAAGGGCACCTGCAAAACACAAGGCGGCAGCGTCAGTTCTGACAGACTGAAGAGCATGGAGCTGGGGCCCGCTTGAATCATTTAGCAAAACTACCTAGAAAACGTCACGCACCTGACACTCATGTGGATCCCTGAGATTTGTGTGGACAGCCATTTTTAGGTGGGAAAGAGGAAAGGAGTGCTATCCCCACCCGTGCCCCCAGCCCCTCCAATGCAAGCACACCCACATGGGGGCAAACGCTAACAGGTGGGAGCTCGGGTCTAAGCAACTAACTGCCAAAGTAAGCTCTCTTCTTATTTTCTACTCCTGCTGTTTTTCCACTAAAGCGTGCTAGTGGAAAAACCTAATTCCACTTTACCTCTAAGGTTGAACTATTTTGTTGTTTATATAATCTGAAAGTGCAGAAGCCTTAGTCACCTCCAAGCCTGGGTGATGATATATGAGATCCACCAGGACAGCATTTGTGAGAAGCCCTGGGGACAAGGTATGCTCCGCCACCTGAGTGCCAGGGGCAAGGAGGGGTATCTCTCTCCAAAGTCAGGTCCTCAGCAAGTACTGTCTGTTCCCATGGGCCCATATTCTCCTGAGACTGACTGGCAAGCATCTCCTGCCAGACACCCAGGCTTAGGGGAGCACATGTAGGGACTGTCCCACTAAGCAGTCCCCTGCAGGACTGGCAGGCAGAGTCGCTCACCTTAAACGAGAGCTTGGTCTTGCTCTCAGGCTGTCTCCAGATGATGACTGTGACCACTAAGCAGAGGATGGCAGAGCCAACGAGTATAAAGACTGCCCACAACTCCCCATTTGTGAGAGCCGTCTTTCCCAGCACAGCCACGATGCAGAAGGTGATGATAAAAATTGCTGTGAGAGACAGAGAGAGAGTAGGAGAAAGAGCTGTGTCTCAGCCATTTCTCAGGTCCCTACAGATACTTTCAGCTCTCTCCAAAGCTTATGGAGAGGGAGGCTGTATGTCTGTAGGCATCACCAACAATGAGGACAGAATAACTGACAGCACAGTCCAGCAGTAAGACCCCAACCCCCCTACCCAGGGACAAGAAACCATGCAGTACCAACAAGCAGGACCCCAGACACATACAGAGAAAGGGAGACTCTTACCTATGAGGCTGGTTGAAATGTTCACAATTAACCCAGAGATTCTGGAGGGCTCCATGTTTTTGGGTGAAAGTATACTTTTCAAAGAAAACCTTTCTGCTTCTGCTAAAAAGCCAGTCTGAGAATCGCTGGTGCTCACCAATTCATTCTGGTCTACTTGATCCAGCTCCTCAGTAGTTCTGGCCATCTGGTATACCATGTTAGGTTGCTCTGGCTGATACCTGCACACAAATGTGACCATTGTGACATGCAAAAAGATGCACGGTAATTCAAGTTCTTAGTAAGCCTTCATGGGCAAGTTGCCCAGGACCTAAGGCATCATATGGAAAGATAACGGTCTGAATGACATCTCTGGCAAAATAGAAACACGAGGAGAGCTGGGTTCTCGCCTTCTGCTGCTGCTTCTGGCAATACCCTCCTTGGTGTCTCTGTTTTGAGACCACTTGACCTCCACTGTAAACCAGCCCAGAGAAATGTCCTGAGGTGGTTTCTATGGCTCTGAGAGTAGCACTGGCCCTTGGAAGCTTAAGATATTAGGCCACTTCCAGCAAAATTAGGCTGCAGGAAGCTAAATGCACAGACAGAAATAGAAAGCAATAACATTAAGATCCTATTTGGTGCAGAGAACTGGAGAAATGTGTCTGCAGGCTGATGGCTTTGAGATATTCTGTTTGGGAGACTTAATTGCATCAATTTATTTTAAAGCTCCAAGTGCCTTGGTATAAATAAATCTACAGAGCTGGGTGAAAGACCCAGCCCATGGCATGATTTCCAAGGTACAATCTACCTGTAAATGGAGCAGTCATTTTAAATGAGGCTCCTTATCTTCTCACTCAAAATGAACAGAGCTCAAATCTTTTCTACCAGCCTTGAAAAATAGAATGCCTTATGAATTATTTTACATTTAGTCTAAGAGTAAGCATAAAGATATTCACCATATTTTCACTGATTCACTTCTGTAACACTATTCGGTCAATTAGCAAACTAGATTTAGCTGATTCTACATGGTTACTACCAAGGCTCGATGCGATCCAGGTGTTACATACATCATCTGCTGAGCACATTAAAAATGGGATCAGTGGCCTTGCAAGTAGAAATACCTGAAAAGAAACAAGAGGCTCTTGCCAGGTGACCAACTCAAAGAGTCTCCATGAGTACTTGTTCTCATGCTGAGTGCTACCTCGGGCCATTTCTGGGACTTGGGAAGCAGAACCCTGTCATTCCAGAGCAAAGTAATATTGGTACCCAGAAGTATGCTGTGTGGAGGTAGCTGAGACACCAAGCTTAAGCCCAGGGCTGCTCTATTATCTCAACCCAGGGACTAGCCTGAGCACCCAAGCATAGAACAGCCAGAACCTGGAAAGTCTTTCTGAACGTCAGCCTCGGCCATCCCACACCATATACCGGGACTCCTTCCTCCAGCAGCAGTGCAGTGAAGCATCACAGCAACCTGAGTTTCAGAGGTCATCACAGTAACTTAAGTTTTACTGGATTCTCCCAATTTCCACCAGGGACAGTCCCAGACCCCTCTGTCCCAAGAACCTGGACCACACTGCAAATATTACCCAAACCTTCAAAATATCTGATCCCAGGAACCAGGCCCAGCAGTTGAGCTGAGAACCTGTCTTGACCCTCCCAACAACCAGACAGAAAAATGAGGGCACAAGATAGAGGGAGACGGGGCCACCCCTGACTCTTTGCAAGGATGTCTCTGTAACTAGGCTCTCAGCCATCAGATCCCACCCTACCTGGATAGTTCCTAAAGGAGCTACCAATAACCTAAAATTTACACTGTCTAAACCATGAATCTGAACTGCTAAGAGGCCAGCAGGGTTCATGTGCATTTCTGTCATGGGACGCAGAAAAGCCATACATACCGTAAGACCAACACACAGGCGGCCACTAAAGAGTAAGCCAGGAGAGTGCCAATAGACATGAGGTCCACCAAGTCCTTCAGGTCAAAGAGAAAGGCCATCACAGCTGGGGAGAAAAGCATCAGGATTCATGGATGGTCCTCTACACGTACTGACATCCAGAACCACCACCCACCTGTGATTCAGAGCACATAAGAGGTAGTGCTTTTTCTTGCTCCCCACATACCCAGCCCTTTCCATGGAAAGATGTTTAAAGGAAGACAAGCTCAGGATTAAATCATATATAGTCCTCAATGGATGGGAACTTTGCAAGCTATTCCAACACTACAAACAGAAACTGAAGTTCAGACTGGTTGGAACAGTTATCTAAGGTCACACAACTAGTACGTGAAAAAGTCAGAATTTCAAATAGGTTCTTGTGAGTCTGAGTCCAGTGTTTCTTCCTTTCCATCATGCTGGCTCAGACACAAATCATGTACATCCATCCATCCATCCATCCATCCACCCATCAACCTCCTGGCACTCACTGAAAGTGTGGTATACACCACTGAAGGAGGAAAAGTATCTGGCATATCATCCAAAACGTATGAATTGGTCAGCAACAGTGATGAGGAGGTGGATGAGGGTGGATGAGGCTCCTGACCCAGACAGTTGAGCACGGAAAGCAGTATTACTCCTCGACAATCTCAGCTCCTTCACTGCGACCACACTTAAAAAAACCCACATGCATGCTTATTTTAAAATCTTTGTACTTTTTCAGAGTGTTTGTGTGTATTTGTGTGGGGACACTGGTTGCTTCCCATTCAAACAAGAACTTGGCTAGGTCTATTTTGGGGTATTTTCAAATCATTCACAATTGAGACAAGTTAAAACATAAACACAAAACCATTGCTTTTCCACAAATACTTCTCAAGACCCTATAAATCACTGCAGCTAAAAAAAATGTAAATTGTGAATAAATAATAGGATTTAGGAGCAGAGAAGACCTTCTGAGTAATTAGAGCAGTGTCCAACCATGCATGCCACCGGCACCTACATCCCCACTCACAGAAAAGCCTGAGACAAATTTCTTCCATGTAGGGTCATTTTAGAAAGCCTGTTACTTTTTTACACTCCCACCAAATAAAATGAAGAGAAAATCTTTGGTTTGGTGAATGTACTTTATAGTCACTTTAATGATTATAGTTTCATCTCCCTTCACCAGCACAGAAAGGAAATTAAGGCCAGTCTTTAATATGATCAAATTACATGTAAATACTGAAAAAATCTTCAGTTTTCAATGCCTTATCTCTTAAATATATAGGGCATATTCTGACATATAGTGTCCCTTAACCTGACTACTGTGATCATTCTCGGGAATGTAGAATGATAGGAGAAACTTAATAAATAATAAAAAATTAGGTTTCTTTCATTATGTAATGTTAACCCACAAAATGAAGCACACTTTGCTAAGGGCATAAACATTATTAATAACAACTCATTCATTTAAGAAAGTCAAATGTCTTACCAATGGCCATTTGACAAATCCCTGTGGTACAAACTGTGAACAGTGTCACGTGTCCTAATTTATGAAGAAAACCTGCTGCTCTACTCACAGCCTGGAAGGAGCCAGACTCTTTGGCATAAAAACAAACCGGGTACGAAGCACAAGCCAGCTCTACACTATGGGTGTGCTTCCTGCTTTCACCTCTCTGTGTCTCCACTTCCACATCTGTACAATGGGATCACACTGCCTCTCAAGCTATGAAATGCAATCATTAAAGGAGGGAACATAGATAACAAACAGCAGGCAGTGCATGTGCAAATAAGTTTCTGCTCCTCCTTCCTAATCCAGGGCCCCTGGAATATCACATAGACCAGGAGTCCCCAGCCCCTGGCCTGTTAGGAATGGGGCCACACAGCAGGAAGAGGAACAAAACTTCATCTGTTTTACAGCTGCTCCCCATCATTCACATCACCACCTGAGCCCCACCTCCTGTCAGATCAGCAGCAGCATTAGGTTCTCATAGGAGCACAAACCCTACTGTGAACTGCACATGCGAGGGATCTATAGACTGCACACTCCTTATGAGAATCTAATGACTGAGGTCTGAGGTGGAGCTGATATGGTGATGCTAGTGCTGGGGAGCAGCTACAAATACAGGTTATCATTAGCAGAGAGCTGTGACTGCACAGAGACCATAATAAATCAGCTGCTTGCAGACTCATATCAAAACCTTATCAGTGAGTGGGAAGTGATAGTTAAGCTGCATCTGGTGGCAGGCTATAAAGCCAACCCCCAGCCCCACCCCAGTCGGTGGAAAAACTGTCTTTCATGAAACCAGTCCCTGGGCCAAAAAGGTTGAGGACTGCTAACACAGACTCAAAGTGTTTTTCAGTCCACTGATGCCATCTGTCAAAATCATCCTCTTGGTGAGGAACCTCATATTTGGTAAGATAAACCTCCTCTGGGCCTGCCATTATGTATACACCCAAGGCAAAGGGCTTTAGCAGCAGCACTTCCAGTATCCCCTGGGGAAGAAGTGGTACATTTTATACAGCACTAATCATAAGTGACTCTCGCTTCCCAGAGAACTCATGAGCATAGATACAAGGGCACTAAATTTCCAGTAATAACGCATAGTCTCACTTGGCTTCTAAATTCATGGAGATGTCATCTCACCGAAACCTACTCAGGGACACTCAGAAACAGAGAAGACCAACGACTTTGCGGGACCATGTGTGTCCTAAGCTCTGGCCAATGAGAGGATAATAACAGAATTCAAGCTTTTTGGAAATTCCATCACATCTCTGTAGCACTGGCCTCTGCTACAGGACAGTTACCTTGCAATAAACCAGGTTCTAAGGGTAAAAACCAAATGTTAAAAAGACCAGTTAAAACTTCTCACAGGCCACAGTACAATTCAGGACATTTCCCTAAGAAGTAATAACAACTCAACTGTTGAAATATTTACATTATTTCCAGTTCTTACCAGCAATGGCACCTGAGGTTAACGTGGCAATTATCGGTGTTTTGGTCCTATTGTTGATTTTAGCCAAAAATTTAAATAGCAGTCCATCTTCAGCCATGGCATAGATAACTCGAGGCATGGGAAACATGGAACCCAAAAGGCTAGGTGGAAGGAAAAGACAAAAGCATCAGTAAGATGAGCTCACCAGGAATCAAGGCACCAGCATCTGATCAGGCCCAGTTGACCTCTGGGGAGCAGGAACCCTGAGCTCTCCCCAAGGGCTGGTGCCGGCCAGGCTGCATGAGACTCGTGCTAAAGACTCAGAATTCTACACACCAACTCCTCAAAAGGCACTTACTCTGAGTTTGTGTAAGTGTAAGAACGGGAAAGGCCTAACAAATAGTACAAACCAACTTACTGTTTTTATGGAAGGGAAATCTTATATTTATTCTTGCAGTTATTTCCAGCTAAATCAAGCAAAAAATAAAAGAATCCCGGCATCCATAAGGATGTTTCTGGTAAATCAATATTTACTATATGGTTACTGTCCGTAGGTTAGTAGGAAACAGCAGGGGCAGAACACCCCTCAATAAAGGGCACTCACTCCCTTTTTCAAGGTTGCCTCTGCTTGACGGCCAGACTGAGGCCAAAATGCAGTGTTCACAAAGCTGGCCTGACCCAGTAGCCAAAACCGGGAACAGAAAGCCAGTCCCTTGCTGAGCAGATGACAGCCTTGGGTTCTTCAAGATCAATAATATAATTGACTCTTGGCTGATTAATAGCAACAAGGGAGAAACCACAGAATCAGGGTTGGGGTTACTGGCTCCAGCTCCAGGGAAAAAGTAATTTTAACAGCAAATCTGCGCATACAGCTTTCCTGAGCCCCCCACAGGTGATGCCTGAGAACCCTCACCTGGTAGACAGAGCACAGAGGGAGCCGACAGCCACTGCGTACTTGGCGCCTTCCCATCCCACGTGCTTGAAGGCGTCGGGCAGGGGGCTGTCCTTGTCCAGGCACAAGTATGGCATCATGAGTGTGAGGGCAGCTGACACCCCGAAGTAGGCGATGAAGCAAATCAGGAGGGAAGCGACGATGCCCACAGGAATGGCTTTCTGGGGATTCTTGACTTCTTCACCTAGAAGCAACCAGGAGTCAGCCCAGGTCGGTGAGGTGGTGAGGGGTGCCCCACAAACCACAAGGCCCCAGGCCTTTCAGCGTCCAGGGAGTCTATGCCATCACAAATGACCCCCACAGAACTCAGCCCTATGGGTGCCAGGGTCTGCTGGGCTCTGGAAACATGGGGTGGCCCCAGCAACACAGACCAGATGACCCCTAGGCTCCCAGATGGTGTTCTTGGCTGTTTTGTCATGGTTCCACCAAGGGAAAGACTTGCTTCCTTTGGCAGGGAGATTTGGGAGGCATGATGGAGCCTAGACTATTCAATTTGCCAGGATGGCAGTATTTTTAATGGCCTCGTGTCTCGGATAATGCACAGATATGAAGTCAGGCTGTGGCCTGGGCTGTCATTATCCCACTCGTTCTAGCAGGATGGTCAGTCACACTCCTGCTGCAGTTTCCTGTCAGGAACTGCCCCTCAGGGAAACTATAAGGGTGGGGAAGATTATCAGGAAGCTGCAATCTACACGTTGCTCCTATGTGAAAGCTCGGCAACCAGCACAGGTGCACAGGAAGGAAGATAGTGGCCTGTGGGAGCACAGGAGGACCAGAGGTGGGCAGGCGTACCTGTGGTGGCGATGCAGTCAAAGCCCACAAAGGCGTAAAAGCAGGTCGCTGCTCCTGATAGGACACCGGAGAATCCGAAGGGCATGAAACCCCCGAAACCGAATTTCCCTGCCTTTGTGTCGCTGGAAAAAAAGAGCCACAACAAAGATCACAACACCAGCCTCATCATTCCAAACAGCCACTGCCCAACTTACACCCACTGCTCCAGCCCTCAGTATGTAATCCCTGACAGCTGTCACCAGCCACTGCATCCCAACTCTGTGGGCCATAGGACCCTAGATTTGCGTGGCCTAGAGCCATAAGGGTGTGTGCTAAGCCCTTTCCAGAGGTGCCTTGTAAATACTGACTTGGAGTAGGGGTGGAGTGTAGGAACTGTGACGGGCCGTCCAGCAGGAAGGAGGGAAAAACCTACAACTGCAGCCTTTCCCCCGAAACCCTAGAGAAAGAACGAAGCCAGGTAGTGCAGAAGCCCCAGACCTAGGAACAAAATGCAAAAAGTCTCCGTATTTACCAGTAACTTAGGTCTCAAAACAAGCATTTCCAAAGGCACTGAGGTTTGAAGAGTGGTTTGTTTTAGTCAACAAAAATGCTCCCTAAGCACCCACATGCACAAGGTAAACAACTGGGATGCTCCACAGGTGGGCACTGGTACCCAGCACAGCTGGGCTCACGGGTGGCGCTCAGTAGTGTTTGCTAAAGTAATGAACACAAAGTCAAACATATTTTGTGAACCTCAAAGTCCTTGAAGATCCAGAAAATAGTCACAGTGGATCAAAACCTGTGACTCTAGACATTAAGCTTCAACAGGGAGCCCTTCGTCCCTGCTGGCCCCATCTGGGTGGCCATCCGTGACATGAGTCTACCTCAGGCCCTGCCTGGCACCGAGTAATCTTGAACCTCCGCTACCTGAAGAGCAGCCCCACTCCTTCCAGTCTGACAAGGGCAGCTTCAGCTCCTCAACACGGAGCTCCAGAGGTTGCTCAAAGCCCCCCATCAGCCCTCCCTACTCGGCTGACTGCCCCTTCACACGGACTACTTCACCCGCAGACCTGAGACAGGAATGAGAGAGAATATTCCAGTTCTGTGAACACCAGTGCACTGAGGCTGGGTTAGCAACTCATTCTGGCAAATTTGTTTTCAGTGGGATTTACCGATTGACTAATAAAACAGACCAACAATTTGGACCCAATTATTTTCTAACAGGGAATAAGCCTTCTCCTGATTCCTTGGGTATAGTTACATTTTTCAGCTCCAGAAGGTGCCATGGAGCCACCGGGACTCACTGTGGTGCAGTAGCAACAGGAAGGAAACCCCAACAAATACACAAGTGATAGATGTGGGTAAAATTTCACCAGACACAAATGGAAGCTTGTCATCTTAAAGTGTGACTGAAGTAAACCGTCAACCCAGGTACAAAAAAAGGCAGCTCAGGACAGTTAAATCAGCAAGGTACAATGCACAGTCTGCACTGTCTCCCAGGTGCCCCAGCCACTCCTGGGTGCATGAATCACAAAGAGGGTGGACATCTGCTGAGCTGACTTCGGCAATCACAGCACGATGCGGTGGGAACTGCCCCCAGCCCATGCAGGATGAAGCCCCTCCATGCTGTCTGGTCTCACTGAGAAATGCTTTAGTACTTCAGAGAGACAAACAGTTTCATGTAAGACTGTGTGGCCATTGTCAGAAACACAAATCTATAGCTGGTGAACAACAAAAAAAGGAAAGATCTTACAGGTTTCAATAAAATGAGTAAGCAAGCTATGTCCCTGTCCCATCGCACTCCACCTCTCACAGTGGCTGGCTCGCTGCCCCTCATGGCTGTGTCTCTAGGGCCGAGCAACAAACTCCACTTTGTCTGAGAGGCCGGTACAGCCCGTCATTCCTAGGACGCACTGTGTAAGGGTGACCGATGAAAGCAAATACCACACCTGGCATGAACAACCTCTTCATAAAAACAAAAAATGAAATCTTGACTGACAACCAGGAAACATTTAACCCCTCACCTGTGAACAGCAACTAGCAAGATAGGCTGTGCCTGCTCAGAGTTTTCCAAGTTGACTGTTTCTTCAAAGTATGTTTGAGTTGGCTTTACTCTATCCTCAGTGAATGGGCACCAAGAAATGTGGCATAAATTGGTCAGGAATGCTTGGGAAAATATGTTAAAAGTCCTCATTTCTCTGTAATGGGGTTTAGTCCTCAAAAGAAAGACCCTTTTTATTTGAAATGTTAACCATATAATATGGGAGTTAGTGAAGTTTCATACGTTTAATAGCTTCCTGTTTGTGTTCCAGTCATGAACTAGACACACATCAGTGCCTGCCCATTAATCAAACCACTCACTGGACGCCTAGCCTGTAACAACCAGCAGCCAAGTTGGCGTATGGCCACTCAGACCCCAGTGTCTCAGCCTCCCTTGCAGCTAGCTGTGGCTGCCTACTGAGCTCTGGCCAGGGGAATTAGGGCAGAAGGGATGTGTGTCTTGAAGATCTGTCCTTAGAAGCACTGGAAACACTCTGCTCCACACTCACCCCCTCTCTGGGAAAGCTGGATCATGCCAGTGCCCACAGCCCAGCTCTAACCCGGTGGATGAGGGCCACATCCTCAGAGATGACAGGACAGCCAGGTGCACAGTCTGGGCCCCTGAAAGCTGATGCACCGCCGCAATGGCCACACAACCAAACTGCTCATTTCAGGACCTGAGACATCATTTTAAAGCCTCTGCGTTTTAGAAAATCCTCTTTATTTGAGCAGTTTAACCTTTAGCCATAATTAAAATAGATTCATAGATAAAATCAAACTCCCTGTTCTCCAGCCCGGGACCCTAAGTTTCACCTGAAAATTTGATGAGAAAATAAAACAGATACCTTATAATTATTTGGCTTTGTGTCCTAGATAATACGAGTTTGTCGATGAGGGATCACTGCAAGGCCTGAGCAGGCAGGGGGCTGGGAGCAGTCGGGTCCCTGGACGGGGCCGCTGCTTCCCAGGGCTGATGCAGCCAAGTCGAGGGCAGGAGACAGAGATTATTACGATGATATTTTGAAACTTGAGTAACTCTGAAAACCTTTGTAAAAGCCCATGATAAAAGTTTCACATATTTCTTCTTCAGTGTTATTAAATATTTCAAAATAAAGTGGCATCACCACGGTATTGCAGAGAAAATCTTTTCTGATCACAAAACTCAGAGGAAGGTCATGAAACAGAATATGAGGAAAAGGGGATTACTCAGTGAGTCTGAGAGTGATCCTCAACTGCGTACATTTTGGAATTGAATGAAGATTTTGTTTTGCCCAGTAGCACCCTGTCATACAATGTTCTGTATAGCAGAGGGAAATAAAACTTAACACAAATCCAAACCAATAAAATACCCTCGGCTACTTCACTACAAAAAAATTAACCAAATATCCAAATTCAAGTCACACTGTAAAAGAAAGATTCATATAGTTTTAGCCAGTTCCACCCCCTAAATATACAGACCAGCACACGCCGAGGTGGGGACAGAAAAGCAACTCACTTGAGCGCGGACTGGGAACCAAAGTGTCCCAGGTTCGATTCCCAGCCAGGGTACATACCGAGGTTGCAGGCCATAACCCCCAGCAACTGCACATTGATGTTTCTCTCTCTCTCTGTCTATCTCCCTCCCTTCCCCTCTAAAAATAAACAAATAAAATCTTAAAAAAAAAAAAAAAAGAAAAGAAAAGCAACTCACTTGCCGCACAAGTGACCAGTCATGTTCTGGAAATCCTCCTCCACGAGCTGCCAGTTCTTAAGGGATCCTTTCACAAATCCTGACACCATGATGAAGCCCAGGACCAGAACGTTGACACAAGTGAATATTTTGTTGACCATGGCTGATTCTTTCACACCAAGAGTTAAAAGTCCTGAAAATGTGCATATATAGGAAACTGAGTGTTAGCCCCGTACCAGGCAAATCCTTCCTGGGATGGGAACAGGGATAAAGACGATGACTTAAGAAGAATCCACATGGCATCAAATCTCGGAAGACTTCTGTGGGCCTCTGGGGATGGGGCTGGATTAATGACCTTTCTAGAGGCAGTGAGCAAAACCACCGAAGTCCTGGGGTGTTTAATAATGGTTCGAGGATGCCATCTGAGGGCACCAGGGGACATCAAGGCCCCTAGGGGATGAAGCGAGCTCTTCATCCCTGTCCCCTCCCCCTCACTAAAGTATGTTACTGAGAACTGCCCGCAGGAGCAGGATTTTATTTTCTCCAAGGCAGAGACATTTTGCTCAGCTTCCTGGCAGAATGAGCTTTTCAGATGAGAAAATTATTCGGGTCGACTTGGGAAGGTAGCAGTTCCAGCAACGCCAAGTGTCTGTGGTTGTGGAGCCACCACCCCACATGGCCCCCTTGAACTCAGGGCACGGCTAACTCACACAGGGAAGAACACCAAGTGGTAAAGGCACCCAGGAACCACATGATGACACAGGATCACCTTGGGGTGAGCGTGCCACCTGGGGAGTTCTGTGGCACACTCGGCTGGGCAAAAAAGTGGCATTAAAAGGTGTCTGGGACACACGACCACCGTTTATGATTAGAGAGCGCTGCTCTGCCATGTACGTCTTTTATACAGTTTAAAATAGAAAACGCTAACTTAGTAGATTGAACTCTGAATGCAAGTGTAAGAAGAGAACAGAGCACTTCATCCCAGAGAACAGGACACCACACCCCATGGTGTTTGTCCTTCCGCGTCCCTCCCTCCCGTGTTCATGAAAATCTGAGCAGTGCAGACTTGACTTCTGACACACACTCCTGTCAACGGGACCAGACATACTGCTGTGCAAAGTGATTTCGATTACATACACAGTAGGCAAAATCACACAGGTTGTCTTTAAAACCTATGCAAGGTTTTCTAACCTCAAAAGAGAAGTTATCACATTTCAATTTAATGTTTATGTCAACAAAACTCCCACCTTAGGGGCTGAGACACAGGTAAATGTCAGTAAGAAGAAGCTGCCAATCAGTTGTGGGCAAGCGCTATCTGAAATTTTTCAATTCTGCACACACAACTTTGTCATGAAATGTATTTACTTAAAGGACATCGTGACGACCGGTGGGCGTGAGAGCACCAGAGGCGTCTCAGATGCTGCAGACACCCGTCGGTGCTCCAGACGAACAAGGTCTCTTGTTCCTCTACACTGGCCTGGCGAGAGCGAACACCAGCCTTCCTTTCTCAGTGGTCACCATGGGTCAACAGAGTGTATTCCTGGGCCATCTGCACAAAAATCTTACTCCATAGTCACAAAACACCGGAGGGTTCGCTTTTAGCTAAATGATATACAAACCTATGTGACTCTATTAGAAGCCACTGAGGCAAAAAGATGTCTGCATTAATTGCAAAAGGAGGAGAGGGGGGAGAATAAAATGGGGAAGGGAGAAAGAAAAAAAGGAAGAAAACCTAATGCAAGCCTGCCTTATACCTTGGGCCCCTCCCTCCCACCTGATGGCTCTCTCACTGCAGGGCTGTACCTGTTAAGATGAGGATTATAATCACAGCAAAGATGTCTGGGTTTTCGGCCAGCACTCCCGGGAGTTTCAGAGCCATGTGTTTCTGAGAGAACCCCCCGATGGGTTTGCCAATCAGCTCATCAAATGTTGCACTCCAGGCTCTGGCCACGCTTGAAGTACCTGTCACGAGACACACACACAGAAGAAAGTGAAATAAAGCAGTTTCCAGAGCATTTGTCATCCAGCTGGACATTCAGCATCCATGTGTGTGATCACAGACAGTGCATGAGACTCTGCAGCAGCAGCCAGACCTCAGCATACATGACCTCAGGAGTTCACGGTGAGGTACAGAGTCTGAGAAAGCTTCTAGGGCCTTGGAAAAACATGCCTTTCCCACCTTGACCCAATACACACATGTATACATGTTTCAAATATTTAACCAAGTTATTAATAAAAGTTTTATAAAACGTGTTACCCTAGCACCTGAGAGGCACTCAGACAGTGCTTATTCAATTCTACCTATTTGATTTCATCACAAACAGAAACGCTGATGGCAAGCCCTGAAACTGATGGCACGACGCACTCTCCAGTTGCAGTGGGCTGTGTGCACCTTGCTCAGCAGCTCCTTTTCCAAGACTGGCCTGGAGAACACTGCTCTCCCAGCAGAGAAGACCAGGGACATGGCACGTGGCTGACCCTCACCCCTGCCATCTGCCACTCTGTGCCTGACCCTGGGCTCACACGCACAGGTCCCCAGGCACCTGCCAGCAGACAAAGCACTCTGTATTCTCCCCGCACCCCGGCCAGGAGGAACGCAAAGGGAGGCGGCGCTCCCAGTGCCAATGGGGCTGACTATACGCACTCTCCCTCCCTCCCCCTCCCTCTCTCTCTTTGTCTCAGTCTGAATTAAGTCACTGCTTGTCCAGCACTGTTCCTTAGGAAATGTCACCAAAATTCCAATATTCACATAGAGCATTTTCCTTTCCTTTCTTCAAGGGGCCTTGCTGGTGACTGCGGTCTGGGTCACCCCCAGGAGTCTGCCACAGTGATCTGCTGAGACTCAATTTTGCTATTTGGTCTCATGATAAATAATCTTCCAACAGCTCAAAAATTGAACCACATTTCTTCATGCTGAGCAGCCCGCCTATTATGAAATCTGTCCATCAAGGCCATAACCCAGCAAAGAAACATGGTCTCCCATCTGGCCCAGAGGCTGGCTTACTGCTGACCAGGATCCTGAACCCCACCCTGCTGGCTGAGAGTGGCTGCCGGGCCTCCCAATTCTGGTTCTGAGTCAGGGCTTTAAAACCCCATGTTGGCTGAGAAAACTGCCCTCCCCAATAGCTGAGGCTGAGAAGTCCCTACAGTGACACGTGGCACACGTGTGATCCCACACCAGCAAGTGGCACTCTGGCAAAGACACATCATCTGGGGTCTGGAAGTATGAGGCCTCACACCTTCTCATGCCTTGTGCCCAGATAAATCCTCTGGAAACACAACAGCCCATTTAAAATAGCCACATTCCCACCAGGAGACCCCAGCATGTGTGTCTGTCTGCACCTGCTTCAGTGCTGGGCTGAGGAAACCATGGTGTGAATGTTATTCTGGAGGTTACAAGAGTAGGCGGTGTCAGGTCTCTGAGCAGACACTGCAGGGCCGAAAGGGAAGGTGGCCTGGGGGCGTGGCAGCAGGCAGGTGGCAGGAGACCCAGGCCCGTGGGCCCGGAAGGCTGCGCTCAGCTCCACACCTGATGTTCCCAGGACCCACGAGGCTCAACTTAACCACATCTTACTGTCTTTTGATAATATCACAAAATGCCTGTTAAATGTAAATGGAATGTTTAATGGCTATTTGTATTTCTACTTCTATGAACTGGCCATTCAAATTCTTTGGTGATTCTTTTGCTCATGTGTTTGCTTTGATAGAATGACATGCAACCATTAGGAATATTACTGTGGAAAAAAAGTTAACACTGTGGAAAATGTTTACTATGTATCGTTTTATAAATAGATATACTGTGCCAAAAACATGCATCTCATGAAGAGAGACTGTCTTTTTCCTCTATTGCATGCCCAATATCTACCAAAATGCCTTGCGCAGAGCAAGCGCTCAGTAAATATTTGTTGCAAATGAATGAATGAGAGAATTAATGTCTCTCAGTTCTCAAATTTTTATTTTCTTCTTTGTGCTTTTCAATATTCCACCCATCTTTCTGTGTCCATAATGAATTTACTATAGTACTAAAAAAATAAAAGAAGGAAACGAAAAAACTAAAAGAGACTAAATCCTTTTTAAGTACAGTAATTAGAAGCATCCCACTGGTTCTACGTCTATTGTGTTAACAGGAACGACCTCCTCGTTGGCCTGGCTTGTTCCCACTAAGCCCTGACACACCTGTGCATGAACACCAAGAGCACAGACCAGAGGGGCAGAAGTGACTGTAAGGCTGCCTCCACCTTTGTAAAAGGAAAAGGGAAGATGGACAAATGTCAGGCAAGGAGGGAGCTCTTGGGAAGAAGCTAGATCTGTTCTACTTGAGAGCAAAGCGGTGCATCTGCCCACGACTGGGAGGTGGGAACAACAGAAGAGGTGGACTCACCGATGATGTAGGAGAGAATGAGGTTCCACCCCGTGATGAAGGCCCAGAGCTCCCCAACAGTGACATAGCTGTAGAGGTAGGCCGAGCCGGTCTTGGGGACACGAGCACCGAACTCGCCGTAACAAAGGCCAGCCAGCACTGAGGCCAGTGCAGCAATCAGGAAGGAGATGACAATGGCAGGGCCCGCGTTCTCACGTGCCACAGCTCCAGCCAGGACGTACACGCCAGCACCCAGTGTGCTGCCCACTCCCAGCGCCACCAGGTCAAATGTGTTCAGGCAGCGGGATAGCCGGCTCTCTTCATGGCTGCAGTCCACCACCTTCCGCCTCAGCATCTGCTGACCCACGTTGCACAGCACCTTGCACCCCATCCTGCTGATCAAATCTGCTGAGGAGAAAGAACAGGACACGTCATCCTGGCCACCCCTTTCACCCTTCCACCCCTCTAGTCACAACACATAGTGCAACCAGGCCCCTGTTGTCTTTTACTGCTAAAATGCTCTCAGTCTCAGAATCCCCCAGTCAGGACCCCACCCAGGAGCTCTCCAGCCCGAGGCTTGCTTGGCCAGAGCACACAGGAACACCCGGGGCCAGGACCTGCTGACTTTACCCTGGGCCCTCTGAGTGGCCACCTTCCTCTCAGTTCCTGGCAGAAACCTTGCATGGGCCGGAACTCTGGAGTATGGGCAACACACACCAGGGGCACTGTTCCTGCCCTCGACAGTCATGCAATTTACCAGAAAAAAAAACAAGATGTCATCCTAAGTGTACTGTTGGGGAGGCAAACCAAGCCATCTTTTAATTTATTATTAAAACCCAGAGGCCAATGGCAGTGGTTTTTAGACCTTTATGGAATCCTCTGGGGGCAAGGACCAAGTTGTTTCCACTTTTAAGTTAACCCACAGTTAGGTCCATAGCAGAAGTGTTGAATTTTTAGATGTTTAGGCTTTTTGTAGCTATTACTACTCCAGGAATCGTGGGGGGTTTTTTGGACCCAAATGTTAGCCTTATGTGTATGAGACACTTCTCAGCATACACTGAGAGAGCGCACATATCCACATGATGGCTCATGCTACCCATTCCTCACAGGGGACACAGCCACGAGGGCCCCAGGACTTAAATGCCAGCTCAGCATTTAAATGGCCCTCCCGTAACACAGGGGCTAACCCTGCCTGTTTGGTTGGGCCAGCTCCCACCTTTAAGGAGGTGGGACCAAACTCTCCACCCTGAAGGTTGGCCTGCCTATAGTAACTTCCTTCCAAAGAGGACAGTCTGGAAAGGGGAGAGAAAAGAGCCACTTTGCAGTGGAGAAATGAACGGTCAACATCAACGGTCACAGTCCTGCTGATGGTGTGATGTGACAAGGACACCTTGCTTTGGTGACCTTCAGGCCCAAACCCAGAGCCCCAGTCTCATCAGGAGAGAAACACCAGACGAGCCACAGATGAGGAGCATTCCACAAGACACCTGACCGACACTCCTCGAAATGGTCAAAGTCATCAAAACCAAGGAAGGTCGAGGAAATTGTCAAAGGCCTGAGGAGGCACGTGGGATCCCGGATGTGGAATAGGGACGTAAGGGAAAACCTAAGAGAGTCTGAATAGAGCATGGGCTTCATTTGTACCAGTATCACTTCATAACAGGAAACTGGATATGGAATGTATGGAAATTCTCAACAATACCTTCAAAATGTTTCTATAAATCTGAAACTGTTTTAAAATAGCTTATTTAAAAATAAAACAGCAAGTGCAGAGATAAGCTACCATTGTTGTTTTTGGCTACAGAGATGCAGAACAGTATCATTGATTTTTCACCTTTATCATCAGTTGATACCCACCGACCTAACTTTGCCGCAATAAAGCCACTGGAGATCACATTTCAGCAAAATCCAAACCTAACCCTCCAGGACACTCGACTGCCTGCCACATTCCCGTGGTCCCAAGACAGGGCCATGTCACTGGCCAAGTCCAGGTCATGGAAAATGGGGATGGTCCTTTCTGCATTTCATCTAACAGCTTTTAGCTAGAATGGGGGAGAAAAGTCATCCGATCTGGTCTCCTTGTTACACAGATGAGAAAAAATAACTACAAGAGTCAATGTCACACTAGGTCACAGAGCTCCAATGACACAGCAGCCCAAGTCCTCGTCTAGGGCTCTGGCTTTACAGGTGACAAGGAAATGATCTCACTGTGTCTTAAGATGGGGAGGAAGTGAGGAGGAAATGAGGAGAGATGATTCATTTGTGGAGCAGGAAAATCAGACACAAAGGGCAGAAGAGGGCAGGTGGCCGGAATGAGAGAGGACAAGCACTGAGGTCAATGGCTTTCCTCAGCAACACACTGGCCTGTTCCCGAAGCTCTCGGGCCAGGAGCAGATCCCGGGGAAGCAGGTTTCACAGACAAGAGCGGCTTGAGGGGCAGCAGGTATAGGAGGACCTGCATGGGACACCAAGGCGGGTGGAAGGCCCCAGCACTGTCCCAGGGAGTCATTCTCCCTGCAACTGCCTTTTCTTTCCTTCCTCAGACGATTTAACTGGATTTATTACAAGAAGCTGTAAATCACAACAATGTCATTAGCAAATGATTGCTTAAGTAACAAATTAAAAGGGAAGGTGCACATTTCACCACAACCCTTGACTCTGCTAGGGCGTGCCTTAAAGCATGGTAAAATAACTCTTCAACATTGTTGTTGGTGGGGAGGGGAGGGGAGTATTTTTAAGTAGACAGGAATTTTACAGGGAAGTGGGAGGTGAAAGTTCCTTATCATTCGCATTGTTTTTAAGTTCGTTGGTAGATATGGTGACAGAGAGCCTGTCTGCTCCCATCCTCTCCTAGATGTGGTTTCTGGGTAGTAATAAGCAGATATTCTCCTCAAAACAATAAAAGCCAAGTGCAAGGCATAGACAATGCAATTAAATAGCATTCTCCTCACTAGGCCTTACGGAGTAAAGCAAGCTAAGGGCCCAAAAGGCAGGATGAGCCATCTGCCTTCCTCTGAAAGACAAAACTTCTGTCCCTTCTCAAAAGTGTGCTGTTGTCTGAGCAGAAGAGTGACCACATTAGGATTCTTCACAAAAGGCACACTGGAGACCAGACAGGCAGGGAACAGATTTTTGAGCCTTCTTAGGGTGGGAGGCAAATAGGAGTCCAGTGAGTGACTCACTTTTGGCGGAAGTGGCCCACCTGGACGTGCACAGCCCCGTGTGCCTCTGTGTCCTCAGTCCAGGGAGGGCTTCCATCGGCAGAAACCCACTCACAGGACCCACTGACTAACCCTGGGGGCTCAGTACCATTTTCAAAATAAAGGGGGCAGACTGTTGAATTCCACAAATTAGAAACAGATGGTTTCAAACATCACGTGAGAAGGGAGTCCTTTGAGCTGACAAACCGTGACCACACAGATACACCCCACTGGGGACCAGCCTCCACAGGAGCAGCTCCCCGCCGAAGCCCTGAGGCAAAGCGCTCTGGGAAGTGGTGGGGCGAGGCTGGGCGGGGACCTCATAGGAGATCAACTGCCCATCATTCTCGCCTTGGTCCCTCCGCAAGTGCTACTTGCTATCTGTGCAACGGGCACTCAATTCCTTTGGAAGACACTAGAACAAAAATGCCACAGAGCACTGCTGAGAGGTGCAGATCTGATCGTTCAGAGGGTGCCGCTGTCTCAAGTTAGGTGCTCATGCCTACCTTCCAGGGTAGGGGAAAACACGACACTGTGTCCTGGCTTTGTTTTTAGGAAATAGCCTTTCTGTCTCCTTGAAATAACGCGAAACCATGTCCTCCAAGTGGCATCATGTGTCAGTACCCTGAGCATGCCAGGCCGCCCCTGACACCCGAGCTGGGACTCCAAAGCTGGAGGTTCCACCAGCAGTGAGACTGCACAGAAATTCCCCTGCAGTGAACCCCACATTCCAGCCCCAGCACCGCCAGGTTTATACAGACTTCCTACTGTCGGGAGATGTGCAGAAAATCAGCAGAAGGCTCTGAAAGCATTAGCTGGAAACCAGGTTATCCCTTCTCATGGGGAGGAGTGAGTACAGTTGTTGACACCTACTTTTATTTGAAATTTTGACAGAAATCTTGCAAGGGCCTCCAACCCATTGTACTCCCTGGCCATTTATCATTAAAAAACACTTACCTTCTGTGAAATCCTCCTAGAAAAGCTAAGGGAAATCTGTTCCTTTCCCACAGAAATCCAAACTCTAAGTAATTTTTCCCCCTAGTAATTACTCTATAAAAATAGCAATAAATTAATCAATCAGTGGTCAGGACTTTAGAGATAAAGACTTCTCTATGCTCTGTTTTGAAGGTTTCTGGATGAAAGTGGGCAGATATGAATGGTATGATTTTTAAAATCATATTTAGTGATAGCTTCACCACTGAAAAAGTCCAGCTTAATGGCCTGAAGGGGTCTGATGTAGGCTATTATATATACTAAATTCATAAATGCCATTCATTGATCAAAATCCTAATATTGACATTTTACTAGTCAAAACTTTGACTCCTCCTTGAAGTGAGTGATGGTCTTTAGAATGGCCCAGGCCCCAGTAGCCTTTCCTCAGGCACCTGGTGGGCACCAGCCAGAGTGAAGCTACCATTCCAACAGGATGTGCACTGTGGTCCCCAGCTCACCATGCTAAAGAGAGGCAGCTCTTTGCTTGGGTGCTAGCCTTATGGGATCCCACTAATGGGTGGGCAGACATAGTCAACTACGTCACTTCGGCTCCCTACAGAGAGAGCAGCTGCCCACCTGTGGGTGGCTGCCCTGAGGCACCTGTGGGTCTCTAGGTCTCATACAACTGTAACAAGGAAGGAAGCAGAATGCCTGTGACTGAGTGATCTGCCACCAGGTGGTAGGAGGGGTCCAAAATGGGGCATTCTAGGACTCTGGCCATTGTGGGAGAGGAGAAGACTCCAGGCAAGGAAAAAAACCTGTGCTGGAGGAAGTGTTCTCAAAGCCGGATCTCCACATCCTCCCAGATGTCAGGAGGCCCAGGTGCAAGAACTTAAATTTTTTAAAAACCAGACAGCAGACATTAAACATGGCAACCCAAGAAATAGGCACAGCATTGTGAAAAGGAGGTAAGAAATGACAGAACTGAACCAAAAGTATGGGGGTTGGGAGCAGGTGTTAAAACTAAAAAACCAGCAGTCAAAGTCTGGAGTCGAGGCAGGGCCAGCTCACACCCACGCACCCTCGCTGGGCGGCAACAGTCCGTCTGAGGTGGTGGGGGGACCTGGACTCTTTAAAGCCCTCCAGGGCCTACATTTGATTGACCCCAAGCCACGAGGAACAAAATTCACTCATCTCACCCCTGTGCTTGACACAGCCAGGGTTTAAGGAAATGCATAAATCCACAGTCCTACCCCAGGAAGCAGAGGGTCAGGGTGAGGAGGCTGACAGGGTGATAGAGCTCCAGGAGAGGAATGTGGGACCAAGGGAAGGTTTAGCTGTCTGTCTCAAAGACTGCTGCTTTGGTGGGGCAAAAAGGTCAATTTCATCAAGTTAGGACAAAGGCAGAAAGCCTGGAAATCCACCTGAGCACATCTCTGCATCTAGTCAGAAGCCTCAGTTGTAAAGACACTTGACATTTTTCTGAAATCTGCAGCCTACAGGTACTGCATCTTCTCAGTGGCACGGGCAGGCACTCAGTCCAGCATGGTGGCTGAACCTCATGGTGCCCAGCATTCACACTCAGCTTAACAAACCATGAGGCTAATATTGTCCACAGGCCCCTAACTTGCAAGTAGTGGGGTCTGGATCTAAAAAGAACCTAGGTCATCTAATCCCAAAAGCACTATTCCACACCAGGTGCCAAACAGACTCAAGTTTGACCAAGCTTCTCACCACTGCCTAACAATTCTTACTTTGTCGCCTTGCCTGAAATCCTACAGATAAAAGATTGACGTGGGTTAAGTGACAACCTCTTCTTGAATGCCAATAGTCCTGTAAAAATTAACAGGACTATTAATTAGTTATTCACAAGGTACAGTTGATCAGCATAAACCCACCCACTTCCCTCTGGCCACTGAACAAGGCCCATTGTCTCAGAGGCCACAGGAGCTTTATTCGGGACTGAGGAACAGTAGCTACAGTCGTTCCTCGGTATCCAGTGGGATTGGTTCCAAGACCTCCTCCCCACCCTTGTGGACAGTAAAAATGAGGAAGCTCGTCTCTTATATAAAACAGTGTAGCATTTGCATATAACCTATACACATCCTCCTATACATTTTTTTATTTTTTAAGTAATTTTATTTTAATTATTGTTCAAGTACAATTTTCTATCTTTTACTTCCATCCCAGCACACCCACCCATCCCTCCCCACCTCCCTCCCATCTCCACCTGCCCCTAGTTTTTGTCCATGTGTCCTTTATACTTGTTCCTGTAAACCCTTCCCCTTTTCCCCTGAAATTCCCCTGAAATTCCCTCCCCTCTACCCTCTGAACACTGTCAGCCTGTTCTCTATTTCAAAATCTTTGGTTATATTTTGCTTGTATCTTTGTTTTGTTGATTAGGTTCCTGTTAAAGGTGAGATCATATGGTATTTGTCTTTCACCGCCTGGCTTATTTTGCTTAGCATAATGCTCTCCAGTTCCATCCATGCTGTTGCAAAGGGTAGGAGCTTCTTTCTTTCTGCTGCATAGAATGCCATTGTGTAAATCTTAAATCTCTTTTAGATTACTTATAATACCTAATGCAATGTAAATGCTATGTAAATAGTTGTTATATTGCATTGTTTAGGGGATAACATCAAGAAAAAGTCTGCAAATGTTCAGTAGAGATGCAGTCAGTCATTATAGGCCAAACCAAACTACGTAGTACACATCAGCAACAACAAAACATTTTTTGTCTAATACTCTCAATCCACAGTTGGTTGAACATGCAGATATGAAACTTGTGGGTACAGAAGGCTGACTATATTTTGGGTGGCAAAAGCCAGCTGTGACTTCAGTGGAGAGTTCTGGAAAGCACATGGAGAGAACAGAGGCTTGGGAAGCAAGGCAGTGGAGGGAGAGTGGCCAAAGCAAATGATTTTATATTGTGTCAGAGATGCCACATCTCTGATAAAAGTGGAGGGAAGTGTCAACATAGCACATATAGAAACACTTAAAATGATAACATATGAATGGAAGTGTACATCAAGAATGGTCTAGAAGGAGAATTGAGGTGGTTATCTCTGAATAGGAGAAGATGGACAATTTTATTTTTAGCATTTTGGCATTTTTTTTCTATGAGTGTGTATGCCTTCTGAATTAAAGGAAAGTAAATCTCTTTTGATGAAACCAACGAAGAAGCAAGTGGGAAAAAGAAAGGCAAGAGGGCCCACAGACAAGTCAAACCCATGTCAAGGGTCCATCTAAGAGGGGTGGATAACTGAGTACATGGGGTTTATTTTGCTTTTCTTCATCTCTGTGCATATTTGCAAATTCCCAGAAGTAAATATGAAAAGATATTCATCTAGGACTGACCCAGAAAGCAATGAGGAAACTCTTTCTACAACCCACAGCCTAGGCCAGGATAAACCCACAGAGCTGGAAGCCACAGCTGCCTGGTAGTTAAAGTCTTTTATATACAATAGGATTAGGTTGAACCATATGGAACTGTTGCTATTTGGTCAGTTTTTAACTAGAAAAATGCCCAAGAATAAAGGGTCTGTAATGGGCAGTCGTAGTCTCACCCCTCACAGGCTGTGTCTCTAGACACGTCTCTGAGCTTCACTGTATCATTTGCAGAACGAGACTGAAATCAGGAAAACAATGTGAGCTCCAAAGAACAGATGTCAGAACAGAGTGGTTCAGAGGTTATTCAAAAGCCAGCAGCCACTCAGAGAGAGAAACCTGTACACACACACGTTTCTGTACTACATACTATGGGGGATGCAGTGAATTTTGTCCTGACCTGTCACCTTTCAGCACAACATACCCTAAGGGGCGATGGGGGAAATAAAGCACAGCCAAGCCACAGATGCCACCCATCAGACAGTACCAGGTTAGGCTGGAGCATAGGTGTGTGGGGAGGAGCAGGGGAGTCTCGAATGGCCAGATGAGTGATTTACACTTTGCTCAGATATAAAATTTTGAAGCAGAGAAGGGCAGAGAAGGGTTGGCCATGAAATTCATTTGTTTTTTTCCATACAATGGCTTTAGCAGTGCTTAGTTGTCTTGAACTTCATTAAAAACAATTTTGTTAGATTTTATTATGACAGCTGTCATATCACTGTGCATTAAAAAAAGACATCAAAATTGGTGAATTTTTGTGAAGCCATTTTAATACTAAGGATGGAAAAACATGCAACATTTTTGGCATATTATGCTTTAATATTTCAACAAAGGTAAAAATGCAACTGGAATGCAAAAAAGGATTTGTGCAGTGTGTGGAAAAGGTTCTGTGACTGATTGAACATGTCAGCGTGGTTTGTGAAGTTTCTTGGTACTACTGACATTTTGGCCATATAATCCTTTGCTGTGCAGCTGTCTTCTGCATTGGAAGATGTTTAGCAGCACCCCTCGCCTTTACCCACTTAGACGCCAATAGCGGGAGATGCCCGACATACTCAAAATATCCAAATCAATCAAGTTACTGATGAAAATGAAAAACATTCCTTTTATTTTATGGAAAAACCAAACACACTTTTTGGCCAACTCAATAATATTGAGAGGATTACTTTGGTCTCATTGTGAAGGACAGACTGGAGAAGGGAGTGATACCAGAACTGCCAGGGCTGGTGGGCAGCCTTGTTTTACGGGACCGCAAATCAGTAGGCTCACCTTTGAGAACAGTATTTCAATCCAACTAATAAAGTATCTTTTGCACAAGCCAACACTACCACCTTTCACAGTCACCTGCCACTTGTTCCCTATCCCTGTGTTTTCCTCAAAAAGCCCTGAGACATAAATAAGGCACACCCCTGTGGTTACCATGGGAACTATCTCTGTGTTGTATGCCAGGCACATACCACCCCTAAGCCCTCAATGCCACATTTAATAGAGGTATTACTGTCTTATTTGCAACCATAATTCACAGGTGGCCAAAATTTCAAAATTTCAAGAAAAGCTTTAAAGACAGAAAGCAACATCACAGCCTCGTGCTGTGGTTCACCACCTTCCCTGTGCTCAGTCCAACAACTACCTGCCTGCCATGTTTCTCTGCTTTG
Organism: Phyllostomus discolor; assembly: GCF_004126475.2. Taxonomy (NCBI): domain Eukaryota; kingdom Metazoa; phylum Chordata; class Mammalia; order Chiroptera; family Phyllostomidae; genus Phyllostomus; species Phyllostomus discolor. The sequence goes on from NC_040904.2 coordinate 113,258,041, forward strand.
AGATTGCATTTTAAGTAATATACTTGGAGAAAACATCCTGGTAGATGGTCACAGAAAAGTCTCTATCAGAGAGTAGAATGGGGCTCCATTTACCTGGAATGAGGTTGAGGCATCAGAAACAAATGGCCAATTACAGGAGGGCCTGTGAGTTCCAGAGCAATCACAGCCCAGGAGAGGACTGCACCAGAGGGTGGGGCTGAAGCCAGAGATGAACAAATGTAGTTACTTCCACTAGACCAGAGAGCCAGGCCGTGGCGTTAGGTGTGAAGGAGTCTTTTCTGCACATCACATGGACTCTGCTGGCACATACATCACAGGCAGTGTGTCACGTGCTAAGCTTTCATAGAAGGCTCCAGTGCAATAGCCAACCACAGACTATCAGTCCAGAATGTTCTTTCACTTGACCCCCCAGCTCTCAATATGTCTACCCTCAATTATCCAGGCTGTGGTTCACTGAAATTCCCTCTCCTCTGGTTACTGCTTTACCGCTCCATGTCTTTAGTGAATCAGGAGACACAGCACAGGCTTCTGCTGCTTTTCATTATTTTTTAAAGGCTAAAAATAGACACTGCAATTTACACCCTTAAAATGTTCTCTACACAGCCCATTGCCACAGAAATCCATTGTGAGGGCATCTCTTCTTGTGGGGAAGTTCCCTGATGTCAGTCGCCTTAGACTCAGGCCACATTTCCCTACACAAACAACCCAATGAAGCCACCACTGGGTGCTAAGGCAGCTCACAAAAAGCAGTTTAACCCCCAATGTCCCCAAGCAGAAGGGAGCACTCTGGGACCGTGCACTACCCTGCAGGTCCAAGGGCAAGAATGCCTCCATGTTGCAGGAAGGATAAATGGATCCTGGAGAGTTGTGATCTTTTAATAGATTTAAACATGAATAGCAGGTGGGAACCACTTTTCAATCCCTCCTCTCAAGGAACCAAGAAAGGTGACCTTGGTGGACCCTCTAAGGTGGCCCCATAAACCCCACCTCTAGTGTTCCCATGAGTGTGGGCGGGGACTGGGACTTCCTCCTAATCAACGGAATATGACAGAGGGTATGATGTCTCTCCTGTGACTATGTGACATTATGTAAGGCTGCATGCTGCAGGCTGACTCTCCTTGCCGGCTCAATGAAGTAAAAGGCCATGTAGGTGGCCTCCAGGTCAGCCAGCAGGAGGACAGGGCCCTAAACCCCACTACCACAGGAAACGCCCCTGGCTAATAACCTGAAGGAGCATAGAAGCAGTTTCTACCTGAGCCGAGCCTCTACGTGAGAACCCAGCCCCAGTCAGCTCCTGAGGGCGACCACGGGGAACTCAGCATAGCACCACTGGCACCATGCTCTGACCAGAGAAGCTGCAAAAAGACAGATGTGTGTTGTCACTGCTGCTAAGTTTAAGATGAGTTCTGACTAGGAGATCATGAGTCTGCATTCATTCTCTCTTTAAACCTTCAAGGTTTCAACGGTCTTTGCTTTGGTAGCTGAACTAATCTTTACTTCACCTGAAATTATTTTTTTTCTTGGTTAAGGCTGAATGACTTGAAAGTAGTTCCCTCCTTCTGGAAGAACGGCATATATTAAATAACTATTGTTTCATTTTCTGAAAACTGTGTGTCTACCCTGTGCCACTCTCCTGTACTGTCCCTGCTCTCAGGGTGTTCAGAAGCTGCACAGGAAGACACAAACAACCACCCATCCTACAGCAAATACTGTCTTGCATCCACCACAGGAAGGAGTGGAACAGCGCCCCCTGCCCTCTTGAAGAAGGAGACAACATGATCAATCACAGAGTACAAACAGGTGTGGCAGAGACAGCAAAGCCTCCCAGAGATGCACCATCTCTGTCACCATCTCTGGTCTGTGTGTCTCCCCCCGAGAAGGACACATCATGGTGGTGTCCAGTAGACAGATTGTGCCTTTCTCTGACTCAGCGATGGCTCAGGACCTGTGCCCAAGCACCTAAGGATGGTTGAGGGCTTCACCACACATTTTGTCCCAGCACTGTCCACCCCACGATGCAGACAGCCTGACTCAGGCCTCTCACTCAGGTGCAAACCCTCGCCCCCGCCATGCCCCGTACTAGGGAACAGAGAAAGAGGTTCTACAACAGTCTGTTACAACAGCAGAAACACATCAACCACTGCAGCAAGAGGAGGAAGAATGCAGAATGAGCTCACCCTGATTTAAGCACTTTTACTCAATAACTTCTGAGAAGGAAAAGGAAAAAAGTATTCGAGGCTTACAGTGGCTTCTGGCACTCCACTGAATACCCTCCTCCCCTTTCCCTGCTGGCAAGGATCTAATTTTACTGTCTTTGCAGAAGTGCACCTAGTATTTACAAGGTTGCTTCTGACATGTATGAGGTTGCAACAGCCTCAAAAATAAGGTGCTTACTTACAGCCATAATCCCCCTGAGAACTAGGAGCTCTGGGAGCCCCTCCTCCTTCCTTCTATTCAAGGCAGCTGCTCGGGAGATGCTGACATGTGGCAAAAGGCAATGGCCAGATCCCCACAAAGTCCCTCTGATGAAGGAGTCTGTGTGGGCTCCTTATCCCTGATCATGTGGGCATTCTTAATATAGCTACACATTTGGGATTAAGACTATACATGGCCCCGAGGAATGTAAGAATGTGAGAGAAGGATAAAAGGCAGGTGACATTCTTTATACAAGCACACACACACACACACACCTGAAAACATGACCTCCATTTTTTGTGAGGAATAAAATAGTGACAATGATGAAGTCTCTATGTGGTAAACCCATTTTTAAAAAATGGAATAATAACAAAAAAAGCTTTCAAGTATTTCAATAGCAGAACACTTTTTCCCTCACTGTGTCCCATGCCAAACCCCAAAATAAGAGTCTAATAAAACTGGAGCTACTCTTAACTGTACGAGAGATGCACATGCTAAGCCCCGCAGGCTAGCCTTGACCGTCCCGCCTGGCTCCTGTGACCCACCTGACACACACTGATCCTTATAGCACCTAAACCACAGAACAAACTACAGAAGAATGCTTAAGTAAAAGAGTGAAAAATAGAAGAGGGAGAGGAATAGGAACAAGAGGAAAAGTCTGAGAACAGGAAAGAAATCGGAGCTTGCCCTTGACCTTAAGAAATGCAAAGTCTCCCATGGTCAAAGGCAGAAATGCAGCCCAGTGCATCACTGGCACGCCGTGCACACCATCATGGAGTAGCCAGCAGCTGGTGCACAGAGCACAGGCCCCTCCACATGTTGCTGACGACACAGCACCTGGTGTCTGCTGGCCCTGGCCTTTGTGCAAAAGGCCTTACCATCTGTAGGTATTAAGAGTTCTGCTTGAACAAAATGTAGGAACTTAAGAAACCCACCACTGTGAAAGGGTAAAACCTGCTTTCTGATGAGATGGAAGTGCTAGATGATTCTTTTTTTTTAAATTTTATTTATTGATTTGAGAGAGAGAGAGACTGATTTGTTGTTACATTTATCCATGCACTCATTGGTTGATTCCTGTATGTACCCTAGCTGGGGATTGAACCCACAACCTTAGTGTATCAGGACAGTGCTCTAAACGACTGAGCTACTTGGCCAGAGCCAAAAGTGCTAGATGATTTTGAAAAAGCACAGCAGCCATAAATTTTAAAAGGATGACAACTAAGGATTTTGGTTGTTAGTTCACTTGAAAAGTCAACAACTGACTAAAGGTCTAAGTGAATAATACATTCTAGCACAAAAGTGATAACCACACTACTCAGTTGCTGATGGGCAGACTGTACCTGGAATATGATCTAAGGACTGTCACCTTGTCCCCCGACAATCGTCTGGGTCTTGGAGCAACGACGTCTCAGGAAGGATAAGCTGGGGGTTTCAGGCTCCTGCAAGGCCAAGAAGAGACATCAGACACAATCTGTTTTGGCCCCCGAATCTCCGTGCCTTGGTTGTCACAAGAGGAATGACTCCATTTTGGCTTGGCACCAGGAAGGACATCCCAGCTGTAACACCAGTGGAGAACCAGATGGAGGCGGGGAGGTAGGGGTCATGTAACAGGGACTGAGCAGACACAGGGCTGAGCACCACCAGGCAGGGGCATCAGCAAGGGAATTCAGAAGAAGACAGGAAACAGGATGAGATGGCCTCAGACCCAGCGATCCTACCACATCACTTCTACAAAAAGAAGGCCATATTTTGAATAAAGATGCTATTGTCACACTCATAAGCCATTTCCACAAACCTAGGGCATAGAGGTGGTACCCAAGAACCTGGGGCCCTCACTAGGGACCAGGAAGGGAAGTGAACCTTTTCCTGACATTGGTATTGAGAACTGAAGTCAGGGGGGGCAGAAAACCTTGTCAAGGGTGTTAAACTCATTTTCACAGGGGCCACATCAGCCTCGCGGTTGCCTTCAAAGGGCCGAATGTAATTTAGGACTGTATAAGTGTAACTACTCCTTAACCAGTTAAGTGAGAGCTGGGTGCCACCGCAGGGTAGAAACAAGGTGCCAGGTCGGATAAAACAAGGTGGAGGACGGGAATCGGCCTGCGGGCCTTGTGTTTGCCACCTGTGCCTTAGCTGGTTCCTTCAGGAAATAGTCGCACTCCAATCTGTATAGTCAATCATTTCATGAGGGAACCTCCTGTACCGGCTGACACACGGGCACTGAGCAGACATACAGACAGGCCCAACTGCAGTCAGTGTAGGGTGTGCACTGTTGATGCACCTGGTGGAGCGGCCTGCAGTCCCACAAGGAATGGGGTCAGTGACTGGGGGTGCCACAGTCTGAACGCAGCGAGGTCACACTTCCCTGAGGGCGTGCCAGGAAAGACCTCTCAGTGGCACAGAAAGTCCTCCGCTTTCTCAATCTTATCCTTTCTACTTTGCACATACGCAGTGACCCAAGAGCTGGGGAGGTTTAATTAAGCTTCCTGAATATGATTTGTAACTAATGTGAGCCCACGGAGGATTGTCACTATGCCAGAAATACAACGAAGATGCAGTTGATGGCGTTTCATCTCTTCAACAATGGGAACCCAATTCCAGCCTACACTGCCCATACATTCATTCCCCGGTCATATTTCATCTACTCCGCTTTCTTTTTTTTTTTAAAGATTTTATTTATTTATTTTTAGAGAGGGAAGGGAGGGAGAAAGAGAGAGACAGAGAAATATCAATGTGCAGTTGCTGGGGGTCATGGCCTGCAACCCAGGCATGTACCCTGACTGGGAATTGAACCTGCGACACTGGTTCGCAGCCCATGCTCAATCCACTGAGTTATGCCAACCAGGGCTTTCCACTTTCTACTTTGAAAGTGCCTAACCCTACATAAAAGTTAAATGAGTATTTGCATACTCTTCATCTACATTTCCTGATATTTGACACTTTTCCATATTTGCTCTATCTTTACAGAAACATACACTTTTCTCATTGATCACCTGCTCACGAGCTCCTGGAACCAGATTCTCTCTTAAGGGCCTTAGAGAAACGCATCCCTGCCAACACCTCCATCGGAGCCCTGTGAGACCTAGTTCAGCCTCCGACCTCCAGAACTGTAAGGTAACAAGTTTGCATTGTTTTAAGCCACTTAAAAAATGTAGAAACAAGCCTGGAAACTGTCAGACCGCTGGGGCTGGGGATGAGGTCACTGAAGTCCTTGTGTCGGAGCCATGCCACGACTGCACCTGCACCTTGGAAAGAAAACTTGGGAGTGAGAGCAGCAGAACCTAGAGGGCAAACAACTGGCAGCCTTTGTTGTTGATGACAAAATTAGAGCTTTCAAGCAAACAAAACAAAACAAAACAAAAAAAAACCCCTCAGAAGTTTAGAAAACTTGCATCTATTGCCAAGATCTCAACACCTTCCCAAAACTTAAAGGGGTTTCTCATGTCATTGGTGGTGATACTGACAATTGTGATTTTTAGAAAAATATTACATGATTAAATGTGTCTACATGCCAGATCTGCATAATTCAGCTGAGGCAGTAGTGCAGTAACACGGGTCATACCCGCCTGGTGACGGACTGGCTCAAAAGGCAGAACAGATCTGTGCAGTATTCAGCACAAAAGCTCACTGATGTGGTTCAGACTCCACAGAGGAACCCACCACCACCTGTGAGTTTCCGTGTAGTATCAAAAGAACATGTCCACGATTATCTGGAAAGGCTACTGAAGTACTTCTCCCTTCCAGGGACATCCCGGAGGCTATCTTTTCTTTACACACGACAACTAAAACAACACATCATAACTGACTGACGTGCCCTGGCTGGGTAGCTCAGCTGTTTAGAACATCACCCCCATACGCTAAGGTTGGGGGTTGAGTCCTCGGTCAGGGCACATACAGGAATCAACCAATGAACGAATTCATAAGTAAAACAACAAATCATGTTTCTCTCTCTCTCTCCCCTTCCTCCCTTTCTTCTAAAACCCATAAAATTAAATAAAAGCTGAGGCACAAGCAGACCATTGCCTTCTACTAAGCTAAACATTAAAGAGATTTGCAAATATGTAAGACGGCAATGCTCCTAATTAAATATTTTTAGGTTTTGGAAAATATTTATTTTCATTAGAATGTTATGTTAACATGAAATGGTTTATTGATGCTATTTTCAAATGGATCAATAAATGAATATTTGTAATGTGATAAACATTGATACATACAACCCACTTCAGCCAAAGCTCTGGGAGCCCTCAGTAGACTGCAAACATGAGGGGGTCCTGAGACCGAACAGTTTGAGAACTGCTGCTTGTCTGGGCTGCCCAGTGATGTGAACACAACCAAACCTAACCCCCTGCTTGGTCGGGAAAGCAGCTGCTGGCCTCTCCAGGCTCCAGGGAGCAGCCGACAGTGATTCCTGATCTGTTCACACTGTCCTGTTAGAAGCAATTCACACCCAAGTTGCAAGTCATGAAGAAAGAACAGCTGTGCATTGATTTGGGGTGAGCTCGCCAGGGTTAATGGGGCCAAATGCCTGGCAGATCAATCCATTAGCACCACTTTGCTTTAATCCCAGAATGTTCCAACCAAGTAATTCCATTTTTTCAGATTTGAAAATCAACTTGCTGAAAACAGAGTAAAGAGAATGCTGCATACGCCTCATGCCTAAAGAACTCAATGTCGTTCATTTTATAAACACAGCACGCAGCATTCCAACACTACCCCTGGCAGGTTCCCAGGACCACACAGGAGCCGCCAAGGTGTGGCCATGGTACCACGTGACAATCACGCCGATGAGAGATATGTACATAAGATAACTTAAGAACATCTGCAAATGAACTTCTACTGAACAATTTATAAATCAAAAGGAATCAGATCTTTCCTTTCACTACATACCATTAAGCAAATATTTTTTAATGTTATTAAACATAATGCCCAATGTTTTGGCAACTTAAATAGGTGCTTTGCCCATGAATGAGTTTTTGTACTGTCCTTTGTTCCACAATTAACCAGGGATGCAGCAGCGAACTAACTACACCAAAATTCCTGTCTTCACAGAGTTTTAAATTCTACTACTGGGAACACCTCTTCAAAAAATAAGAATGGATGAAATATTAAGTGGAGGCAGCATACTTCTGATCCCCTAACACAATTCCACTAAGTAATTAGAAACAAGATGAACTGCAATGGCATCCCACAAGGAGGTCAGGTATCAGGGTCACTGTCGGGAATGAAGCTACAAGAGGGAGGAAGCACACGCAGTTCAAGGCAGTCAGCAGCTATTCTTAAGACCACTGCCTCCAACCAAGAACTGCGGCAAGAACAGAGCTCCTTTGGGACGGCCAAGTTCCTCTAGCCAAAGGGATAAGCAGGGTGTCAGAATTCTGGAAGGACGGCATTTGTAGTTTGAAAAAAACAGACAATAATTAATTTTTTATTTGACATAAACTTTCGGAATTTCAGCTTGAACTTGATTGTTAACAGGGACCATGGGCTGAGGCTGAAAAGCACTCCGAGGGAGTTGCCGAACTAGCCTTCCTGTTCAAGGGAAGAGACAGACGGCAGAGTCAAGACCTGAACTGCAGAAGGAGCCACAATGTGCCCAGAAGCACGAGGGCAGGCCTCCAGGCACCACCAAAGGCTCCAGAACTGTCCTCAGACTCTCACGCTTTCTTGCTCTCTCTCTATGAGCCCGCGGTATGCGCACAGTGGGGTGGCATCAAGAAGTGGCATCACAGGGGCTGCACCTGCAATGCGCTAAGAGAATGTGACTCCAGAATGGGAATCACATTCCCATTTTCTGGGCCACAGGAACTCAGGAATGATCTCCTCTGTTTACTAGCCTCCCAGTCTTAAAACTCTGCCCTTTGGATTTTTCCACAAATCTACAGACTCTTGTTAACTCACAACAGGCAGGCTTAGATGACAGCAGAAACCAAAATACCTTTACACATCACGCTCCCCTGCATTTCCATCTTACCCACACATTCTGACTTCCACGGCTCTGTGGCCACACAATGCATTCTCAGGGACCAGTTTCTCAGTGATGACGTGCTGTCTCTGCTTGATGACAGTGGGTAGTATGGCTGGTACTGGTGGTCCCCAGGCACACTCACAAAATGGACTCCAGTGTCCACTTCAGAGCGTGAGTGAGTCACCCCTTCTCCCTGTTGCCAATGTCCACCCTGACTCCACCTTTATTTGGGACCCTAATCAGTTTCTGTCCAATCCCTAAGGCAGCAACAACATTTAAGCAGAAAAGCTGTTTGAAAGGCTGCACAATAGACAGACATTGTGGTTCTGCAATGCTTATTAGGGGGGGAAATTACAAACTTGAAAGGAAATGTGGCCAAGAAAACAGCCAGATGTTCCTCCTACCCCTGAACCCTTTAATAACTAAAATTACTCCAGCCCATTCCGCACCAAATGAAGGGCCACTGGCCTCGCAATCTGGTGATTCCTCCGCCTCTGAGATGTAAAATACTCCTCTGAAGGCCAGAGTCCTTTGCTGTGAACTAGCAGGCCTGCAAAGGACATTCCCCCCCTCAGGTGGGTCTCCTGGGGATGGCCCACCAGGGGAGGGGACAGCGAGAGGATGGGAAGGGTCAAGTCAGAGGCTGCAGGACAGTGCTTTTTAACCAGGGATGATTTGGGCCCTAAAGCACAGTTAGCAACGTCTGCAGGCAGGTGTGGCTGTCACGGTCGAGGGCTGGTGGTACTGCACCGAGTGTGTGGAGGCCAGGGATGCAGCTGCGGGTCTCACAGGGAGCAGGCGGCTCCCCACCACAGGGAGGGATGGAGGCACAGGGGGCGGAGACCGGCCTTCCTGTGGGCGGCTGCAGGCTGCAAAGGGCCCTGAAGATTTGTTTGTAAGTGAACTGCTTTAAAAATTATTGTTAAATAATGTTTTATTTTTTAAAAACCCACTACAGACAATGTCTGCAGGTGAGCATGTATTCATCACAAACACTGTGTCACCACATCTCTGGAGAACTTTGATGTCCCCAAACCAGGACTGAGAATAATTGAGAGGCAAATGGACGAAGAGAAAGTAAAAGATTTAAAACTGCAGTATGAACAGACAAGCTTCACTTGCTCATCCAGGTTCTCATTTCTAAGAGTGACTCAGGTACCTTGCAGAAGTGCTTGAGATTCATTCCTCTGCATGTAACGCAAAGACGATGAAAAATCTGGAGAGGTGACGGCTAGCTGGGGCTTCCTGGGAGACTACGCTGAGTGCTTGTGACACGTCTCTTGTGAACGCTCGCAGCAGCCTCCGCAGAGGACCCCTGACCCCCAGTTCACAGATGAGGTGTGGAAGCTCAGAACAGGTGAATAACTCGACTTCGATATTAAGGCTCCACTGCCACCTTATAAAACCCACTGTTTTGGTGTCTAAGAAGGAAGGATGTCTCTGTTCTGTGGTTCTGAGGAAGGACACAGATGAGGCAGCGTGCAGGACCAGGAGGGCAGCTTCCTCCCCAGGAAAGCTCTGCCTACCAGTAAGCCGTGAACCTGTTTATTTTTTCACGCCCTAGAGTTTGGAAAATGAAATGATAGGTTCTAAGAGTTGGAAGGGGCTGACAGGTCATCTAATGCAGAGGTCCTCTCAGACTATAAGAGGCAAAAATGATTAGGGCAGGAAAACAGTGGAACAAGAGGAAGGGAGGCCTGGTTCTAGGCGAGGAGTGGAAGAACTCGCTGCTTTTCCATTCAGTCCTTTCCCTCCCCACTCCAAACACTGCCAGCAAACAGCCTCCAAATTCTGACTCCAGTCCAGTCATAACAAACAGATGTGTGGAGTCAGGCATGTCCCCAGCGACAATAAGAATAACGGCTAACCTTTATGTTAAGTGCCTACTATGTACCAGTGCCCTGGCATACAGCATTGAGTGTCATCTCAGTTACCTCAGACTGGGCCAGTGAAGCTTATTCAGCTTTTACACCTGCGCACACACGAAAAACCAGCTGTATAAAGTGGAACCTCGGCTCAGACCTTAGCTCGTCTAACTCTGAATCTACCCTATGGTCCATGACTTTTAAAAATCCTCACCCGAGGATATGTTTATTGATTTTAGACAGAGAAGAAGGGGTGGGGAGAGCAATGTGAGGTGGGAGGAAGAAACACTGATTGCTTGCCTCCTGTATGTGCCCTGGCCAAGGATCGAACCCGCAACCCAGGCATGCGCCCTCACTGGAACCTGCTGGTGTATGGGATGATGCTCCGACCAACTGAGCTACCGCCCAGGGCTGCTTCATGATTTTTAATACGACTGAGAGTCCACAGGAGACCTACAATAGATCCCCTAGGGAAGGGGTGTCAAACTCATTTTCACTGGGGGCCATGCCTTCAAAGGGCCGAATGTAATTTCGACTCCTTAACAGTTAAGGAGTCCTTAACAGTTTACACAGTCCTAAAATTATTTCGGCCCTTTGAAGGCACCGCAAGGCCAACGTGGCCCCCGGTGAAAATGAGTTTGACACCCCTGCCCTAGGGCAGTGGGCCACACTGTCATTACAGTAAAATTTTAATTAGATTCAGGAACCATCCTCCCACTTAACAAATAGGTTCTGAAGACAATTTTAGTTTCAATCCCTGACTTTCAAAAAAAAGCACTGAATTTATACTCTAAGTGGATGATCTTTATGGTATGCAAGTTATAATCAGTAAAGCTGTTTATTAAAAAAAGCAAACAAGTGCCTAATCCACAAAGGACTGCAATTGGTTTTTCTATTAGGTGCTGGGGAAGACGCAGTAACTTCTACACAAGTTCAGTTGCTAAAGGAGCACTTTTTCTCACATACTTTCATTCTGCTTCCAGTCAAAACTCTACCACTTCCCCCCAAATCCACCCTTACAGCTCCGGGCACAGCTGGTGAGGTTGCCACTCCAGATGCACAAGCCGGTTATTATGTAGAACAGGCATCACACTTGGAGTTTCAGGAGCATGATTAGCTCCTGTGTGCTGCCTCAACTCTGGTTGTCCAGTTCTATTGTGAACATGAGCTCGGTTTTGACTCACAGCTTCATATGCCATGGCAACAGGGTATAGAATAATGAAACTGAGGAAGACTGCAGCATTGGCTGCTTTAAATGGCATACTTAGATTAAGGTTTTAGTTCACACAGGGGACAGGAAGTGGGACCCCTCTCAGTCTGTGTACTCATGGTCCAGGATCTCAGAGAGAACAGGACAGCTTTCATAGGTAATCAGAAGAAGTAAATGATTACCAGGTAGTAACAAATTTAACAGTCTCTTAACACCAACACAGTATTTTCTACCACCAGCCAGGTACAGCTCCAGTGAGGCGGGGAAAAGATGTGCCCAGCTTGGGAAACGGGAAGGAAAGAAGTAGAGAAGGCAAATTTGGGAATGCACCCCCCACTCAAAGTCCCGAATGCTCAGGAAGCTTGGTGGCAATCCTTTGTCTGCCAAGGTGCACCTGACAGGTGAGTTCAGCAACTCTCCTGGGCATTGACAAGCCCTCCTGCAACTGGGGGCAGGCAGGTGTCAGCCTGCCCTGTCCTCCCACGGAAGGATGTGTCCCCAGGGTGTGGCAGCTCTGAAGCAGCGTGTAGAGACAGATGAACCTTGGATGTGGCTGGGGGCTACCAAGGGCAGCCAGGTTCAGGAGAGAGGAGCTTGCCTGCACTAGCCCAGCAATTACCAAAAAGAATTAAGCAAGCACTTACAGGCTTTGGTCTCTGAGTTTCCGTGCTGTGTCACTGCAATTCTGCATATGAACACATCCAGGGAACTGCAATGTGCAGGGAGTGATTTATGATGCCAGAGGGCTCCCATCCAGGACACGTCTGCCAGTTAGGGACTCAATTTAAGGATGGCTCTATCTGCATGGTTTTTTTCCTCTAAATTCACACTAGATTTCTTCTTGAGAACATTTTCATCTACATGAAACAGTCCCAACAGGCTACATATGAAATATGAAATAATCAAGGAACACCCATGCAGGTAGAAGGAATTGCAAGATGATCTAGGACATTCCAAAGCAGCCTACCTGCACACCGCCTCCATGAGTTTTTGATGCGCTGGGGCAGCGTGCATGCAGTTATTCCGACACTCAGTCTCAGCCAAGAGGCCGAGAAGCAATGCATAGTTATTCCTAATACTGTTCCTTAAAGGAACCCACCTTTGAATAACTTAAATTTGTTTGAAGAAACTTTGTATTACTCTCATAAATGGAGCTCTACCAAAATGATCTGGAACCCGACATTAAACATCTCCATCAGCCTATAAGAGGGCCGCCTGGCTCCTTCAGGGACCCTCACGGCCACAGCCTTTGGGCGGTGAGCTCTGGGTGTGTCAGGCACCTGTGTTTTCTAATACGCACTCACGTCTAACATACTACTGTGTTACGATAACAATGTCTGTATACTCCCTAAAATCATCTGGCACACCACACTCTTAGGGAAACAAAATATGTAGTCCACACGTTGCCACGCTATGGCACTTGGCTCATTTTTGTATTGACCATCAGTTAAGAATGGTTTTTATTAAGTTCATTTGGAAAAACCAAAAGGAAGAGGAAGAGGAGACCAATTATTTGACACAAACTACAAATGACCCAAAAAAGCCTAAAATATTTTCTGTCTGGCCCTTTTCAAATCAGATTTCCTAAGCCTTGACATATTCTATGCCTTTATTTTACCAATGAGGCCACCGAAATCCAAACAACACCGAATGACTTGGATCAACTTGTTCCAAGTAATTGAAGGAATTTTACCAAAGAAACCATCAGCTTAAACACTTTCAAAATGGGCCTCTTTCCGAACATTACGGCTACATATTAAGAACTGAGGCTTATCTGAAACAAACCAAAATGTGGGGCTGCACACCTCATGTAGCTGGTCTTTGTCCCCCGAGACTTGAGCTGCATCCCATTTGCCCAGAGCCACTCTGCACCTTCTCCGCCACGGGCTCTGAGCAGTCCGGGCACTGGCAGCAGACGAGGCCTCTCTGATGGAAGCCGTGCCATGTCCTCCAGGGTGCGGGCATGAGGGCTGCTCGGGGTCCGCCCTCACCACCCACAGGCTTTGTAAATAGCAACTTTATGAACTCACCTCAGACAACCTAGTGTGAGAGGGCCATCTCTTCCCTGCAGAGGCCCTAAGGGCTGCAGCCTTATGGGCAGTGAGCTCTAGATGTCATGGCTGCTGATGTCACCTGAGGAATGCGGGCAGTCCAGGCCACTGTCAAGTACAATGCTTCCATTATATACCCGCACGGCTGGACAGGGCCTTCAGCCATCCAGTGACTCGCCCTCCTCCCCCTAGAGTAAGCTACACAGACCTCCCCTAGTATCAAAAATGCCTGGACAGATTCTAGTGCCCAGTGACAACAACACACTGTATTATAAAAATGCATTTTTTAAGTCCTCAGTGTAATACAGTAAAATCTGAGCAGCTGGAATGTTGCAGACATTGCTAAGTCTTCCACGTGCACGGAAAACCAACCCTCAACCCTCACTTTATAAATGAGAAGGCCGAGCCTCAGAGAATCTCAATGGCGCGTCTTGCTCTAGGTGGCTGATGTGGCCTCTTCTCAAACCCCTTCCACTGGGCCAGCTCCCCCCCAGGATCCGACTCTGTGGCTGACCAAGCCCTACTATGAACACAGCAAGGCCTCCAGCTAGTCTATCCACACAGACATCCCAGTCACATCACACAAATGAAGTTAAATGAGATAAAAGGGCAAGATGGGGTGGAGGTTTTCTGACATAACACGGAAGCTCCCTCTTCTCACCTACCTCTGCCCTGACCTTGGCACAGAGAAGAATGCCAGGGTTCCAGGTGCCTGGGTGGCAAGGCCTGGCCACGCGTAGCAAGCTATGGTATTGATTCCGTTGAACTAAGTACACACTGAATGAACACATTTCACGTCTGCTCGCTGATCTGATGAGGAATCAGGGGACTTGCCTGCTCCTGGCTGTGCGATCTCAGGCAAGTCACTCAGCTTCTCTGTGTCAGTCTTACCATCTGGAAACGGGCACCGTCACTTACCTCACCTCCACCTCACCCCATCCCTGCTTGTCCCCCATTTGGGAAGATCAAGGAAGGCAAGATAGAGGCTAAAATCTCAGATAAACTGGATTCAAAACATGGTGGGCAAGTTAACTTAACTTTTCTGAGCTTCCTTTTTTCCCTCTGCAAGATGGGGATAATAACAGTAATAGCTGCTTTAGAGTCTGGGGAGGTTCGGATGAATGAATACGCACGGAACACTAACGAGCACCCGGCACAGAGCAAGTGCCACATGTTTGCTATTATTGTTATTATTATTAATTTCTTAATCCATAAGAAATCTAATAAAGTGCTGTGGAGATTAAGCAGGTACTCGAAATAATAACTAGATTATTATATGATGAAACTCTGCAACTGACAAAGGAGTATACAAATACACAGCTAAAAAAATAAAAATAAGCTTATTATTTGATTTATTTCCATCTGTGCTAGTTCATATGTCAGATGATATGAGGGCATAAGATTGCCTAGAAATTGACATAAAACTATTAAAAATATAAATATAACTATAAAATATAAATATATATAAACAATACAATTAATAATGACTGAGTTTTTAACCATAGTTTGTGTGTGTGTGTGTGTGAATATTTGACTATCCCAGTTTCTATAGAACTAACAACCAAAGTACTCTGTGGGGGCGGTGTCGGGGGGTGGCAGCAACCACAGATGTCCTGGATCACAGCTGTCATCTTGGCACGGGGAACTGTTCTCTGAGGTGCCTCTCTTAAAAAGACGGCCACACGCTGCGGGCTGTGGGTCACTCCTCTGGATGACACCATCCCATCCAGAGACCCTGGCATCTGTCTGACTCTCCATCCCCAATATGGAGGATTTTACCTTGTGTTTCACAAATGAAATGCTTTGCTTTACCTGTTCTGCCACAGGGGCAGCCCCTCCCATGTATTCTACTCTAAATTCAACGGAAAAAGACTGCACAGCCATCTGGACACTCACAAAGCCCAGTTATTTATTTTGCCAAAGTGTGTATACATTGAATAAAATGTTTGTTTTCCATGTCCCACTTTCTGTCTCTAAAGACAAATGATTAAAGAAGAATTTCAAGGGCACTTCTTTCCGCTCATCCCCTCCAACCCGGTCACACTAAGCTGCCTCACTTCCTGCCTTTCAACTTGCGTATCAGTCCACGAATCATCCACTCTTCTTTGTTGATCTTTCTGTGTGTAAAGTTGCTTCAAAACGTTTCTTCAAAGGAAAGGTCAAAGGAGACGTCACCTGCAAACAAGCCACAGGGCTTGCGGCCCGGAGGACACCAGCTCCCAGGGCAGAGGCCACCTGTGGGGTATGTGGAAGTCACCAAAGGCAGATGGGAAGGGCGCCAAGCTGGACCACCTGACCTATCACCAATGACACCCCCACCCAGAGAGGCCCAATCTACTGGGGCCCCCAGGCCATCAGGGACAGAGAGCCAGGATCCCTCATCCAAGAGCTGTGTACCAAGTGTCCACTGCACACATGCTGTTAGGAACTGCGGGCAACGGGAAAAGCTGTGTGGTTCCTGCCCTACCGGGGCTTACAGTTTAACAGGGGAGAATGGACATATACCCAGAAAAGGACAGATATAAAAACACACAAATGGGAGAAATAACACAAACAACAACAAAGGAGGACATATCCAAAAGCACGGGATTTCAGAAAGACAGAGGGTTGGGAAACTGTAAGAAAAAGAGAGTCTGCCCAACAAGATGAAATATTTCAGAGAGACAATGGGGTGAGAATAGATGACAGACCGCAAGATTGCTTAATTTAAACAAAAAAGGTGGGGGACAACTGTGAGCAGTTTTAGTGTAATAGTAGGAGCTTGCTTTTAGAGGGGATAAAGGTAGGTGGGAAGACATCGGGGCTCTCCCTAGCTGGCTTCATCATAGAGGAATGGGGTTCTCAGCCAGCTGCTTGCACCTTCACAGCGCCTGCAGAGAACCCCACGGAGCTATGCCCCCAGGAGCAAGCATGTGGGTAATGCGGCTGCATGGACCCAACCGTTATCTGCTAAATGAATGAAAATATGAATGAATGCTGTACTTCCCAGAGAGCTTTGCATTGAAATTTGAAATCTAATAACTGTACGACAGTCTCACTTATATCTTGGCATTCCATGGCACTTACCCCAGTTGCGAAGGCTGTTTGCCCTCTCGCCAGTTTGCCAGCTGATTACCTGTAGCAGGGCTCTCCCGTGTCTGTGTGGGCCTCTGCCAAACACGTGAGCAAAAACACCTGCCATCCCTCCCAGTGAGGCGTATGGTCCGATTCACAGAAAGAGAGCTGAGGAGAAAGGCTACCACCTCCCAGAATGAAGTGATGTCACTGCAGACACATTTTTTCTATGCCCCTTTGTGGAACAGCTGCAACTGTTCTTTAGTCACAGGAGCACTTAATCAAACAAACATCTAATACCACGATTTTCTTATTTATACATAAAAGTATTATTCAACCCAGCACCAATTTCCCTTGATCTGTGCTGGAAGAAATCCCAGGGACACCTTATCAAAACAATAAACTTCAAAAAAGATGACCGCCTATATTTTCAAAAATACAACACTCTGACTTAGGATAAATCCCCAGTATATTTTGATTTTTTATAAATAAAACTTGACTTGCTTTGCCATTGTCAACTTTCCATTCTTCTAAAAGGCCCCAAACTTAGAATCTACAAACAGGTCAAGCGTGGCCAAAGTAAAAGCTGTCTCAAGCTTTTGGATGTGCTGTATGCACAAATTAAACCAAAGGTTTTTCCTGCCAATACCTGAAAAGTTTTAATTCCAAATGGAGTCTATATTCTTAGTACTAGTTTTTTCAAACTTGGCCCAAAGGAATGTACTGTGTCCTCAGGTGGGACACTAGTGCCAGCTCTGGTCACCTGCCACGGCCTTGCAACCTCCAAGGAAGGACCTATTCACCCATGATTCCCCCTTCAGACTGGAGATGCACTTCCTATGATTAACTCCCACCAGGCATCAGTAATGCTCAGTGCTGCTTAATGCTGCCGTGAGCGAGGGCACACACTCAGCACTGGCAGCTGAGAAAACGGACGCTTTCTGCAGGCAGAAAGGGCCACACGACTGCCTCCAATGAGATGGAACAATTCCCCAACAGAGGGAATGACTAAGGCAATTAACGTGGCCTTAAAACTGGGGTCCCTGGCATCATGCCATTTTTTCCTGGGGTCCCCAATTCTCCCTACTCTCTAAAGGCTGACACCAATGATACTAATTTCAGATCAAACTTATATTTCATGGAGCTGCAGAATATCAGGCTTGGAAGGAGCTGGGGGTGGGACCTCAGAGGTCCCGAGTGAGGGGGATGGGGGCAGAAGAGGGCACCCCAAAGAGAGCACAGGGAGCTCCAGGAATTCAGCTCCAAGTGGGGCTCCGAGTTCAGGCGAGAGGGCTGTGTCTCTCCTGTGGCTGCAACTCACTTTACAGTGTCCACGGAATGCACACAAGACAACCTGGACAGGTGCCTTGCTCCTCTCTGAAATGCCAAGAACATAAATAAAAATATCTTGGTCAAACGTGGTCTGCTCTGGCCAAGAGTCCTGTCTTTGGAGAAGCTCACAGAGCAACCTTTGTGGGCAGACATGTCCCATACAGCATTTTTAGAAGATAAACTCGAAACATCCCTGGCTCCCACGTGCTATCAATAAGGACATTCTTTGCTTCCTCTCGTTGTCAGCTGGTCACCAGCTGTGGAAAGCACTATTTGTTTTTTATTTATTCTAAAACATTTGAGAGTCCAGACAAGGAACAAGAGTGGTTCCACCTGCCACAGCCTGTAAGAGTTTTAAACCGTGGTCATTTCTCTTTCTCTTGGTATTGCCAGACTGGAAAGTCCCTAATCTTCCAGTCACCCCTTGTATCAACCCACTAGCACCCCCAAACAGAAGTGAATGTCTCCTTGGGACTGGCAGACCAGAAAGTCCCCTCTTCTGTAATACAACCCTTATCGGATTTCTGTCCACAGAGCAGATATTTAAGACATCTGAACTTCATCTGCACAATTGAAGTCTTTTTTGCAAATTTGACTATTTGCCATCCTTTGTCCTCCTTTGAACCTTCCGTGAACTCAATACAAGGGTGTGCTATTATCATTCACGCGCATCTGCATATCTAAATAAAAAGGCTCTGCCTTGAGGGGAATAGGTCCAATAAGGCGCATCTAAAGGGCTTGGGCAGAATGCCCTTAAGGGAGTCCTTGAAACTGAGACCCAGGCAAGCTGCCACCCTCCATCTCCAGGCTGGTCTCACGCAGAACACAGAACAGCAGTGATCCTTCAACACCCCCTGGGAAGGGCTCCTGGTCTCAGTCCATCAAAAGCAGTGAACTTCAGAGAGTCACATTTGCCCTTAAGTCTGCATGCATAGCTGGTGGCAGGCAAGACCCTTCCCCTTCTCACAACTTGAACTTCACCTTTGTCATTGTCCCACTAGGCAGCCAGAAGTGTGTGTTTCAGAGGAGGCAGAGAGAAGCAGAGGTGGGAACACCAAAGGATTTTCCAAAAGAAATGTTTCTGGCAAAAGACAGCTCTTTCTAGAAACACTGCCACAGAAGGGCTTCGCTCTAAATTCCAGTTGGGGGCCCCCACAGGCCAGCTTGCTTTCTTTTTCCTTTCGTGGGACCTGTATGCATTTTGATGAGTATAGCTGGCTGCTCCTTTTGAAAAATAACCTCTCTCAAGTTTCTTCCCTGGTGACATAGTTTGGGACTGAAACTTGTCAGAGCCTATCCCGATTTTCCAAAACCTCAGCAGGAGCCGCCCCACACAACAGGACACAGCCATCAAGGGTCTGTTCACAGCCACTGGCTGCCCCTGGGGGGAAGTTCTTGCCCCATCTGTGGGTAAGCACCCATGAGGTTGCGTCAGACCACGAAAGACCTGGCCCAAGACTGCTCACTCTTCCCAGCGAGGCGCTAGGAAATGTGCTCTTCGGACCAGCACGGCACGGCTCTTCCAGAGTATTCCGAGGATAGGGCGCAGCTCTGGTAGACCACCTGGACTCTCGGTCCAGGGGTTTCCCTTTTTGAAGTAATCTCACTCAACACTTCTGGACTAATCCAGGCAAAGTGACACTTCTCAATCAAAATCTTTGTCATTGCCCTAACACCAGGCCCTCTGTTTTTACTCTGGGAGATTGCTGCTGCACCCCACTCGATGTTCATTTTTATAGTGTGGACACCGAACCGCACGGCACACTTTAGTGGACACAAAATTGTAGTAAATCACTGATTCACTACTTACGGCTGCAAAACCCAAAGGAAATATCCTAATGCAAGTCCAAAAGTAAAAACCGTGACCCTGAGTACTCAGACGGGCACATTAGTGAGCCCGTGGCTGGGCTGGTGGCACGGAGCACTCCGGACTCCCAGACCAACTCATTGAGGAGGAGGCAAGCTTGGGAACACACAAAGAGGAGGGTGGGTGGGGTCCCAAGACAACCTCAGGGCCAAGCAGCAGGAGACAGAGGGCTCCAGGTTCTATGCACCTTTCATCAAGCTGTGTCTGCCCCATTTGGCTTCCCAGCACATCCATAAGACATCCCTACCCTGCAGGCTGCCCTGCGCCCGCTCGGACAACCCACGGACACACTCGGAGGGGTTCCTGCGAGGGACAGCACTGTCTTCTCCTTTATGGGCTTTTTCATACCTTAAAATGCGTCTAATTTCCTCACCTGGCTGTTCTGCTGAACTATCAAGACACGTTCCCGTAGCTGACAGATTTTCCTCTCTGCCAAGGTGAGTGTTATCAACAGCATGATTATTCACAGGCCCAACTGCAAAGTTTCACCCCTGCAGCATGCTGCTCATCTTAACACCCGGTGAGACAAATCTATTATGTGTATTTCCAGGCTGAAGGCGTAAACAAGATGATTATAACTGGCCCCTGCATCCAAAGATCTCCCGTCTTATCTTTGTTCCAGTCTTGCTTCCTGATCCTTTAGAAAAGGGGTCACAAGTCCCAAATTTTGGAAAACAATGTCAATGATGTTTGCATGTCACTTAACAGAAAGCCTTCTTATGAGCATATGAATGAATGAACCAGAAAACCCAGCAAAAATAAAAACCACATACAACTGAATGTAGTAATACTCCATTCCCATTATATCCCCCACTTCTTCCTCTTGTGAGAAGATACAAGAATTACATGTAGATCATTCTTGATCATGTTTCAGGGGATTTGTGGACATTTTCAGAGCATCTGCCGTAAAGCACTTGGGGACGTAGGACCGCCGTCTGCTTTGCTGCCTCCTCTCTTACCTTAAATTTCCCAAGGCAAATATACACACTAGGAACAAAGCTTTAAACTGAATGACAGTCAAACGCAGCCAACTCCTCTCCTGACCATTCAAAGGCAGGTCTCTCCCACTGGCGGAGTCTGTTGCTTCTGGGACCCACATGGGCCTGCCCTTTCACCTTCAGCCATCCATCCCTGAAATGTGTCCATAACCCAATGTCAGCAAACCATCAGCAGGCTTAAACATCTGAGCGCCCACACAAATGTGGTATCCTGTTAGGTGGTATCCTGGTTTCAAGTCTCCTTTCTGAACAGGAGACCCTGGAACCTCGCCTCTTGCTCCAGCTCTGGCACTGCCACACCCTGTCCCCCCTTAATTAGAAAGCTCCTGACACCCACCTCCTCCATTAAAATTTCCCAAAAGAGGGCAAGCAGCAGCCTCTCCTGAGCTTGGTCGCCCTGCTCAGCCTTCTGGAGGAATCACTCAGAGTGGTACTCAGACCTACACCTCCACCAGCAAAACCAGCACACACAAATGCAACCTCAAGAACAGGACGTTTCCCTCAGCAGAGAGCTCCCCGAAGGCTGAAGTTTCACCTTTTAGTCACCAATCCTAATTAAAGCTGGCACTCACTGAACACCCACTGTGGCCCAGGAAAAGCACCTAAGGTACAGAGCTCCAGGTGGTCCCGCGCACAGACCTCGTGAGATGGAAGTGTGTTGGTCACCCACTCGAGAATCTGAAACCACAGCTGAGTTAGTTCCTGCATCTCTGTTTATGTTGCTCCCTCGCTGTCCTTGCTGCAGGGTGGGGTTGAGGGGCTCCACTCTCACTTCTCCCCACTGGTAGGAGCCCCCACTTTCTGCAGTCTAACTTACACTTCCTATCAGAAGCCAGCTGCAAAGAGACAACAGGCTGCTCAGAAATGAACACACCAGTGGGTCCCACGACCCTTCCATCCCAAGGGTGCCAAAGGCTTCCCCTGCTTCATTTCTGTTGAAAAGAACCTTTAGCGTCTACTCTAGACCAGGCACCACTTGGGTAGAGGAACCGCATGGACGCATGGCCTGGGCCCTGTCTGTAGGAGCACGCAGTCCCTCAGGTGACTGTTCCCATGGGTGGCTCGGTCTTCCTCATTCATGCCAGGTTCTGCCAGTTTTACAAATGCCTACTGCCCCAAGGGCTCCCGGCCCCACCCAGGCCCACTGAGTCAGCTCTGGGGTCCGAGGAGACCCCCAGGGTAAGTGTGTGCGTGTCCTAGCCTGGGTTGTTTGATGGCATCTGAAGTGTGACTTCAGGATTGAAAGGCTCTGTTACATTATGTACATTACTGAACTTACAGACTCACCGAAATGTATTCTTTTCTTTATCCTTAATGCCTTCTTCTATTGCCATGTCTGTTCAATTCATGTATTATATATGCCTACTTGCATGCATTTTAGATACTGATGGAACTACAGTAATAATGAAGAGGCAAATCGCAAAAGCTGCTGAAGAGGCAATATACAGTGGTCCTGGTTTGTGTGCTACATTTCCAGAAACAAAATACAACACGGTTAGTCCTCTCCCTGGGTTTACATTTTTTAAATTGGGGTACAGTTTGCATGTGTAAGCACAGGCCTTTCCTGAGGTCCAGGCCCAGCAGGTATGTGGCCCTGGGGCCACAGAATTTTCAAGGAGCCTTTCCCCTGCCCAGACAAGTAGTAAAGTCCTGTTAGCTCCAGGGAGTCCAACAGCAGGACAATTCCAGAAGAAGGGAAGAGGACTATAATTTCTGAGTCATCTACTCATTTAAGTCTGGGGCAGGGCTGCTTACGTGTGGAGGGAATGCCTCTCTTCTTCTCTCCTGGCTCCCAGGGCCTCTCCAGGGCAAGTGGTGTTTTCTTACCTAGTCACACACCTGGTGAGAAGGAGACCCCTGCTGGGCCTTTTGGGGGGCCAGCTGGGGTGTGAGAGTCAGCCAACTCCGATGTTCCACATACACCTCCCACAACTCAAAGGAACTCGGCAAAAACTCCCTTGCAGATCTTCAAGACAGGGTGTTAACAGGCAGCCAGAGCAACAGGAAAGTGCCCTGAATTTGTACTCAGCGTGCGAGTATGTTCCAGCCCCAGCCCCCAAGCCCAGGCCGGACCCCACTCAAAACACCCCAAGGAAGCTATGTGCGCTCACTCGCCAGTCCACAGAACCAAGTCTTTCGGGGACTAGGCCTGAATCCTACTGCAAATTACCACTGATCATTTCCCCAAATTCTGATTGTATCAAACTCAGACTAGGGAGACATTCTTCCCAGTTCAGTATAGATTATGCAAAAAATTAAGGAACGTTCTTGCCTAATGTCTCCCAAGATTGCTGTTTAGAGAGAAAGACATATCTTCCAACCAAAGCTTTTTTTAAAAAAACAAACTAGCTGCTCAAAATGGGCAATGTGTTATATAATGGCAATGACAGATTATCCCTTATTTCACAAAACATTAACGTAACAACAGTATAAAATCAAATTTTGGAGGAATCTTCTCAAATATTAACAGTGGTGGTGATATTTGTAACTTAATGACAAATGTTTAAGAGACTGTAAATTAAGTACTCTGAAGTCTTTTTTAAATTTTATTGATTTGAGAGAGAGAGAGAGACATACAGAGAAACATAGATTTGTTATTCTACTTACTTATGCAATTATTGGTTTCTTCTTGTATGTGTCTTGACCAGAGGTCAAACTTGCAACCTTGGAATATTGGGATGGTGTTCTAACTAACTGAGCTACCAGGCCAGGGCAATACTCTGAACTCTTACAATAAACTTATTTTTATTGAGAAGTATAGTAAATAAAAGAAACTTACAAGAAAAGAGATTTGTACACTGTTTCAATAAAGGAGGCACTTTATCTGATTTCAGTTGTTACGTCCCTGTGCTCTTGTTCTGTAGAATCAACTCCTTTTATTTACAATTATTTTAAGAATTATACACACAAAATTGCTAAAGAATATTTGTTTTCTGAGCAAAACAAAAGAGCCATTCAAACAATTTCAAGCAATTTTAAATATATGTAAAATCTATTCAACCTTTCAAAGAGCATTATTTAATGTTATAGTTGCTATTGCTAATAGTAAGTTTTAAATATTCTGTGCAACTTGAATCAGTCAAGACTTTAGAGTCCACAAATGCTTATTTCTATCAGAGTACTTTTTCAACCTCTTCTTCCCACAAACCCTTAACTCTGAAAGAGAAGGCTCATCTTTCAGATAGGTTCTCCCCCAAAATAGAGTAAAAGAAACTAAAGGGAAAAAAAAGTCAGTTTTGAAATTAACAAGACTTGGCCCATCTCTGAAAAATCACACACAGCCTGCCCAGGCCCCCTTCACATCCCCAGTGTGGGAGCTGACTCGCACAGGTGTCCCCTGAACCATCCTGGACACCTCATGAAGGATAATTAATGGCCACCTCAGTCAGATACCCTCAAGTCACCACAAAAAGAAATCTACACCCTCCTAAAAATCTTTGTCCAAATTGGTCTGGACAGAGAATTATCCCCACCCCACATCCAGCCAGCCCCGCCTTCAGGCCAGCCTGCCCCCACCCCCCAGAGCTTGCAAACTGGGCTGGCCATCAGGGCTTTTGTAACTCAAAAAAAAAAAAAGAATCAAAAACTCTCACTTTAATCTCTATAGAAATATGAATGTTCCTGTCTGTGTGCTTAACTGGAGTCAATGTATTTACTATTGAAGATTTCGACCAAAGAAGTATGAAAGCCACCACCCTCGGGAAACCTGAGTGGAGTCGCCCCACACACAACCTTCGGGTTCTCAAAGACTGGCCCTCTAGCACCCCGTGCTGACGGCACAGTGGGCAGGCTGCTGCTCGGCTCTGAGACCTGAGCGCCTGTGTCCTTCTGAAGGAGACACGAAGTGACCTCCCTCATCAGGGACAAGCAAGGTGGCTGTGACACTCATCCCCCCAACAAGAAGTCAGAGGCCATTGCCGTTTCCAAACCTAAGCCACAGTGCAGGTCAGAATGAGAGGCTGTGTTTGCAAAGAAGTTTATACATTAGAAACGTGGATAAGTTCTAGCCAGTATCCAGGTAGTACTGATGCCCAAAGATGAGAAATCGCAGGCAAATCAGGCAAAACCTTCTCACAAGAGAACAGGACAAGCTGGTCCAATAGTACGTGAGCTGCAGAGTTAGTGAGAAGCTGCCTTTTCATCCCATCTGGGAAACCACCCACTAACCAACCCAACTTCTTAACATTCTGACACTGATTTCAATACACTGGATTATTCCTAAAACAGAAATGTTAGAGTCGCTCATTCACAGGACGATTTGCCCAAAGCACAAAACAGTGGTACAGGTTTGTCTCAAGAAACAAAATAAATCGCAGAGTGAGATACCAGGGCAGCATTACAATAGAAATTTAAAATAGCGTCTGGTTCCTTCCACCTGCCAAAACATTACTACTTAGCTGAAAGACAGTCTTCCTTCAAAATATCTTTTTATACTGCCGATTGTGAAAATATTCTTTCAGCAAACATTTGTTGAGTGCTAATTCTGGAACCGCATACACAGCAGTGAACAAAGCACAGTCTACTGGAACAGTGTCTTCTTTCTGTGCAAATACATATATCTCATTAAGATAACAGTATGAAAAATTCCATCCAGATAGTTTTCACTTTTAACAATAAAGCTTTTCCTAGAAGATCAAATGTCCCTGGAAAATGCCATTTTTATTGGCGACCAAATATTCCATAAAGAATGGTATCATGATTTCCCAAAAGACCCTCCTAAATGCTTACCACCAGATAAAAATATAAAAGAGAGACATAGTTAAATATAACATGTTAGACCTACATTTAGGGCCTCAAAAATTCAATAAATAATAAAGGAAAACAGAACTCACACTCCGGCAGGGTGCACCCACACAGCCACACATCCCCCGTGCCACCGTGTAAGGCCTAATTTCTGAGTCTCCCTTACTTTATAGGCCCCACTACCTCTTTGATCTAAGAGAACATTGTCTGCACAGAACAATTTCAATTTCCCTTCTTTTCAGGAAAGGAAATGTTTGCACTTCAAAGGATTCTTTGAAGAGCAGCCCTGCCATCCTGGCCTGACCAGGTTAGGAGCCCCTGGCCACAGCGGGGGGTACAGGAGCTGGGCGGCTGCCCACCCCAGCACTCTCAAGGCCAGCTCCTTCAAGGGGAGGGTCTGGGGCAGGGGAAGAAAAAACAAACACATGGAGTATACTTGAGGCTTTTGATCATGACCTTCAGAAGTCCCTTTTCACACACAATTCATTCCCAACTCAGGGAAACTGAGGTACGGAAGATAGGGAGCAGTGGACAATGCCACGGTAGCCCCTACGAACAAAATCATTCCCAAAACCAGACTCGCTGAGTGTCTAAGACCCCTTCTGGACCAGGAAGAAATGGAGTCCCCCTCAGTTATTGTAGGTGATGACAAAGGGGATGACCTTGATACATGAAAGGCAGAGGAAGAGCCATACTTCAAACACAGTTCTGGAACCATCCCCTAAGAAACTTTTAGCAGATAGTCACCAACAGAAACCAAAATTCACAACTAAGAATTTCACCTCTTCTTTCTCCACTGGCCCTCTAGTAGGGGGCCCGCAGGGTCAACAAAAGTAGCATTAAATAACCAGGAGGTATTTGCCAAGAGCCAGCACTGTTCCTTCCAACCAAGTCCCTATGCCCATCATGGCCCACTGCTGAGTCTAGAAACTCAGGGGTATAGAGCAGATAAGAGAGGATCTGCAACACTTTTTCTCAGCTCTTGAACAAGTCCTAGGTATTTAATAATGATCTCCACCCTTCCCCACTCCAAGTGGTTCAGTTCGCCTGCTCAGGTTGGCAGCTGCTTGAGTGGTGGGCAGGAGGCAGGAAGGTTGGCTCCAGGCAGGAGCCTACTCTCTCCTCCCCACAGCCCGGGATTGGCTCCGGGCTGCTGCCTAGGTGTGTGGGTGCAGGTTCCAGTGACCAGGTCACCCTGAGCTGGAGTCTTCCAGCACCTCTCACAAGCCCTCCACCTGGCATGGCACTGAACCTTTGTATTAAAATTGTGAGTGCTTTATCTTTTTTCCTTGTTTTACTTTTCTGTATTTTCCAAAATTTTTTATGATGTGCATTCTAAGTTTTAGAAACAGTTTTGCTTAGTAGATAGAAAACTTGACCATAGTTCATTCCTTAGAAAGATCTACTCCCACAAAAAAACAAATTTTATATATGGCAGTAAAAAACATTATTTGAACTCAAAGTGGAGTATGGATGGTGGGCTAGACAACAACGCTGACTCAATGTTAAATTTCCTGATTTTGGCCCTGGCTAGTGTGGCTCAGTGGATTGAGCACCAGCCTGTGAACCAAAAGCCTGCTGGTTCAATTCCCTGTCAGGGCACATGCCAGGGCTGCGGGCCTGGTCCCTGGTTGGGGGCGAGCAGGAAGCAACCACCTGATGTTTCTCTCCCTCTCTTTCTCCCTCTCTTCCCCTCTCTGTCAAAATAAATAAATAAAATCTTTAAAAATTTTTCCTGGTTTTGATAAGAAAAATCAAGCAAGAGAGCATCCTTGTTCTTAGAGACAGTGAAGTATGTCCAAGTAAATAAAAAAGATGTCTTCAACTTACCTTCAAATGGCTCAGGAAAAAAAACGCATGTACACTTACATGTGTAGGTAGATCGATCAATTAAGCAATGGAAAGAAAGAAGGAAGGGAGCAAAGTGTGAAAAACTAGTGAATTGAGAAAAAGGTCCATAGGAATTCCTTGTACTACTTTTGCAATTTTTAAGTCTGAAATGTTATCCAAAAGAAAGTTGAAAGAGCGTTTCTCCCAAGTGCCTGAGATGACCTCTGAAAATGGTTCATTATTCACTCGACCCAGAAAATCCCACAGAATCATGCAAATCGAGAGGTTCAGATCTTCACGTTCACTTTAAGAACACTCCTGAAACTGCCCAGGCCGTCAGGGGTACGTGCATCTGCAGATCCGCCAAGTACCTGAAGGATGTCACTTTACAGAAGCAACGTGTACCATTCTGTCATTACAATGGTGGATTTGGTAGGTGTGCCCAGGCCAAACAGTGGGGCTGGACACCGGGTTGGTGGCCCAAAACAAGTGCTGAATTTTTGGTAAAAGTGCAGAGAGCACTGCTGAACTTAAGGTTTAGTTGTAGGTTCTCTGGTCATTGAGCACATCCAGGTGAACAAAGTTTCCAAGATATGGAGCAGAATGCACAGAGCTCACAGGTGGAATAACCCACCCTCACACGAGCTCTCCCTGCCACACTGAGATGATCCTGCTGAAGAAGAGGATGGTTCCTAGACCAGAAGAGGCGATTGCACAGAAGAAGATATCCCAGAAGAAGCGGAAGTAACACTTATGGCTCAGGAGTAAATTCAGCATAACATAAATGCTAATAAATTTTTTTAAAAAAAGAAACGAAAACTAAAAGAGAAAAGGACAGCACGAAAGGGGCGGGGGAGTGTTCCCCACTTATCTGTCAGCACCTGCACTGCACCTGGGCCTGTGCGGACTCACCCCAGGACACAGATGGCCCTAGCACTCTGAGGGTGTCAAAGAAGTGTTTCCCAAGGAAGGAGGCACTTCAGCATCTCACCACACTACAGCAAAAAGGAGGTCTGGGGGCAGGACCACTCCCACCGCTGGGCCTGAGAAGGATGGAGTACAGCCTGGAAGTGAATTTTCCCCATAGATAGAGTCCAGTCCCCACGAGACCACCTGCACAGGGATGTCCCCAGGTGGAGATGACTGGGTGTAGACAAAAGGAACAGGGCTCACCTGTGGCCTAGGCAGGAAGTCCCTCCATTTAGCACCACCCTGGGGACGTGAATGCCAAACCATTGACCAAAAAAGGAGGCAGCCCAGCCTCTGTCACACATGCCAGCACCGGGCTGTGGCTACCACCCAGCACCGCTGTCCCAGGGACACTAGTGCCAGCTGTACTTAGGGTTCTGCTGCTGAGGCTTAGTGAGGAAAGACCTTCATTCAAAGATCACAGAGAGAAATTTGGGCAAACAGAGGGGAAAAGCAGGGCATTGTCCAGTGGCAGAGTAGCCGGCCCCTGTACCTCCAGGACTCAGAAACAGAGGGGCATGGGGGCGAGCCTCTTCAGGTTCTTGTGCTGAAACCTCAGTGCCTGGCCCCGCCTCATGCACCTGGCATGCAGAACACAGTCCCAAGGAGGCCTGGGCCCCAGGTGATTCTGACGCCCACGGCCCTACAACACACTTGGTGGGTGGGTGGGTGGGACTCAGGTGAAGCCGCCAGGTTCAGCTCCTTTCTCTGCCATTCACTACCTACCTGTGTGGCTCCATTTCCCCATCAGTCAAAACAGCAATGCCAACCTCTCAGCAGTGGTGAGGATTAAATGGAAATATATGAAGTGCCAAGTACTCAGTGAGTCTAAGTCTGTGCTTGTGATTCTTGATCTCACCCAGCCCAGGACGCTCCCTCCCTTTCCATTTGTGTACCAGACTCTGGTTAATGGTCCTTGGTAGGCAGATCAAAAGATATGAGACACAGAACATGTGCATACCAACCTTATAAGATCAACTCCAGCATCTTCGTCACAGGTAGGAAGAAGGTAACAGAACAGTGTGGAGAAACACCAGTGAGACAAGGTTTTGTTCCCCTCCCTTCTCACTGCTGCTCAGGGGAACCTCCACCCCCCACCCAAAGGCATTAGACGACTGGACATGTCTACCTCCAGGAAGAGGGAATCAAGTGGAAAACAGAGAGCTGGGTAACTCAGGGTAACTTAGACAAAATGGTTGGGGTCCAGGATGACTATGATGAAGGCAGACACCTCCCAAACACACACACACACACACACACACTTTCCCACACACACACACAGATAAGCACTAAGAATGGGGCTGTGAGCTCTGCTTGGCGGAGGTTCAAGAGGCCCAACCCAAGATGCCTGGATCTGAGACCTAAGGGGACCTGTCCCCCACACCCAGGGAAGCACCTGGTTCTAAAGAGAGAGTGGCTTCAAGGTCGTGCAAGCAGTCAAAGCCAGCATAGTCCCAGAATCTGTGGCTCTTCCCCAGTGTTCCCTTCTCCATCGAGGCAAAAAGGCCACAAAATGCCCTCCTTGACCTCAACTGTGAAAGATCATTAGTAAAGAGAGCCTTCCAGGTCTACAGGGGACAATGATACAAGAACTAGGGCCACACCCATGGATCCTGGACCAGAATCGGCAGACGCTGATGAAGCTTGACGTGCCCACAACACCTCGGCACTACTCTGCCCCTACAACACAGACACAAGTCCAAGCAATTGGGACCACACTTTAACACTGGCAGAATGGGAAGGCAGGGTAAAGTTGTCATAAAAATGATTTCTCTCCATACCTAAGTCAAAGAACTGAGCTCTCTTTCCAGTATAACAAGCTAACATTTATATCAAGCACTCAGTTGGTGCCAGAAGTTGTTAAGTGTGTTTACCTCATTCAAATCCTCTTACTCCTACAAGGAAAACACTAGAAGCCAATTGTCATGCAAGCAATAAGGAAAAGAACTTCTCTGTGGCTCTGAGAGATATCTTAGAACAGGCATTCATCCCACCAGTGGAGCCCAGCCTGGGACCACCAGGACGGGTGAGCCTTATGCCAGATCTATGCTTGTGTCCAGAAATGTCATTCCTACTGCATGTGTTCCTGGGATGAACAAACCCTGAGCAATTTTTGGGGGGTGGTTAGGAGGGGGCATGGCATCTCCCCTAAACCCGCCATGTGTGGTTCCATGAGTGGCTCAGGATGGCCACACCAAGCAGAGGCTGCCCCCCTGCAGCTCAGACTCCGCACTGAAGGTCTCTACAATGTGGGGCTCATTGTGCGTGGAGCCTGCAGGGAGTGCAGGATGCATGCCTAAACAAGCAAAACATATGCGGTTGTTCTCACGGTCAAGAACCCAACTGACTGAATCTTATGAAAAAAGCACTACAGTAGGAATATGGAATGTTAAGGAAACAAAACTATCTGTCCCCTCCCTACAGCAAAAGGGAGAAAAAATCCACCCAGGAACAAGGAAGAGATGATGCACAGTCCTACTCAGGGAAATTAGGCTACTCCTCCCACCTCCATGCAAGTCCCCCTCTTCACAGCCTTGAAAGGTTTCCTGAGCTGGACTTCCATTTGCCACCATCAGAATAGCAGGCTGGCAACAAAAAGAACTTACTTCATGAAAGGAATCTAAATGCATTGATTTTAATCCCTTTATTCTTTCACAGCATCCTATGGACTTCACGTTCAATAGCTTCACTACTGTGAGGCTGAGAGGGAAGGCTTCCCCAATCTACAGACCGAGCAGGTCTACCAGGTTTGGAAGGTCTCAAGGAGACAGCAGTAAAGCCTAAGGTTGTGCTGTTCTGAGTGCAGACCCCTCCTGCCCTCAGCTCCTAGAACTGCCCTTGTCCCGGGGCAGCTTATCTCAGGTACACTGAAGCAGTGAGGGCCTCTTCCCTCATCACAGAGCTCTCACTCCAGGCGTTGCAGCACATGCACATCTGCTAGTAACAATAACCAGAGGAAGAGCCAAATGAAGGACAGTGGATGTGGTCGGATGGGAGCCTTATGCCAGAATCTATGCTAATGTCCAGAAATGTCATTTCTACAGCCTATGCTCCTGGGACGAACAAATCCTGAGCGACATGTGATGTAAATTCTTCACCCACAGCTTGGCCAATACCAGGTGTCCAAAGAAGCACCTTCAGAGCAAAATGAACATATTTAGTTGTCCACCAAATTGTTTAACCAACTTGCTGCTTGACCTTCCAGCAGATTCCCAGGTGGCAAACACACTAACCTTTCCATGATAAATTATAATTCCCTTTGAACTGCAGTAGTCTTCTCAAAGCTGCTTTGGAGTAGAGATGGGGGAGTAGGGTGAAGGCAGGGAGGATTACAGAGAAAAAGAAAGAGTATTCCTATAGTTGACAGGGCTGAGAGTCTGCCACTGAAGATCCTACTACCATATCCTTGACTAGAAGACACCTAAAGCTTTGGGGTAGACGGAACCTTGGCCTGGGATCCAATGCCCATTTCCTAAGGCCCAAGAAACCCTGGACGGTAGACATCTTGAGGGCCCAGGAATGAAAAACCGAGTACACCCATGACTTCAGAATCCCAAGTGGCAGAGAGTCTCCATCATGACAACAGGACAAACCCAGGGCCAAGCTGCCCACGGAAGGGAGGCAGAGGAGCCCAGGGAGGCCACAGGCACCGAGACACCCTCTGACCCGTCAGGTGTGAGGAAGCATGAAAGCCAGGTGAGAAGAAAGATGCCATCAATCTAGGACAGGTGGCTACCAGGCAGTCATGAACCTAGGAAGGACCCTCAGGAGGGTACATCGCTTTCAGCTCTGTCTCTTGAGTATGTAAGTGGCAGCTGGACTTACGTCCTTCCCCATCTGCTCTTTCCTCAGCTTCCCCCATCTCACTAATGTGGTACCTAGACTCCTCTTGGAATCACAGGGGGCCCCGTTCACACTTCACACTGACTGCACTGGCCAATCCTGTTGAGTCTATCTTCAAAATCTAAAAGGGAGAATTCAACCTCCTGACATCTCGACCATGTCCCAGTGCAAGCTGCCCTCATTTTCCACCAAAATTACTTATGGCCACTTTCTCCTGTGCAGAAATAGCCTGGACTAAGGGTTTATTTCAGAATTAGTTACAAGCTCTAAACTGGTCTCCTACTTCCATGACTGCCCCTCCCCCTCATCTCTTCTCTACACAGGGCTGCAAGTCATCACAAGAGCCTCTGATGGTCCTCCACCCTCACTCAAAGTAAAAGCAAAGGCCTTGTGGCCTCTGGCACCCACAGTGGTCCTCACACCACAGTGGTAGATGGCCCCCTGGCCTGAAGGGGCCAACCACACAGTAAAACATTAGGGTCCTACCACAGGTCCCACTTGGTGCGAGGACCAACAGCCAGGTAGAATGATGGACATCTCAGAAAGCACCTCTGGCTCAGACAACTCCAGGGTTAGAGGAAAATATTTATCTTCATAACAAAAGTATACTTATGTCTGTTCTAAATCTTTATCTGGGATTAATAAACCAATGCCTCCTAATGTTTAGTTAGCAACGAAAAGGGATTAGGCACCGTTTGACAATCAGATATGGAGTCACTGTTAGCCATGACAGTTATATCAAGGGGCAATATGCTCAGCACTGAGGTTATGAGCTATAACAGAAACAACTTTTGGAGTGACCAAAACCACAGGTGTGGACACTTGGACAAGGATACCACATGGACACTAATATGAGTGGGACTACCACCCATTGTGGGCTATAAGAACTTAGAGCTCTGACCATCCCGCACTTGAGTTTGGCTGTACCGTGGGTCATGCTTGGAGCCCAATGGGACTTCCACTCCACCAGACACATGCTGCCACTGTAGCTGCCCGGCTTGAGGAGGACGCCCACCTTGCCATCCCTGGAGGCTACCGGTAATCTGGACTTGGAGCTCTATCCCCAGAAGGTCCCCCTTTCTTCATGCAACCTGTGTGTAACTCCACTGGCTTATTGGGGAGGTTCCCCGTATTAAACCTGGCATCGTGGAAAGACACAATGTGTGTGAGTGACTCCCTCCAGGGTGGCTCCCTTGTTCACAACAGGGATCAATTCAATTAGACATAACGCTGGGCCCTCCAACATTGTTACATATTTTTACAGGCCTTAGGAGAAAGAAAGTAGACTGGAACAATCAATAAAAGATGTATTTAATTCCATCAAGGAATGGAAACTTCTACCAAATGTAACTAGAATTCAAACTCCCAAGGTCAGCAATCTTGTCCTTTAAGCCTTTTTTTTCCTCCTCTAAAGCAAATAATTATAATACCTAAGAGTACCCACGTGGCTCAAATCCAGACTCCAACAAGTGAGTACATTTCTGATCTCTATGAAGGCTTGTCCTATTTGTTTAGGCAAACTCCTTTGACATCCTTTAAATTTTATGTATCACAATTAAGCATAATCTTCATATGCTAAACATTTAAAAACTATTTTAATCCATTGTTGACGTTCTCCCCTAAATTTCTATTCTGATTGGGTGACTTAAACAAGGCCTTTTGTATTAAATACAGAGGGTGTATTCACTTAAAAATAATAATTTCCACCAAGACCAGCTAAAGAATCAGGGATATAACTGTGCCACGGTTTCTTATTATTTGAATCAAACATAAAAGGCAAGAAATGTTAAGGCAAATAGTGAATAAAGTATAATTCACATTAAACATAATTAGGAACTCAGTCAAAGAACAACATACACAGTACTACTGGGTCAAATTTTTAAGAGCACATTTTTGGGACACACACCTGGGGCTGAAACCCCAACCTTTCCTCTTCTAACTAAATCTGTAATAAATTCAACTCCAGGTTATTTCCACATGGGAGCCGGTCCTGCTTATACCCCCGGCGTTACACCCACTAAAAACGGGAAAGAGCTACAAGCGCACCACAGAAGTACCACAGCACGACTGCACTGTGTACAGACGGGTTCTGGAAAGGCTGCCTTACCTGACAGCCTGGGAAGGTCCCACTACGCAGCAAGCACCACGCTGAGAAGACTTGGTCGCCGCTATGATGAAGGCAGAAATTGCTTCCCCTCCAAACCACGATGCTTGAGAAACTCAGCCTTTTCAGGCCAAGCCAGGTCCCAAGAAAGCCCACCCAGGCGAGACTTCACCGAAAAAAAATTGCCCCGGGGCCCTAGGTAAGGGCGTAGACAGGCGAGGGCGCGTCAGGGAAATCCTGGGGAGAAGAACGGTGGGCGCGGCGGCCGGCGTGCGCGGGTGCGCGGCGCTTTCCCCAGCCCGCCACCTGCCGCGGGACCCCTGTCCGGACGCCCGCGGAGGAGGACAGGACTTGGACCTCGTGGCAGGGTGCGGTGCCGTGCCCCGCGCCGCGTCCGGGAAGTTCGCCGGGTGCTCCCGCCGGCCTGTGCCCTCTCCCCGCCCCCTACCCATAGACCACCGGGGAGGGTCGCCGCGCTGCGCGAGTCCGCGGCCGGACCCGAGGCACCAGGTGGCCCACTACCCCTCACTCGGTGTTGCATCATGCAGCACGCTGCGCCTTGTGGTACAAAATGGACTCCGGTGGCGGGAACGCCGCGTGGGCACCAACCGCGCATCGCCTGGCGGCGCTACCCTCGCCACTCGGAAAATGTCAGCACCCCCGCGCAGGGACCCGCGCCTCCCTCCCACGACTCCACGAGATCCCGGGGTTCTCTCCAAGGTGATCGGATCCAGGAGCTGCCCTGGCGTGGCAGGGCCGGACACTCACCGAGCCGGCGGGCGGCGGGGATGCAGGCAGGACCGTAGCTGGATGGACCGAAGCGCGGACGGAAGCGCGCGGAGAGTGGAGTGGGACTGCCGTTAGTGGATGCCGGTGGCCCCGCCCGCGCGTGGACAGCTTACACCTGCCTGTACCGGTGGAATGAAGGGTGGCTGGCGGGAGCAGGATCCGCGCCTGGTTTTATCAGCCGCTGTCGCGTCACAACGGTGCACCAATGGGAAGCGCGTGGCTGTGGCACCAATCAACGTGGGATTTCCCTGCGGGCAGTGCCTGTTCACCCGGTTGCTATTTCTCTGCCTCTCAGAGCTGGTGGCGATGGCGGGACTGCATCCCAGGGCATGGACCTTGCCAAGCTCACTGGCACTGGTTTTCCTCCTCTAAAAGTAAAAGATCCTGGAGGCACTTCAATGCTTTTAAAAAATTATTATACATCTTCGTTTCTTTTATTTTATTGCTATGCCCTTGCTTTTTGTAGAGAACGTCCTGGGCCATTGTCAGGAAAGGTTTCAAACCCTCCATCTGCTGGTGCCCCTGGCAGGTGCACTAGCACACCTAGCCAAAGGGCTAGTCCAGCGGTGTCCTTCCAGAGGCACTCTCCCAGAGATGGCACATATTTGAGCACCACTCCCACCCTACTCAACTCGCCAGGTACCTCTTTGTTGTCTCTCTCTGCTCCAGTAAACCAAGCAAGGACCATCATCTATAGTGATCCAGTAATCTGTGACAGGAAAGATGAACTGTCCAGATTCACCCTGCCGGCCTTCTGACTTTGTAGGAAAACTGGAAACCGATTTGTCCGTGTCCGTGGCCTGCACATCCTCTCCACACCTTGTACCTGTCCAAATCCTTGGTCAATAATTGGGATGCATTGTCAGCCACCACTCATGACACCCTCTTGGCATCACACTAGCAACTTATACAGCATATGACCCCACGTACTAGCTTGGGAAAAGGTTTTAATGAAGGGAAAAAAGGGACTAATATTTGTAAAGCACATTGAACTGTGCTTGGCATCGTAATAAGCAACTATAAATGCCTTGTTTTAAAATAATACATTCTAGTTTCAATTGTGCAGTGGTGAAATGATGCTTCCAAACGTCACTGAGGCAGCCTACCTTGCTGAGGCTTTTCCTGAACCCCACACAGCCTCCCTCACCTACGGGTGCTGCCATCAAAGGATGTCCCCTTCACATCCAGTTCAACTCAAGGACTGGCTCCTTTGCCTTTGGCACCAGATCTGGGTTTCATTCCGACCCCTACAACTTTGTTCACTGTGTGTGGTCTTCTGCAACCTATTTCACTTGTGCTTGGAAGTCACATACCTCATAAGAATTTTTAAATTATATTTTATTGATTATGCTATTACAGTTGTATCAATTTTCCCCCATTACACCCCTCCACCCAGCACCACCCACTCCCTCAGGCAAACCCCACACCATTATTCATGTCCATAGGTCATGCGTATAAGTTCTTTGGCTACTCCATTTCCTATACTGTACTTTACATCCTCATGGCTATTCTGTAACTACCTATTTGTACTTTTTAATCCCCTCATCTCTTCATCCATTCCCCTACATCCCCCTCTCATCTGGCAGCCATCCAAATGCTCTCCATATCCATGATTCTATCTCTCTTCTTGTTTGCTTAGTTTGTTTTTTTAGATTCAATTGTTGATAGATATGTTTATTGCTATTTTATTGTTCACAGTTTTGATCTTATTCTGTTTCTTAAGTAAATCCTTTTAATATTTCATATAATAATCATTTGGTGATAATGAACTCCTTTAGTTTTTTCTTGTCTGGAAAGCTCTTTCTACCCTTCCATTCTAAATGATACCTTTGTTGGGTAGAGCAATCTTAGCTGTAGATCCCTGCTTTTTGTGACTTTGAATATTTCTTGCCAATCCCCTCTGGTTTGCAAAGTTTCTTTTGAGAAATCAGCTGATAATCTTATGGAGATGCACCTATAGGTAACTAACTACTTTGCTCTTGCTGCTTTTAAGATTCTGTTTTCATCTTGAACTTTTGACATTTTAATTATGATGTGTCTTGGAGTAGGCTTTCTTGCATCTATTTTGTTTGGGACTCTGTGTTTCCTGAACTTGTATGTCTATTTCCTTTCATTATTTTTTCAAATAGCTTTCCAATTTCTTGCTCTCTCTCTTCTCCTTCTGGCATGCCTATGATGTGACTGTTGGAATACTTAAAGTTGTCCCAGAGGCTGCTTACACTTTCCTCATTTTTTTGGATTCTTTTTTCTTCTTACTATTCTGATTGATTGTTTTTTGCTTCCTTATGTTCCAAATCATTGATTTGATTCTCTGCTTCATCAACACCAGTCCTTGCAGCTGACTGGCCTGGGTAAATCTTCCCACTGACCTACCAACAGCAATCAAGGCTCAACTACAATATGAGAGTATACTCAGCCCACACAAAGGACACACCCTGAGTACCTAGTTTGGGTGATAGGGGAGGCAGTGCCACTGGACCCTACAAGACACCTATTACATTAAGCCACACTACCAAGACAGGGAGTCATAAAAGCTGTACCTAATACATAGAAACAAACACAGGGAGGCTGCCAAAATGAGGAGACCCCAAGGAACACGGCCCAAATGAAAGAACAGGTCAAAACTCCAGAAAAAGAGCTAAACAAAATGGAGATAAGCAATCCACCAATGCAGAGTTCAATACACTGTTTTTAAGGATGCTCAAGGAACTTAGGGAGGATCTCAACAGCATAAAAAAGATCCAGTCAGAAACAAAGGATACACTAATTGAAGTAAAGAACAGTTTACAGGGAAACAACAGAAGAGTGGATGAAACCTCTATATTCTTATCATAAGGCTATCCTTTAGTGTTTGAAATATAACTATGGAGTAAAAAACCTCTTGGCAATAAATAGAATAAATAGTAGATTGTAGAGTTGCTCTGTTTGAGTGACACAGAGAGGAAACATAGAGTTAATATTTGTAAATTCTGAGAGCAAGTTTTCCAGGCCCTAATAGCAATACGAGTGGAACTTAAGAAAGGGATTTTTAACATTGTGCTCAGGTTAGCAATCCCATCCAGCAGGTTTCATCTTCAGAAAGACAACAGGAGACCCTCCATGACAAGGCCCATAAGCAAGCAACTTCCCATCAAAAAAGATTCAGTGTCAACTAGGAAAAAGCACTATGTTTGAGGGCTCTGCAAACTGTTAGAGAAAAAGCTGAAAACTTGGTTGAATATTTTAAGTAAAGCTAAATTTTAGCTAGGTTAAGATTCATATTACAGGTCCAGAGTTATAGGCAACCTTGATTAGAATCAAAAAACAATTGAGCCAAGATTCCAAAGAAGATCAAGGAATGAAGATACTAGACTTAAAGCCTCAGAGGGCACCATCTAAAGTTGAGATTGTTGGACAAAGTCACAGCCTGGCACATTAGGTAATATAGAAAATTCACAGAATCAGTCATACAGATGTTGTTTTGAACTCTATATTTTATGTCAGCTGCTGGCCTAAGGAAATTGTGTTTGTCACCTCTTAGCCTCAGCTAGAAAGAATTTTACTACCTGTCAGGTGGGTATAAACTTCGTAGTGAGAATGAAAAAAATTCAGTAAAAATCAAGCTGGAAAAATATATACATAAGGCACTCACAAAAATTAAATCAAAATGGATTGAAACCTTAAAAACAGACCTGATACTGTAAAACTCTTAGAAGAAAACACAGACCAAAAACTCCTCAACACTGCTCTTCACAATGAGTTTTTGATATGACACAAAGCACAAACAACAAAAGACAAAAATCAACAAATGGGAGTATGTCAAACTTAAAAGCTTTTGCATGTCAAAAGAAACAATTAACAAAATGAAAATGCTACCATGCAATGGGAAAAACACTTTGCAAACCATATATCCAATAAGGGGTTAATACCCAAAATATATAAAGAATGCATTTCTCATAACAAAAACAAAATGAACAATCTGATTTTACAAATGGGCAAAACTAAATAGACATTACAAAGAAGATGTCCAAATGGCCACCAGGTACATGAAAAGATGCTCAACGTTACTAATCACCAGGGAAATGCAAATCAAAACAATGAAATATCACCTTATACCTGTTAGAATGGCTATTATCAAAAGAGACAAGAGAAAGCAAGTGCTGGTGAGGATGTGGAGAAAAGGGAACCCTGGTGCACTGTTGGTGGGATTGTAAATTGGTGCAGTCACTGTGGAAAACAGCATGAAGGTTACCTGAGAAATTAAAAGTAGAGCTACCATATGATCCAGCAATTCTACTTCTGGTTATTTACCTGAAGAAAATGAAAACACTAAGTTGAAAAGATATATGTACCCCTATCTCTTCACGGCAGCATTATTCATGATAGCCAAGATATGGAAACAACACATGTCCATCAACAGATAAATGGATAAAGATGTGGTACATACAAGGTCTGTGCACAAGGTATTCAGCCATGTACTATGAAAAATAGAGACATTTACTGAAGAAGACACAAGATACAAGAAACATTGTACATAAGACAATGATGCCTCAGTCCCCTTCAAAGTAGGCACCTTGGGACCTCACACAGTTCTCCCAATCGCCATCAGCTGACCCGTTGCATTTTCCTGAATCTTATTGACAGTCTGAAATCTCTTTCCTCTCAAAGGTGATGTTAGTTTTGGGAAAAGCCAGAAGTTGTAGGGCACCAAATTTGTGCTACTGGGGGGCTGAGTCACCTGAGTGATTTGATGTTTCACCAAAGACTCTGCATGAGACGTGATTCATGTGCAGACACATTGTCATGATGAAACTGCCAATCACCAGTTGCTCATAGCTGCAGCCTTCTGAATCATCCAAATAGTTTCCATGGAGGAACTTTCAAGCTTAATGTAAAATTTGGTGCAGATCCATTGTTCTATTCAGTCATTTTTAATGCAATGGCCGCACAGTACACATGCTCAGTCGACAGCATCTACCTTCCCCACTAACTGGTTCAGTGAAGTTGTCAGTGTTCATGCATATGCATTCCAGTCCACTCTCCTTAGCTGCCAGGTTATATTGGTGTCACACAAACCATTCTCATTATATTAACAATGGCCAGACTTTTTCAGGCAGACTTCATATAGTCAGCCCTCTATATTCATGGGTTCCGCATGCAAGGATTCACTCAACCAGGGATGAAAAATATTTGGGAAAAGAGTTACACTGTTGCTGACATGTACCACTATGTAGTTAGGCCTATGATGGTTGCACCTGTACTGAACATGTACAGATTTGTTTTTCTTGTCATTATTCCTTAAATAATATAACAGCTATTTATATAGCATTTACATTGTATTAGTTATTATAAATAATCTAAAGAAGATTTAAAAAATATGGAGGATGTATATAAGTTATATGTAAATACTATGCCATTTTATATAAGGAAGTTGGGCATCCTCAGATTTTGGTATCTGCAAGGGGAAGGGAGTAAGGGGGAGGACCTGAAACTGATCCCCTGTAGACACAGAAAGATGCCTGTATATACAACAGAATAATACTCAGTCATGAGAAAGCAGGACACCCTGATGTTTGTGACAACATGGATGAACCTTCAGCACATTATCCTAGGTGAGGTCAGTCAGACAGAGAAAGATGAGTACTGTATGTTATCGCTTATATGGCTTATATGTAGAATTTTAAAAGACCAAACTCATAAAAACAAGGAATAAAATAGTGGTTACCAGAGGATAGGGGTGGGAAGACAGGACAGGTATCCTTAAAGGATATACTCTTATGAGCAGTAAATAAACTCTAGAGTACAGTGAATATAGATAATAATAGTGTATTGTAATTATCAAGGTTGTTAAGAGACTAAAACTTAATTATTCTTCTAACTACTAAATAAGTATAATTATGTAATGTGATAGAGGT
Organism: Phyllostomus discolor; assembly: GCF_004126475.2. Classification (NCBI taxonomy): domain Eukaryota; kingdom Metazoa; phylum Chordata; class Mammalia; order Chiroptera; family Phyllostomidae; genus Phyllostomus; species Phyllostomus discolor. Next base: position 113,298,970 of record NC_040904.2, read on the forward strand.
GTTGATTATCACCTCTATCATGTAATGTATAAATGTATCAAATTAATCATATAATATGTTGTACATTTTAAATTTGCACAATGTTGCATGTCAAATGCATTTCAATAAAAAGAAGATATACAGATAGAGAATAAGCATGTGACAAGATACTTAACATCATTTGTTGTTAGGAAATTGCAAATTAAAATAATAATGACATACCAGTGCACACTTATTAAATAACTGAAATCCGAAACACTGACAACACCCAATGTCGGCAGGCATGTGACACTCTCACCTACTGCTGGAGAGAACGCAAAGTGGAACAGCAACTTTGGGGGGCAGTTTGGCAGTTTCTTACAGAACTACATATAGTCTAACCATATCAGTTCAGTAATCATGCTTGTCGGTATCTACCCAGATGAGTTGTGTCCAGACAAAAACTGCTCATATGACTGTTTACAGCAGCTTTATTTGTAGTTGCTACATTGGAAGCAACCAAGGTGCCCTTCAGTAGGTGAATAGATAAACTGTGGTATATCCAGACTACAGACTATTATTTGTTGGTAAAAACAAGAAATGAGCTATAAAGCCATGGAAAGATGTGGAGGAACTTTAAATGCATATTTGCTATATGACATTCTGGGGAAGGCAGAATTATGGAGACAGTAAAAAGATTAGTGGTTGCCAAGGTTTGTGGGGCAGGAGGAGATAGGAATGAACAAGTGAAACACAGGAGACTCTTAGGTCAGTGAAAATGATCTGATTGATACTGAGTGATGACTACGTGTCATACATTTGTCAAAACCCACAGAATGCCCAACACAAAGAGTGAACCCCATTGTAAACTAAGGAATTTAACTAATTACAATGAATCAAAATTGGCTCATCAATTTTAACTAATGTACCATACCAATTAAAGATGTTACTAAGGGAAACTGGGTGGCAGAAGGGAGCACAGGGAAACTGCACTTTTCCCTCCATATTTTTATATATACACTCTTTTAATAATCATTGCCATTCAGCAGGTCACAGGGCTACTCCATTTGCCGAAGTGTTTCAGGGCAGTAAATTGGATAGGGTAAGTGTGTGGGCTCTGGGGATGGGGAACGTGGGTTTAGTTCCTGCCTTTGCAACTTCTAAGCCACAAATACTTAGGCAAATTACTTCACTTTTCTCCCAGATTCACTGTCCTCATTTCTAAGATAGGGACTATAGGGTTTATGATGAGTACGCGACAACATCCATGTAAAGCCTGTGGCACCATATGCAGGACAGGGCAAAGGCCCAGAGGGTGTTCTTAGTGACAGATTTGTGGGGTCTCACCACATGCTAAGGTCATTTGCTTTACTTCTTCCATAATAAAGGATGTTCTTGTAATCAGACATTTTGGTCCTATATATATTATATATTATGTATTATGTATACTCAGGGTAGCAACACAAAAATATCCCTAAAAGGAGTTTCAATTTTTTTGCATACTTACCTCAATTTTCTACATTGAAAATTTATAATAAACTTAATAGATGGCATTAAAATCAGAGAACCATAGCCCCAAAATAACATAAATTAAAATTCTGTCCTCAATCCCATCCTCCTCCCCCAAAATCTGTATAGCCAAAGAACACCCATGTCTTCACCTTCAATTCCCACTCTCCCTTGGGGTTTTGTCAAGAAAGAAGCTCAGGCATAGCATGCAACCATTGACAAGGTTTTTAGGCCACTAGCACTAGTTAACCAGGATGTGAGCTTTGAAAAGGTGAAGATGCACTATCTTCCTTTTAAGCATTCAAAATAAATATACATAATAAGTGTGAGGAAGCCCAGCAATCTGTTTTTCCACGCTGTCTTGGTTTCCTTCAATGCTTTTGTCTTTAACATCACATTCTTTGAAAAGAAAATCTTTTGGGGCCCCAGGCCCCAGCTGAGCTGGAGCCACACGCATGGGTATGGTCTGTAGGCTGGTAGCCTAGCGTAGGCTGGTAGCCTAGCGTTGACCATGAGCTCTAACCAGAGCCCTGGCTGGAGTCACCTGAGTTGATTCTCTTCACTAACCTCCCCAGTTTAAATTTGCTTCAAATTTGAAGGCCAATGGTACACATATCTTAGTGGGTTTCCATGGTGTTGAAAGTATTTTATTAGTTTTTAACTAGTTTTCCATACATTTGGTATGTTCTTTAACATAAGAATGCCATATCCATTAACATTTAAATTTATGAAACACATAAGAACATTTTGTAATATGTAGTATGTTATGGACTGAATTGTGTTCTAAAATTCATATGTTGAAGCCCTAATTCCCACTAACTGAGAATGTGATTTTATTTGGAGAGAGGGCCTGTAAAGAGGTAATTAAATTAAATGAGGCCCTAATCCAATGTGACCCGTATCTTGATAAGCAAAGGAGATTAGGGCATAGACAAAGACACCAGGGGTGTGTAGGCACAGAAGAGAGACTGTGTGCATACACAGTAAGAAAACTATCATGTACAAGCCAAGAGGTAAGGTCTCAAAAAAACCTGAATCTGCCAAGACCTTAATCTTGGACTCTCAGCTTCCAGAACTGAGAGGAAATAAATCTCTGCTTTTTAAGCCCATAGTCTGTGGTGTTTTGTTATGGCAGCCCTAGTAAAGCAATATATGGTGGTAATCATATATAAAAGACTGGCCATCAGAGTTGAAAAAGACATGAGCTAACACCACCATAGCAAACCCCTGGTTCACAGAAGCAGAGGGGCACTGTGCTGTCTTAGGGTCTCAGGACCAAGCAGAGGCACAGGCAGGTCCTGGGATTGACAGTGCGGGACTCTTCCCACATAAGACTTCCCACATAAGAGGCCCCCATTCTTATTTAACGATGAGTTTCTATTACAGTGTTCCCCACAGTTGCTCTCCTCCCTCTGGGCTCATGTGCCCACATGGAAGATGGGAAAGCCTAGGTCAACCCCAGGTCAGCCTTGTCCATGTCATTTGCAATTTAGTAGCTGTGCTGCGAACAAGCAGTCCACTTCTCTCAACTGATGTGAACACAAAGCTATTAGCTTCAGAAGGTTGTCACTTACCACAGTGGAGTAGAAAAATGGACTTGTGTCATCAGAGAGACATGGGTGTGAATCTCGACTCCACCACTAGGCAACTGTGTGACCTTGATCAAGTTATGTAACCTCTTAGAGTCTCCATAAAAGAGTGCAAAAATATCTACCCTTGACTCAATGTTGCGAAGCTTCAGTGAGACACTGTGTGGAAGGAGGGGGTCAACAAAGCAGACTCCCTCCTGCCCTGCCTTTTTTCCTCTGCCCGCTTACTATTCCTTCCTCTTTCCCTCTGGTGGGAAGACAGGAAATCAAAGGAAGGGTACCCGGCCCCAGCATCCAGGTTTCTGACTCTATTCCATTGCCCTTTCTATTGAATACACCCATCTCACTCATCCAGGGAAGGCCTGTTTGCGAGACCCAAGGGCCCTGTGTGGTACCTGCACACAGCTCACCAGATCATCATCTTTTGTGGGGCTTAGTTGATTTCTACTGAGAAATTTGATTAGGCAGAAACTGTCTCTTTTTTTGGACTCCTAAAAAGGTGGCCACTTGGGCTATATGCCAGCTTTAGCCAAGCCTAGATAGAGTGGTTCTTGCACTCTGGCAATATTCATTATAGATAATCCTTTCTTGCTGCACTAAGATTTAAAAAAAAAAGAAAAAGAAGGTATGAGATCTCAGCTCACCGTTACTGGACAGGGTCTGGAACCAGAATGGGTCTGCCTTAGGCTTGCCAGTAGTATGTGGGTTCTTGACTTCATGTAGGAAAGATTTCATGACATGAGTTGAGGTGATTTTGAGAGTATATTTATAAAGCTGGGGCAGTGAAACAAAGGAAGGGCTTAAGATAGAAAAAGCAACAGAAGAGAGAAAGTCAGAGAAAAGGGGGCCTTGAAGACAGGTTCAGGGGTAAGCCTGGGAGGAGCTGCCACTGCCCAGTGCTCCCCTGGTTGCAAGTCTCATAAGGTCCCTTACTGTCTAGGAGAAACAGAGCAGAGATACAAGGCATGGGCATGCTCCAGCAAGAGAGCACTCCTTTTGTCCTTTGTCTTTAAGCTTTTTATCCTTCTTTGGCTGCAGACATCCTAGAGAAGGTCTCAAGGGAAGGTCTTAGCAGAATATTCATTAGTGTTTCAGGTGTGTCCTTCAATACATTGATTCATCAAAGTGTGCATATAAAGAGATCAAGGGTTAGTTTCTGATTAGTTTTATTTTTAAAGAACATCTTCAAGAATGTTATTGAAGAGGGATGGGGACTTAGGTTCTGTCCTAGGATGGTCTGGAACATGCAAACCCTTTGCTCCTAAGTGTCCTTGGTTAGGGAAGATAAAACCTTGTGATTCATTAGCTGACTGTAAATTGCTCAAATCATTTGGCCTTGTTTAATTCTTTTGTCTGTTTCCCTTATTCCACTCATCAAGAAATTTCCCTAGCTTCTTACTCTCCTGCCTCAATCTAAACTCCCCAGAAATTTCTACTTTGTTAAGCAAAAATACAACCTGTGTGCAAAGACATTTTAGGCTTCTAAACAGCTTGCCCATGTTCCTTAGCCATCCCATTCTTGCATTGAGTGATTCTGACCTCACAATCTTGGAACAAGGTCTCTTTATTTGCACCTCACACTGAGCACATCTCCTATGACAGTGGACAACAAGCCCAGTGCAGTGGCTGAGACTCAGAGAGTAGAGACAGAAATATCTTTGGGAATTCCAGCAGGTAATTGACCTCTCTGGGCCTGTTTCCTTATCTAAAAAAGGGGAAATCTAATGAGCTGTAAGAGTTTAGATAAAACTTGGAAAACCTCTCTCAGTGCCTGACACATAATAGTAATGACTCCATCAAGGCTACGTATCATTAATATTATTGTCATCAGTAATTTTCACCTGGTGCATGCTCTGCTGACAGAAGGAAATACCAGTGGAATACCTTCCTCAGTACCTAGTTATTTTAGTGTTTGACTACTAACAGGCTAGTGAAGGACAAAGAAAGCCACAGGGACAGTGCTTTTTATAAATTGCTTTTCACTGTGAAATGATGACAACCCCCACCCCAGGTTGATAAGTTGGTAGTATGGACAAAAAAGGGGTGCTGTAACAAGTTATAAATTCCTAACTGGGCAGGTTATGGTGAGTAGGAATAGTCAGAGCCTGAAACTTCTTTAGTGAAAGGTTTTTAAGCAAGCCCTGTTCATTGTTCCTATGGATACAGGTTAACACACCTTTGAAATGTCAGAAGTAATACCCCTTGAAGGCATGACCACACTCAAGAGAGCACATACTCTTACCTAACCTGTAACCCAATTCCCCTGGCTTTCTGCCACCTTTATGTAATCCTTCTGGTTTTCCCTCCTTAATCTCAAATGCCTAAAAGAAACTGCAAAACTGCCATTCTCTGGGGCATTTGAGATCTTGTTGCCTGTCATATGTCATCAGTTTGGCTCAAGTAAACTAAAAAACTTCTCTACAGGTTTGGACCTTTGTCACATCAACAGTAGGACTGTGCCAACATAACCAACTGCAAAAGGTTTGTTATAATTCAGGGCACTGGCTGCTATTGCTCAAGGCAGGGTTTACCTAGCACAGGGTTCCTCACTCTGTCCACCACTGACATTCAAGGCCAGGTCATTCTTTGCTGTTGGGTTGCTTTGTGCATTGTGGGAAAGTTAGCAGGATCTCTGACCTCTACCCATCAGTTGTGTTCTCTCACAAAAATGTCTCCAGACATTGTCAAGTGACCCCTAGAAGGCAAAAATCACCTTACTTTGAGAGCCACTGTTCCAAAGGGACAACAGACTATCTTGCACTGGGTGTCAAATACTGTCTCTTGGGTGAAAGAAGACCTGATCCCAACAAGTAAGGTTGAGCTCCAGCTGTTTAATGCCAAATTGTTGTTTACAATCTAGCAACTGTTCTGATTGGCTGATGCCTATGCCATATTTTTATTAAATATGCTTAATATAATTCCTGCATCATAATGAGCTCTAGGTTGAGATTTCTTTAAAAAAGTAAAGATTAAAGCAGATCTTAGCTGTTCATGTAGCAAAGACACAATTCATTCAAAGAACATTATGGAGACTAAAAGTAGTCAGATGGCAGTTATTTTGCCTCAAAGACTTCCAGCAATGTGCCAACATGGCCAGTTCCCCCACCATTATTTTCTCACACATCTTTCCCAATCGTAGTACAAATGGTGTTTCAGACTGCTTGACCTTAATGATAACTGCAAGCTACTTATCTACTTCTGGACTTTTGCATAGCAGGTTAAAAGAGGCGATTCTCCTCCAAATGTCTCTGTGCTTCGATCTGAAGCACACCACATCTGATGATGCATTCTTAGGCTCCAGGTGATGCAGGCATACCATGTTTCCCTATGGGATTGGTTCAGACTTTGGGTCCCAGAGGGCTTGTAGTGAGGATGGTGACCTGTTATCAAAATGAAGGACATCCTGAAGTGTTGCCATGGTATTTGATCTGTGTCCAGAAGAGTACTCTGACATGGGGAGGAGGGGAAACAACCAGATAACTGGAGTATAATGAATTCAGGCTGAGGGATAGATTAGAGGTAAATTAGATTGGGTGGGTTACTCCCTAAGATTAGTCCATTTTGCCAAGTGAAGTCATTCACCTGCCGAAAGCAACAACATCATTGTTGCAATGTTGTTAAAACCATTGGAATAATGGGTCACCCACAGTGAACTTTCTCAACAAGACCAATTTTGATAGAGGATTATTTTTTGGTCAGAACACTGGGCCAGGTTTCTGGATAGGATCAGGAATTAGGTGTGGTTTATCATCCAGATTCTTGGTCAAACCAAATGGGCTTATTGGTCTCTGAAAATAAGGTCCCTAATTACTTTAAAGGCAGCAGAAAAACAGGGATGCTAAGTCACAATGTGCTTATGTTTACCACCAAAGCTGTGCCCTTGGGGTTGCTTGTCCAGCTGATGGCTAGCTTCTAAGAGGGGCCTCTTGGTCTGTCCACATGCAATTTGCCACCTCAAAAATTCTCCCCCTCGATTTCACTTACCTAACACTGTATTCATTTACTTACTATCCGCATGGCTGTGAGGATGTTACTTAACTTCTCTGTGCCTCAATTTCATTCTGGAATGGGCATCATCAGCATTCCTACTTAGAAGTTATGGTGGAGCTGAAACAAGATAACACATGTCAAGTACTTAGCACAGTGCCTGGCCCATAGCGAGCATTCAATAAATGTTAGCTATTGTTAGAGGAATGGTTACTAACCCTTCACATATCATTTCCTCCAATATACCTCAGTTGATGCTCTTAACGAGGTCATTTGCCCATTATGAGCTTCCGTAGCACATGGTATGTGGTATACAAGTTATCTTTAGGGGCTGTCCCGAAAGTCTTCAGGAATACACCTCTCAGGTTCTTAGTGCAGCTTCAAGACACTCGCACAATCAAGACCAACCTGGATAAAAGCTCTGATCTCTGGGCACACTTATTGATACAGTGGTCATCAGGGACAAAAAGCCTATTTGAAAAATTGAGGTATTGCCATGGAGACTGGGAGAAAGAGGAGCTTTCTCTTTATAAGATCTCATGTGCTAGGGATGATGCTTTTCTGGAGCTAACAGGGGGCCATCTTTGCCAGCAGGAAAGCCTGCCTGAGAATGAAGAAAAGGTGGAATAAAGCAAAGGTCAGAGGGAGAGCAGGGTAGGGAATGAGGATGATGGGGACAGGGAGAGAGGACTATGTAGTTGGAACCCTGAATCCGGCCACACCTAAAAATAGATGTTCCCAGAGTTACACGCTGTCAGTTAGCTTGACTTTGGTTTCTCTCACTTGTTATTAAAGTCTAGATTAGCACACCATAATTTATCATTTATAATGCATATCATACTTCACTCTAATTAATTGTTTAATTGTGTATCTCCTCTCAACTAGGCTGAAATTCCATAAAAGCAAGGCTCTGTCACACCTGTCCACCACCGTGAGCTGAGCACAGTGCCTGCCCAGAGGAAGTGCTGACACGTTTGTTAAATGGTGGATAGATTAGAGGTAAATCAGTAACCTGGGGGGACTCCTGATGAGAATCAAAGTTCTACATGAAGCAATGGTGGGCAGTATAAAGCCCCACTATCTTTTCTCAACTTCTACCCAGATAAACACGGATTAGAAATATTATTACCCCAGGAGATGGCTCTCCATTTTATTATCTCCCATTCCCTTCATTGCTCAGAGAAACAGATGCTATGAGATCATTTCAGTCTATTGGAAATCAGGGTCCCCAACCCCATAATAGAAGGCGTAACTCAGGAGAGGAGAGATGGGAAAATGTCAGGAGAAGTACTCTTGTGCATAAAATATTTATGAATTATCATCTCATCAAGCTATAAGCTTTCCAAAAATTTCCAAGGATTACTCTTGGTGTTCTTATTAACAAATTCCCTAAAACAGTAAGAGACATTGGGTATGAGACTAAGGAAAGGGTAAGCTGTCCCTGACTTCTTTGAGATTCCTGCTTCCACAGGTAACAACCAACCATAACTTTATTTTTTATCCTCACTTGAGAAATTTTTTTATTGCCTTTAGAAAGAAAGGAAGGGAGAGAAAGAAAGAGAGAAAGAAAAAGAGATAGAAACATCGACGTAAGAGAGAAACATTGATTGGTTGCCTTCACATATGAGTCCTACCTAGGGATTGTACCTACAACCTGGGCATAGGCCCTGACCCTGAATCAAACCTGCTGTCATTTGGTTTACAGGACGATGCTGTAAATCAACTGAACCACACAGCCAGGGCTCACAACCAATTACAATTTTAAATGGGCAAGAACAGAAACAAAGGAACACTTCTCTGTGTTAATCAAGAATCACTCAATTGCACATCCCACTTGGCTTCAGTGATCTCTCCAGGCACAACTGTCCTGTGCTCCAATCTTACCCCAGGTAGGGACAATAAGCTTAATGTCCAGTTGTGCTAAATATGTTGCACAATAGTACAAAACCACACACACACACACACACTGCCCTGTGCTCTCCTTCCTGGAGAGATTTGTCATGTCTCACCCGTTCTTTTAATTATTCTCCTCCACCTGCCTCATGAAATCCTGGGAACCAGGCCGAAAGAGGCAATATGAGCAACCCAGCTCTCATGAGAAATTCCCTTTCCCTCCAATGCAGACCTTGAACAAAACTTGTGGACATGGACTTTCTCCCCTTAGGTTTAGTTCCTTTTCAGAAGCGTCCAGTCTCTAATGCCAACAAGCTTCAGACAGGCCAATGCTCTCCCAGTAGATCAGGCTAGATAACTCAGCCTACTATATAGCTGAGATTGCTGCTGGGCTTATTTTAGGAAGAATATCCTATTCTTATTAGATTTCCGATGTAAGTGTCATCAGAATTATTTGTTAGTTGTCCTGAACAACTGTCACCCCACCACTGATCATCAGATTGGCTGGGTAGTATTCTAATTGGCTATCACAAGGACAAAAAAGTACAAATTTCTCCTGTTGGAATTTTCTTTCTTTGTGGGGCAGAGGAGCTTGTATTTTCCTACCTCTCTTCCCATGTAAAAATACTAAGTTTTTGAGCCCTATACATAAAACATTAATGTAACAGTTAATATAACTGTTAACTCACTAATTTGTTCTAGATAAAATTTTTTAAGTGAAGGAGAAATACGTTGATTGACTCTGTAGTGACCTAAGTATATTGCAGTGGTGCCTAAACTTCTGTCTGTGCCAAAGATTCCTTCTCATTAACAGGACATGTTGCAATCAGAAGGAGCAATTAATTATATGCAAATAGATATTGGCTAATACTCCTGGCAGAATTTCAATACATTCTTACCCTCATTTAACCATAATGAGCAAATGAGTGTGCAAACTCATGTTGTGGCCAAATTCCCATTCTCTTCCCAAAGATGCACCTTCTGACCTGTGTCATCACTAGCCCCTAATCTGCTCATCTTTCCTCCCAGCAGCCCTCGTTCAGTCCCACTCATTTCCAGCAGTGCTTTTCCATTACAAAAAAAATCACTCAGGAGCCCTCTCCTCCAACACACACACACACACACACACACACACTCCCTCACAATAAGCCAACCTTTCCAGAATGACATGAGTACTCTAAGCAACATAAAAAAAATGAAACAGGTAACTTAGAAACCTTGTTTTCTCTTACAGTTATGGCGATGTTGTGTTCCTGGTGCTGAAAATTAGGCATAGACAAAGCACCAAGGTCTAAGTAAATGCTTGTCAGATTAAACCAATGATAATCGAGAAGACCAAAAGACATTAATTCTGATAGTACATTTGTTCTACTGTTTTGTTTTGCCATTGCAGAGTGTATAACAACATTGAGATCACTAATTTTGCAGATTTTCTCAGGTGCAGCAGACATTTGAGATTAAGGATGAATGAACCATTACCCCCTGCCCACAGGTCATTGGCTGGGAAAAGCAGGCTGCTGGTCAATACCGGCTAGAATATGTGTTCACTCACCTTTGCCAACTCTCCAGGAACCCTGGTGCCCATGCTGGGAACTTCCTGTGCTTCCTCCCTCCAAACACAAGCAAGGATTATACACATTCCTGCTCTTTGCCAGGAAATTCAACAAGTAAGTGTTTTAGGATGTTACTCTAGTGTTATTTATCATATGTACATTTTAACCGGGGCCTCCTGGAGAAATGCTTTAAACCAAATGAATCCCATCATTTACTTATACCCTCTAAATCCTTCAAAGCACATTCCACTCAACTCTCAAAGAAATTTTATGGTATGAAGATTCTAAGTTTCTCTCCTGTAGAAGAGGAACCAAGTCCTGAATGTTTACATGATTTTCTCAAACAGCTTTGCATTTTTAAACTGAGGCCTGTTTTATGTGGCCCAAAGATAAACTCTTTTATTCCTAAAATCACACACTTATTAGGAAAAGATATTTGAATAAAAATTGGAAAAAAACCCAAATTGGATAAAAATTATCTACTTACAGATCCAAGAAGTTCAGCAAAGAAGAAACAGAACAAATGCAAAGAAAAAAACACTATAGTCTAACTGCAGAAATCCAGAGTAATTCTTTAGAGCAGCCAGAGGACAAAAAGACACATCACAACTGGGAAAACACAGATGCCCAGCAGACACAATGAAAGAAAGAAAACCAAAAATCAAATGGTCAACCCAGACTTCTGTATTCAGCAAAAATATCCCAAGGGGGAAATAAAGACATTTTCAAATGAATGAGAGAATATGTTGCCAGCAGACCTGTACTAGCATTTCTTAAAGATGAAGATTTCTTCAGGCTGGAGGGAAATTGTAACTTTGAAACTTGGATCTACAAGAAGTAATTCTGGGTCTACAGGTAGCATTTTGAGTGGTGAATAAGAGAGTTTTGGAAGAAAACAGCAGAAACTAAAATATTTTAAAGTAATAAAGTGATGTCATAATGTCATAAGGACAGAGGAATTGTTTTCTTTTTTGTACTGTTTAAGATTTTTCCATAGATGATTGTTAATTCCTTCATGTTATGATTTTTACTGTATAAACATCCTAGAATCTATTTTTATCTATTGTTTCTTATTTTCTTTCTGTAGTTCTTTTTGTCCTTAGAAAGCCTCCTCCTGACTAGGGAAAAGCAAGTCACTCACATAACACGTGATTTTACAACTGCTTTTAAATTCAGTTGCATAATTTATCCCAAACTTATTTTAATGTAAGAAATTTAATGTAATGCATTGAAGTAAGAATTTAAGTCTCCCTATCACATAGCCGGTTTATCAATATCATTGGTTGAATAACTCACCCTTTCTACTGACTTAGGATAAGTCCTTTATTATATGTTAAACTTATGTTTATGAGGTTTGCCTCTGAGCTATTTAGGCTCTCCTGTTGATCTATTATTGTTTATGTGTTATGCTATTTCCCTCAAACAGCTTTATAAAGGATGGTACTCCACATTGATCAGGTCCATTCTTCCCTCTTCCCATTTCTCTCAAATTGTTATTTTTTTAAATAATTTTTTATTAATGTTTGAATACAGCTGTCTCCATTTTCTCACCACCATTCACCCTAAGTGAAGTAAGCCAGACAGTGAAAGACAAATACCATATGATCTCATCTGTAAGTGGAACCTAATCAACAAAACAATCTAATTCTTACTCTTCACACTGATTTATTCTTGGAAAAATTTTACAACATTTTATTACTGCCACACACATAAGTCTGAAATACTGAATGGAATTTCTTTTAAACAACAAATTAATTTGAGGAGAATTATACCTTTGCTGTGGTCCATTTTACTACAAGGAATGTAAAACATCTCCAATCTTAATTAAGGTTCAAGGAAGGTAATAAAGCTGAGAGCTTTCTAACATTAGTAAATCTAATAGGAGACAATCCCTCCTGCATTCAGCTAGGATTTCAAGAGCAATGTTGTGTTCAAGTTAAAAAGAAATAAGAACCCACATGCAAAGGGAACAATGGGACACCTGCCTGTCTTGAGCTGCTGTTCAATAAAGGGTAAAAGCCTCTCTGAGAACTCATAATCTCAACCTAGCTCCCACATAATTTTGGTATACGTCTACACTACTTGTGGGTCTGAATGCCATCGAGTCATGATTAAATCCACAGCAGGGCCTACAAGGAGCTGGGAAAAACAAACACGAGTCCTTTCTGGAGGACTTTATTATCAAATAGCATCTCAAATTCCCACAGAAAAAAATGTTTAAGGAAAATGTGTGGCTCATAAGAGTAATAAAAAAACCTAAATACAGAAGAAAATGCACTATTACTAAAGTAAAGATGAAAGAAACAAGTAAAAGTAAATATGCAATAACTTTAGATAGAGAAATGCTGCATCCAAAATAACAAATAACCATATTCAACATTATTAAATAAAATAAAAAAGAAGTTGAAGAAAATGAATGAAACCCTAAAAATGAAAAATATAATTGCAGTAACTAAGGCTTAATTGATTGCACCCATTTGGATTGCTATTACCAAAAAAAAAAAAAAAAACACCCCAGCAAATAATAAGTGTTGTCAAAGATGCAGAGAAACTGGAATCCTTGTGTGTTATTGGTGGAAATTTCAAATTGTGCAGCTACTATAGAAAATAACATGACAGCTCCTCAAAATATGAAACAGAATTACCATATGATCCAGTATATGCCCACTTCTGAGTATATACCCAAATTAATAGAAAACAGGGACTCACAGAGATGAGTTCACATTAACAGCTGTATTATTCACAATAGCCAAAAGGTGAAAGCAACCAGTGTTCATCAATGAATGGATAACTAAAGTGTGGTACAGTATAACACAGTGAAATATTATTCAGCCTTGAAAAGAAGGGAAGGTCTGACACTTGCCACAACATGAATGAACCTTGAAAACATTATGCTAAGTGAAATAAGCCAGACACAAAAAGACAAGTACTGTGTGATTCCACTTGTATGAGGTACCAGAGTAGTCAGATTCATAGAGACAGAAGGTAGAATAACGGTTGCCAGGGGCTGGGGAAGGCAGGAATGGAGTCTTATTCAATGGGAATGTAATTTTTGTTCAGAAAAATGCAAAGAGTTCTGGAGGTAGATGGCAGTGATGATTGTATAACAATGTGAAAATACTTAATGCCAATAAACTGTACACTTAAAATGGTTAAAATGGTACATTTTAAGTTATATACACTTGATCACAATTAAGAAATTACTTTAAAACCTTGAATGAAGCTTCTGAAAATAGTAAACTAGATTATTCATACATATTAGTCTGCTGACAATAAAGTAGACACAGTGAAATGTATCTGCTTGAACACAAGGGAGAGACATAGTGAAAAGTACAATACTAGGGCATGATTTAAGGGAGAAAGGGAAGCTGACAGACATGAGCCTGTTTTTTCTTTCGAACTTTAAGGTTACTTTTTCCTTGGGGACATTTTCCAGTTTTATAGGGGGTGGGTCATTGTGAGGTTCAGAGGGTCTTTTCACAGCATCAAAGACTGATTAAACAAGAATTGGGGTCCTGGTGCTGCCAACATTGAAGGGGCTTTCGGTGATGCTCTCCTGCTTTGAGTGGCAACCTTAAGGGCTGACTCCAAGGAATGAGGGTGAAATAAAGGTAGAGAGTCCCTTCCGAGTCCCTTTGAACCATTTCAGCTCCTGAAACTACATTAAAATATTTGCAAATTGTTATTGCTCCCAGACACTTGACAAAAGAAAACCTCAAATTATCCTACAAAATGGTTCATAAATATAACTCTCAATACTCAGTAAAACATTTTTAGAATAGAAAGAGACAAGGCATGACAGAAAGTCACCAGAAACAACAAACCAGCAGACATAACAGCCTACCAATACCAAATATTGGTAACATCAGATTCCAATTTTAAAATAACCAAATTTACTATATTCAAGATAAATTGCAAACAAGATGAAGATTTTTGGCAAAGGATTAGAAACTATAAAAAAAAACAAATGGAAGTTCCAGAACTGAAAAATTAGTGACTATATTTCAGAACTCAATGGGAAGATTTGATAAGAATTTAGACAGAAAGGTAAAGAGAAAATTAGTGAACTGGAAGATAAGTATGAAGAAAATATCTAAAATGATGCATTTGTAGCACAAATGATGGAAAAATCCAGAAAAAGAAATGAGAGAAAGGATGGAGTGAGGATATTTAATTGAAGTCACAGAAGGAAATGAGACCTGCAATGGGATCAAAATAATATTTGAAAACAACTTTACATTTATAAAACTAGTGAAAAACATCAATCTCAGGTTGAAAAATCTATGCACACTGAAAGCAAGATAAATCAAAAGAAAACTATGCCAAGGCAAACATAATAAAACTGTTACAAACCAAAAAGAAACATGAAAATCTTAAAAGTAGCCACAGAAAAAAACAATTTACTTCAAAAGAGCAGTAGTTAGACTAACATCTTATTTTTCAATAGAATGGAATAACTGATGACAATGAAATATCATTAAAATGATAAAAGAAAATAACAGGTATCTTAGAGTTTTGTGAAATTATCCCTACAGAAAGACTATGAAATAGAAATTAAATATCTGGTCCTGGTCAGTGTGGCTCAGTGGGTTGGCATGTCATCCCATAAACTAAAAGACTGTGAGTTCGATTCCTGGAAAGGGCACACACCTAGGTTGTTGGTTTGGTCCCTGGTCAGTGCACATACGAAAGGCAACCAATTGATGTTCCTCTCTCATCCCACCCTCTTTCCAAAAGAAAAAGAAAAAGAAAAAACATGTCCTTGAGTGAGAATAAAAACAGAAAAAAATAATAAAAATCTGAATGAAAGGTGAGATAATTCATCACAAGAAGTTCTAAGCTAAAGAAATTGCTAAAAGGTATTTTTTAAGGAAAAGGAAAAATTATTCCAAATGAAAAGCCAGAGATGCAGAAAAGAATAAAGAACAATGAAAACAGTGAGTCTTTTGTGAATATTGAAGTGATTATTGATTTGGTAAAAATAATGTCTTGTGATTTTTAAATGTATACACTACATATAAAATATATAAAAATGGTGGCATAGAAATCAGTGTGGGTAATATGAAGTAAGATATTCTGAAGTTCTTTTGGAAGAGAGTAAAATCATTATTAAATAATTACATGGCACATTTATACCCAAATATACCAATAATTATAATAAACATAAAAAATCAAATTCCCTAACTAAAGGAGAAGATTGCTGAACTGCACTAAAATAAAAACAACTCCCATTTATTGCTTGTATAATAGAGGTACAGAAAACATAAAACTGAAAGTAAAAGGATGGAAAAAATACACCATGTGATCACTCATTAAAAGACTAGCCGCTATATCACTAACAAAGCAGGCCAAAAAAGGCAGTACTATGGGTATAGAGAGCAATTTGTAATAATAAATGGCCTAATATTTCACCAAGAAGATGTAATGATTCTAGATCTGTATGTACCTAATAATATTATTTCAAAACATGTAAAATGAAAATTGACAGATCCCAAAAAGGGATGTTCACAACTGTAGTAGGATATTTTGCACACCTCTTCCAGGTATAAATGTAGAACAAACAAACAAAATTTAGTTAGGATACAGGAAACCTGAACAACACAATTAACCAAGCTGACTTAATTTTCAAATATAGAATATTCATGCTCAATGTCTTTTCTAAATCTATTGAGTCAAAGAGCAGATTATCCATTATTTTCAAATGCATAAGAAAATTTATAAAAATTGCTACAGTGATGTCAAAGAAGTGAAATCATACAAATATTGTCTTCTATTAACCTAATTAAAACTAGAAATAAATGGCAATGTAGTGATTAGAAAATCTCTACATGTTTGGAAATTATGAAATAAATATTTAGAAATACCACCAGTCAAAAAGACATTTAATGGGAATTTTCAAATATTTTTACTAAAAAATAATGACAATATTACATATCAACATTTGTAGGATGCAATTACAAATATACTTACAGGGTAATTTGTAAATTTACATGAATATTCAGGAAAGAGGAAAGATGGGAATTCAATTATCTAAGTAACTATCATGAGAAAATAGAAAAAGAACAATGAATTAAAACCAACTAAGTAGAAGGAAGAAATAATAAATATAGACAAGAACTTAATAATATAGAAGAAAAAATAAAATAGAGAAGAGTAACAGAATCATGAGTTGATTCTTTGAAAAGATTAGTCTATTGATACAGCAATTCTAATTAAGAACAAAAGAAAATATACAAATAACTAAGGAAGGAATAAAAAATGAAATACCACAGGACTTCTGGTCAAGATAGTGGCATAGGTAAACATGGCTCACGTCCTTGCACAACCACATAAAAATTATACTAAATTATACAACAATCATTATTCAGAACTGCAAGATACAGAGTTGAATGGAAGTCCTACATTGATGGGGTTAAAGAAGAAACCACATTGAGACTGGTAGAAGGGACAGAGACTCAGAACAGGCTGGTCCCACACCCATGTCTGGCTGATAAAAATTGGGAGGGCTATCTCAGAAGCAAGGGAATCCCAGCCCCACACCAGCCCCCAACCAGGGTTCCAGTGCCATGAAGGGAAGTCTCCATAAATTTTGGTTGTAAAAACAGGCAGGGATAGAGGTTCTGGAAGACAAAGGCAGTTCCTCTTAAAGGCCCTGGGCACAGACTTTTTCACACTCACTCCCCTTGAGCTCCAGCACAGGGGTAGTAGACTGAAAGACATTAGAGACACATGAGGAGGAACCAAATTGTCCAGCATCAAGACAAGGGCTGGGGGACAGCTTTCTCCCAGACAGAAGTGCTAGCAGAGGCCACTGTTCCTTTTCTGAGACCTCCCCCAACATAGCCACTGAGCAGCAGGCAGGCGCCATATCTGGGACTCCATCAACCTGGCTTGCACTGTTTGTCCCACCCTGGTGATTCTCAGAGGCCCTGCCCCACACAAATTTCAGGCCAAACCAAGCTGTTTCTAGTGGTTTTCCCATATGAATGTCTTGTCTTGGCCCATGCTTTTAGTTTTTCCTGAATTCTCTGAAACAAGCAGCAACTGACTTCAATAAACCCTGTACTTATCACTAAGTTGCCCCAGGCCTGGAACTAACAGCAGTTGGCCTTGGTTCACAGCTTTGCTTCACCTGGGCACTTCCAAGCCCAGCACAAGCAGCAGCCATCTGCAGATCTCTTTATAGCTTATGATGTGTGACTCTGGACAGAACATAGGTCAACAGCAATCAAGGCTCAACTACAACAGGAGGGTGGGTGCACCTTGAGTACTCAGCTTGGGTGATAGGGGAGAATGTGCCATTGGACTGTACAGGACACTGACTACATTAGGCCACTCTACCAAGCCTGGGAGATATAGAAGCCCTATCTAACACATAGAAAAAAACACAGGGAGTCTGCCAAAATGAAGATGTTACTAGATGGGCTCATACTGTTGAGAACAATCAGTGAGGTTCTATTGCTCACCACCTAGAGGCATAACTTTGAAGACAGGAGTTTGGTGAAAACTAAAGGGTTGTTTATTTAAAGGTTATATAGTTTAGAAATGGTGGTAGTTTTCTGCCTCAGGGCCCTGCTCCAATAAGACTGTCAGCTGATTTATCAAAAGAAATATTGCAGACTAGAATTGGCAGGAAATATTGAAAGTGATGAAAAGTAGAGACCTACAACCAACATTACTCAGCAATGGCTATCATTCAGAATCCAAGGACAGATAAAGAGCTTCCCAGGCAAGAAAAAGCTAAAGCAGTTCATCACCGCTAAAGTAGTATAATATGAAATGTTAAATGGAATTCTTTAAGAAGATCAAAGATATGAACAAAATGTCAATAAGTACAGTATATATCAATAACTGATGCAAAAAAACCCCACAAAAAAAGTGAAACAAAACACCAAGCACATCTGAGACAGAATAATAGATACAGAGAATGTTTTGATGATTACCAGATGGGAGGAGTTCAAGGGGATGGGTGAAAAAGGTGAAGGGATTAAGAAGTACAAATTGGTAATTACAGAATAGTCATGGGGATGTAAAGTATAACATAGGGAATAGAGCAGCCACAGAACATATATGCATGACCCATGGACATGGACAATGGTGTGGGGATTGTCTGAGGGAGTGGAAGGGTGGGGGGCTATGTGGAAAGGGGGAAAAATTGAGACAACATTAATAGCCTAAGCTGTAAAATATAATTTAGAGTGGGTTGGCAAGATGGCAGAGGAGTGAATGGAAGCCACACTAACCTCCACCCAGGACCAATCTGGAATTACAACTAAATTGTGGAGAAATCACCCAGAACAAACAACTGAACAATAGTGAGAGAGAAGCCTTACCACCTCAGACAGACAGAAGAATCAGCTTTGGTACAACCTATCTGGTAAGGAGTGCAGGTAGAAACTTGAGAAGGCTGGCTGGGCACCCACAAGCAGCAGCACTGGAGGGATAACTAAGCAGCCAGTGCAATCCCCTTCATAAGAATGGTGTCTAGACATTAAGCTGGGATCCCCAGACTAGAGCACCAAAGCCCCAAAAGTACACAGGTTGTTGTCCCCAACAACCAGCAGTGAAAAATGGCTGGTTTGCTCTCTACCAGAGATGGACTGCTGCAGACACCAAGAGCTGTTTAAAAGGTAAACGCACAAATTTTCACTTGCTGCCACTTACCTGGGGTTCTGGCAAAGGGGGGCAGGCAGAGTGGGCTACAGATGTCTGAGGAGAGACTGGGGAAGGAAGCTTTGGGGAGAGTGCTGGGAGAATAGACACTGTGATCCCAGTGCTGAGTCATTCCCTATATGACAGCAGCCATTTTGCTCAGGAAGACCACTCCCCTATGAGTGCAGCAGCGGCCTGAGGGAAAACAACAGCCTTACTCCCAAGAGAGACTGCCCAAGCTCTGTGGTACTTAAGCCTGACTACCAAGTGCAGAGTGACTAGATTAACAACTGAAGGAGACAGCCACAGACAGTAGATCCCTAGCAAAGTGCGGTAGAGTGAATTAGAGTTGCCTGAGGAGATACTGGGGATGGAAGCTTTGGGGAGAGAACTGAGAGAGTGGCTACTGGGATTCTGGTGCTGAGTCATCACCCATACTACAACAGCCATTCTGCTCAGGCAACCATTCCCCTCCAAACAAAAGACCCACACAGACTGAAAGTGAAGTGATGGAAAAAAATATTCCAAGCAAACAGACAGGAAAAAAAAAGCCAGGATAGCAATACTTACGTCCAACAAAATAGACTTCAAAACAAAGGCCGTAAAAAGAGACCCAGAAGGACACTTCATAATACTCAAGGGAAGAATCCATCAAGAAGATATAAACATTATAAACTTATATGCACCCAACATAGGAGCACCCAAATATATAAGGAAATTTTTTCAGGACTTCAAGAAAGATACAGACAGCAACACAATTATAGTAGGGGATTTTAACACCTCACTGTCAGAAATGGACAGATCTTTCAAACAAAATATCAACAAGGATATTGCAGCATTGAACAATGCTCTAGATCAAATGCACTTAACTGATATATATGGAACTTTTCATCCCAAAGAAAGCAAAATACATTCTATTCAAATGCACATGGGACATTTTCAAAGATAGACCACATAATAGGGCACAAAACAAGCCTTAAAAAATTCAAGAAAGTTGAAATCATATCAACCATATTCTCAGACCACAAGGGCTTGAAGCTAGAAATCAACCTTGAGGAAAAAACTCAAAAACATTCAAATTCATGGACATTGAATAGCATGCTATTAAACAATGAATGGGTTAACAATGAGATCAAGGAAGGAATCAAAAAGTTTCTGGAAACAAATAAAAATGAACACACAACAGTCCAAAACCTATGGGACACGGTGAATGCAGTCCTGAGAGGGAAGTTCATAGCAATATAGGCCTATATATAAAATTTCTTAAAAGATGTAAAAAACACTAAAAAAAATCTTGTAATGACTATTGTGCAACTCCGTGAATATACTAAAAATCACTGAATTGTACATTTTAAATAAGTGAATGTTATAGTATATGACATACCTCAATAAAGATGTTTAAGAAAAAACAATAAAATATAATTCAAAAGTGAAATTGCACAGAGCCCACAGACATTAAAACAAAATTTTATGAACAATCTTGCAACAATATAGAGGAAATGTTCAGCTAAATAAAAGTACAGCTCACCAAAACAATATTAAGCAAAAAGAGAAAATATGAATGTCATATAAATATTAAATAATTTGATCTATAATTAAGAACCTAAATAAATTTGTCAATATATTCTTCCAGACATTTAAGGAAGCAATAGTGCTAATTTATCACAATCTCTTATAGATAAAAAAATTAGGAATACTTTACAATATTAGGATGAACCTTGTTAAATGGCTGTTTGTGTAGGTAAGAAATGACTGAATATCAGCAATTTCATAGGAGTCTATTTAATAGTTGTATGACCCAGCATAAAATTAATACCAAATCCTGATAGGATATTGTCAGAAAGAATAATGCATGACTAAGTTAGGCTTATTCCAGAAGGTTAACCTAAAGGTTGTAAAATCTATGTAACTCATCAAATTAACAAAGTAAAGGGGGAAAGTGAGACAATCAACTCAATAAATTTAGAAAAGACATTTGATAAAATTCAACATTTCATGATAAAGGAAAGAAAAAATCAACAAACGAGGAATAGGAAGGAACTGATATAGTGTATATATATATACCTACAGCCAACACCATGCTTATTATTCAAGTGTTAAAATGTTTTCTTCTGAGACCAGATAAGGATGCCCATTGTCACTACATCTGTCAGTCATACTGGATAATCTAGCCAGGACAGTCAAGTGATAAAAAGAAACTAGTTTATATTTAATTATTTATTTCATATATGTGTGTGTGTGTGTGTGTGTGTGTGTGTATGATAAATTAAACTACTATTACTCACAAATGACATAATTGTACCCATGAAAAATTTAAATTACCCATAAATATTAGAATTGGTGAATGTAGGAAGGTTGCTAGGTTTAGCATTAATTGATAAAAATCAGTTGTATTTCTGTGTATTGACAAATGAGTTTTTAAAAAGATTTTATTTATTTATTTTTAGAGAGCTGGGAATGGGAAGGAGAAAGAAAGGGAGAGAAACATCAATGTGTGATTCCCTTTTGCATACCCTCTGTTGGGGGGCCTGGCCTGCAACCTAGACATGTGCCCTGACTGGGAATCAAACCAGTGATCCTTTGGCTCTCAGGCTCATGCTAAGTCCACTGAGCTACACCAGCTAAGGCATAAATGAGTTTTTTAAGGTGAGATCTTAAAAATTATGCCATTTAAAATTTTCTAGAAACAAAAATGCCTAGGAATAATTCTATTAAAATGTGTACAGGAAACTATAAATGCACTATTGAAATAAGAAGGAGGGCAATAAAAAGATAAGGAAGGCCTAAATAAATAAAGGTCTTCTTGGGGATATACAATGAAAGATTCAATATTGTATATTGGGAGACCATTCTCCATGGGTCCCTCATATATCTGCATCTATTGGAAGAGTCACTGACTCATCTACTCAGGATGCGTGTATTAGACATTTACTTCCCATTATAGAAGATCTGAGTTCCCTAAACTCAGAGTTTCTCTCCTTAACACAGCCCACTAGGTGTTTTGGTGTCCTATCTGCATTGCTCTGTGGGAACTGGGACTCTGAACAGGCAAGAAGTACATTATGACACTGTTGGGAGTAAGAAAGTCCTTTGATCCAGAGGTGGTGTGTTTTCTGCCAGCACCCATAAAACTGAGATGGGCTAACTTGTTAGCTTTCACACAAGGCAAACTACCAGACCCTTCATAGTTCTTGACATTGTAAAGACATCCGTTCTCCCCAAAGTGGTCTGTAGCATTCCTTAATTCCAATCAAAGATAGCCACAGGACTTGTGTAACTTGACAAGCTGATTCTATAGTAAATATGAGATGTCATAGATCAAGAATAACCAAGACATTCTCAAAGAAGAGAAATGCCACAGTACATGATCTACCAGACAGCAAGTCTAGTTAAAAAGTTACCAGAGTCACGGCAGTGTGGTATTGGCACCAGCACAGACAAAATAAAACAACAGAAAAGAACATCATGCTCAGCCAAGGTCAGATATATATGGACACTTGGTACAACACAAATGATACAACAGTACAGTCAGAAAGGAGGGTTTATTTCATAAATGGTGCTAGGACAATAGAGTGTCCACATGAAAACAAGAAAACATACAGCCAAATCTAAAAAAATTGACTACATAAAACAGTTCCTCATGATGAAGGTCATCATGAATGAAATTAAAGATAAATAATGGGCTGATTTACAATTCTAGTAAAATATACAACAGTAAAAGAAAATTCAAATTAAATAATGGGATCCTACTTTTAACACATTAGATTGACAAAGAACTTTTAAAAGGTTGTGTACTATGTGAGTGTGGATGGGAAAATAGTCATGCTCTCCTTCACTGTTAGTGAATGTGCAAATTGGTAGAGCTGTTTTGGGAGGCCTTTGGCAGGATCTAACAAAATTTTAAATGTATGCCATTCTAAATAAAGCATTTGTACTTCTCAAGATCTGTACTGCAGAAGATTCAGATGTGGGCAAACTTGTGTATGCAGAAGGCAGTTCATTACAGTACTGTTCGTGATAGCCATGGAATAGAACTGAATGTCCATCAGCACTGTATGTGTGCATGTTGTGTGTGCAAAGAGAAGAGGAGTTAAAAAAGAGTAAAAGAGACTGCAATAAAGATTCAAAATGCTTTGCAATTATTTTGGATGATGAACTATTTTTCTTTTACTTTTTTTTTTCATTGGCCCAGAGGAATAACAAGACAGCGTGGTTTTATGTGTAAATATACCCCAAGGGAGGCTTATGTTTATAACCTACGCTTCTATATTGTTTATATGTCTCAAGTGATTTTAAATATAAAAAAGGAGAAAAGCAAACTACAGATCTGTGAAATATGTTCCCATGAGGATAAAAGAACTCTGCAGAATAGGTTGCATTTGTTTATATATTATAAATGTCTGATAAAAAAACATACATGAAACCATCAATAGGGGCTGTCACCTGTGAGTGATGGGGAGGCTGTGGTTGGTGAATTGAAGGGCTTTTGATATATATGCTTCAGTTCTTTTTGTTGTTTTTACAAGCTTCAAATTTAAAAGAAATGAATAAATGTACCAATAAGGGGAAGGGAAGAAAAAGGCCGTTGCTTTCAATCTCAGAAGAAAGAAAAGGAAGTGTTTTTGAGATTGGGTGAGCATGAGGGACCACGAATGTGGTAGTGAATGTGGGTAACAGATGTCCTGTGTTCTAGGAGGGCTGGAATGGGATGCCCTTGAATGGACAGTGTTCATCTTACTACAGTGGATGAGAGAAGCAAGGAAGAGAAAGTAGGAAGAAATAGTGGCTGTCAGTGAGAAGGGAAACAAAAGTTGGGTTCCAGCCAGAGAGTACGGAGAATGTACTGAAAAAATACCACAAAGAATGGAAGGTACTCTCACTTTAGATGTATACTCTTAAACTGTATCAGCTATTGCAATTATGTGAAAACCAAAATCATTTTCTTGATTTAGAAGCATAATCTTAAACCATGGCCACAGGCCACTGGGGCCTCAGCAAATGTGACTGACAATGAATGGCCCTTCAAAACAATTGGATGCTTTTGTCTCTATTAGTGTCTGCAGCAGAACTTAGGGTTTAACTTTTGCCATAGAAGGAAGTGAATAACATTAGAGAAGAGAAAACATGTATTTCTTAAATTCGAGTGTAGTGGTAACATGACTTTAATGTATAGAAGACTGACCTGAGAAAGCTGCATGGCAAGCATGCTGTTTCTGTGAAATATCCTTGACACCCAGGCAAAACCTAGACAATCTTCCTGGATGTGCTGGATAAAGGAATCCTAAGAGTGCGTACTGAGTTCAATATAGATAAGCTGGAATGAATTAGTGTTTTGGGGAGAGAAACATAATATGTAAGCATCTTAAGGAATAACTCTTGATGAAGAGCTCTTGATGAAGGAGACACACATGGTGTCTCTTGTGGCCTTTTGCTTCTTATTCCTTTTGAGTAAGAATAAAATTTTACTATTGACTTCTGGTCAAGATGGCAGCATAGGTAAACATGGCATGCCTTCTCACACAACTACATCAAAATTAAAACTAAACTATACAACAATCATCACTCAGTATCAGAAAGAAATCAAGCTGAATAGAAGTCTGACAACAACAGAATTAAACCACATCCATCCAGACTGGTAGGAGGGGTGATGATGTGGAATGGGCTGGTCCTACATCCACATGTGGTAGATAAAAATTTGGGAGGGACATCTCAGAAGTGAGGAGTCCCAGCCCTCCAGCCTGGGTTCCACTGCCAGGGAGACAAATCTCCATAACTTCTGGCTACAAAAACCAGAAGGGATTGAGTCAGTGAAAGAAACTTCTGGAGTCCCAAGCAGTTCCCCTAAAAGAACCTACACACAGACTTTTGGTACTCAGGTTCACTCTCGCTGAGCTCCAGCACTGGGGTAACAGCTTAAAAGGCCCCAGTGGCATATGGGGAGGAACTGAAGTGTCTTGCATCAAGATGAGAGATGGGAAACAGTTTTCTCTCAAACAGAAAGGCAGGCAGAGCCCACTGTCCTTTTCTGAGCCCTCCCCACCACAGAGCCACACAGCCAGCAGGCCAGTGCCATATCTGAGACTCCAGCAATCTGGTTAACACTGCCTGAGTCTAGAGATTCCTTGAGACTCTATCCCACCCAACTTATAGGCCCATCAGAACTGTTAACCGTGGCTTTTCCATATGAATGTCTGGTCTTGGCTCATGCTTCATAACTTCTTAAATCCTATCAAACAAGCAACAGCCAGCCTCCGTGAGCCCCCAGCTCCCATAACCCTTGCTAAGTGGTCCTAGGCCAAGCACTAGCAGCAGTCAGCCCAGATTCACAATTTGGCTTCACCTGGGAATCTCCAAGCCCAGCACAAGTAGCATACATATGAGCTGCTTTATAGCTCATTCAGGGTGGCACCAAGCAGAACACATTAGGGGCTGACCTTGGCCTGCACCACCTGGGAATCCCAAAGCCTACACACCTAATGGACAGCTACAGACCATGTCAGAACACCACCACCCTGCCCTTGCAAAGCTGATCCACCACGGAGGACAGAAGTTTGTGGTTGGTGGCCACAGCCAGTCCTTGCAGCTGAATGGCTTGGTAAATCTTTCCATTGAACTGCCAACAGCAACCAATGCTCAACTACAATAGGAGGGTGTACTCAGTCACATAGAGAGCACACCCTGAGTACCCAGCTTGGGTGACAGGGGAGGCTGTGCCACTGGACTCTACAGGACACCTAGTACATTAGGCCACACTACCAAGACAGGGAGTCATAACAACTCTACCTAATACATAGAAACAAACACAGGGAGGCTGACAAAATGAACAAAGAAGCATGGTCTAAATGTAAGAACAGATCAAATCTCCAGAAAAAGAACTAAACAAAATGGAAACAAGCAATCTACTAGCTGCAGAGTTCAAAATACTGGTTGGTCAAGGAACTTAGTGAGGACCTCAAAAGCATAAGAAAAGATCCAGTCAGAAATGAAAGATACACTAACTGAAATAAAGAACAATAACAGTAGAGTAGATAAAACTGAGAATCAAATCAATGATTTGGAACATAAGGAAGCAAAAAACAACCAATCAGAGCAACACGAAGAGAAATGAATTAAAAAAAAATGAGGACAGTGTAAGTAGCCTTGGGGACAACTACAAGTGTTCCAACATTTGAATCATAGGGGTGCCAAAAGGAGAAGACAAAGAGCAAGAAACTGGAAATATATTTGAAAAAAATAATGAAAGAAAACTTCCCTAATTTGGTGAAGGAAATAGACATGCAAGTCCAGGAAGCACAGAGAGTCCCAAATAAGATGGATGCAAAGAGGACCACACTGAGATACATCATAATTAAAATGTCAGAGGTTAAAGATAAAGAAAGCATATTAAAAGCAGCAAGGGAAAGGGAGTTAGTTACCTACAGTGGGGTATTCCCATAAGACTGTCAGCTGGTTTCTCAAAAGAAACCTTGCAAACTAGACAGGATTGACAAGAAATATTCAGTCATGAAAAGCAGAGGCCTACAACCAAGATTGTTCTACCTAACAAAGATATCACTTAGAATTGAAGGGCAGATAAAGAGCTTCCCAGACAAGAAAAAACTAAAGGAGTCCATCATCACCAAACCATTATTATATGAAATGTTAAAGAGATTTATTTAAGAAAAAGATCAAAACTATGAACAATGAAATGGCAATAAATACATATCTATCAACAACTGAATCTAAAAAACAAGTTTAGCAAACAAGAACAGAGATGGAATCATGGATATGGAGAGGGTTTCGATGGTTGCCGATGGGAGGGAGTGTGGGGGAATGGATGAAGAAGTAAGGGGATTAAGAAGTACAAATAGGTAGTTACAGAATAGACATGGGGATGTAAAGTACAGTATAGGAAATGGAGTGACCAAAGAACTTATACACATGACCCATGGGCATGAACAATGTTGTGGGAATTGCTTGAGGGAGTGAGGGGTGCTTGGTGAATTGGGGTAAAGGAGGAAAATTGATACAACTGTAATAGCATAATCAATAAAAAATAATTTAAAAATAAAATTACTATAAATATAACTTTTACCCTTCCAAAACTTTCTCTGGTTGTTTTTCTGGTACACTTGCTGGCTTATTTTTGATGCACAGGTGTGCTGGGGGCCAGATCTTCCTCTCCCACTTCCTTCCAGAAACATGTGAAGGGCTTTGGAAGTCATGCAACACCAGGCTGTGAAATCCAGTAAAGTAGCTATGCATTTTGGAAAATATGTATGTTGTGGGAGCTTCTTCGGTAGCTGGCTTTTATCCAAAGCAGCATACCTTTAGGGCTCTTTGTTCTCACACTTGTTACCTGTACAGCCAAGCAGGCCTAATTTGATTCTCAAAGAAAAGTAGATAATATGAGGTTTTAAAATAGGAAAAGCTAAAAATCAAAAGTGCAGTGAGAAGTCTGTGGTATTACATGAGACTGTTGGTGTTAGTGCACATCAGGGCACCAAATATTTGGATGCATCCACGATCTTGATAATGATGAGATCATAAAGCCAGAAATGTTAGGGCCAGAGTAGATTTTCCTTCCTTTTCAAAGGTAAACTCTTAGGAAGAATTTTGTGTCTAACCAACAACATGGATCTGAGAGCCATTCTCCCAAAGGATAATAATGATTCACTTTGAGGTCTTGGCATTCCCTGTCTCTCAAAGCGTCAGTAGTTTCATCCAGTCCAGTTTCCAAATGCTGCCCTTTCTTGATGAACTTGATATTGTCTGTGCACCAATAGTAGCAAATAAACACAACAGAATTTTATTCCATGGAGTTGAAATAATTAAAACAAGTTGTCATGGCAAAGACTCAGTGAAAGAAACTTTCTCATGTATTGCTAGAAGGCATGTGGATTGCTATAATGTGTTTGGAAAGCAGTCTGCCAATACCTATAACAGTGAATAACTCTTCTCTCTCTGATAGCAAAGAAGCACCATACCAAAAGTGATTTAAAAAGTAAAGGAACAAAAATAAAATATGAAGAACAACCTGATAAGACTCTAGGGAGAAATTGCACAGAAAGTGTTATGAATTCTTAAAATATTCAAGGAAGAAATAATTTCTATGTTATAAAAACTTTGACAAATCATAGGAAAAATGTAAATTTTTCAATTTAATTTTTGGAGGCTAGATTTATTAAGATACCAGCACTGAAAAAGAAAACTTGGCTGATCATTAAGGCAAAAATCCAAAATAAAACACTAGCAAGTTGAATCAGTATATTAAAAGGGTTAGGCAAAGTTGAATGCTCTCAATAATACAAAGTAGCTTAACATTAGAAAATATATTCATGTATTTCACCACCTGGACATATTAATGGAGAAAACTATATATCCTGAAAAGTAATTTGATGAAATTCAACAATAATTCCTAATGCACCTTCAAAAAGCTCTTTAGTAAATTAGAAATACAGGGACCCTTTCTTGAATTGATAAGCCATGCCACTGTATTTTCCGTGTTCCTAGATTCAGATCTCCATTCATCTGCAGAGATTTGCCAAGTGCTCTCCTTTCCTGCTGCAACTAACAGGAACCTTGGCAAGAAGTTTGAGGAAAGGGAAAGAGTGAGGCCAGGATATTTGTTCCTCTGTCTCCCTCTCTGAAAGGTCACCTGAGTTGTCACTGTAGTTCTTAGGGGAGCTGACTCTGCCAGACTCTCACCCTTTGGCTCCTGGGCATCACCTGCTCTATTATTCCTTTAACTTAGAGGCTATGAAAGGGCAGCTGCTCCTAAGCCCTTGGTTGCTGCACTACCCTTTGAGGTACCCTGCACTTACATCTTCATCAACACAGATTCATGTTAGTTACAGTTGTTCTGTTCTATAAAGTCATTGAGAACATGAATCAGGGAGTATTGGAACTATCGTTCCTAGGGGAAATACAAGGTTAGGTTCCTGCAAGCCTCTGCTCACAACACTTTTGTCAACCATGAATATAGAATGTTGTTTTACATACATACTATTGGTAAGTCAACCTAGAGGGCCTGACCCAGACTCTTCCAAATGAATTTTTGATAACATTTAACATGGATTGTAAGATGTGGGTTGGGGAAGTGAGTTTTGACTGATATTGCAAGGAATATATCACATGCAATTAGTAAATGACAAAGGTTGTACTTTGGACCAGTAAGTGAAAAATTTAATACATGCTGTTGGAAAACAAATGGTACAAAAAGGTATTTGCAACATATGTAATAAAAGACAAGGGATGAATAGACAGAATATAAGTAACTCTTACAAGTCAGTAAGAGAGAGCAAAAAGAAAAGGGAGCAGTAGACAGGGAATGTAAGAAGATGATTAAGAGAAAAGCACACACATGACCAACAACTGATAAAAAGATCCTCAATTTCAGTAGCAATCAAGGGGAATGCAAATTAAACAGGGATGACATATCATTTTCAAACATCAGTTTGGAAAAAAATTGAAGAGACAATTAGTAGCAAATGTTGAGAAAGTGTGGGAAATGGCATTCTCCTGCATTATGGGTACTTCAGCTCTTTTGAGGAGCAACATGGCAATATAAATTTAAAAATTACATGCACATACCTGATGATCCTAAAATGCATTTTTAGCTATCTAATATAGAGAAATACTTTCAAATAAGCTCATAGAGAAAAATTGTAAACCAACTCACATGTTCATTAAAATGGTTAAATAATTGGTTACACTTGCATGCTATTGATCACTGTAGCAAATTTTTAAAAAGCTAGGCTAATAAATACCAGCACTAAAATATCTCTGGCATAAACAGGGTGGGAAAAAAGTAGGTTTACAGTTAAGAGCATGCAAAATACAGTTTATTCTTGTTATTAGTTATTAACTGTATTATTTCCATGAGACCAACTGTAAACCTACTTTTGCCGATCCTGTATTATCACATGCAAAAACTATACTGCTGAAAATATATGCAATGCTATGTAATGTGCATAAAATAGAAAAGAGTTTGTGTGGACAAGCTGTTTTCATTTCTAGCTTAATCTATGTGGGAATGTATGTAAGCATATAGAAAAATGTGTAAGGATACACTACAAATTAATAAGCAGCTGTTAACTCCCTATAGGGAGGTGGATGAGATTGGAAAATGGTCATCCAAGAGACTCTTGCTTTACTTTTAATTGTTTTTAGAATTTTTTAAATTGTAATTGTAGTAAAAAATTACAAAATTTGCCATCTTAACCATCTTTAACTGTATAGTTCAGTAGTGTTCAGCATAAACAGCTCTCCAGAACACTTTCCATCCGGCAAAACTGAAGCTCTGTGCCATTAAACAACTCCCCACTCCCCTCCCCCCACTCCATCCCCGGCAACCACCACTCTACTTTCTGTCTCCATGAATTTAACCACTTTCCATACTTTATACAAGAGGAATCATACAGCATTTATCTTTTTGTGACTGGCTTATTTTCCTTAATGTAAAGGCTTTCCCTTAGTGTAAAGGCTTTAACATTTTTCCTTCCTTTTTAAGGCTGAATGTTAACATTATTGTATCTAAATACCATGTTCCATTCATCCATTTATCCACAGGTGGATACTTGGGTTGCTTCTACCTTTTGGCAATTGCAACCCACGCTGTTTTGAACAAAAGTGTGCATACGTCTCGGCCAGACCCTGCTTCCCTTTCTTTTGGCAATACGTCCAGAAGTGGGATGGCTGGATCATACCGTATTTCAATTTTCAATTGTTTTAAGAACTGTCAGACTGCTCTCATTTTGTTGTGTGCATATTTCACAAGAAGAATATATTTATGTAATATTTATGAAATTAAAGGTAAAGGAAGAAATTAGTCAATTTTGAGGTGGTTCAAAGGATACCCAGCCCCAATAAACAGTGCTTTGGGGGGCAGCTGAGAAGGACTGGGCTGGGCAGCCACTGGCCTACAGAAATGCTTGTGAATCGAAAGTGTTGGGAAGTATGGGTCTAACATTTCATCATCATCACTGGTTGTTTCACTGTTCACAAATATGCACTAGCTGTGCTCGGGAGCAGCTTATACCCTCCAGCCTGACAGATATCCAGTGTTGCCCCCTGACTTGCTTTGGCCAATGAAACAAGAGTGAAGTGCTGAGAACCGATTTCAGTTTTAACAGCCACTGTGTGGTTTTCTAGGTCTTCTCTCCCCTCTGGCGTGATAACCAGTACTGTCCTGAGGGCAGGATGCAATGCAGTGGTGGTCCCAAAGGGGGGATATAAGCAGCAGAGCTGCAATCAAACATTAATTCACATAAAACATGAGTGAGAAGTAGATTTTGAGGGTTGAAACACCTGGATTTATTTAGATGCCACAGGACAATGTGGTCTGCCTGTCTGATGCTAGGTATTTATTTAAACCTCCTCTTGATGTGAGGACTGTGAACCCCCAGTAAGAACAGGAATCTGTACACATGAGACCTCTGCTCCTCCAGTAGCTTCCAGCCCTCTTCTGAGTGCACGTACCCATGGCCTCCATGCCAGGGGAAATACCAGCAGCATAGACTGCGTTGCACTCAGGGAAGAGGCCACACAGCCCAGGAGTAGCAGTTCAGAAACCAGCCAGAGCCCTGTGAGTATGCAGGAGACTGCAGGCTCTGCTCTGGTCCCTCCCTGGGGTCTAGACACAATCTGGACTAGCTTTAGATGCAGGAGGATCAAACCACAACATGTTCAAGCAGAGAAGTAAGGTCTCCATCTCAGGACTTATCTTCAAAGTGCAGCTTTAAGGGAATCTAGCAGAGTGTGAGCTGTGAAACTACTAGTTATGGGGATCCATAAATCCCATTGCTACCTTTGGAGAGATAGCAAGCACAGCATGTCACGACTGCCTCCAGAGTCCCCTCTCTCAACAGGAAAAGTAGAGTCACTTCATTCTGATAAAGTAATACTTCTCTGCTTTGCTTGTAGACTTGTGCCTCATTGACTCTAGTCCAATTCAAGGTGAAGGACAAAACCAGGCCCTGAGTTTAACTTCAATCCATGGGAATGGTCAAAAATTTTCCTTTTTATTTGTTAGGTGCCTTAGGGGTTTTTTTTAACCAGAAAAGTTTTGACAGAAGATTATGCAAGAAAAGAATATTCGACAAGTTGTAGCAAAAGCAAACTGAATCATTACAAGAATTAATCATTGCTGGCCAAAAAAGAAACTGACGTTAACTTCATGAAAGCAGCTATGAAATCAAGGGCAGTGGATTCTTCTAGCAAATTTTCTCATTTTCTGGCTTATCTCCTGCTGACATGAAATGGTAACACATTTGCCGGGAAACTGATGGCAAATTCAAACACAGCACAAATTCATAGGACTCCAGGGTTGCTGGGATCCTTTGAAACAGACTTCTTAATCAAGTGTCATTTCTCAAATCTCAGTAAACACATCCCAAGAATACAGTTTTACTATCTCCAAGAAGATGCATCATGTCAAAGATGGGACCTATGCAAATGTACGTTTTCTCTTAACATTCCTGAATATAATAATCAGGTTTTCCCAAAGTGCGCGTGTTGATTAGCATTTTCTTAATTAGTA
The DNA here is from genome assembly GCF_004126475.2 of Phyllostomus discolor. Lineage (NCBI taxonomy): Eukaryota > Metazoa > Chordata > Mammalia > Chiroptera > Phyllostomidae > Phyllostomus > Phyllostomus discolor. The sequence continues at coordinate 113,331,630 of NC_040904.2, forward strand.
TCTTTCAGTCCTTCTTATGAGAGCATTCTGGGGTGAAGAAAGGTACACTGGGGGCTAGAGATTTGGAATTCTAGCTCTGACTTCAGCACTGACTAACAGGATCTTGGGCAAGTTAGAGCATCTCTAGCCTTATTTGTTCTGTCTATAAAACGAGGGTAAAATAATTAAGGCTCACCTCCAATTATCTGATTTGTGCGGACAAATGTCATGACCACATCGGCATGAAATCTGGATGAGATTGAGACTGAGAGGTGCATCAGACACACTTAGTCGGGATGGTGAAAGAAGGGAGTGACAGGAGCCAGGACAGCAGCCTCGTCCCCACACCTGGCTGAGGGCCTGAGAGGTGTTCGGTCAAGGAGAGAGTCTGGCAGCAGGGCAGTTTTGAAAACAGAGCTGTTACTTGAAATCATGGTGTATTTGGTTATATTTCAGTTAACTTTCAGTGAATTATATAAGATATGTGCCAATATAGCATGTATTATGATTTTAGATAAATGACAGATAGGTAATGTGCTTCAGTTCCCAATTGCTTTTCTTTTGTCTTTTTAATTTTTCCAGTTAGAGGAGTTCTTTGGATGGTGTTAAGGAGACAGGTCTGAACCAGATGGATCTAAGTCTGATATTTTGATCAGTGAATCCTTTCCATTTCCATCCGGGCTCTGCAAGGGATAGACGAGGCAGGCCCATGGAGCACCTCTCTCTGATGACAAGGACAGAGAGGACATTCTGGTGTGGGTTTGCTGTCCCTTCACACCTACTCAATGCAACATACATGTAAAATTGACACTGCCGATTGGCATAGCACTGGGCACTTTCTTAGACAATTTAGGTGTGTCATATCCCATGTACAATTGCAAAATTGAGGGGCATTGCAAGACTTCTCAATTGACACTAACATACAGGTAAATTAATATAATCAGCATTATTTAAGTGTCATTTCTTTCAGAAAAGCAAACAACAAAAATGTAAAACAGTAATTGCCCCCCACCCTCTGCCACAAAAAATGGGGATTTTAACAATCAAAAACAGAGTCTTTGCCATTGGGAAAAAGCTTAGTTGGTGGTTCTCATTTATATCTTAATTTCATGAACATTCTTTAGTTTATTTACATCAAATCAACTTGGGCTTCTCACCTCTGCTGAGAAAAAGGCGTGAAGAACATCTGTAACCACCAAGTTATCCAGGGGAACAGATTATGTAATGATGTCATTAATTTCCAAAGACACATCCATCACACTTGAGGTTACAGAATGTAAAAATGGTATTAGAAAAAACTCAATTTCAAGTGCTAATAAAAATGAACACAAAAGATTTTGTTCACAGCACTTTCTAATCTCTTTGATTTACAGTTTGTAGAAAGCAACTGTGTCCTCTAACAACACGGTCACAAATGTGTCAACTGGGTGTCCTGCCCTGATGTGCACACTGGTGAACGGATGGCAGCTCTCCCTCCCCACAGCCACAGCGGACATGGCAGTGGCAGGGAACGTGCCCCCAGGAACTGGGGCCATCCTTGCACAGCTCCAGAGGGGCTGCTGCTTTTGTCTCAGCCTTCCTCTGACCAACACCTTTTTTGCCAAAGAAGGAAGCATGATTGCAGGTGACACGAAACAGTAAAAAGTCAGCCTAAAGCTTCCCTCAAACCCTTCTCTCTGTTTCCTGAGAGGTATTTTCTGGAAGTCCCATCTGGACAACATAGGACAACCCCTGAACCAGTTACTGTGTGGTCACGGAAAGATGAAGCATTCTTGCTACTGTAGGAACTGTCATATAGAAGAGACATGAGGGTGTGTGGGTACCTTCTCTGTGGTGGCAGTGTTTTATTTCTTAACCAGAGGATGAGGACATGGGAGCCACTGTGGTGTTCTTTATTCTTTTTCTCTTTTTTTTTTGTCATCTTAACTATCACATAATATATTCTTTTTAAAAAAAAGTAGACTTGCCCTGACTGGTGTGGCTTAGTGGGTTGGGCATTGTCCCGCAGGCTGAAGGGTCACCAGTTCAATTCCCAGTCAGAGTGCATGCCTGGGTTGTGTGCCAGGTCCCAGGTTAAGCGTGCACGAGAGGCAACTGATCGGTGTTTCTTTTGCACATTGATATTTCTTTCCCTCTCTTTCTCTCTCCCTTACTCTTTTCCAAAAAATAAATAAATAACTGTTTTTAAAGAAGGAAGAAAAATAGACTCAAATATGACAGTGTTGGGAATAAAGCAACCCTCTTAAGCTAATTATGTCTGTGTACCCTTTTTCACTTTAGGCAAGAATTAGCTTATGCAATTAAAATTTTCACCACTCACTAAACATTAAACATTTTTTGAATTATAAAGATATACACAGAAACAAATAGCAAGGATGAAGCATCAGTCTCTCTTGGGTCCCGGCTGTAGCTTCACCCCCCCTTCCCAAAGATACCTGCTCTCTCTGGTTCAGTGTATATCCACACCATTTTGTACATTGATAAGTACAGTTTGTACGCATTGCATTTTTAAATGTAGGATCAATTTTGACATATGCATCTTTTCTGGGCATTGGTTACTTAAGGTGGACAAGAGAAAAGAACTGAAGTCTTGAGTTAGAAAGGATAGGAATGTTCGAAAGGAAAACTTTAATGATTAGAGGGACAGTTATGATCTCAGTGGGAAATATTTGAAGAGAACCATGACTTGTTTAACTTGTCCTGTGGTGCAACCTAAAAAGGGCTCTACTTAATCCCATGTGTAGTAATGGAAGATAAAAGCGTCAAATTTTAGGGACTCTGCCATTTCGTGGCTCTTCGAGGACAAAAGTTCTTCGTTCTCCCCTTGGGAGTAGGAATCGCCTAACGTAAAGCAGACCTGTGATCACAAACTATATGCAAACTGAACTTAGAGCCAGGTGCCCTGTGCTCAGACTGTGGCATCTTCCCCCTCCAGTTGCCTCCAGGTGCTTCCTTGAGCTTGTGTGTGTGTTTCCTCCCCCTTCTCCTCCCTCTTTGTGTCAGAGAAGAACCGTGCACTCCTTCAGCAGAGCCAGTGCTTCAGGCTCCCCTCTGCAGAGGCTTTTTTGGAGAGCCACGTTCTTCCTGGATCCATTTCCTTCTGGGCCACAAGGAGCAGAAGGTCTGCTGTGCCTGTGGCTGCCCTGTCCAAGCTGGCAGCAGTCTCCTGCTTGTGGTCTTATGGTCAACTGGCCTCCCAGTGCCCATGGGTTGCCACTTGCCCAGAGTGTACTTGCTCAGGGTCATAGCTGATGGAGGGACAGAGCCCATTCACACAGACCCCATTGGCTTTTGCCTTCTCCTCTGTTCCTCTATTCCCTCTTGTTCCCTAGAGAAACAGGGAATAACTAACAGTCCTTGAAGCCAAACTGCATTTCTGAAACTACTGCATTCCTTAAAGAGTGAAGAAGAAATCAAGAATCAGGATTCAAAAATATTACGTAGAAGCAAATTATGCTCCTGTCTGATTGTGAAGCAGCCCAACCAATCCATACCTTCAGTTTATAACACATGCTGAGAAAGGATATTTCCAGATGTTAAAAAAAATACAAATATCTTTCTTCTTAAGACTACTTAGACAGCTCAGGAGACCTGGTCAGGGAAGGAATATCTAGTATGTCTCTGGTTCTCTGAATAGAATTATAATCCAGTGGCCAGAAATAACTCTGGGGGCACATAATTTTATGAGAATATAACAAACATAATCCCAGATTCACAAAACATTAAAAATTAAATAGTAATTATTAGCTTTACAAAACATTTTGGCATTTCATGCTGCTGAGGTTTCTTGTGCTGGATGTGGCCGACAATAAATGGCTCACAGACTACGGAGATTTCCATGGTAAAAGTTCCGAGGCTCGTATGCAGCTATGTCAGACTGTAGAGCAAGACAGACCCTTGGAAACTAAGGGCTATGAGGATTCCGTGATCACTGAAGATCATGTGCCAAATCGGAATTGATGTTTTAAGTTGATGTTGTTGGAAATTTCTCCCGCATCAGGCTAATGAAAATTACAGCTCCTGGAGTCCCAGTGAAGTTGAGGGTCAGGAAAGACGCCACAACAGCTTTACTAGTCTTATCCACTTGTCCCCCATGTAATGTTGGAAAACCACCAGACAGGAAAACTTTCCTCAAGCCTCAGGGGCTAGGACAGTGGGGTGAAGCAGCACCCCCTGGGGGCTTATGAAAAACGCTGAGCCCAGGGTCCCATCCTCCAGCTTATTCAGTAGGTCTGGGTGGATAGAGGCTTCAAAATTTTTAACAAACTTGGTAGATAATTGTGAAGCATACCAATACTTGAGAACCTCTAATAAAGTGAAACAATTTGAGTTTTGAAACTAAATAGACATGAGTTCACATCTGGAGTCCACCATTCGGTGACCTTGAGCAGGCTGCTGCTCTCTGAACCTTGGTTTTTCCTACATTCTGGAGCTGTTAAGTGTTTATCTCAGGGCTTGCGACGCAGTGGATGACTCATAAATGTTACTTCTTGTATTAGTCCGCTGGGGCTGCCATAGCAAAATAGGACAGACTGGGGGCACTTAAACAGTAGATATTAATTCTCTCACAGTTCTAATGGCTGGAAGTCCAAGATCAAGGTATTGGCATGTTGCGTTTTCCTGAGAGCTCTCTCCTTGGCTTGCATGTGTCTGTCCTCTTGCTGTGACCTCACAAGGCCTCTTCTCTGTGGGAATGTCCTGGTGTCTTTTCTTATAAGGACATTAGCCCTATCAAATTAGGACTCTTATGGGGTCCTAATCCCCTTATGACCTCACTTAACCTTAATTAGCTCTTTAAAGGCCCTATCTCCAAATTCAGTCACATTGGGAGGTTAGAGGTTCAACGTAGGAATTTGGGGGACACAGTTCAGTTCCTGACACTTCCCCTTCCATGTATGTCCCTTCCCTTTCCTTCGCCATCAGCAGTTTATGTGCGAACCATCTTTAACTCCACAGAAAAATTTTACAGCACTTCTTTGATGAAAGCACTGGTTGACGGTGGCGGTGACGATGTGGAGTGGGTACTGTGTGAAAGGCCCTGGCTCCCTGAGAACCCAGTCCCCAGAACCCTGGTCCAAGAATATAACAGAGACTCTCTGCTGAGCTGAAGGGTCTCATTATTCTTGCTAGTTCATTTAAAGAAAAAAAAAGACCTAGATGAAAAGGCACAGAATCCCCCTGTGTCTAAATTCTGAGTCCCTGCATTTCCACATTCCAAAGAGCTCTTTCCCCCCTTAGGATAGATCACAGCAGAGAAAAAGAAAAGCCTTTTCAAATTTCCTAAGTGGAAAGTTGAGCTTTGTGATTTGTTATTTCCTGATGGAGTGGTTCTTAGCACTTGTTTTCAGAGTCCACATCATCCACTTTCTGACACGGGAGGCTGTGTGCTGAGCCAGCCACCCTACACCTTCCCACTTGCCTCAGAGGCTCCTTGATGGTTGCTCACAAAGCTCCAGCAGCCGGAAGCCTCCCAATAGAATCTGTGATGTGAATTTTGTCCGTTCTGACTGTACAGGGCAGCACCTTGCCCCTCGGAATCCATTCCTGGTGGAACCAGCAGTTTTCAAAATGAGTCAGTGCACGAGTCACTCAAGGCAAAGCTGCAGATCTTCAGCCATAGCATTGTTCTGTTATTGATATCAGAATAAATTAAAGTTTCTGGCCTAGACCATGAAATTTACCTCTTTTCCAATTACATTTCTTGTCTCTGTTTTTTTTTCTTATGAAACTGAGCAGCCTTTTAAAATATATATGCACTTATTATATGTCTTCGTCTTCTAGATTTAAAATGTGCCACTGTAATTACTTCGAATTGTAAATGACAGACTGAATGGAGAGGCGGGAGAAGCTTTGCATTTATAACAATGTTGTGAATACCTTTCTCTGCTAACTCAGGTGGAGATTAAGGCTCCAGGTAGGGGTGCTTCTGACATGTTATTGGCAGCACCATTTTGACCACCCCAGTGACCTCACGCAGTCAGATGACCCACACTCCTGGCCCTTCTCACTCTCATTTGCCCCACACTTGGGGAAAGAGATTCTTAATGTGTATTTAATTAGTGAATGATGATAGTATAGCATTAGTTAGGATCAGGTTCGTTGGTAAGAATAGAACACCCAAATATTAGTGGCTTAAAAAGAGTTTATTCCTTTCTTATGTAAAAGTCTTTAGGCCTTTAGGCATTTCCTCCAGGGCTGGTGAAAGGCTTTGTTTCATAAAATCTTCAGGGGCCCAGGTTCCTTCCACATATTACGCTACCATCCCTGAAGAAGTTTCCTCGTTCTTGGGTAATGGGGGGACACACCCCCTTGGGAATGGGGGAGGGTTTGAGCAGTGCATGTGCGACTGGAGACTCTGCCCCCTTGCTGAGCATGGTGACTGGAAGAGGGTCAGCGGCAAAGGTGGCTGACACTGGCCCTCATTGTTTGGAAGGCTGGACACTCCCACTGGCTTTTGGCATGCATGGGACTCTGGGAGAGGACTTTTAAACAAGTGTGCTGGAAAGAAAAAGTCAGTTGGTTCTTTCTCCTCTCCCAGGGGGCATGCCAGCAGTGGCTAGTGTAGGCCTCTGAGCAGAGGCTTGGGGCATAGACTCCAAAAGATGCCTGGAGCTGGACAGCGATTGGAGACCTGCTAAGCCACCTACATTTATGATAATTTTGGGTAGGAGAAGAGGTTCTTGGTACAACCTTGAGCTAAGCTGGCAGAGAGTGACAGGGTTATTCTTCTTTGGGTGTCTTAGAAGAGATGGGCTTTCAGACAGAAACTTGCCCTTATTCCCAAAGGTCTTGGTAAAAATAGCACTGTAAACAGACTTTTGTTCTTGTGTTTTCAGTTCTTGAACTTACATATTAGTCAAATGCAAATATTTAAATAGTTATTTTTGATGTCATACTCTGACTTTTCCTTTCCCCTTGCTTTTGTTACCCAGATATTTGAGGCAGGAACTTGCCTTTAAATAAAAGATTCCTTTCTGTCCCACTGAACTCCATCTTTGGAGATTTGGGTGGTAGGTGGTGAGTGGTAGGACCTCCCCTCCCCACTGGTTAAGCTCAATAACACTCATAATCCCAGATGGCTGACATTTTGGGCCACACAATGAAATAAGTGACAGAGAAGAACCAACAGGGGTAATGGTGCAGGAGTTGTTAGGGAAGGTTCCTGGAATCTGTCCCCCACATAAGCACTTCTACTTATACAACCAGAATTTAGTTACATGGACTCACTTCCTACAAAAGAAATAGGGACATATTGTCTTAATGTGGGTAGCAATGTGCACAGCTAAAATTTCATTACTGTGGAGGATGGGGAACATGACACTGGGGAATCATCAGCAATTGCAGAGCAGACCTGAAAAGGCATAGTGTCTTTGTGGGAACAACAAGAAGACTGATGGAGCTGGATCATAGCATGAGGGAGGTAGCATGGTAGATCAGCTACAGATAAGGGTGCGGGGAACCTAAATTGTGAAGAATCTTAGTAACCCCAAGACTTTGGATATTGTCCAGTAGGCTATTTTATTGGTCAGGAACCTTAAAGAAAACAGACGGAACTCTTGGAAGGGGTGAAGTAAGATTAAATGTGAGCCTATTTAAGAGGTGGGTAAAGTTAAAGAAAACAAACGAGGGTGGTGAAGTGCCCCAGGGCCAGCAACAGCAGGAACTGCTGAGGCAAGGGGATAAGTTGCAGTGGTAGGAAATGGGTCTCAGACAAGAGCTGTGCCTTTGGTAGAGGAACACAGTCACTGTCATGTGTGGCCTGAAAATAGTAGAACTAGTGGCATAATTTGCAGGGCCCAGTGCAAAATGACAATGAAGGCCCTTGTTCAAAAATTAGTAAGAATTGCAAGAAGGACAGCAGAGCACTAAACCAAGCACAGAGACTTTCTGAAGACAGAGCCTTAAAAAAATCCTAGAATATAGATTTTATTTCTTCTGCAGTAACTACTTAAATATGATGGACATTATTTTTAGGACTCAGCTTCACTGATCAGTTAGGAGCGGACACCCAAGTTAAGCATCCTCACATAAAAAGACTTTGTGTTTCCTGGGAGTTAGTATATTTAATTTCAAAATTTTCACATATTTTAGTCTCTGGCACATGGTAGGGTTATACCTATCTCTATTTTTTATTGTAACTAAAAAAATAGAACAGTTTTCAGAGGTTCATATCAAATAGATCAAGCTATTGTCACTGAGGACACATTGTGGAATTAATATATAGAACAGAAAATAGAATTTAAATGGGTAATATCAAGTACCTAATAGTTCGCATAGTTAGATGGGGGCCTGTGGAACTTACAGGAGGTCACAGGCCATGAAACTGGTCTTGCCTGGCAGAGAAGAAGCTGAAGGAAATGTGCTCTACACTTCTCTCTCTTCCAGACCTCTGACCTTTGTCTGTGCCTTCCAATGTTCACAGCCACATGGAAGTCAAGGAGCCTGGTTGAGACAGTCAATGACAGAACATGCACAGTGCTTCTGGAGGAGCAAGCAGAAGATGTCTAGCTCAGCTGTGCAGAGCCCTAGAGAATTTTAAGCCAAGTGACATGTCCCATGTATTTTTCAGAGGAACTTTCAGGCAGCAGTGTGGAGGATGGATGGAGATCCATTGGCCTTTCTGGAGGCAGAAAGACCAATTAGGAAGCCATTATAATAGTTCCATAATTGCTTTCCTTCTTTAATATCAAAGCTCACAGTAAGAAACATATTTTATATTAATATTGCTAACCAGTGATACACACGTATATATAAAACTAAAGTCCATGAAACAATACAAACCTTGCTAGAAGCAAAGTACTCTGACTTCATTTAAAAACATTGGTTGCAACCCATTAAGTTGACTCTATTAGTTACTAAAGAGCCACAGCTTTTATTTTATTAAACATTGGTCTAAGAGAAGAGTGTAGTAGACAAAATTATGCCCTCCAAAGATGTCCACAACCTAATCCCCAGAACCTGGAAACATGTGACCTCACATGGCAAAAGGGATTTAGCAGATTTGATTGTGTTAATGACCTTGAGATAGGAGGCTATCCTGGATTGTCCAGGTGACCCCAAGGTAATCACATGGTCCTTATGAGGGAAAGGAAAAAGAGAAAGGTGTGAGGAGGGTTGCAGAGTTAGAGCAATGCAGCTGGTCACCACTGCTTTGGAGATGGAAGAAGAATCCATGAGACAAGGAGTGCATTCCTAGAGAAGGTGGAAAAGGTAAAGAAACAGATTCTCCCCTGAAAGCTCCAAAAGAATGCAGTCCTGTTGACACCTTGACTTTACCCAGTGACTTCTGACTTCCAGAACTATTAGAAAATAAATAAAGGTGTGTTGTTTTAATCTAGAGTTCATGGTGATTCATCACAACAATAAAAAACTAATACAGGAGGGAAATGAAGAGAGTCAAAACTCAGGCAGTGTCAGTGTTGGGAGGAAGGGAAAAGAGGGGACTTGATATTCTCAGAGCACTTTTCCTTGTGAGAGATGTAGAGTTTGGGTTATCTCCTAGGACAGTGTCACAGCCCCAAGGCAACCACACTTCCTTCCTCTAGTGTTTACTGTCCCCAGAGAAGTTAAAGTGAGTATCAAAGACTGACTGGGAATAATGTTCTGTTTTAAAATTCTTTGTTTTAGTGACATGACTACATAGATTTGGGGCAGTCAACTAACATGATGTGCAAGGCTGTGAGCTGATCTGGGAGATGGAAGGAGCCACCTAGACATTTTCTTTATTTAGTCCTCACTGCCCAAGCAGGTCCACTGAACCAGCATAGCTCTCTCAGATGACTCCTGGGTGTATCTAGAACTCATGGGAAACTGCCCCAGAGTGGAACAGGCCATCAGCCACACAGTGTAACTAGGAGATAAGTGATTTGAAAAGTGGGCAGGAGAAAATGAGTTAGTACCGTGTTGTTCTATCAGTTGTTGAGCACAGGACTGGCAAACCATTAATAAGACCTGGTAATAGACAACTCATGTTTATAATGCACTTGTTCTGAATGCGCAAACCATCTGAAAAATAAATCCAACAAATCTAGAGCATAAGTTAAAATTAGTCATTGACAATGGCAATAGAAAACATAAGGAAAGGTATCTAAAAAAACTTAAAAATTCTCATGACCTTTACATAGAAAATTATAAAATTTTATAAAAAGACATAAGACCTAACAAATGAAAAGCTATCCCATGTTTGTGGATGAGATGAATATCTTAAAGATGCCAGATCTCTCTCAAATTATTCTATAAGTTCAATGCAATGAAAATCATTATTTCAGTGACTGCTGTGTGTGCCTTTGTGCCCACATGTGTGTGTGTCTTAGGATAACTCTAAGTACATGTGCAAGAACACGGGGTCAAGATCAGCAGGGCTCTTGGAAGTGTCACTGTCTAGATGTCATCCTTTACCATTAAGATCTGTCAATGAGACTGTCTGGCATAGGAACAGGAAAAGACACACAGGCTGGTGGGGCAGAACAACAATAGAACACACATCAGTGTAACATTGGCCTGTGACAGAAGTGACACTATAACTCAGAGGGAAAGGATGGACCAGTCAACAAATGGCCAGTGGACAATTGACTGTCAATATGAGAAAATAAAATTAGACTCAAATGTGGAAAACAAAACTTTAAAACTCTTAGAATAAAAAAATGTGGGCTATTTTTATAACATTAAAGAAGGAAATAAAGTCCAAGATATACATAAAAAACAAAAAGGAAAACTTAGATTCATTCAATTACATTGGAATTGTAAAACTTATATACAAAAAAGATACGATAAACAACATAAAAAAGCCAATCAAAGTCTGGGAGAAAAATTGGAAATACAGAAAACTAATAAAGAAGCTGTATTTACAATATATTAATAACTCTACATATCAATATGAGTCAACCAACCCAGTAGGTAAGCAGGCAATGGGTATTAACTGAAAATTCAGAAAAGAGAAACATGAATAACCAATAAATATAAGACTGTTCCGCTTAGTAACTGAAGAAATGAAGATGAGACACCATTCCACTCTCATCAAATTGGCAAAATTTTTAAAGTATGACAATATCAAGTGTTAGAGAAATGTGACAAAACAGAAACTTTCATATTTTCCTGGTAGGAGTGTAGATTAGTACAAGCATTTTCAAGAGCAATCTGATGGTATTTAGTGAAGTTGGAGAGGTGTATATTTTATGACCCAGCAACTCCATTTTTAGAAATGTTCCTTAGAAAAACTCAAGCATGTGCACAAGGAAATCCATAGCATCCTCATTTAAGCATTGTCTATACCAGAAACAAAGTACCCATTATTAGGAGACTAGACAGATAAATAGTGATGTATTCATCCATAGAAGTACTATATGATAGTTAAAAATGAATTAAACATAGCCTTGTGTATAGCCATAGATAGTTTTCAACCATAATGTTGAGTCACAAAATCAAGTTGTAGTAAAATACATATTCTTACAAAGCATGCAAAACAATATTATTTCTGTATACAAACATTGCATAAAAATTACAAAAGCATGTATGAGGAGTACCAAACTCAAAACAGTAGTTAGGCCCCAGAAGGAGGGAGTTGAATGGAACGAGGTGGGTGGGAATAAACAGAAGGCTGTGTCTGTAATGTTTAATTTATATTTTACATTTATTATTTTTTACTTTTTATTTATTTTTTGTATGCTTGAGAAAATTTATTAAAAAATCAAACACATTATCATGACAAAAAAGCATAGAAAAAGAAAACTTTCTACCTTTTTAAGTTCTTCTGACTGGTCTAATAATCAAATTAATCATGAGACAGGTTACTGGGAGAAAATAACCCAATTTATGACATATGTATATACAGGGGCTCCATGAGAAGGTAGGGGGTCAGAGGACATGGGGCAATTAAGGCTTGTGCGTCATCCTGACCTCAGGAGAAAGGGTGTGGGGCTTCAAAGGGCAGGAAGACCACTCACATGGAGATGGAAAGCAGATGTTCGGAAAACAAGTGTTTGCTGGGCCATCTTTACAGTGGAACACAGAGAGGACTTGATCAAAGGGGCCTTGCCACGTCCCTCCCTGTCCATCGCACCTGGTTCAGATGAAACTGCCATTATCTGTGAGGGTGGCTTCCTGCCTGGAGCAGGTCCTCTGCCTAAATTCCTTTAGGTAGTTAGGTGAAGGTCAAAGGTTCTTCTTGACTCTTGTTTCTTAAAATAACCAGCTTAAAATGATCAATATCCCCAAAAAGTGATATTTGGAGGTGACAGACTCTGTTGCCCCTCACAAGTCACCCACAATCGCCCCAATAAGGCTGTCTTTGCCAGCCTTTCCATCCTCCACCGGTCATTCCCCTGCACCATTAGTCTCTAGAAGTACCGAAGTTTTGTGCTGTTTCCTGGAAACAGTAGTTTTTGGTTTTGCTTTCTGCAGTTTGATCCTGGTCCCAAAATATTACGTGGAAAATTCCAGAAATACACAATTCATGAGTTTGAAATTGTGCTCTGTTCTGAATAGTGTGATGATTTTTTACACCATCCTGCTCTATCCTCTTATGGTATTGCAGTGCTTGTGTTCAAGGAACCTTTATTTTACTTCATAATGACCCAAAGCATGAGAGTAGTGATAGTGGCTATTTGGATACACCCAAAAGAAACCATAAAGTGCTCCTTTAAGTGAAAAGATGTGTATGTATCAGAAAATACAACATATGCAGGGTTTCAGACATCCACCGGGGTCTTGGACTGTCTCCCCATGGATCTGAGGGAACTGTTCTGACTTCTCTTCACAGCTCCAGGCCTTTGCGTATGTGGGTCCTTCCCTCCAATGCCTTCCCTCTAGACCCCACCTGGAAAACTATTCATCCTTCCAGATTCATTTTATGTGTCATTTCTGGTGTTCTTCAAGATAATACTTCTCAAACTTCAATGTGCATAGATGTCAACCTTGGAGTTTGTTAAAATGCAGGTTGGCTCTGTAGGTCGGGGGTCCATTCTGCATTGCTAACAGGCTCTCAGGTGATGCACTTTGGGCAGGTCTGAGGACCACAGTGTGAGTAGCCAGGTCTTTATGGTCCCATCTTCCTCCTGGGCAAAGTTAGGAGGTCCCTGCTCTGGACTCCCACAGCCCCCTCCACATCCCCTTCTTACAGGATTTCTGGTCTGTTTTCCTGTCTTTTTCAGGAAACTCTTAAGAGTGGTAAGCCCCTCCCTGGATAAGTTGTACTGCCGCACCTAGGATTGATTTGCTGAATATTTGAAACATTCCAATGTTGAAAGCATCATTGCCTTTTGTGCCTCAGGTGAAACCTCATTAAATCTATTCAAATGCTTTTGTTTAATTGTGTTTTATATCCCAGGCCAGTAGCAACAGGTAGGCAGAGCAGTAAGTGCACATTGCGTGAAGGCCAGGTCTGAGTAAGCTCCTAATTACAGTGCTTTGTTGGAGAGGGAAATGGAAACCCTTACATGTGTTCAGAACCCTCAGGGGCAGTGAAAGTTGTAGAGATGGGAGAGGTAGTTAGTCACAGGGCATGAGTTTTATTCTAAGCATTAAGATTTAAGGCTTAGAGGAGGTTTGCAGCTCATCTAAGAAACAGGCCCTCAGAGAGCAGATTAAAAAGGCAAAGGAAGAGCTTCCAGGTGATTAACTCAAATGGCCTAGGCAAAGTTCCAGTGTGTGGGCAGAGATCCTGTCCTGCTTTTACCTGTGCAGGTGGCTTAGCAGATGGACCATGGAGCCCAGCTCAGCTCTCACCTGCCTGTCCCATTCCAATAATGGCACTGCCATTTGGTGGCTAAGACATCTTGAGCAACTGACTTACTTCACTTTTCTGAACTTAGGGGTTCCAGATTCCACTAAGTATTGCATATTTATATATGCAAAGTAAAGCATATTTGTACTGAAAAATAGTCCTTGTTTTATCTGAAACTCAAAATCTGGAGTCCAGTATTTAATCTGGCAAATTTATCTGGGCCTCAATTTCTTTATTTCTAAAATAGGAATGATAACAGTATCAACCTCATAAGTTTGTGAGGATGAAATGAGTTAATACACTGAAGGTGCTTAGCTTAGAACCTGATCAGGGTAAGTTGCTCAATAGGTAACTTTATTACAGCTCCCTCACCAACATTGCTGTCCACATCTCTTGCCAGAACCATTACCCTAAGTTCTAACTGGCCACCCTGATTCCAGTTCCTTCTCCCTCCCAGCTTCCCTCTGCTTGGCTGCCAGAGGTATCACTGCAAAATGGAAACCTGATCACATAGTATAAATCCTCTAATGGCTCCCTGTGACCCATAGGATCATACCCACACTCCTTAGTCTGAGGTGACCTTCAAGACCTACACTCCCTTCCTTTCCCATCTCTATTACCACCACCCTCCCCTCTGTGATCCCGGTCTATTCTCGCCTCATCCTGCTTCTGTGCCCTTTCCAGCCTACTCCCTCCACCTGAAATCCCTTTCTCCCCCTGGACCCCTGGTGAATATTCACTCATCCTTCAGAGCTCTGGTTAGGATCACCTTCTCTGGAAACTCCTCTAGCACCCCTAACATGAACCTCACCCGTACCCCCTGCTCCATATTTGGGCTCTCAGAGTGCCTCATGCATACCTTTATCTGTTCCTATCACACTATATCGTAATGACTTCAATGTTTGTGTTATATTTTCTCTAACAGTATAATATGTATGTTTCAATTGATTGTAATGTACAACCTGAAGCCTTTAGTTAGTATTTGAAGTATCTAAATGAGAAACTCATACATCAAGGGTGATTAGCAAACATTTTTAAAACCCTAGCAAGCCCTCACCAGTCTAGAGGGGGCTGCACAATTTCAGACATCTTTATATAAATCTGCACCAGAGGACTTGTTTCTTCACTAAGAACTGTAGAAGTCATCATTCATTTATAGAATGGCTAGTGATCAAGGTCAACTTATACAGAGGACCAGGCATCTATGTGCTCTCTTGGACCAAATAAAGAGAACTCAAAGTCCAAACCCCACTAATTCCCGGGTCTTCCACTTACTGGAGGCTTCTGCCATCTGGTGTGATGGAGGTGATCTGTTGTCAAGACACAGTCACATTTGCCTCTGGTGAAACTCCCATGCAAGGTGTCTGTTGGAGTATTTGAAAGAACAAAGAGCAGGGACCTTACAGAACAGGTGTTTGTACATGGTGCTAACAAAAGTTAGTTCACATTTCTGAATGTGGCCTGAGACTCAGTGTCATTATAACACATCACCTGGTAGGGAGGTGGTCAGCCAGGAGGCATGTGTATTCATCCATGCACCTCTAATTGGAAGCCACAGTTGTCCACCAAGAAGGACCTGATGATCATGAAACCAAGTTTGTTTAGCTCATTTTGCAACACACTGTCTCTCCAACTAAAGGTGAGTTGGAAAGTAGGAATCTCTGGGTCTTCGTCCTCAAACCCATAACTTTAATCTAACCAAAAGAAAACATAACCAAATTAAGAGACATTCTACAAAATACCTGATCAGTACTCTTCAAAACTGTCAAGTTCATGATAAACAAGGAAAGAATGAGAAACTGTCAAAGACTGGAAAAGACTAAGGAGATATAATGAGTGCAATGTGGCATCCTGAACAAGATCCTGGAACAGAAAAAGGTCATTAGTGGAAAAATTGCTGAAATGCAAATGTTGGTGGCAAGATAGCACCAGGTACTAAGCCAGTAGGTGATGTGGACCCCGGTTTGTGGGGTCTGTGTCATTATGGATGAAAATGAGACATTCACATGGATTACCGAATCTGATGGAGACAAAAGGACAGCATGGCTTTTCTCTCAAGGCAAGCAAAAGCCTTGGCCCTCGCTCCAATAAACTTTTATTGCCTTACTGGGCACATTACAAGAAGGTCCTCATTAACTATGCACAGGCTCGCTTTAGGAGGTTACCTTATACAGAAAACAAAGGAGAGGATGCGGGTAATCACATCACAGAAAAAGGATATTTGCAAATGAAAAGGCAAAAGTAGTTGGACCAGTTACACTCATCCTTGGAAAGTTTAGAATGGATTTTAGGAAGTTACAGTAGGCACTGCTGCCTCAATTCAGGGTGAGGGAGTTTTAGCAAAAAGCAAGACTCACAGTGGCCTAGGTGCATTGCAGGCCTGATTCCCCACGGGAAAACCTATCCATGGGCGTGGGTCCTGTGCATCTCCCAGTGGGAGCTGGGCTCATGCCACGTAGAGCAGCCTCCCCCAAGTGGGGTCAGACTGGACCTCGATTCAGCAACCTTGGTACTGGACTTCTAGCTAGGAGAGAGTTCAGAGCCAAGACTCAAACTACAAGGGAAAGTTTATTTAAAAAATCACAGAGGTAGAAGAAGTGAGCCCTAAAAGAAATGGGCTCAGGAAACAAGTTGCAGAGGCAAACGAAGGGCCTTTCGAGCTTAGATGAAAGAGAGAGGCAAGAAAAATGTGCCTGGGGGTGAGGGATGGGGAACGGCATGGGCATGCTCCATGGAGAGAGCCGCACTAGGTCCTCCATCCTGAGGTCTTTTATCTGGAGGTCACCAGGGAGGATCTCTATAGAACATTCATCAGCTTTCCAGGTGTGTCTCCTCAGGGTAACGATCTCCACAGATAGGTCGGTGCCAGGGCAAGGGGTCATTAGTCAATGCGGCTGGTCCTGGCGTCAGCCATGGCATCACCCCACCTGGTTTTGCTTCTTTTCTGGGTCTGGAGTTTTTCAGCTCCAGAGCTGGGTCATGCACAGCTGAAACCTAGATGTCATCTCCAGGGGTCAATACTTAAGGGAGTGTTTGTACGAGAGCTTGTAGTTTGGCTCATTGCTGATTATCTGGGGCTTCCTGACCAGGTGACCCACTGCACCTGACCTATATGTATTCTCTGCTCATGCCGATCTACCTGCCTACTACACAAGTGTGTCTGCTCATTTGAAGGTACTTGGAATAATGTTAATTTCTTAGTTTTGACAAATGTACTGTTGCAATGAAAGATGTAAGTATTAATAAAAACTGTCTGCAGGATATAAGGGAACACTATTATATTTAGAACATCTCTGTAAAACTATCATAATTCTAAAAGAAAAAGTAAAGGTAAATATTTGATTGACTAGATTTTAGAAATAAAGAGGAGTCTTTTCCCTAATAAATTGAAAGAGAAGTCTTGCATACAAGAATTACAACCCCCCACCACACCCTCCCACCTGGAATGCATATTTGTTGGAATCAGCATTTGCTGGAGGGCCTGGGCAGGGCCTGACCCATTTGGAACACATGATTTCTACCAGGTTTGCAGCTAGGCTCTTCTTTTAGCTTGGTTCATCTGCCTCTTTGCTTGAGTGGGTGGGTGGCTAGCCAAAGTGTGAAATCAGCTTTGGGGTTGATTCAACAATTTAAGGGCATAGAGAGCTACAAGTATCACAGCAACAAATCCCTTTCTTCTAATAAATATCACAAAGAACATCAAGCCTCCTTCCCTTCCAGTGCCTATCACAGACAGTACCCTGCACACTGTGGGGTATCACGAATGTTTGCTGCACTTCATGTCACTATAACCCAGTTCAGGGTTGCCTGTACTCACCTTGATGGGAAAATATACAGCCAAAGTAGATAAATCTTGGGTTTTTTTTCCTGATGTTGACTTTGGGTGTAAGAGGCAATAAAAACTTCATATTACTCTAACCTACCATAAAATGGAATTAGAATAAAATGTACTAACAAACTCATAAAAAATTCACACATCAAAAATTTCCTTATAAGTACTTTGTAGACATCAGCGGTTGCAGCTCCTGCTTAACCAGGGAATGGCCCTGACCACAAGAATTTGGGCAAGCATCAGCGACTTCTATCAGAATCAGGAGAAATGCTGCTTGCATGTGCTGTTCTCAGATATCAGCGGTGAGACTGCAGATAGAGCATGCAGCTACATGGTGACGCACACGGGAGTTAACATTGAAACAGCTGAGACACTGCACATCACGGGATATTCCTTAGTCCCCCTCTTCCCACCATTCCCCTATATAAACTAGCCAGGATGCCTGAGTGCTAAGATGGGCGTTGAGACAAGAGTCCCCATCTTCCAGGTTGCTGGTACCTGAATAAAACCACTTTCCTCTACATCAGCACCTGCCTCTCAAGTATTGCCTTTCAAAGTGGTGGACAGTGGAACTGTGTTTGGTTAGTTTGGGGCACCCCAGATGGGACGAAGCATGCAGCCCCCTGGCTCCTGGTAAGTCCGTGGACTTTGGAGAGGGTTCCCAGGCTACCTGTGGCTGACCAACCCCATGAGAAAGCTTGGGAGTCCCTAACAGCTGCTGAGTGATTTTACTCGGGGGCTGACCTTTGCTGTCTTCTGAGCTTGTCACCTGCTATGCCCAGCTGAGGAAAGGAAACAGGGGTTACTGGTGGGCCGATGAGCCCAAACTGGGTAAAGTCCCTGGTGCACAACCAGGAGCCCCCAGACCCACAGTGTGAGTTCTCCGAACCACCTGGGATTCTGCAGGAAGCAACAGGCGCGGCAGGGTGTCAGGCACGGCTCAGTGACTGAGAACAACCCCGGTTCCCCAGCGTGGGGTTTGGAGCGCACTCTCGGGGCTCTGATTTATGGATTTCTGGGTTTTGAATATTTGTGCTGTTTGAAAGCTCTGATCTGTCTGTTCTTTTTGTCGGGGAGCCCTTGTCTATCTGAAATGAGACTTTGGATACAGTTGTTCTCTACTCATTTCCTTATCTTTTAAGGACTTGGTTCGCTCTTTGCTTTCTTGTTCACATAGGAAATCCTCTGTCTTTGTCATCTGGACATTGCGTCATTTAAAACTTGTGAAGGCATTTCTTGCTAATGAATCGGCAAGAAAATCCTTCCTTTTAGAGGATTTAGTTTGAGAGAGCTCATTTTTTCGAGGTTTGTTTGTGCTTTGAATGCTGTTTTTGTTTCTATTTTGAAATGGGCAGCTCACTCTTGATCCCATCAGAGTCCATATAACTCAATGACTAATTAGGGTCATTTGCCAGAGGTTTGGTAAATGGGATAAGATACATTATGTGCAAATTTTCATCTAGTTACATCATAAGGATTCTACTCAGAAAGGATTTAAATTGATAGTTCAAAGACAGGGAAAAGGTCTCACTCCCCTCTCAGACTGTACACTCAGAAGAGGGGAAGTGAGGAGATAAGTCTTTTAAACACTGAATCCTCCTCTTGCTGGTCCCAGGAACAATGTAGAAATTGATGCCACCCCCAAATCTTGTGGAAGCAGCAGGGGCAGCTGCCTCATTTCCATGTGATGGGAAAACAGGCATTTTTATATTCAAAGTGGCTAAAGCCACCCATGCCTGATATCACCCTGGCTTTTCCTCCAACCTCCTTAAAGTTGACAAGGACAAATTAAAAAAAAATCTTGTCTTCTCTACAGTTATTAATAATATGTTTTATATGTATGGCAAAAACTACAAGAACTATTTCAAATGGTTTTTCCAGGGTCATGTGGTCTGGAAAAATATTTGTATTAAAGCTGGTTTAAAGTTAATTGGTATCTTTAAAATTATTAACATAAAATAAATATATGGTTTTTTTGCCTGGTTTGCTGGAACCATTTCATGTTATTTATCTCTGTTACAACTTTGTCAAGAAAATGACTTGGGTAATATTAATTGACTTTAAAATCTCAAAGTTGTTAAGAACTAGTAAATAGATGTAACTAAAATGAAGGGTTTTGATAAAAATTTTCAGTAATAATTATAAGTATACCTAAAAATAGTTTTCCAAAGCCTTGGGTAACTTGGAACTTTGGAGTTTTGCTGCATTAAATAATGAAAATTATTAAATATCTAGAGAATTTGAAATAATAGGATACTAAAATATTAATCTGAGTTTGCCTACTTTAGCTTCTTATAGCAGAGAAGCTAGATAATGGATTTGGATCTGTTAATGAATATATCTTGTACTTTATTTGAAGTATGTCTCTTGAAATGTGAGTGTGTTTGCCAATGGAAACATGTTTCTAAATGTTATACAATATATTCATAATAGTATCAATCTAAAGAATGCCAATCACTTACTCTTAGTTGTCACTAAAAATCAAGATTTCAAAAACTAAGAATTCTAATTAAGTTGGAAAGAAATTGTATGGTTTGCTAATGGAAAGTATAAAGTATGAAAACACTTGTTGAAGAAAAAGAAAATAATTTGTTCTAGAGTGGGATATTTCTGAATGAATTTTAAGGAGCAAACTAGAAGGGACTGTGTAAGTTGTGGAAAGACTTTCAGTCGCAGAGGATGGAAGTGCATTGCAGAGTCTGGCAAACTGAAGAAGGCTTGTAAAGAGAGATCTTGAGAGGAAATTATACAGTTAAGCTGAATAATTAATTTAATTAGATAAATAAATCTAAATATCAAAAGCAAGCCAATACAGAATTTGTTTGGTTCTTTTCAGTGTGTTAAAAGGAAAAAAGTTTTTCCTGTATCTACTTAGAAAGCAAAGATTCTATATTTAAAAAATATAATTATGTGCTATATTGTGTTAATTAGATACTTGATTACTTAACGACACATATTTTTTATCCTAGGAACTAAAATTTTGTTAGCCTGTCTTTATGTTTGATACTTTATTGTCACTTTGGGTAAATAAATAATTTTTTTATTTTATTTTAATCATTGTTCAAGTACATTTTTCTGTCCTTTACTCCCATTCCAGCCCACTGGGTAAATAAATAATTTAATACTGTTTCATAATGATGTGTAATCTTTTGTCCAGCCCTCCCAGGGTTTAAATTTTAAGAGACTTTTTATTGACCTAAAGTTGCTCTGGGTCATTCCCATGGGTCCCTGGAATGGTGTGGGGATTTGTTCTTTCTCCCTATGAAGAAATTTTGAATCAATTAGCCCTATTTGATATCCTTAACATACATGGGAAGCTTTGTCAAATAAAGAAATAATAACTATGTTCTACTTGTATACACTGATTTATTATTAAAATGGGTGTTCTAGAAATTATGTAAAAATGTTCAAGAGTCTATAAAGTTCCAATATACTTTCAATTGTTACTTTAAGTTATCTTAAGAGGTAGTTTCAGGAAAACGAATTCCTTTGTCTATTGCACAATAAAGATCTATACCATGTCATTTACAAATACGTTACATTTTCAGAAAGACCCATAGAAAGGACTCTAACTTATTTTAAATTACATATTTTTGAAAGTTACAATTTTCAGATCATCATTTTGAACTGGATGAGGATTACTAGAACTCTGTGGAATACATGGATTAACAGAAACACTGGCAAATAATCAACATAAACAAAAATTGACTATGGGACAGAATGTACTGAAGATGACTGCAGTTTTTATAACTTTTTGTTGGAAATATTGCTAATTTTTAACCTTTTTGTGTTTCAGGCACAAAGAAACTTGGTTTTTCTTTTTCCTTAAAGCCATTTGGTAAATTATACTTTTATAAGTAATATTGAGGCATTTGTATTTTTCTCCTTAACTGATCCCCTTGGAATTTAGAAACTCTTAATGAGTGGCTATCATTATTTCCATGTCAATATATTTATTCGCTAAATCCAATAGAAATTTGATTTCTTCATAACAGGACTCATAAAGCCAGTTTCCAATTGCGGTTTTATTAACCAAAACTTTAACTGGAGTGTCATGTGTGAGAGAGACATGCCTAGCCCTGGATGTCAGCAGAAGCTTTAAGGTATAAAGATAGCCTCTGAAGCTAATAAAAGCCCCCTGGATTTTTGGCCTGGCATCTTGCTTATTCATAAGGTTCATGGCAGCCTTGCCCGGTAAGAAGTGAAGATTGCTTTCCTGGGAGTTTGCAAAAAAGAACCTCAAAATATTTTGGGGAGCCTTGAGAACTTGAGGAACTAACACAAAGTTGTAAATCACCGGCAAAGCTCAATGGTAACAGGATGGCTTTGCTTCTCTGTCCTGTGGCGCTAATTAAAGCTCAATTTGGAAATTCTTTCTAAGATTCCAACAAAGCACATTTAAGGGAGCCTATAAATCATTTGCTCTTCCATTTGTATGTATGCAAATAATTAGACCAAATTGAAACTGGACTTTATGCAGTAAATGAATTGGTCTTAATTTGGCTCTCTGATAAAAATAAGGGTAATTTTAGGGTAGTTTTATCGACATTAAGCTCTAGTTCACTTCATTGTCTTCAAAGCTTTATTTTTCACTTATGCACAGACAAAACTGGAGCAAGGACAATAGACCAGGTGTAGAAGGTCACCAAAGCAGAAAGCCCAGGTGCCTAGCAACAGGCATGGGGAAGAGAAATAAATAAAAATAAGCACACAGGCAGATTACAAAATGGAGTGGTGACTCAGATGATGAATGAGGAGGCCCAGGGTCTCCTCTAGACACCTCCCACCATGCGTTATTTCCCCACAGGAGCCTCAGATGCAGTTTACAGAGGGAAACAAATTAATTGACTTTAGTACACATAAGAGCCACATACTCTGTATCAGACACGAAATTGTTTTTAAAATTTTTAAAAACCCATAATAGTTCAGTTGTAGGAGTAACAAGACAATGTAGCAACAAGACTCCCTCCAGCCTTTAGAATGCTAATTAGAGAACTTAAGTCATCACACAGCTTCCTCTATTTGCCTGAATGTCCCATTGCTGGTAAGGGGCTTGCTCTGTAAATTGTCCACCCAAGCAACCTTTTCTCCTGAAAGACAGCAGTTCCACCTGCAGATCCCATCAGAACATGCACTCCAACTCCAGATGTTTTTAACCTGTTCAGGAGGACCTAGAGGAGAACTGTTCCCTCCTGAGATCTACAGGCAAGTAAATAAAACTGTTTGGGCAGATGGGACACTAGGGTGAAAAAACAGTGTTCATCCAAATGGCCTGAGATCTCCCCCAGAGAAACACCAGATGGTGATAAATTTCATTAGATGTATTCTATGACCCTGGTGGGGAGTAGTGGCACTTTGGCATATATACCTCAGAATCTCTCCGAGACTTTAGACACCATAGCCAATAAAGCTGCCACTACTTGCTAATATTTATAAATCTCTAGACTCTCTAGCTAGAGTTGTCTTAGATCATCGAATTACCTTAGACTGCATACTAGCTGAACAAGGAGTTTGCATGACCAGCAACTCCTCTAATGCTTACACCTCCACTTGGAGAGAAAAGCATCACCAAAGTCAGGCAACAGGCTACCTACCTGGCTTCAACAAACACTGGACCATGATTTCCCTCTCTCCGAGGGAACTGGAGATTGGTTTGTGAGTCTATTGTCATGGGTACCAGAAGGACTCAGGTCACTATTAAGCGCAGTTTGATTTAGGTTTAACCATTCTTTTTTTCATAATTCTTGTCTTCATTGTTTTAAACCTCCTATGACTTGCTTTTTACATGCCAGAAAAATGTATCTTAACAGTCATATCTGAATATATATATATATATGATTTTAAATCACAAGATTTTGCTTTACAACAAGCTAAAGTTTTTCGCTCCCCCAGAAGATGCAGAGGACATCAATAGCTCCATAGATATGGAAGAGGAATGGACAGTGGGGAATTGTAACAGGAAATAAAAACTTTATACTACTCTGACATACCATAAAATGGAATTAGAATAAAATGTACTAACAAACTCATAAAACAGTCATGCATCAAAAGTTTCCTTATAAGTACTTTGTAGACATCAGCAGTTGCAGCTTCTGCTTAACCAAGGAATGACCCTGACCACAAGAATTTGGGCAAGCATCAGCGACTTCTATCAGAACCAGAAGAAGTGCTGCTTGTATGTGCTGTTCTTAGATATCAATGGTGAAACTGCTGATGGAGCAATGAAGCTACAGGATGATGCATACAGGAGATACTATTGAAAAACCCAAGAGCAGAGCTGAGAAACAGCACATCGCCAGCAATTCCTTAGTTCCCATCTTCCCACAGTTCCCCTACATCAACTAGCCAAGATGTCTAAGATACTAAGGTAGGCTTTGAGACAAGAGCCTCCCAACTTCCAGGTTACTGGTACCTGAATAAAACCACTTTCCTTTACATCAGCACCTGCCTCTAGTGTATTGGTTTTTCAAGCGGCCAGCAGCCAGACGTGCATTTGGTTACATGGCATCTTTTTTTTAAGTCTGAGATGTAGATAACTATTATTTACATTTTAATTAGATCATTTCCAAGTAGGGAGTTTACCTATTTATTGATGTAAACAAATGAAACAGTTGAGTATTTGATGTTACACAGTGAATGTTTACAAAATAATTTATTATTTTTCTGATTATGAAACAAATACTTCTCTCAACAGAACACATGCATGCCACAAAAGTAGAAAGAAAAGGACTAAGTCACACCTCATAATACCATGACCCAGAAACCAATGACATTAACAAAATAATGAACTTTTTATGCATATATATCAATAGATGTTTTACATGATTGGAATTATACTATGTTACCAACTGTTAAAGAATTGTTTCACTAATCAGCTTTCTGACTTTAACATTAAAAAAATAATAATATCTATTACTTATGTAACACTTATTTTAGACCATGTTATATTCCAAGCCTCATATATATTAACTCATTGAATGCTCACCATAATCCTGTAAGCTGGTTAAAATTTTTCTTCTCATTTTACAGATGAAGAGAGTGTGATACATATTGGTTAAGTACCTACTCAGATTACATACATTTTGATATTTGATGATACCAGTGTATGTGGATGAACTAGGATTTGAACTAGGCAGCCTGGCTCTAGAACCTACCCCTTGAGTCATGATACTCCATTTTTCCACATAGTTCATTCAAAAGCTTGAAACTGTAGTAGCCAGCCTCCAAGGTGATGCTCACCTCGTGGAATCCATTCTTTGTGTAGTTCCCTCCCATGGATTGGGATTCATCTGTGTCTTATATAGTCCTGTGGAAGTGACAATGTGTGACATTTGAGGCTAGGTCATAAAAGACATTACAGGTACTTGGTCCTGTGGGTAGCAGGCACTCTAGGGGAAATCAGCTACATGTTGTTAAGTCACTGAAGGATTTTTGTGGAGAGGAACCCCCTTGTCAACCACATGAGTAAAACACATTGAAAGCAGATCCTCCAAACCCAGTTACACCTTCAAGTGACCGCAGCCAATGCTGACAAATGACTGAAATCACAAGCCACAACTGCCTAGTCAAGCTGCTCCCAGATTCTGACCCCACAGAAACTGTGAGAGAAAATAAATATTCATTGTGTAATTTTTAAGTTATAAGTTTGGGGATAATTTGTTAAGCAGCAATTAGATAACCAATACAGAAACACTAGGAAAATTATGAAAAAAATAACTTCATCTTATAATTCCAAAATAACCTCATTATAATTTGAATATAAACACATATTTATTTTTGCTTAAACATACTTTAATTAAACATATGGACAATTTTAAAACATAAAACTGTGGTCATAGTGTAAGTTCAGTTTCGTATATGCCAATTTTCTATTTGATGTATAAAAAAATTCTTGAGCCATAAATTTAATGGCTTTATGACTAAATGGGTTCTCTACACCTGAGCCATTTTAGGCATTTAACCTGTTTCCACAACTTAATGCTATTATGACAAGGCCGCAGCACATATCTTGGAAGGAGAGAACATACTGAATTGAACTCATTCTGTGTGTGCAAATTCCAGTTCTGCACCTTCCTGGAACAACTGTGAACAAGTTCCGTGGCACCTGCACCTTCTTTCCTCCATCCATAAAGGAAAGAATGAAGTGCCCTTACTGGCATCTATTAGTTTTTATTGTGGCAAAATACACATAACCCCAAACTTACCATTTTAATAGTCTAATTCAGTGGCATTAAATCCATTCCTGATGGTCTTGTGGGCTTCCCACTTGCCTCGTCTGCCCCCACAATTGCATTTTCCTGCACCAAATCTCTTCATATATCTCCTATTGGCTCTGTTTCTCTGATTCAACCTTGAATGATACACCCTGATATCAAAACCAGATAACAATATCACCATAAATAAATAAACAAATAATTACAGACCAATATTCCTTGTAAACAGAAACACAAAATCCTTGATAAAATATTAGCAAGTCAAACTCAGCAACATGTAAATGGACAACTCATCATGACCAATTGGGGTTTATTCCAGGAATGCAAGTTTGGGTTATTATTTTAATAATTAATTAATATAATTCACCTTATTGACAAAATAAATAGAAATGTCATTTCAATAGAAGCAAAAAAAAGCATTGACAAAAATCAACACCTGTTCATAATTTTTAAAAGTACACTCTCAGCAAACCAGTAATAAGAAGCACTCCTCATCTATGTATTATTTTGCTAGGACTACCATGGCATAGCAACACAGTCAGGCAGCTTAAATGACAGAGATTATTTTCTTACAATTCTGGAGCACCAGAAGTCTAAGACAAAGTGTCAGCAGGGCTGGTTTCTTGCAGGCCTCTCTCTTTAGCTCGTAGATGGTTGTCTTTTCTCTGTGTCTTCATGTTGTCTTCACTCTATGCCTGTGTCCTTATTTCCTCTTCTAGTAAGAACACTGGCCCACTCTAAAAACCTCATTTTAGCTGAATCACATCTTTAAAGACCCAGTCTCCAAATACAGTCACATTCTGAGGTTCTAGAGGGTAGGCTTTCAGCATATGAATGGAAGTGAGAGAACACTCTTCAGCCCATGACAATCTAATAAAAGACATCTCTGAAAAATTTATAGCTGATAACATATTAATGATACAAAGTTGAGTGATTCTCTTGAAACAGGGGATAAGGCAAGGATTTCCACTCTCACCACGTCTTTCCAACTAGTGCTGAAAAGTAGTACAGTACAATAAAAGAAAGTAACAGTGTTTAGAAAGAAGTAAAAATCTCTTTATTCACAGTTGACATGATTGCATGCATAGAAAATCCCAAGGAATCTTACCCTCCCACCAGAAAAAGTTGCTAATAATAAGCAAATTTAGTAAGGCTGTAAGACACAATGTTAATATATAAAAATTAGATGTATAAATTAGTACATATGTATATATATATTAACAATGAACAGTTAGAAATGAAATTTAATAAGGCCACATTACTACTGCATCAAAAATATAAAATTAGATGTAAAGTTAACAAACATGTTCAAGACCTCTACACTGAAAACTACATATATCTCTGAGATAAATTAAATAAATATAAACATAGCCCTGGCTGGTGTGGCTCAGTGGATTTAGTGCTGGCCTGTGAACCAAAGGGTCTTGGGTTTGATTCCCAGTTTGGGGCACATGCCTGGGTTGCAGGCCAGGTCCCCCATGGGGGGCATGTGAGAGGCAACCACACACTGATGTTTCTCTCCCTCTCTTTCTCCCTTCCTCTCTCACTAAAAATAAATAAATATTTTTTAGTAAAAGAAAGAAACATATACCATGTCCATAAATTGAAAGGCAATATTGTTATGACTTCAAGTCTCCCCAAGCTCAATAAATCCACAGATTTATTGCAATCCCATTCAAATCCAAGGAGGATTTTATTGTAGAAATTTGTAAGCTCACTCTGAAATTTATAAAGAAGTGCAAAGGACTTAAAATAGCCAAACAATTTTGAACAAGATTCAAAAGTTACTATAAATTAGCCATAAAGTAACACCAATTCTGAACAAGATTTCAAAGGCTAATATAAAGGTACATTAATTAAGAGAACATGGCATTGGCAGAAGGATATATTTATACATAGATGTAATGAGATATAGTCTAGAAACAGATGCACGATTATATAGTCAATTTGTATTCACTACAACTGTCCAAGCAGTTCAGTGGGGGAAAGGAAAGTCTTTCCAACCAATGGTGGTAAACAGCTAGATGTCCATATGGACAAAATAAATTCCGATGTTACTTCATACCCCCAAATTAATTATGGGTTATACACCTAAATGGAAAAGCCAAAACTATAAAGGTTCTAGAAGTATGCATAGAAGAATACCTTTGCAAGCTTAAAATAGGCAAAAATTACTTAGATGAGACACAGAACACTAACCAATTGATAAATTGAACTTTATAAAATTCAGCTGCTTATCAAAAACACTATTGAAAAAGTAATAAGTAAGCTATAGATGGAGGGAAAATTTGCCCTATATATCTGACAAAGGATTTATACTTAGAACTTGTCAAGAACTCCTGTAACTCAATAATAAAAAGACTAACAACATGGGTAATGAGTAAGTGATCCCAATTAAGACCCCAAGTACAGAGTCTTTGGAGACAAGGAAATGAAAGTTAAACTACACTGTAAGAAAATCTACTCCATCATCAAAAAGACTGCCTAAGGTTTTCGAGAGAAAATAGCCATGTAAATTCAAAACACAGCATCACGATTACAGTGGTCTCTGGTACATTCTGTAGCAGGTCTACAGAGAGCTTAGGAAAGGTGAGCCAGGTAATCCTCTCAGTTTCCTTAGGAGACAGATGAGGGAGTGAGAAGTTCAGCCTAATCTCACATAACCACCAAAAAGCCT
Organism: Phyllostomus discolor; assembly: GCF_004126475.2. NCBI lineage: Eukaryota > Metazoa > Chordata > Mammalia > Chiroptera > Phyllostomidae > Phyllostomus > Phyllostomus discolor. The sequence continues at coordinate 113,360,051 of NC_040904.2, forward strand.
GTGGCTGAGCTGTAGGCATCTTTGCTCCTGGTAGACAGACTGATGCCTGTCAACAAGCCAGGGAGCAGCCTTTCAAATGCAGTTGCCCATGGCTCCCTAAGCAAACAGTTTTTGAATAAGGCATCCCTGTCTGTGAAAGCCAGGGCTCTCACTTCAGAGGTGCATTCTGCCCACTGGCCCAGGGGCCTCTGCTGACTCATTTCCTTGCTCCCAGACTGGCTCCAGCATGCAGCAGGGACCCCAGCATCTCCACACCTCTGCTTTCTCACAGCCTTCCCCGGCTCCACCCAAACCCTCCCAGGTGCATTCCTGTCCATCATTCCCATCCAGGCCTTCAGCCACACTTGATGTTGCTAAGTCTCATTTGCTGAACCCCAATATGAACCCACTGTGCTTTACAAAACTTGCACTGTCACCCTGCCCTCAGAGCCTCTGTTTCTGCTGGTGCCTCACTTGGAATGGTGTTCTGATCTTCCTCCAAGCAATGTCCGCCACACCCATGAAATCTCTCCTGCATTCTGTCCTGGCTGGCAAGGCTGGGTTAGAGACACATCCTGTAAACTGAAAGATCTAGGTTTGATTTCCAGTCAGAGTACATACCTAGGTTGTGGGTTCAGTCCCTGGGTCAACCCAGTACAGAGGCAATGATGGATGTTTCTCTCCCACGTTGAGGATTCTCTCCCTACCTCTCTTCTGTTCTCTCTCTAAAATCAATAAGTATGTCCTCAGGTGAGGATAAAAAAAAATCTCTCCCACTTGCTGCCTCCTCCCAAGTCCCTTTATTCTCCGTGCCCAGGGAACTTTACAGTGTACACTGCTTAACAGGACACAACACACCCTTGCCCTCCTTGGAGAAGACGGGGGTCCGAGGAAGCAGGGCAGGTCAATTCCCACAGGATTGTGTGGAAGGTGAGGAGAGGCAGGTCATCAGAAGTTCCACATGCCACACTGGGCAGTTTTGTTTGAATAAAATTAGCTCCTGTTCAGAGGACACAGTAAGAGAGCTGCAGACTGAGAAGGCAATAGTCAGAAATTCTTCCGGTTATCCAGATCTATTGTTAGGAAACAAGGCAGAGTGTTTTCTAATAACTTCCTTTCCCTGGCTCCTTATAGTAAGTACCTTGCATTTTACATAAATTTGATAATCAAGAGAAAATCTGTGTCTCTGAGTGACTGAAGAAAAAATATTTGCAACAACAAGTAAGCTAGAAAGGGGAGGAATTAATGGGGCAGAGGTAACTGTTTCACAATTCTTTTTCCAGCCCATTAGTCCTGAGCTTCGAGGGGTCAGATAAAGGGGTATGATCAGTGACTTTCCTTCCTCCGAATAAGAACCAAAACCAGCATTTACTTAACACACATACTGAGTAGCCAGCTAAGGAGTAAAATGTTAAGCAGTTTACCTGGAAATTTTACAGTCTTCACAACCACCCATTTTCAGATGAAGCTTAGAGAGGCTAAGAAACTTGCCCACAATCATACACTTGATCAGAGGTAGATCCAAGATTCCAACCCAGCTGATTTTGTAGTCTAAGGGCTGAACCTCTAAGTGGTGGTACCCTTCCCATGTCTGTTCCAGGCTTCCCAGGCACTCTTGGAGCTGTTCGGTCAGAGCTTGGCAGCTGCCCCAAGGCTGGGACCTGCCCGTGTATTAGCCCTCTCAACCCAGTTGGTGACATCTGGTCTGGTCCTCTGATCCCACTTTAACTCAACATTCCTATTCTTTAGTTAAATAATAACCCTTATTATTACCCAAGAGACTGACCACACACCAGTGTTGATGGACATCATTGGAGAAAGCACATTTCGGGGCTACCACACACCAACTGTCCAACAAGGACTCTGATAAGGAATATTCCTATTTATCATTTAAGCTTCCTTTTATTCCAGTTTCCTCTGAGCTCTTTGCCATCCAAGCCTAGCCCCAACATCCAAATTAGGTGGCTGTTAACGACCCCCAGGCATTCACCCTCTCAGTCCCCTGGAAATGCCCCTTCTTAATACTGCAGTTCTGTTAGCTTGCAGAGTCTCCAGCACCTGAGCTCACCACAGTGATAAAAGGAAATCACAAACCAGTACTTTAAGCCCTGTGCATTACGCTTTCTCTAGGAATTTATTTCACATTACTGCAATCCTCAGAATATTGTGAAACATCTTATACAACTTCAGATGGAGTTGATAGCTCAACGTTTTTCATAGCCACAGGCTTCCATGGAATGATCAGCTCTGCTTTTTTCATTGTCTGCTTTCTCCATGACCATAATCCCATTTTATATTGCACCATTGTTTAGCACCTATACTAACATATTGTAGATGTAATTGGGCTATTCTTATATGTCTCCATCTATTGAAGATTATCTTATTTTTCTAGTATTAAATAGAACAATTGGCACCCTGGCTGGCATAGCTCAGTGGATTGAGCGCGGGCTGGGAACCAAAGTGTCCCAGGTTCGATTCCCAGCCAGGGTACATTTCTGGGTTGCAGGCCATAACCCTCAGCAACCGTACATTGATATCTCTCTCTCTCTCTCTTTCCCTCTCTTCCCTCTCTAAAATAAATAAATAAATAAAATCTTTAAAAAAAATAGAACAATTGGCCTCCAATTAGTTTTGGTATAACCATAAAAGAATAATAAACCAGTCAAGTCCCATACTGATATAATGCAGTGATGCTTATAGCCTCCTCACAAAAAAAATCCCCAGAGTTTCTAGACCATTAATCACTCAGCACTCTCATCCATTAAACTTAAATGCAAATTCCATATCATCATTTTTCAAAATATATAAAACTACCATCACTTCCATCAACAGCCCCAAAGGAAACATCCTTAAGACAATGATAGCAGAAACTCTGACCTCAGGGCATGTCCTTCAGCAGCCATAGCTGTTGTGTAACCAAAACTCGTGAGCATTCTCCCCAAATAAGTTTCAGAAACTATCACATCTAAAAAAGATTTGCCAAAATTCATTGCAATACCACATCCAATTCCACCACTTACAATCAACCCTAGCCTACCATAAATAAGTGAAAGTTTTGAAGAAAAACATACAAAACTAATCACAAAACAATACTTAAATACAGTATATAATACTATTATTCTCACATGGAATTTAACCATAACTAACAACATAAAAATTATCATTCTGTTTCAACTATAAGAATATTAATGACCAACATCCCAAAGACCACTCACTAATCAAGATTATCAACAGTTTGTGTTAGTATGCCAGCTCCATCAAATATCTCACCATGATGAAATTTTGACCCCCTCTTAGGAATCTGTTTAATTTTACAAATTCTAACAGAGTCCTGCTCCTGGACATACACTACACATCAGACACAATAGCTGCCTTTTCATCAGTAACCCAAGGTGTAAATTATGGATATTTACATACTCACAGAGCATCTGTATTTTATATTTGCCTTGTTTATTCATGTAGGACAAAAGCCTATCCTATGGATCTGTACTTTTCCAAAATATGAGGTAGTGAGATCACTTTATTGATCACAATGATGTCCACAGTGTTCACAGGCTCTGTTCTACCACGGGGACAAACAGCCTTCTGAAGTGCAATAGTCACTACCATCTCCTCTCAGCCCTTCTTTATACGGGCTTCAGCTTCCTCGACTGAATCTGAGGAGGACTCTCAGCTGATAAAGCCACTCACACCTGATTCCCTGCTATTTACTTTATTTTCTCATTCATCATTTTGGCCCTAGTAATTATGCATCTACTATTTCTCCATGAAACAGGATCATATAATCCATCAGGAATCTCAACTGACCTGGATAGCATTCCATTCCACCCATGCTGCACAATTAAAGACATCCTGGGACTCTCATTCCTAATTCCACCACATTTATTTTAGTCCGATTCTCACCTGACCTTCCACGAGATCCAGACAGTTCTATTGCAGCCAGCCCCTTCAGTGCTTCCCTGCACATAAGCCAGGATGGTGTTTGTTATGCCCCGAGGAACCAACCTTTACTTCCAGGGCTGACCACCAAAGAAGAAGGTAAATCCAGTTTGGGCAGCATCAGGCAAACTCTCTTTATGTTCCTCTTGAGAAAAAGGTGATAAAACTGTGGCTTTTATGAATGAGTTCAGACTGGTCTCTTTTGACTCTACATCCAATCTTCTCTAGAACCTTCTTTCTAGGTGTTGAGGTGGTGACTGCAGAGAGAGAAGTTCCCCACGCTCTTTGTTCAAGTAGGTCCTGTGTGTTCAGTGATGTGGTCCTCAAGACTGAGAGGAGGCTCAGGGTTAGTTAGACCCTCACAGGTGCTTTTCAGGTGAAATTACAAAACTGAATTATTCAGGGGAATTGCTTTAATATGAGAGCAAGTTTAGATAGTAAAGGGATTCCTTGGTGGAAGCAGTTTGCCCCAGGAGGTCCCATAGGTTGACTGCCCCTGAGAAAGTCTCCTCGCCCCCAGAAGCTGACACCACATGGTAGGCTCGGGAACCTAATATGAGCCAGTGTGGTTGGTTCAACTGTGATCCCCCAAAAGATATGTCCAAGTCCTAATCCCCAGAACCTGTGAATATGATCTGGGAAAAGTGTCTTTGCAGATGTAACTAAGCTTAGGTTCATGAGATGAAAGCATCTCAGATTCAGAGTGGTTCTAAATCCACCAACAGGTTCCTAATGAGAGAAGCAGGTGGAGGTTTGAGATCAAAACACACAGGAGAAGGGGCCATATGAAGATGGAGACAGAGACTAGAGTGATGTGGCTACAAGCCAGGGAACATCAGAGTCACCAGAAGCTGGAAGAGGAAAACAAGGATTCTCCTCTAGAGCCCTCAAAGGGAGCATGGCCCTGATGACAGCTTGATTTAGGACTTGATTCTCTTAGGGCCCCAGAACCCTGAGAGAATACATGATTGTTGTTTAGACCACCAAGCTTATGATAATTTGTGAAGGCTTCCCTAGGAAATGGGGACCACACTCTTTGTCTTGGATTCTCTCTTACTAGTTACATTCCACCTGTCTCCACCCCCAGAGTAAGAGGTTAACAATGAGAAATGTAACAGAGAAAGGGAGGCCACCACCAGCGCAGTGTACCCACCCTCTGCAGGCAGAGCCCCAGGGCAGACAATCCAATGCTGGCAGCAGTCCATCTTTAGAAAGGTCACCCAGCTCAGGCACTGAGAGGGACCCCCTTCTCCTAGCCTGACTCCAGGGACAGTCTGGCTGGGCAGTTCCAGGATATCGAGGAGCACCTCCCTCCCACTGGGGGTGCACAGCCAGCTTGGCTTCCCGACCTCTGCTCTTCCCAGGGGGCCTCAGGCCTCACAGTCACCCGGGGAGTCTACTGCCCTTCTGCAAGCAGCACCAGCAGGACCCTGCTCACCATCTGATCATCACAGGCCAGTTTCCTCATGGGTCACCCTGAGTTTTAGATGATTCCAATTTCTTTGGTCACATTTGACCGACAATTCCCACACATGGCTTCTCTCATCTTTTATGTGTGGATTTTTCTAGTTTCACTCTAAGAACTATTCCCAAGTTCTCCAGGAGCAGGAAGGCACCTCATGGTTGGGACTCCATACTCACTGGCAAAAAGCTGACAGGGTCCCACTGGGGCCTCCAGCCATTGGACTCAGCTAGCCCTCTTGACGTGGGCTGAGCAGCCATTAACAAGATGCCAGAGTGATGTCCTTTTGTTGCTGTTTAACACAGGGCAAGTTCATACTTACTACAGTTTTCTTTCCATGTGTATGTGTGTGAGAGAGAGAGAGACAGAGACCCAAGAGAGACAGAAACACAGAGAGAGACAGAGAGATCGTCTGTGTGTTGGGGTTGGAGTTAAGTCACCAGACACCTCTTCCTCTAACTCTAAGTAAAGAAACAGACTTTGACGTTCTTATCCTTTTTCTCTTTAGTTATAAAATCCTAAGATTCTGTGGAGTTCATCTCAAGAGAATCTAAAACAAAGAATAATGAGTTCACAAGTACGTTCAACAGCTTGAGCTTACAGGAACAGCAAACCCACAAGGAAAAAGAAACCTTCCAGACTGACCTCCCAGGAGATGAGACTGTTGTGGACAGGGGCTCAGGGTTAGGGCGGGTTTGTGAGCATCCCTTTCCCCTTCCCTGGGGGTGGCACCGTGACTCCTTTTGCTGGCCCTTATGCCCAGTTCTAACTGCCTTTTTCTTGGCAAGTTTCCTGACCCTGATTAAAGAAAAAAAAAGACAGTGAAGCTAAGACCTTGCTTTGAAGGAAAAAGTAGACATACAGATGTAAAAAAGCTGGAAGCAACCTGATGAGCTGCTCAGTCGCAGATTTCCAGCTCCATGTCACTCATTGCTGGACTCACCTCTAAGCCCAACAACCCCATCTGGGTCTCCAAGTGTCAAACGGACACTGTCACTGTGGTCTAACACACTGGCCTCTGTGGAGGGCTGTGCTCTGTGTTTCCACGCTGTTCTTTCTTCGCATTGTCTGCCCTGTGTTCATGCACATGGTTTGGAGGGGTGGGGATCCCCACAGATCTTCCTCCTTGTGAAGCTAGTTAGGTTCACCATTGTCAGTACTCAACTCTGCCCAGTGGAAAGACCACTGGGTGGTTTATGGGAATTTATGTGTGACTCTTGTACCAGACAGACCAGACAAAGGCCAGAGATATAGCCAAAGAATATATGTATTCAGATGTAGCCTAAGAATAATATGGCACATCTCAGATCTAGTTTTCCTAGTTTTCATTCATTCATTCATTCCTTCATTCATCCCATCCTAGAATCACTTATTGTGTGCCTTCCCTGTGCCAGTCATTGTGTGGGACACCTCGGGACAGAGTGATGAACAAAGGTCACATCGATCCTACCCTCCCCCAAGGGCTAGGCTTTCCTTTCCTAATGCCGACGAAAGGCCCACACAGGAGAACAGGTCTGTCTCCTCCCCTCCCCAAGTGCGTTATCACTGGGGTGCAGTGCCTTCCCCAGCTCCTAGGTTAGGACACCCCATCTCTGCCTTTGGTCTGCAATGAGCCTAGACCCCTGTCACCCCTGCATCATCTACCTCTCTGGCCCTGGGCCTTGCTCTTTCAGGCACAGAGCACCCTCTGTTGGTGGCCTAGACCCAGTGCCTTGGCCTTGGGCTGGGATACTGCACTGTACTGGTAGCCTTTTCAGCTCGGTGACCCCTGTGTGGGCTGTCCACCCACCCACCCATTCATGCATCCACCCAAAAAGCCCCTGCTGAGACCCTTCTCTGGGGTTGAGGATATAAAAATGTATAAAACAAATTTTCAGTCTTTCCACAGATTTCAAGCTCAACTCCCTTCCCCTGAATGGGGATCCCAGTGCTGGTAGATGGATTGGGAATGGGGGCGGTCTCTAGGTCCCATAATCTCTTTCAAAGGACTTGGGCTGAGTGGTAATCCTGTCAGGTGAACGCTTCATGGTTGTCTTTCCCTTCCTAGAGTTCCTGACCTGAGTGGGCGATCCTATCCCCACTCTGGGCTACATGTGGATAAGGGGCTTAATTCCTCTGGAGGACAAACTCCTACCCCCACACCTACCTCCACCTTCACACTGTATCCTCTCCCTTCCCTGCTAAATGGGGACCCACTGACAATGGACATGACTTAGTTGGAATAGGTCTCACTCAGGACCTTCTGCCACCTTCCCTCCAGCCAATGATTGTTGCTCCTAAGCACACCTGCCTGTCTCCACCTTGAGGATGCTGGTCCCCCACCACTGACACCCTCTACCATTTAAAGGCCATTCAGCATACCTCAATTCTAAACAATGACCCTGGGGAACCTCCCACTGTTTTCCTTGCTCCAACCAGGCTAGTGAACTTGCAGGAGCTGTGTGCAAGGGGCCCTCCAGAGGCCAACAAGAGTCACCACACCCCTCAAAACAGAACAATCAGCCTTTTTCTGGAGTGCTCAATGGCAGAAAGCACAAGCTTTTTTGTTTTTCCTTTCTATTTCTGTGGCTGAACTCTTTTAAACTTTTGTTTTAATATAGCTGCTTATTGAGCTATAATTCACATAGCACACAATTTCAATTCAACGGTTTTTAGTGCATTCACAGAATCTTGCCACCATCACCACAATCACCTTTAGGACATTTTTCTTGCCCCCAGAAGAAATCGCTTACCCTCTCATAGTCACTTCCCATTTCTCCCCATGCACCCTCACCCCTGGCAATCATGAACCTGCTTCCTGTCTCTATGTGTTTGCCTGTTGTGGATAGTTCATGTACAAGAATCATGTGATATTCAGTCTTTTCTTATCTGGTTTCTTCCACATAACAAGCTTTTGCTCCTTATTTCATTTTCACTATCATTAGAGTCATGATGTTATTTATCATCCAAACTGGGACTCTTTAGAGTGAGAGGGTGCTCTTAATAATTGCCCTGTGACAACTGGCATGGACTGGGGCCACACTTGGCAATTGCGTCGCCACCCTTCCTTCACCTGAAAATGGTTAAATAACCTGCACTTCACACCCCCTCTGAAGGTGTCTACCTCCCCTTCCCAAAATCATAGTTGCCAAATCTCCCTCAGTAACCTCAGGACCTGAAGTTCATGGACTTCTGGTGCTGCTAATTAATTGTTTGTTTACAGCCTGAAGTTTCCTTATGAGTTATGAGAGAAACAAAACTAATTTCCCCCAAAGAGATGAAAACTGGCAGTTTGATTTTTCATTTTGGAAGCATGAAGTGTGGTGGCACAGGTGCAAACTGCAAAAGAAAGCAGACACAGAACACACAGCTGTGATGACAAATGTGGAGAGGATGTCCTAAAGCAGGGGCCATCAGAAGGAGACTGCAGGAGGCTTAACTGGGTGGGTCACACATCTCAGCTTCAAAAGGAGCAGCGTAATTGTTCGCTGCTGTGCTGTTCAATGCACCTGGCTGAGTGGATGGTCTGTCTCGGGCTCTTTGGGATATTCTTAGAAAATGTTTTCAGTGTTTGTTAGCAAATGAAAATTTTATTTTTCATTATAAGTATTTGTTGGGTAAAGATAGAAGCCATGCCTGTTTGACTTCCCCTGACAAATGACCTTTGGAACTCCTGGTTTCCTCCTGGCTGCACGAAGGCTTCATCAGGTGAGGAGATGTCTGTACACCAACCCAGGCATCCTTGTCACCAATGTGCTCAGATGGCCTGCCACATGCAAGATGCTCTGCCTCAGAAGAGTTGCATACAGCAACCACTACATCAGCTTCCTCTGATGTTTGCTCTGCTCACACCTCTGTTTCAGCATTGAGCCTAAATTCTCTAAGGAACTGAGACTTTTTTTAATGATTTGTTTGTCTGATCCCCTAACAAGGGCAGTTTAGGCCTACCTGTCACAATGTGCACAGGGATTGCGTGACTGAGCGAAAGCTGATTTGGGTTCCTGCTATTTGGGGGCAGGCTCTGTGCTGGGGGCCAGACACTGGGTGTAGATGCTTCCAGGCCGAGGAAGCCCCTCATGCCAGTCCGGTTCTGGGCCCAGATGCAAATAAGATCCTCTGTTCTCCGAAGCAGCTTTTGTTTGTGTGTTTCATGTCTGAGCTCATCCATCTGGCTCCCCTTCTGCCACCTTTTCTTCTATTTACACTCGCCAGCCTCAATTTGTCTTTCAGGTCTTCCAGAACCAATTACACTATAGACAGATTAGTCAATTCCTAGGCCAGATGCTCAGATGCATGCTTTTCTGCATTTAAAGTAATCAGCCTTGGCTCCCAGCCAGCTGCAGGATTTTCAGATCCTTAAAACTCTAGAAATCCACAGGAACTTTTCTGATCCTAGCACAATTCCCAAATATGTTCGTGGGGGAAAATGGGGACCAGGCTTTCCTGAGAGTGTGGAAAACACCTTAGATGTAGAGCAGAGCACCCAGTCTCTCATGCAGCCAGGAGGCCTCGCCTAGATTTTCTGCGGCTCTTTGCCGACAGCATTCATCACAAGCTGGTCACACACCACTTCTAGGCAGGTCAGCCGCCATGGAGAGGCCTCCCAGCATTTGTCCACTGGATCACTCCACTGAGAAGCTGGAGTTTTCTTGTCAGCATGATGCTCCCTACTTTGTTGCTTATTTGGGTGCAGTTTGTAGAAATGCCTCCATATTTTTAAGGTATGTGGCATGTTTAAGGTGGGACCATCAACTCTTGCCTCATCTTAAAGCTCCAGGAAAGGGGCTGCTGATGCAGTGTGTGTGGCATTTCCCAGAGAAAACAGCTTTTGTCACCCCACCATCAGGAAAGAATAAGTAACTCCTTAGCTGGAGCCCAGCAAGTGCTTAGAGAGCAGGTGTGTGTGCCATGGGGAAAAGTACAAATGTGTCAGGATTTCTTTCTATTGAGGAACTGCCTATAGGTAGATGCCTCCTTGCTATTCCTGCTCCAACCAAGGTCTTCCCTGGCTTCCTGAGCAGAAAGCAAGGCTCAAAATCCAGCATGCAGAAGGACTCCCAGCTAGCTGCCCCTGGGATCTTGGTGAGGCAGAATGGAGGTGGAGCCCAGGAATCTGCATTGTAAGCAAGCACCCAGGTGAGCATGGCCTCTTTTTGTCTGCCAGGATGCTTAGCTGCAAACACCGGTGTTCTTCATGCTGCCCCTAGGTGTCATGTAGAGCACTACATTCCCCCTCACCAACATTACATGTAGGCAGAGAAACTTGGGTCCCATTCTGACCCAAGTCACCCCAGAGGAGCCCTTGGTCCAACGGTCTGAGGAAAAGAGAGGGACCTAATGTCACCAACAATTGTCCCAACACCCATAGGTCAACCCTGAAAGTAAAACCTTATAAAATAAAGCTAGTTCTCAGGTATTGATTATTGGCATTGCCAATAACTACTTACAGACTTTCTCTATGTATATCCTTGGCTATGATTTAAGGAGCACTTATGCTGTGCCCCACAGAGGACACACTTCCTGTGGGAAGGAACAGCACTTGTGAAGACCTTGTATTAAGATAATGCTTGCTCCTCAAAGTGTTCTCCACAGAACGGTGGCCTTAGGATCACTGGAGACCACATTAAAAATCACCTCCTGAACCAGCATTGCAACCAGACGTCCAGGTGATCTGCAAGCACATTGAAAATGAGGAGGCATAGCTCTGCCTCTCTCAGCCCCTATAAGCTAGGGTTCCTACAGGCACCATTATTCATACCTTTTCTGGTTTTTGTTGTAACAAATAAATGTCTCCACCCATGTCTTTTTTTTCTTTTAAAGGCATGAACACAGCTTCCTGGTAATAAGTGAATGTCAAATAAATGACTTGGAGCCAGAGCTGAACATGCATTGCTGGCTGCAGCAAGAGGAGCATCTAGTGCAGGCAAACATTGACTATCCCCAGCAAGCAGGAGGGATAGCCCATGTGTCCTGTTAATCGAGCCACACTGACGCTTTAAAGGGGGCTTTGAAGATCATAAGCACACTGCTCCTCTCTTTCACTCCTCCCACCCCTAATGCCCAGCCCACATCTGGGTTAATAAAATGGCTTTACGACCTTAGCTATTTGTTGATCAGCAAGGACACCTGGACTGCAGGAATGGCCATGGTTATTGTTTCCTAACACAGACTTGGGGCACAAGCATTTGGCTTCTTTCTAGTTTCCACTCCTTGTGAAAGTATAAACATTTCAGGTCTTCTGTATGTCCTCCTTGGAGAAGTGCCTGTTCAAGTCCTTTGCCCATTTTTTAATTGAATTCCTTGTCTTCTTAGAGTGCAGTCGTGTAAGTTCTTTATATATTTTGGAGATTAAACCCTTGTCTGAGGTATCATTGGCAAATATGTTTTCCCATACAGTTGGTTCTCTTTTAATTTTGATACTGTTTTCTTTAGCTGTGCAGAAGCTTTTAATTTTGATGAGGTCCCATTTGTTTATTCTTTCCTTTATGTCCCTTGCTCTAGGGGACAAGTCAGTAAAAAAGTTTCTTCATGAAATATCTGAGATTTTCCTACCTATGTTCTCCTCTAGGACTTTAATGGTGTCACATTTTATATTTAAGTCTTTTATCCACCTTGAATTTATTTTTGTATATGGTGTAAGTTGGTGCTCAAGCTTCATTTTTTTGCATGTAGCTGTCCAGTTCTCCCAACACCATTTGTTGAAGAGGTTATTTTTACTCCATTTTATGTTGCTGCCTCCTTTGTCAAATATTAATTGACTATACAGAAAATCCAAAGACACATGAAACAATGTTCAATATCGCTAGCTATCAGAGAGATGCAAATTAAAACCACGATGAGATACCACTTCACACCAGTCAGAATGGCCATCATAAACAAAGCAACAAGTGTTGGAGAGGTTGTGGAGAAAAGGGGTCCCTAGTGCACTGTTGGTGGGACTGCAGACTGGTACAACCACTATGGAAAGCAGTATGGAACTTCCTCAGAAAACTAAAAATGGATCTGCCTTTTGACCCTGCAATTCCACTGCTGGGACTCTATCCTAAGAATACTAAAACACCAATCCAAAAGAACCTATGCATCCCAATGTTCATAGCAGCACAATTTACAATAGCTAGATGCTGGAAGCAACCAAGATGCCCATCAGTAAATGACTGGATCAAAAAACTATGGTACATTTACACAATGGAATTCTATGCAGCAGAAAGAAAGAAGGAGCTCCTACCCTTCTCAACAGCTTGGATGGAGCTGGAAAGCATTATGCTAAGTGAAACAAGCCAGGCAGTGAAAGACAAATACCATATGATCTCACCTTTAACAGGAATCTAAACAACAAAACAAAGAAACAAGCAAAATATAACCAAAGACACTGAAATAGGGGACAGGCTGACAGTGACCACAGGGGAGAGAAGAGTGAATTTCAGGGGACATTGGGAAGGGTTCACGGGAACAAACTTAAAGGACACATGGACAAAAACTAGGGGGAGGGTGGTAATGGGAGGGAAGGGGGGAGGGTTGGGAGAGGGGGCTGGATTGGGAGTAAAAGGGAGAAAACTGTACTTGAACAACGATTAAAATAAAATTAAAAAAAATTTCAGGTCTATCACTCTCTGCTGCAGAGGACTCTCAGCTCCATAGCCAGAGCCACCTGAGAGTGGCCACCAGATTTTCAGGCTTTGCTGCACTGGAGAAGCTAAATAGGACAGGTGCCTCTCCCCCAACTGCCTGGACTTGGCTGAAGGGTTGAGGGAGCCCAAAGGGAACCTGTGAGGCCCTTTTTCAGGGATTAAATTCCCTATACTGACCCCAGGGTCTCTGCTACCTCCTCCACCCACCCAGCCAGAAGAAGCCTCTCCTATACCATGTCCTCAGTCCCTAGGAGCCCCTGGAATTACCCTGAGAGAAGACCATATTGTTTGGTCATGGATGGGGCCTCCTCCGTGGGGAAAGTCAGTGACAATGCAGGGGTTTGGGGACCCAGCTTTGTCCATTGTTGTAAAAGCAGGAGAGTGAGGTTGCTGGTGGGAGTGGGCATGGGGTGTGTGTGTGTGGAGGGCATACCCAGGATGGAGCCATCAGCTGAGCTGTGACAGGATTCAAGTCTTCCAGAATTCTGATCTGACACATCATCCAAAATAAAGCATGTTCGAGTTTTTATCTTGTCCCTGAGTAACAATCAAATTAAGTGTAACTAATTGCTGTATGTGCTAGCTGCAAGCTGAAGGGGAAAAAGAGGCTTTTATATTGGCCTTGGAGCTGATGTTATTGTGCCTTAACCATCTGTCCATACCAGTGGTGTCCTTTTGACCTCCAAGCTGTTCTATCAAAGAATAAGGAGCCCTCTGGACAGGATTTCAAACACTTTCCTGTGACTTGGGCCAAAGTCGCAAGTTTGAAGGAATGTTCTCTAGTCCTAATACAGTCTTATTTGGAATGAGTGTCCTCTGATTGGCAGACAAAGCAATATTGCACGTCATCGCTGAGAGGTGAGAGGAAGGGAGGAGACTTGTCAACAAACCATCAGCATCAGATGCAGAAATTGCTGAAAAGAAAAACCCTTCACTCAGTCCTCAGTTTTCTCATTTGCAGAATGGTAACAATATTAAATCTGTCACAAGGCTTTATTCAGGAACAAATGAGAAGACACAAGTGAAACTGCCTTGTGCATATCAGCTTTGGGTAAATGTTTGTAGGAACTGGAACCTTGTCATTTAGCATTGAGTATAATATGGAACAGGGCAGATCCATCTGGACTTAATCCCCATGGGTCAGTTCCCTGGAGCACCACATGGCTTCACATGAAAGCAATCTGACCCAAAGGTATTTGTGCTCATTGCAGGGTTCTGCTGTATTTACAGGGAATCCTTCAGAGAGATGCATCAGGAGACTTGTGAAAACTGAAAAGAAACAATATGAGTGCCTTCCAGCCAAGCTTCTTTGGAACACAGATGCCCCTTAATCAGTTTGACCCTCCCACCTGGGGTCTCATGTAAACCAAGAGAGGGTGGCCCTCTGACATTGTTACTGACTTTCCCTACGGAGGAGGCCCCATCCATGACCAAACAATGTGGTCTCCTCTCAGGGTAATTCCAGGGGCTCCTGGGGACTGAGGACATGGTATAGGAGAGACTCCTTCTGGCTGGGCAGTAGCAGGGAGGTGGCAGAGACCCTGGGGTCAGTATAGGGAATTTAATCCCTGAGAAAGGGCCTCACAGGTTCCCTTTGGGCTCCCTCAACCCTTGCCCCACTTCAGCCAAGTCTGTTTACCAAGTCCATTTAGTAAATGTTGAGGGGAGAGGATTAGCACTCCCCACAACCTTACAACCAGGTTTTAATTAAAGTAACTCTCAACTCAAATAATGTCCCATATTTATTTAAAAAACAAACAATTATTAACAAAGTAGTTCAACCAATCTGTTTTGTAAGTTTGCAGATGTCCCAGCTCCCTACAACTTAGGTGCCTGATCCCCATCTGTGTGACAGGCTCCCGAGGCACACACAACAGCGTTCCAGTGCAGCTCTGTGATCTGCACAGTCAACATCAGGCACAGGGATGCTCCTGACCATGAAGGTCACAGAGCTGCATTGCTGGACACAGCTGCCATTTCTGAACATAGGCCCATTCATGGGTCACTCTTATTGAGGGTCCTCCCGAAGAGTACGAACCACAGAAGCCACTAGATTTATATCCTCTGTTCAAGGTGGGGCATGTCTTTAAAATATTTAGGCCAACTCAACTTCTTAACATCTTGATTTTTATCAGTGAAACCTATTCTAATATTCATCATATTAATTGACTGCCAACTAATTTTATAATCAATACCCTTCTCAGACATGTATGATACTTTTTAATAAAGCCTGAGGTATTACTTAAGATTTGGGTACCAGAAGAATTTGGGTGTCAATGTTTGGGTACCAACTCAGTATTTCTGGAGTGTGGATCCTCAAAAATGAAAATTGACTTCTTTAGCATTGAAGCTTGAGCTAACCACAACTGCACAATATCATATAGTTTATGCCAGACTGTTTTAATGTGAATTATAGATACTATACCACACAGTTACTATAAAATCTATCAGTAAACAAGTGTGAGCTGAGTACCATGTCTACCATGTGACTAGCTCTGAACACTGTGGAGCTTTAAAAATGGTACGATTTACTGGTCTTTAAGAAATGTTTGACTTAGTTGCATATATATATTCATTTATTAGTTGGATAAATATTCATTCATATTATACATTCATTTATTCATATATTAGTTGAACTACATATGAGAGAAACATTTAGAGAGCTGGGAGAGAGAGACTGCACAAACCTAAGTACTGAGATGGAGCCATTGCTGGGGACCTGGTTAGCGAAGGACAGAGGTCTTGAATTTGCCTTGCACAGTGGGCAGAGTCTGAATTGACAGAGGAGTAGAGAAAGAGGACATCCTAAGTTTGATGTGTGAATCAGGCACATGAGAGCCTGTAGGGAACTGCTTCACATGCTATAGAAATGTAGCTCAGCCTCCATGTGGAAAACCAGTGGGGAGTGAGTGGCACACAGGACCACACCCATGGAGAGGTTCTCCCATGGGGAATCAGGCCTGCATTGTACTTAGACTGTTATGAGACTTGCTTTTGCTAAAAAGCCCTCACCCTGAATTGAGGCAGCAAGTGCTTACTGTAATTTCCTAAAGTCTGTGCTATACCTCCCAAGTATGGAGTGTGACCCATTCAACCCCTTTTCCCTTTGGTGTGCATCATCCTTCTCCTTGAAGTAATTAGCAACATTCTTTTCTTTGTTATCTGTAAAAGATAATCACCTGCAGCGAACCTGTGCATAGTAAATGAGGACTACCTTCCATGTAATGTACCCAGAAAAGCAATAAAAGCCTGTCCAAGCAGGGGCTGGGGCCCTCTTGCTCTTTCCCTCTTTCTCTCTGTCTCTCAGAGAGTGGCCATGCCATCTCTTTTTCTCCACAGGACTTCTGTTGTCTGTGTGCATTTGTTCACTAGCAGCCACAACATACACAGATCCTGCATGCCAGGATCCACCTCAAGGACCATTCCGCTCATCTTCTGTTGGAAGGTATGGCCTGAGACAGGGCCAACTGCATGGACAACTTGGGCAGGTTTGCAACACATCATTGGCCATTTGGTTCTGTTGTGCTTTTTATGAGGAACAGATGCCATCTCGTCCCCACCCTCTTCTGGAAGTGTGTAATGACAAGCCACTCAGACTGCTTGGCTCTCCGGGGCTGTCAGATGCGGCCAGTGGCCCCTGTTTAAGAGGCTCTGATTCTCACCATATGTGTAAGTGTTGACTTATTAGTTTTGCAAGCATTATTTAAGTATTTGGGAAAACTATATTAGACAACCAAAGCTCTTAAAAATAAAATTAAATACATTTTCATTATAATGTACTACAAAGTATTCAAGGGAATGTAATTAAGTTCCAAAGTCTTGTAAACAATTACATGAATTTAAATAGATTTATAACTAAAATCATAAGATCTGTTAAGCTTAATTTAAAAGCTTAAAAAACCCTGAGTTTTAGAATGTGTTACTTAAAAAAATGTAATTTTTAACTCCAAAGTCATCTTTCCTGTGCTTAAATTCTCCTCATGAGATAGTAAAAACCTTATACTACCAAAGGTAGATAAAAGAAGCCAGGACTCTACTTTCCAGAGAACATGACTTTTCCTACCCTGACTGCTGAGTCATGTGCTTCTCTCACTGGATTTGGTTTAGCCCTAGGAAGGAGAAAAGAAAACTTGTGAATTCAGTGTGTTATTCAAGGCAGGAGGTTTTACATGCTGAGTTCTATGTTTCTGGTAGAATATAATTTCTTTTGCCTTATCTTCTCCCAGTAAGTGACCTTCAAGATCCTGTCACCCTGAGATATGTAATCTACGTCCAATCCCATGACTCTTTTAGCTGTCAGGATTGTGTTTGACTACAGATAACCAAAACAAACAAACAAACAAACAAACAAACCCCACATACCAGTGATTCAAATACCCTAAAAGTATATTTCTTTTCAGGGAACTCCCTCTGTCTTGTTGCTCTGCCACTCACAACATAGGACTGATTTTTTCATGGTCCAAGAATACTTCATGAGCTCCAGCCACTGCAACCACATTTCTGCCAGGAGGAAGGAATAAACTGAGAGGAAGGACACATTTTCCTTTAAGGGTCATTTATGAAAGTCATATACAACACTTCTTATATTTCAGTAGTTAAAATTTAGTCAGGTGACCACCCCAGCTCAAGGAGCATTCTCATACTAAAAAAGAAGGGGTAAGTGAATGGATATTAGGGTACACACTCCTAATTCACTTTCCTCTGCCCACTAAATAGTCTAGTTTATTACCTCTCCTTACAGGCAAACATCATTTCCTGCTCTCTTCATGATTGTAAACACTACTAAAAAGGGCTCCTGGAGGCTAACTAGGCTCAAATAATATTATAATAATAAAAGAAAAGCAGAACCCAGCAGCCATTTCTGCACAGGGGCCTCTCATAAAAACTTCACTCACAGAGAAGCCTGCCTCTGTGAACTGTGTTCTTGCCATCTGAGCCAGCCCTTATCAAGGTCCTGGAATCCTATTTCAACCAATAGGACTGAGGCTTTCACTATCTAATCAGAGCTGTGCAGCTCTGGCCATTCGAATGGCTCTATTCTGACCATTCAAGGACAGTGCCTTTTGAAGCAATCAAACTGTGAGAAATTGGCACCCTCATCTGCATGAGGATAGACTAATCAAAGACTAGGGGCAGAAACTTCTATCCATATAAGACAGCTTTCCTTTGGCTCTTAGAGGGCACTTCCCTCTGAAGACTGTGTTTCCCAGGTTATAAAGATGTCTCACCAGAGCAGAGCTGACCAGGGTTGACCAGACCATCTTGGAGCAGACCATCGCATCACAGAGCAGAGCTGCTTAGCTGAAGAAGGGCCTGACCCCAGGTACACCTGGTCTGTGAGCAGCCTCATAGCTGTGATGCATCACAGTTGAGCTCTTCCACAGCAGTGCTGTTTTCACAGTCATGCTGTATCACTGTTTGCACTGAATAGTTTCCTTTTTCAGCACACCCCAACTTGAGGATCCCTTTTGGCATTGAACTGGTGCCAACGACCATCAGTTGACAGGACTTTCCTTTGATTCACTAGCAGATCTTTGGCTTTCACAATTATTATCTCTGAAGTGGAAACTTGACCCTGTCTTTGTCTTTGCTATTGAGGAAGGCAGTATTAACTTTCCCCAGAAACAAATGTGCTGACTTAGGGGTTCCCAAGCAGAAAAGCACAGCAATACATGAAGATACTTGGAAATATCTCCATGCATGGTAATGTAGCTGCTCCTTTCATACTTAAAACTATTCAATATTTGTCTATTGATCCTTAGATAAAGAATAAAATTTAAACTGAGTCCCAAGAATCCAAATGCCCTGACTTTGGCTGTCCTCTCAGCTAGTTGTCCACCTGTAGACTTGAACTCCAGTCACTCCAGCCTGCTCTGTGCACGTGGAAGGAGCCACGCTCCTCTCTCACTGAGCCTTCCCTCTCTGCACCCTCAAGCCTCTGCCCCCTGCCTCGGGGAAGCCCCTTCAGACCCACTCAATCTCTGTGCATCCTCTGCGACAAACACCCATGGCCTCACTCCTTTTATCGGAGGTGTTTGTTTCATTTTCTGGATTATTTGATTATTATGTTAATAAAAGAACATCCAAACTTATAAAAAATTGTATAAGACTTTACAATTATAAGCCAAATATTTACAAATATAAACCAATATTTTGAGGACATGCCCAGAAGTAAAATCTCAACAGATGAAGAAAATGCTCTGGAGAATGGTGTTTTTAACTTTTTAAAATGCATTTAAAATCAAAGGAGAGAACATAAGGAAGGTACATGAGATCTATCAGTGGTAGATTAAGGAGGTGGGAGAAAGTGAGGCAGGAAAGTCTCTAGGGTGGAATAAAAAGCAAAGTGGAGAGATACATACTTTGACATTGGTAAGTATAGGAAAGTTAACATTTTTAACATTTACAGTAAGTACAGACAGTATGCAGCAACAAATTAATAGTGAGAAGTTTGGGTGCTCCACCTGGTGATGTGTAGTTGCATCTCCAAAGTGTTTGGAAGAAAAGATTTCTCTGGCATGTAGAGGTGCATCATCCTAGATGCAGAAAAACAGTCGATGGGACTCACAAGGAAAAGATTGACCTTTTGCTAAGGAAGCTATAGGCTTGGGATGTGGCTGCCCAGTGAGAAACTTATGATCGGATCATTATCCTATGTGATCAGTCACTGTGTTTGTCACACCTGCCAAGTAGCCACCTGAACTCTCAGGTTGGCTATGAAGCCCCTTTTTCATTCGCAACTATTTTTTAGTCCCTGAGTCTGTAAGTTGCTAGTTGATGTTGTCTTTCTCATCACTGGTCTTCAGTGAATGAAAGAATGAAAGAAGAAAGAGAGAAAGAAACAGAGAGAGGGAGGGAGGGAGGGGCTCCCTGCAATCCAATAGATGGATGAATGGGTGGGTGCAGAGGTGGTCATTCCTGATTCTGAAGAAATTTTGTCAGTCTGGGTCCTAATCCAATTTGGCCCATGAGCGTGATCAGTGAGCAGACACAGACATATGAATGGCCAGAATATGCAGCTGCCTACTTGGGATAAATGGAGGGAGGAAAGTAAATCCCCTCATATCTCCTGTTCCCACACTCTGGAAATTTGGCCACTCCATGTTATTCCTCTGGGCTGGTTCTCAAGAACCTTCTACTAAAATTCAAGTAATCCTAAGGGAGTTCAGTCTTCATGAACTATACTTTTAGGCAGGTGAGTTCACAGCTGAGCCCTGGAGATCAGGCAAGTGGGACTGGGAAGCAGAAGAGGTGGAGAGAGGTGGGGAAGGAGGCAGAAACTAAACAAGACCTGGAAGGGAAGTTAAGACATCCCAAGTGTCATTAGCTTTACAGATTCACCAGACTCTGGTCCTCTTACTTTCACGCTTCCTGATCCAGCAAAACATCACTTCAGTGTCCCCAAGGAACAAAGATACAAAAGCCAGCAGGAGAAACTTCTGTGGAGTTCCTTGGAAGCACCTGAACTCAGAAACCATGGGTTAACGTTTTGTATATTCTCTTGGAAGCTTCACTCACTCACTCATTTATTCATTGGAAAACAACCGCTATTGCCAATCATTTGGCACACACTGGAAATAGAGAATGAACAAAAGACACTGTTTCTAACCTGTACAGCTGTAAGAACTTCCCACAAGAAAAAGACGTGTTTTTCTGGGTCTGCTCAGACTCCCATGGCTTGTAACACCAGAAAGTAGTAGCATGTGTGGATTTGGGGCAAGTTGGGGAAGATAACCATGCTCTTGGGAGGCATAGAGAGCATGGAAAAGGAAAGGAGACAATATTCTCCTGTCCCAAACTTTTTTGTTTTTTGGTGACAGCACATGAGAAGATGAGAGAAAAGATCCATGTGGGCTCCAGGAAATGTTTCTAGTGGCCTGATGCTAGCTTGTAGCTTGAAGCTTTGCTGCAAAGAGAAAAAGATGTCTGATCTGCAAAGGAGAGTTTAACTGGCTGGTGATTTGAAAATCGGTTACATTTGCTGCATCCTCTTTTATTTCATTCATTTTCTTTTGTTCCTGATATTCAATTTCTACCCTTCCGTTATGTAAGAGCTGGAATCTTCATGTTCTAGTATCCCACCTTAATCAAATTCTTTCTGTGCCTTTTCTTATATTCACTACACATGTTCTCCCCACCCCAGGCCATTGCCGAGGGCAGGGATGAAACAAAGCTATTGTGCAATTTCAATGAAACCATGTAATCTCTTCCTAAAATACAGCTCTATTCCAACAAATCAATATTCCTACATTAGCAATTTTACAGAATGTGGTAAGTTTAACAAAAGAGGTTTGAAAAATTTAAATATTGGGAGAAAATTGCATTCTTAACTGTTCATTTTAATTTTATACCCACTTTCATGTCCTGCCTCATTGTTGACTAATGGAGAAATCCAAGGAAAGCTGGCCTTGAATTCTTTCCAAAGAAAGGGTGAATGAGTCAGGGTCTTCTGGTTGTAAGTGGTCAAAACTCAACTTGAGCTAGCCAAAGGACAAAAGGTGTGGAGGGAGGGGTCAGGGCTTGTTAGCAGGAAGAGGAGAGAGGGAAGCTGGGTAGACAAATTGGCAGATGTCCACTACAGAGGCCAAGGGCAAGTGGGTCCTTCTCAATCCCACCCTCAGCTGTCAGTTATGAGGGTGGTGGGGAAAGAGCTGGAGCAGGAGGTTTTTGCTGTTTGGAAAAGATGTCTGAGTGGTTGATTGGGAAAAATGATCATCTTCTTGCCCTGTGGTGCAGGGACTTGGCCTGAACTCACCTGCTTCACACAAAGGAAAAGCTCTCAGAGTTGCCTAAAAAGCTGGATCCACCTTCTCACCAACCCACTCCCAGGGAGCTTCCAGACCCTATCTCTACCCACCTGTACTCTGAAAGTGCATGGCTGGATGAGCAACAATCCACATCGCCCATGCTAATGAACATTTGGTCCTTATATGGCTCTGTTGGAAATACTTGGTCACTCTTTCTTCTTGAAACATGGTTCCATTGGCCTGTATGACTCCCCACCGTCATTCTGTCCTACTGCTCTGACCTGTCTCTTCTTCCATATTCTGCTCCTCCTTTTGCCCATGAAATGTTAGACTTCCTCAAGGCTTGGTGCTGGGCCACCTTCTACTCTTCTCTACATGCTCTTTACATAGCTTCACTTACTAACATTTCTTTAGATGCCTCCTAGGCATCTCAAAGTTAACATAGAAAAACAGAACTCTGGAAACCTCTCTCTAAGTCCAAATATGATTCTCTCCCACCCATCAGTGTGTAAGAAGCACCATCACCCCCATATTTACTAACACCCTGACTTACCGAGAACCATCTTTGGCCCCTTGTATTTCCATTCTCCTCTACATCACCCAATAGCAAGTTCATCTGGCTATATTTCAGATATATCTGGTATAAGCCTCCTTCTTTATCTTCATCAAAACCATATGGGTCAAAGCTACCATCATGGTTCATGTGGTTGACCAAGCAGTCAACTAACTGGTCTCACTATTTCCTATCTTGCCTTCTCCAAGTTTTCCACAGAGCATTTTTTGAGGCAGATTATGTCACTTTCCTACTTAAAAATCCATCAGTGAATTTCCATTGCCCTAAAGAGAAAAGCCAATATCTTGTCCAAGTCCCACTGCATTCAGCCTGTCCTAACTCTTCTAACTTTTGGACCTCATCTGTGCCCGGTTCCTGCTCTCTCATTCTGCCCGGGCACACAGCCATCCCTAAATTCCTGCAATGCACACAGCTCTGTCCTGCCCTGGGGCTTTTGGCTCACACTCTCTTCTTCTTGGACAGCTCTCCTTTATTGCTTGTTTCTTGTTGTCTTTTTTCTTAGTATTTATGACTCAGCAAAATTGTCTCCTCCTCAGAAAGACCTTTTCTGATCACACTGTCTGCTCTCACACTCAGTTATCTCTCTCCAATTACAAATCACCATTGGCAATTATTTCCTCATAGTTTATATACATCTCACACTAGACCATAAGCACCCCAAGGACAGGAAGCATAATCTCTGCCATGCTCTCCATTTAGCCTCAATGCCTAGCAGGAGACATATGCAGGAATGATGTCTGAGTGAATGCACACAAACAGCATAATGGTAATTATGTCAGTCAGGACTCTCACCTTGACTACTGAGGTATACCTATTTTTGTTGGAGAAACTTTTTCTGAAAATATTTAAATCATCTGGAATTAAGATTATGTCTTAAGAAGTACTCAGAGGAGTCCATGTTGTATTAACTTTCAAGTAGAACAAAGCTGCATTCCTTTAGGAAACACTGGAGAAGGAAAACTTCTATGGTGAGACAATCTCTTACTCCAATTCAAAAACTTTCCTAGTAAGTAGGACATGAGAGGAATATCTTTGAAGTTAATTGGACACTATTATGTGATAAAGCATATGTGAGAAGCTCTTTTTGGAACAAAACTACAATTAGCTATCAGACTTTTAGTCTCTGACCATCTCTTTCCCCAGAAAAGTTATTTTAAAAGAATTCTTCGGTGTTATCAAGCAAAAGATAAAATTATTTGAAGACAAAGTCTAAGGAGATGTTTGACACTAGTTTAAAACTATCTCCTGACAATTCCTTTAACTAGTATGAGGTGAAAAAGAGATTTTTCAGTAGCTGCAAAATTTTCAACAAAAATATGCTCAGCATTGAACAATGACACCATTGAACCATATTGGTTTTTTGAGACTGAGCTCTAAAGAAAGATCAAGTAATATTATTTTTAGTTATTTTTATTGTTTTTAATAAAATATATTTTATTTTCTTGATATGCTATTACAGCTATCCCAATTTCCCCTTTGCCCCCCTCCTCCCAGTATCCCCCTTCCCTTCAGCAATCCCCCCTTAATTCATGTGCATGGTTCATACATATAAGTTCTTTGGCTTCTCCATTTCCTGTGCTATTCTTAACATCCCCCTATTTTGTTCCTACCAGTTATGCTTCTTAATCCCTGCACTCCCCCGCCCCCATTATCTGCTGTCCCCCTGCCAGCTGATATCCCTCTAAATGATCTCCATATCTGTGATTCAGTTCCTGTTCTGGTTGTTTGCTTAGTTTGTTTTTTCAGATTCACTTGTTAATAGTTGTGAATTTGTTGCCCATTTAATTTTCATAGTTTTGATCTTATTTTTCTTAAATAAGTCCTTTTTACATTTTGTGTGATAATGGCTGAGTGGTGATAAACTCTTTTAGCTTTACCTTGTCTGGGAAGCATCTTACCTGCCCTTCCATTCTAAACGATAGCTTTGCTGGATAGAGTAATCTAAGTTATACATCCTTGCTTTTCATCACTTTGAATACTTCTTGCCAGTCCCTTCTTGCCTGCAAAGCTTCTTTTGAGAAATCAGCTGATAGTCTTATGGGAATTCCTCTGTAACTAACTCTCTGTTTTTCTCTTGCTGTTTTTAAGATTCTCTATGTATCTTGAACCTTTGGCATTTTAATTATGATGTGTTCTGGTGTGGCTCCTTTTTGGATCCAACTTGTTTGGGACTCTCTATGCTTCCTATACTTGTATGTCTATTTCCTTCACCAAATTAAAGAAGTTTTCTTTCAATATTTTTTTCAAATAAATTTTCAATTTCTTGCTCTTTCTCTTCTTTTTCTGACATCCCTATGATTTGCATGTTGGCGTGTTTGGAGATGTCCCAGGTATTCCTAAGCCTCTTCTCATTTTTTAAAATTATTGTTTCTTCTTTCTGTTCTGGTTGAATGTTTATTTCTTCCTTATGTTCCAAATCCTGGCTTCCTTTCCTTCTTTGTTGGTTCCCTGTGGATTTTTCTTTATTTTACTCAGTGTAACCTTCATTTCTTCCTTTATATTTTTGCCATTCTCAGTGAGTTCTCTGAGCATCCTGATCACCAGGGTTCTGAACTTTGCATCTGATAGATTGCTTACTTCTGTTTTATTTAGTTCTTTTTCTGAGATTTTGTTCTGTCCTTTCATTTGGGCCATATTTCTTTGTCTCCTCAATTAGGCAGCTTCCCTGTGTTTCTTTATATTAGGTAGAGATGCTTTTACTCCCTGTGTTAGTAGTGTGGACTATGTAGAAAAGATACCCATAAATTGTGTGTGGTGGAGCCTTAGGCAATTGTCAGGGTGGGATAACCTGTGTTGTGGGGGAGGACTCAGAGAGGGGACAATGATGCTGCCTGTGTTCTGAAGATTTCCCCAGCATTCACCCCATTTCCAACCACCTCACCCACTCCATATGTGACTGGAATCCTTCCAGCTGCTGCCTTGGTGGTGAAACCCAGAGTAGGTGGTTTTATATACATGTTAAGTCCATGTGGGCCCTTTAAGCAGCAAAAATCCAGCAGTTTCTTCTGTCACCCCAACTCCCACTGGTTTTTACAGCCAGATGTTATGGGGATTTATTTCCCAGAACTGGAGCCCTGGGCTGTGCAGTCTGGGCTAAGGCTAGGTTCACTTGTTCCCAAGGTATCCTTCCCAATTTTTATCCACCATATGCAAATCTACCACCACTGCTGCCACCTCTCTGTGCTATACTGTCTCTCTACCCATCTCTGCAACTCTGCCCCTCCTACCCATCTGGATGAATGTGGCTTCTTTAAATCCTTGGTTGTTGAATTTCCATATAGCTCAACTTTCTGACTGTTTTGGGTATTATTAGTTTTGAGATCAGGTTGTAATTCTTCCTACAGTTATGCAAGTAGGTGAATCATGTCTACCTACACCTCCATCATGACTGGAAGTTGATTAAGTATTTTTCAATTTATGTAGTTTTTATTTATTTTTCAAACACTTCATTTAAATGAAATGTCTAATAATTCATCATTTGAGTGATAACATATAATAATTATAAATGTTTCATTGTTTTTTGGAATATGTTTATGATTTCCCTGATGTGTAAGGCATTAAATATTTGTTTTTACTGACTTTTTATTTTTTAAAGATCTTATTTATTTATTTTTAGAGAGAAGGGAAGGGAGGCTGAAAGAGAGGGAGAGAAACATCAATGTGTGAGAGATACATCAATTGGTTGCCTCTCACACATCCCCAACTGGGGACCTGGACCACAACCCAGGCATGTTCTCTGACTAGGAATCGAACTGGTGACCCTCCATTTCACAGACCAGCACTCAATCCACTGAACCACACCAGCTAGAGCTGATTTTTTTATTTTTGTAAAATTAACACTCAAAAATGTCGGTGTTCTTGTCAATATGTCATTATAAATCTAACGACATATTGAAGGGAGATCCAAGATAACAGAGGAGTAAGTAGAAGCTACACTAACCTCCTTCCAAGACCAATCTGGAATTACAACTCAAATGTAGAGAAATTATCCTAAATAACCCACTGAACATTAGCTGGAGTGAAGCCTTATAACAAAAGAGAAACAGAAGAACCCACTTCACCATAACAAGACTGTTAGGGAGTGTGGAGGAGGTGTGAGAGGGCTAGCTGGGCTTCCACAGGTGGCAGCTGAAGTCGAGGGATATTTCAGTGGCCAGGAGTTCCCTTTGAGAAAGGTAGAGTCTAAACCCCAAGCTGGGCTGTCCAGCCTAGATCACCAGGGCCAGAAAAGAACCCAAATAACACCCAGCTGTGAAAAGCAACCAAGTTTCTGTCTGCCAAGGAGAGACAGTTGGAGATGCAGAGACCCACATAAAGGGCCAAGACACAAAATTTCCTTTGCAGCTACTTATCCTGGGCTCCAGCAGAGGAAGGGCAGAGTGGACTAGAGACACTTGGGAGAGTCTGGGGTTGGTGGCTCTTGGGAGATAACTGAAGGAAGAGTAGTCAGGATCCCTGTGCTGAATCTTTACCCATACTGCAGGAACCATCTTTGTCAGGCAGAACACTCCTATCCAAGTGGCATCAGCCAGAGGGGAAACAATAGCCCCACTTGCAGGAATTACTCTGCCTCACCTTGTGGTGCTTAAGGTGGGCAGCTGATTAGATTAACAGCTGATCTGCTTAAAGGCTGATTAGTTTAATAACTAAGGCAGAAAACACAAAGAAGTAGCCAAAATGGGAAGGAAACAGATCCCAAGTGAAAGAACAAGAAAATTCTCCATGAGAACTAGATGAAATGGAGGCAAGAAATTTATCAGATAGAGAGTTTAGAGTAATTAATATAAGAATATTCAACAGCGTGAAAAAAAGACATAGAAACCATTAAAAAGAACCAGTCTGAAATAAATATATATTTCTGAAATACGTAACACACTGGGAGGAATAAATAGTGGGTTAGAGGAAGCAAAGGATCAAATCAGCGATTTGGAAGACAAGTGAAAAAATAAAACCCAGGCAGAGTACCAAAAATTAAAAGGGATTTTTAAAAATTAGGATAGTTTAAGGGACCTTTAGGACAACATGAAGCATAACAACATCTGCATCATGGGAATACCAGAAGGAGAAGAGAATGAGCAAGGGACTGAGGACCTATTTGAAGAAATAATGACCAAAAACTTCCCTGATCTGGTGAAGTAAAAATACATACAAGTCCAGAAAGCTCAGAGAGTCCCAAACAAGGTTGACTCAAAAGAGCCTACATGGAGACACATCATAATTAACATGACAAGGCTTAAACACAGGAGAGAATCCTGAAAGCCTCAAGAGAAAAGCAGGTAGTTACATACAAGAGAGCACCAATTTGACTGTCATCTGATATCTCAATAGAAACATTTCAGGGACTTCCAGCCAAGATGGAGGAATAGGTAGATACATTTGCCTCCGTGTACAGCCAAAAGAAAAACAACAAATTTTAAAACAAACAATAACCAGAACTGCCAGAAAACCAAACTGTATGGAAGCCCAACAACCAAGGAATTAAAGAAGAAACATTTATCCAAATTAGTAGGAGGTGTGGAGACAGGAAGCCGGGATGGAGAGGACTCACACCAAGGCAGTGGTTGGAGGACCATGGCAGGTGAGGCAGCAGCTGGCAGAGCAGGTGGTCCCACATTTGTGTGTGGATAAACTGATAGGAACAACTGGGGAGTGAGACAGACCACACAACCTAGGGTTCCAGTGTGGGGAAATAAAGCCTCAAAACCTCTGACTGAAAAAATGTGTGGGGGTTGAGGCAGAAGGAGAAACTCCTAGCCTCACAAAACCACCCACCCAGGAATCAGAACCAGAAGGGGCCAATTTGCTTGTGCATAGTGGAGGCAGTGACTGAAAGCCCACCAAGAGCTGAGCAAGCTGCATTGTTTCCTCTCAGGCACTTCCCCCAAATACAGTGCCACAACGCAGTGAAGTAGTTTACCTGACCCTGGCGAATACTTAAGGCTCCACCCATTACTACGTAACAGGTGTGATGAGACAAAAATTATAGTCCAAATGAAAGAATAGTTAAGAACTCCAGAAAAAATACAACTAAGTGATCAAGAGATAGCCAACCTATCAGATGCACAGTTCAAAACAATGGTAATCAGGATGCTCACAGAAATGGTTGAGTATGGTTGCACGACAAAGGAAAAAGTGAAGGCTATACAAAGTGAAATAAAGGAAAATGTACAGGGAACCAACAGTGAAGGGAAGGAAACCAGGACTCAAATCAACAGTTTGGAGCAGAAGGAAGAAATAAACATTCAATCAGAACAGAATGAAGAAAAAGAATTTTTAAAAAATGATGAGAGGCTTAGGAACCTTCAGGACAACTTTAAACATTGCAACATCTGAGTCATAGGGGTGCCAGGAGGAGCAGAGGAAGAGCAAGAAGTCAAAACCTTTTTTGAACCAATAATGAAGGAGAACTTCCCTAATCTGGCAAAGAAAATAGACTTCCAGGAGACTCTCTGAGTTTCCTCCCTGAGGAAACTCAGAGAGTCCCAAACAAGTTGGACCCAAGGAAGCACACACCAAGGCACATCATAATTACATTAGTCAAGACTAAAGAGAAGGAGAG
This sequence comes from Phyllostomus discolor, assembly GCF_004126475.2. Classification (NCBI taxonomy): domain Eukaryota; kingdom Metazoa; phylum Chordata; class Mammalia; order Chiroptera; family Phyllostomidae; genus Phyllostomus; species Phyllostomus discolor. Next base: position 113,388,918 of record NC_040904.2, read on the forward strand.
AATCTTAAAAGCAGCAAGAGAAAAGAGACAGTTACCTGCAAAGGAGTTCCCATAAAACTATCAGCTGATTTCTCAAAAGAAACTTCAAAGGCAAGAAGGGGCTGGAAAGAAGTATTCAAAGTCATAAAGGCAAGGACCTATATCCAAGATTATTCTATCCAGAAAAGCTATCATTTAGAATGGAAGGGCAGATAAAGTGTTTCCCAGATAAGGTCAAGTTAAAGGTGTTCATCATTACCAAACCCTTCTTATATGAAATATTAAAGGGACTTGTCTAAGAAAAAGAAGATAAAAAAATATGAACAGTAAAATGAAAACAATCTCACAACTATCAACAACAGAACCTAAAAAAAGACAACAGGAAAACTAAGCAAACAACTAGATGAGGAACAGATTCACAGAACTAGAGACCACATGGAGGGTTATCAGTGGGAAGAGGGAGGGGGTAGAATGGGGGAAAAGGTACAGGGAATAAGAAGCATAAATGATAGGTACAAAATAGATGGGGGAGATTAAGAGTAGTATGGGAAGTGGAAAAGCCAAAAACTTATATGTATGACCCATGGACATGAACTAAGGTGGGGAAATGATGGTTGGGGGTGGGGGAGTACAGCATGGAGGAGAATAAAGGTAAGAAAATAATGGGACAACCATAACAGCACAATCAATAAAATATATTTTAAAAAAAGTAAGACACATTTCAGGCCAGAAGGGAGTGGCATGAAATATTCAGGATGATGAAAAGTACAGACCTACACCAAACCTACTTTATTTACCCAGCGAGGCTATCATTTTAAATTAAAGGAGAAATAAGGAGCTTCCCAGACAAGAAGCTAAAGAGTTTCTTAACATCAAACAAGTACTGCAACAAATGTTAAAGGGCTTGCTTTAAGAAGAAGAAAAAGAAAGGAAAAAAAGGAAGAAAATAGTCTAATAATAAAATAGCACACAAAATATGTATATATTAATAATCACCTTGAATGTAAATGGCTTAAATGTTCCAACCAAAAGACATAGAGTAGCTCAATGGATAAGAAAAAAAGACCCATATATATGATGCTTCCAAGAGACCCATCTCAGATAGAAAGATATACACAGACTAAAAGTAAAGAGATGGAAAATAATATTACATGTAAATTGAAAGGGAAAAGAAGCTAGGGTAGCAGTACTTATATCCAACAAAATGGACTTTAAAACCAAAGCATTAGTAAGAGACAAAAAAAGACACTACATAATGATAAAGGGAACAATCTGACAAGAGGACATAACCCTAGTAAACATTTATGCACCCAACATAGGAGCACCTAAATACATGAAGCAAATCTTGACAGACATAAAGGGAGAGATCAACAAAAATACAATCATAGTTGAGGGTTTTAACACCCCATTTACCTCAATGAATAGATCTTTCAGACAGAAAATCAACAAGGAAACAATGGCCTTAAATGATTTCTAGATCAAATGGATTTAATTGATATCTTCAGAGCCTTTCATCCCAAAGCAGCAGAATATACATACTTTTCAAGTGCACATGGAATGTTCTCTAGACTAGACCACTTGTCAGGACACAAAACAAGTCTCAATACACTTAAGATTGAAATCATATCAATCATCTTCTCTGACTACAATGCTATGATACTAGAGATCAATCACAAGGAGAACACTGAAAAACATGCAAAGACGTGGAAGCTAAATAATATGTTATTAAACAATGAATGGGTCAACAATGAGATTGAAGAAGAAATCAAAAGATACCTTGAAACAAATGAAACTGAAGATACAACAATCCAAAATCTGTGGACACTGGGAAAGCAATCCAAAGAAGGAAATTCATATCATTACAGGCCTGTCTCATAAAAACAAGAAAAAGCTCAAATAAACAATCTAACTTCATACTTAAAAGAACTTGAAAAAGAAAAACTCATTAAGCCCAAAGTTAGTAGAAGAAAGAAAATAACACATATCAGAGCAGAAATAAATGAAACAGAGTCTTTAAGAAAGCAATAAAAAAGATCAATGAACCCAAGAGCTGGTTCTTTGAAAAGATAAACAAGATTGAAAAACCTTTAATTAGACTCATCAAGAAAAATAGAGAAAGGACTCAAATAAATAAAATCAGAAATGAAAAAGGAGAAATAACAACTGACACCAAAGAAATACCAAGGAGTGTAAGAAAATATTATGAACATCTGTATGTCAACAAATTGGACAACCTGGATGAGGTGGATAAATTCCTAGAATCATGGGCATGTTTTGTCTACCAAAGAGCACTTGATTATTGAAAATATCCCTGGACTATAACATTTCCAGAAAGATGTCTTATCTGAGAACTGTAAACTGTGGAATAAATCAAAAAACAATTTTTCAAAAAGTAAAAACAAGGAAATTATAAAGATCAGAGCAGAAATAAACTGAAATAGAGTATAAAAAACCCCAAAAGATCAATGAATCCAAGAGCTGGTACTTTGAAAAGATAAACAAGATTGACAAACCTTTAACTAGATTCATCAAGATCAAAAGGGAAAGGACCCAATAAATAAAATGAGAAATGAAAGAGGGGAAATAAAAACTGACACCAAAGAAATACAAAAGATTGTAAGAAAATATTGTGAACAACTATGTGCCAACAAACTGGACAACCTGGATGAAATGGAATTTCAACCTTCCAAAAGTAAATCAGGAAGAATCAGAGAATATGAGAATTCAAATAGACAGATTACACATAGTGAAATTGAAGCAGTAATCAAAAGACTCCAAACAAACAAAAACCCTGGACCTGATGACTTCACAGGTGAATTTTACCAAACATTCTGAGAAGAACTAACACCTCTCCTCAAACTGTTTCATAAAATTCAAGAGAAGGGAAGTCTTCCAAACTCATTTTAGGAGGTGATCATTATCCTAATTCCAAAACCAGATGAAGACACTACAAAGAAACTAAATTATAGGCCAATATCCCTGATGAACATAGATGCTAAAATCCTCAACAAAATATTAGCAAACCAAATACAGCAATGTATCAAAAAGGTCATGTACCATGATCAAGTGGGATTTTTTCTGAGAATTCAAGGTTGGTACAACATCCACAAATCAAAAAATGTGATTCACCACATAAACAAAATGAAGGATAAAAACCACATGATCATATCAATAGATGCAGAAAAAGTGTTTGATAAAATCCAGCACCCATTTATGATAAAAAAAAAAACTTTCAGCAAAGTTGGAATAGAGGAAAGAAACCTAAACATAATAAAGGCCACATATGACAAACCTACTGCCAGCATCATACTCAACAGGCAAAAACTACAAACATTCCACTTAAGATTGGGAACAAGAGAGGGATGTCTGCTTTCACCTCTCTTATTCAACACAGTACTAGAAGTCCTAGACATATCGATCAGACAGGAAGAAGAAATAAAAGGCAACCAAATTGGAAGGGAAGTAGTAGAAACTGTCTTTATTTGCAGATGACATGAAACTATACATAGAGAACCCCAAAGATTCCACCAAGAAACTTCTAGAACTGATAAATGAATTTAACAAAGTGGCAGGATACAAAATTAATACAAGAAATCAGTTGCATTTTATGCCAATAATGAACTAACAGAAAGGGGAATGAAGAAAACAATCCCTTTCACAATTGCTTCAAAAAGAATAAAATATCTAGAAATAAACCTAACCAAGGATATAAAGACCTGTACACAGAACATTATAAGACACTGAAGAAAGAAGCTGAAGAAGATAAAAATAACTGGAAACACATATCGTGCTCATGGATAGGAAGAATTAACATAATTAAAATGTTCATACTACACACAGCAATCTATAAATTTAGCACAATTCCATTTAAGATTACAATGATGTAATTCACAGAGCTAGAACGAATATTTCAGAAATATAAATGGAACTCCAAAAGGCCCACATAGCAACAGTGATTCTGAGAAAGAACAAAGTTGGAAGAATCACATCACCTAAATTCAAACTGTACTATAAGTCCACAGTAATCAAAAGAGGCATAGTACTAGCATAAAAACAGACACATAGATAAGGGAACAAAATAGAGATCCCAGAAATAAACTCTTGTCCTTATAGTCAATTAGCATTCAACAGAGGTAGCAAACACATACAATGGGCTAGTCTATTCAATTAATTATGTTGGGAAAATTGGACAGATAAATGCAGAAAAATGAAACTAGACCACCTTCTTACACCACACACAGGAATAAATTCAAAATGCATCAAATACTTAAATGTTAGACCCAAAACCACAAAAATCATAGAAGAAAACATAGGCAGCAAGATCTTGGACATTGCTCGTAGCAATTTTTTGTCAGATCTACCTCGCCAGGCAATAAAAACTAAAGAAAAAATAAACAAAACTGGGAGTACATCAAACTAAAAAGGTTTTGCACAGCAAAGGAAATCATCACCAAAATAAAAAGATACCTACAGAATGGGTGAACATATTTGCCAATACATTGGATAAGGGGTTATTACCCAAAATCTATAAAGAAGTTACAAAACTCAACACCAAAAAAAACAAACAACCCATTTTAAAAATGGACAAAGGACCTGAGTAGACACTTCTCCAAAGAGGACATCTAGATGACAAATAAACATGTGAAAATATGCTCAAAGTCACCAATCATCACAGCAATGCAAATTAAAACCATAATGAGATATCATCTCACACCTATCAGAATGGCTGTCATAAATAAATCAACAACTAGTGCTGGGAAAGATGTGGAGAAAGGGGAAAACGTTTACACTGTTGGTGGGAATGCAGACTGGTGCAGCCACTGTGGAAAGCAGCATGGGGATACCTCAAAAAATTAAAAAAGGATCTGCCTTTTGACCCAGTGATCCCACTTCTGGGAATTTATCTGAAGGAACCCAAAACACTAATTCAAAAGAACATAAGCACCCCTGTGTTCATTGCAGCATTATTTACAATTGCCAAGATATGGAAGCAGCCCAAGTGTCCATCAGTAGTTGAGTGGATAAAAAAACTATTGGACATTTACACAAGGGAATATTACTCAGCCGTAAAAAGGAAGAAAGTTTTACCATTTGCAACAGCATGGATGGACCTGGAGTAAATTATGGTAAGTGAAATAAGCTAGTCAGAGAACTATAAATGCCATGTGATTTCACTCATATGTGGACAAACTGAACTAACAAGCAAAACAGACAGATTCATAGATGGAGAACAGGATGACAGCTAGTCAGGGGTGAAGGGTAGAGGGATTGAGAAAAAGGGAAAAATGACTCATCGACATGGACAACTGTGTGGTGATTGCTGGGGGACAGGGAGGTCTAAGGAGACTAAATGGTAATGAAAAAAATACAATAAAGATTAAATATAAATAATAAATAAATAAATAATGATGGCATGACTACCCTGTCATTTTGTTCTAGTTCTGTGATCACTACCACTGGCTGGACCCACAGCCAAAGGCAGTTAGAGCAGAGGCTCATCAGCCATCAGGTGCCTTGTTTGTCACATGATGTTTTATGTTCATGGGGAGTTTGACCTTGGTCAGGTTTGATGATCTAGGAGTACACGGTCCACCTAATCTGATCCTTACTGGGCTGGTGAGCCTGATCTAAATGGAGGCCATGGGCTTACTCATCCTGAGGAAGAAAATGAACCTTCATGGGACATGCAGGTATGTGTCTCTTTTAATCACTACAGTAACCCTGTGGTGTGGGTAGCATTGGAACTGTTTTTCAGTTGAAGACACTAGGTCTTAATGATTTTAAGTAATTTTCCTGAGATCCCACAGTTAGTGAGTGTAGGAACCAAGAGCTGAGCCCCTGCCGTCTGACACCAAAGCCCTTTCTGCTGCTCCTCCTGACCTCATGGCAGGACCCACCAGACACTGGGCTTCTCAAGATCCAAGTTCCCCTTCCTAAAAGAAAAAGGAGATTTTGTGATGGAATTTCGGAACCAAGTCCATGGCTGCAAGCATAAAAAGTGGTCCCAACAAAGGGGCTAGGCAGCAATCGGAGGCGCCCTACCTTCTGCAACAGGTGCGTAAAGGGAGAAGGGTTTTCTTGCCTCTGAGGACAGTTGATCTAGCAGGAGGAGAAGAGCTCAACTATGAGAACACCTGTGGAGGCTTTCCTCCAGTTCAAATTCCCATAAACACCAACAGTCCTGCAAACTTCCACTGCAGATGTCTCATTTAGGAAGTTGGATAACAAGCACTCCTGCTGCTACTGTTGACTCTGCCACTGTCTCACTGCTGCGGTGAGGGGTTTCGGAGGCCTGCTCTGCCGGCTTAAAGAGCAGCTTCGTGGTGGGTTGCTCCTCTATGGCCAACCTGGTGGAGTGTTGGAAGTAGGTGTGGGAGCGTTGATAACAACTTAAAACAGAAACTTGCATTGTTTTTTGTGTTTAGAGCCACAGAGTTCACAGTTTAATTGGTACTGTGAATATCTAAAAAAATGATCTTTTCATTATCACTGTATGTAGTTAAAGTTGTGTGTTGTACTCACAACCCAATAGGTACTTAATTAACATCAGCTTGCATTAGGATATTCTGTATACTGTTTGCCTCAAATTGATTTTTAAATAAAATTCATAGATTTTTTAAAATCAGCAAACATCCTTTCAGATCATTGTGTTTACTTTTGTTTTAGACTTCAAATAAAAGCTATTTGCTGCCAAACTGAATGAATAACACTTACAAATAATAATTGACAAAGAGTCCATGACTAGTTGAAGTAAAAGTTCTTTGGAAATAGGATAAAACAATAGTATGCAAGAAAAGCATGGTGAAACACTGTTAAATCGCTCAGAGGTAATAGTGAATTGGAGGAGCTGCCACATCTGGTGTGTTATTCAATGCCTAAAATAAATGCCATCCACTTTTTGTGGCTTAGGGGTTCATTTTAACTGAAAACAATCAGATCCATCCCAAGTCTCAGTAAAATGCCAATGGTCACCAGGCCTGGCGCCTTCCCAGGATTGTAGCTAAAGCCCAAAGAGGCATAGTTCCACCAACCTTATCACTGACACTTAATCGACTGCTTGGAGAATGAAGAGCCAACAAATCAGAAACACACCTAGGTTTGGTGTGACTTGTGTTGGAAAAAGCAAATTGTTCTATTGGAGTTTTTTTCTTTTTCATTAAAATCATGAAATTAAGGAATATGGCTTTGCTGAATCCTTAAGAAACTGAGGACTTTGGTTATTTTGACAATAGTCAAAGGTGTGACAGTTTATTCAAGTTGATAGAACCATTTTTCTTCCTTATACAAGTTTAAAGAAACTGGACTATTTAAACTGCAAACTAGACCTACAGAGTTGTTTTTTTTTAAAGTAAAGACATTACTAGCAAACACTGGAAATAATTTAAAGTATATCAGGAAGGAAAATATCAAAATACAGAAATATCTCAGGGTCATGTAATTAAGTAAAAGAAATAAGTTGCTGAATAATATGGGCAACGCCATAATATTTATAAAAAAGATACTTCTAGCCATGTATACTCACTCCAAATTGTAACAAGGGCTACATGGGAGAGGACATGAGATTTGAGTAGGAGGGAGATGTATTCATGTGTTATTTTGAATTAAACATTAAGAAACAAACAAGACCAAATATAAACAGGCAAAGAACAAACAAACAGAAACCCTGAAGATTGTATATGAACACCAGTATATACTGGTAGGCTCTGGCTACCACAGAGAGCACCACAGACTGTGCTGCTTAAACTACGGAGGTTTATTTTCTCACAGTTCTGGAGGCTGAAAGTCCAAGATCAAGGTGTCAGCAGGTTTGGTTTCTCCTGAGGCTTCTCTACTTGGCTTGCAGATGATGCCTGCTTCCTGTGTTCTCACATGGCCTTTTCTCTGTGTGTGCACATGCCAGGGGTCTCTCTCTGTATGTTTTAATTTCTTATTATAAGGACATTGGTCATATTGGGTTAAGGCCCACCCCAAAGACTATTTTAGCTTTCATCGCCTTTTTGAAGACATTATCTCCTAATATACTCATATTCTGGGATAGTAGGAGTTCAGAGTTCAACATACGCATTTTGGGGTCTCACGATTAAGCCCATAATTCAGTATTTTCATTTCATTGCATTATTTATTTTATAGGAATTTTATTAAATATAATACAATATTAATGAACCACATTAGGAGAGCAATTTTCCACAAACATTTGAACACTGATTACAGACTTAATTTAATAAATTTCCTAAATAATTTAAACAAGAATTATAGTGTTATAACTTATTACTGGAAGCTTCAAGTATTTTCTTTTAAAATTCTAGGCCAGCCTACTTATGGTCCATGGTGTATTGGTTTTAACAACAACTGTGGAGTTTTACTCTGTAGATAGGCTGAAGATACACTGAAGATGACTCTGAAAATGTCAAACAAATGTCAGACTTTGAAAATGGTAAACAAAGCTTCAGATCTTTCTCAGCTTCACAAGGATGCAATTTAAAGGTCATGCCTCTCAATCCAATTCTCAAATGTCATTTCTCTAAGGTTCTTCCCTCCAAGATCCCATGGAACTTGATTCCTATTTCCATGTCCCGCTCATCAAGTGTATCCCAGTTTTCAGAATGCTCTACTGGGTGAGCCTACTCTGGATTGTGGTAAAATCAAGCACGAAGTGTGTATCAACACATCTTTTCATCGCTCAGCATCTGGCACAGGTGTGCCACATAGTAGGTGCTATGAGTTGAATTGTGTCCTTTGTAAATTCATATGTTGAAGCCCTCACTCCCAGGACTTCAGAATGTGTCCTTATTTGGAAATGGGTCACTATAGATGTAATTAGAAGATGAAGTCCTACTAGATAGAGTAGGCTGGGCCTCCTAACCCACCATGCCTGGCATCCTTATAAAGAGGAAAGATTTGGACACAGACAAGCAGACATGGAGGGAGCCATGTGAATATGAAGACAGAAATGAGGATGATGTTTCTACAAGCTAAGGAATGTCAAGGATTGCCAAAAAAACACCAGAAGGTAAGTCACAGGTCAAAACCAGATATTCCCTCACAGCCCTCAGGAGGAACCAATGCTGCTGGCAGCTTGATGTTGGACTTCGAGCCTCCATAACTGTGATACAACAAATGTATGTGTTTAAGGAACCTGGATTGTGGTACTTTACTATGGCAGGGCTAGAAAACCTTCAGAATGCATATCAATAAATAGAGTGGAAACGTGCTCTATTAAAACTATACACAGACAACAGGCATCACTGGGACATGTGCTTCCCCTGCTCATAAATACTTATTGGATTTGATTTTCTTTAACTTATTGTTCCCTTTTTACTGTCTCCTCCTGACAAGCCTGCATAGGTTGGTAAGGGACAGGAATAAGGCCTGTTGCTTGCCCTGCACAGAGTGCCTCAGTCTACCTCTGATGACTCTATTCTTTTTTCAGTGTTGCTGAAGTTGTCATTTGCCTAAAGGAATGGACACTCAAAATAAAAGTTTGGAAAAGAAGAAACAAGCTAAACAAACTTGACAACTATGCATCTCAAACCTAAAAGCACAAACTTCTTTGCAGGTGCATAGTTTTGAGCATGCAGCACCTTTCTCTGGCCAGGCGCAAGTGGCACAGTGACATTCATTTCTGGCTGTCATGTTTGTTATGGACTTGGGCTATTCTGCACTATTGACAACCACAGCTACATTTCTTACTGGGGTGCTGGTCTTGGGGATCCCCAGGGCATTTTCGGGAACTGAAACCAGAGAATAAATTTGCATGCATGGCTCATGTTCTGACCCCACCCTGTTGAGTGCTAGGTTCTGATTGTCCTGTTGTTTAACATCCAGGTGTCCTAGTAGCTGTGGGTTCAGCGACACAGAGCCCAAATTTTAACCAGTATTTCTTTGTTTACTGTGAATCCCTGGCCTGCCTCCCATGTGTCCACAAGGAAAAAGCAGCCAGGATGAGTCCATTAAAAAAAGAAAAAGGGAAGGAAATTCACATCTTTGAAGAATTATCCTGCATAGGGTTCTGTGCAGATGAAACTCATCCAACCTCAATGATAAAACCTGCTTGGAAACAGTATTGTATCTCTATTTTCACGTGGATAAGTTGATGCTTGGAGAAGTTTGCTTACATGTCCACAGTCATTTGACTAGTTTATGGTAGGCCTGGGACTCAGAACCACATCCATCTTGTGCTTTCCCACATCACCAACAGGGGTCACACAGAGCCTGGGCAGATGGGTAGACAATACACAGAAAAGTAGACTAAGGCAGGCTGCTGCAAATGGGTATAAAGCGCAGCTGAGTTTCCAAGCAATGAAGAAGCGGACTGCTGGGTTATCACCTGATAAACAGGCCCAAGCAATTCATCAAGAAAAGGAAACTTTCAAAGAAATTTGCTACAAAGATCTTTTGTAATTATGAGATCGATATAATAATGTCCCAAGTGTCCCACAATTTAGGAGCTGCCTAATTTCCCTGTCTTAGAAAGTGGGGACCAGAATTATATGGGTTCAGTTGGGGGGTGTGTCTGGGGGTGTGAAGTGTATAAGGACAATCACTCAAAGCAGAGAGCCAAGGAGATGCCAGGCAGAGTCAAAGTGAACAGGCCAGTATCAGGTCTCCAAGCCATGAGTGTGTGTGTGAGTGTTTGAGTGTGTGAGTATGTGATTGTATGTATGTGTGAGTGTATGCAAGAGTGCAAGTATGTGTGAGTGGTATGTGTATGTGTGTGTGTGTGTGTGTGTGTGAAAGAAATGCTTGAAGAGGTCAAAGTCAGATGGCAATAGGGTAAATCTGGAGTCATTCCTGACTCAAAAGCAAACTGCTTATGTGCTTTGTTTTTTAAAGCAGTGCCTGCAGCTTCTGGGGGGCGTGTGTCAGGTCATATACATAAACTGTCAGCTGGCCACTTTTTCTATCAACCCTTGATTAAAGGTGAGACCACAGTCTGGTTGCAGGTTGCAGGAAAGCTTTTCTGTGGGTAGTTCAAGCAATGGGCTTAGCTCTTGGAGGAAGAGTGGGCTAAGCAGACCAGGGATGGATAGGTACAGAGCAGCAGAGCATCCCCCAGCACTCTGTGCCCTGAGACTGCCTCTGAGCCAGGAGCCCAGTCTGCCTGATGCCACAGCCTCTCCAGCATGGGAATCAGCACAGCCAATTTCTCTGAAGCAGATGGGCTGTCACACTGGCCTTAGGTATCTGCCAAGTGGCCAGTAAGCCCCAGGATCCAGTGCCACGGATGCTTTGTCCCCCAGGCCTGGTGTCAGCTTCCTTTAGGACTTGTGCTAAGAGCTGGCTTTGGCCCCTCGTTTATCAAGACTTCTGTGACCAGGAGATCTCGGCAGACAGGCTGGGTCATTGAACATATGCAACCTGTTTACTTTGTCCATAAAGCAGTGACCACACTTTGTTAAAGAGAACCAGTGCTTCTGATCCCTTGGAGACAGCTCTGCCAACTGCACCGCCTGCTTTCTAGCAATGAAAATAAACTGTCCACATGTGCTTGGTCAGCTTTGGGGGGAATGTGTCAGGAGATAAGCAGGCCCCAGAGTTTGAAATCAAATGTGTTTAAGAGCAGCTGGGCTCTCTTGAATTGGTAAGTAGCTTTTCTTAGAGTCTTAACAATTTGGGAATTGAAAAAGAAAGCAGTGCTCATGTGGTCCAACCTCTACATTTTTTAATTGACTTTTTTATTGTTGTTCAAGTACAATTGTCTCCATTTTCCCCACACCACTCCCTCCAGCCCCAGCCATTCTCACTTCCCACCCTTGATCCTACCTCCCTTTGGTTTTGTCCATGTGTCCTTTATAAATGTTCCTGAAAACCCTTCCCCTTTTCCCCTCCATGACTCCCTCCCACCTCCCCTCTGGTTACTGTCAGTTTGTTCTTAATTTCAATGTCTCTGGTTATACTTTGCTTGCTTGCTTCTTTTGTTGATTAGGCTTAAAGGAGAGATTGCATGGTATTTGTCTTTCACCACCTGTCCTATTTCACTTAGCGTAATGCTCTCCAGATACATACATGCTGTCACAAAGGATAGGAGCTCCTTCTTGCTTTTTGCTGTGTAGAATTCCATTGTGTAAATGTAGCACAGTTTTTTGATCCAGTCATTTACTGATGGGCACTTAGGTTGCTTCCAGCACTTGGCTATTGAAAATTGCTGCTATGAACATTGGGGTGCATAGGCTCTTTTGGATTAATGTTTAAGGATTCTTAGGGTATAATCCCAGCTGTGGAATTGCCAGGTCAAAAGGCAGTTCCATTTTTAGTTTTGTGGAAATTCCATACTGTTTTCCACAGTGGCTGCACCAGTCTGCAATCCCACCAAAAGTGCACTAGGGGTCCCTTTTCTCCACATCCTCTCCAACACTTGTTGGTTGATTTGGTTATGATGGCCATTCTGACTGGTGTGAAGTGGTATCTCATTGTGATTTTAATTTGCATCTCTCTGATGGCTAGTGATGCTAAACATCTTTTCATATGTCTCTGGGCCCTCTGTATGTCCTCCTTGGAGAAATGTCTGCTCAAGTCCTTTGTCCATTTTTTAATTGGGTTGTTTGTCTTCCTGGTGTGGAGTCATGTGAGTTCTTTATATATTTTCGAGATCAAACCCTTGTCTGAGGTATAATTGGTTAATATATTTTCCCATAGGGTTGGTTCACTTTCCATTTTAATACTGTTTTCTTTATCCATGTAGAAGTTTCTTATTTTGATGAAATCCCATTTGTTTATTCTTTCCTTTATGTCCCTTACTCTAAGGGACATATTGGTGAAAATATTGCTGCATGAAATATCTGAGATTTTCCTGCCTATGTTCTTCTCAAGGACTCTTATGGTGTCATGACTTATATTTAAGTCTTTTATCCACCTTGAATTTATTTTTGTGTATGGTGTAAGTTGGTGATCAAGTTTCATTTTTTTGCATGTAGCTGTCCAGCTCTCCCAATACCATTTGTTGAAGAGGCTATTTTTACTTCATTTTAGGCTACTGCCCCCTTTGTCAAATATTAATTGACCATAGAGACTTGGTGAAATGGACAAATTTCTAGAAAAATATAATCTCTCAAAACTGAATGAAGAAGAAGAAAGCCTGAACAGACCAATAACAGCAGACAAAATTGAAGCAGTAATAAAAAAACTCCAGGCACACAAAAGCCCTGGACCGACTGCTTTCACAGGAGAATTTTACAAAACATTGAAGGAAGAGCTAACCCCTACCCTTCACAGACTATTCCAAAAAATCCAAAGTGATGGAAGACTCCCAAACTCTTTTTATGAAGCCAGCATCATCCTAATCCCAAAGCCAGATAAAGATACAAGAAAGAAAGAAAAGTACAGGCCAGTATCACTGATGAACATAGGCACTAAAATCCTCAGCAAAATATTGGCAAACAGCATCCAGCAATACATTAAAAAGATCATACACCGTGGTCAAGTAGCATTCACCCCAGGGATGCAAGGATGGTACAATATTCACAAATCAATAAAGGTAATACATCACATAAACAAAAAGAAAGACAAAAATCACATGATCATATAAGTAAATGCAGAAAAAGCATTTGATAAAGTACAGCACCCATTTATGATAAAAACACTCAGCAAAGTGGGAATAGAGGGAGCATTCCTCAACTTAATACAGGCCATATTTGAGAGACCTACAGCCAACATCATACTCAATGGACAAAAACTAAAAGCTTTCCCAGTAAGATCAGGGACAAGATAAGCATGTCTTCCTTCACCTCTTCTATTCAACATAGTATCATAAGTCCTAGCCACAGCAATTAGACAAGAAAAGGAAATAAAAGGCATCCAAATAGAAAAAGAGGAAACAAAACTGTCACTGTTTGCAGATGACAAGATAGTGTACATAGAAAATCTTATAGACTCAACAAAAAAACTACTCAACCTAGTAAGTGAATTTGGCAAAACAGCAGGATACAAAGTCAATATTCAGAAATCAAAGGCATTTTTGTGTGTCAACAATTAAATACCAAAAACAGAAATCAGAGAAAAATCCCATTTGATATAGCAACAAGAAAAATAAAGAACCTAGGAGTAAACCTAACCAAGGAAGTAAAAGACCTGTACTCAGAAAGCTACACAATACTGAAGAAAGAAATTTAAAAAAATACACAAACAAATGGAAGCATGTACCACGTTCAGGGGTTGGAAGAATTAATATCATCAAAATGTCCATACTACCCAAAGTTATTAATAGATTCAACACAATCCCTATTAAAGTACCAATGGCATATTTCACAGATATAGAACAAACATTTCAAAAGTTTATATGGAACCATAAATGACCCCGAATAGCTGCAGCAATTTTGAGAAAGAAGAGCAAAGTAGGAGGGATCACATTACCTGATATCAAACTGTATTATAAGGCCATTGTAATCAAAACAGCCTGATACTGGCACAAGAACAGACATGTAGATCAATGGAACAGATTAGATAGCCCAGAAATAAGTCTCTATGGTCAATTAATATCCAACCTCTACATTTGATTGCAAAGGAGACAGAGGACTAGCTTTTCAACAGTCACAATTGGGGTGGAAGAGCTGAGACCACAAGCCACTCTGACTAAAGGCTGTGCTGCCCTGTCTGCAGAGGAGAACTGTTGTGGACCACAGGAGTCAGAGAAGATCTAGGGGAGATATTCTGGAAGCTCCTCTGGAATTAGAGGACCCAGGACATAGTTACATGTCAAGCAGAGAGTAAGGTACAAGGCAGGAATGAAAAGGTGCACTTCTGGGACCCAAGAGGAGACCAATCTGATAGGGGAAAGTGAGAATTAAAGCTGGGTAGCACCTTGGTCAGAGTTAATGACTGTAGAAAGCAGAGGCCATGCTAATTGGTTAAAGCAGAAAAAACTTAACAGTATGACATTTAGAGAACAGAAAAGATAAACAGTCTCTAAGCTGAGCCTCTAAGAATGGCTCCCTTAACCACTCTAAAAACTGGACTGCCAAGACAGCTAGGCCTCTGTCATGATCAGGAAGTTGCCAGATTAAGATGCTGTCTACAAACCAAGCAGTCACTGCTTCCAAACCAGAACCCCCTGCTCCTGCTGCAATCCAGACCAGCAGCACGGATGCTTCATGCCCAGTCTCCCTTTCCACATACATCAGTGTGAGTGCAAACAACAGGAGACACTTGAATTACAGCTGGAACTCTAGCTGTGTGAAAGTCAAAAAAGGTGTCTTTTTTGTTTTGGGGTTTTTTGTACATGAACCATAAACTCTGTAAGCAGAGACATATCACGTGTCCTTGAACTCTTAGTGCCCCCCAATGCACAGCTCGTGGTAGGCACCCAGTAAATAACTTACAAGTGAATGAGAACAATGCATCAAAGATGAAATGTAATCCTCAAAGGCAGGTGGTTTGATAACTCTATATTATTATTATACAAAAATAATACTCTTATTATTAAACAATAAGTCAATATATTTTGCTGTTTTTACTTCTTTGTGACCAGTAGCATGAGAAGGAAATAGAGCACTTTACAGAGTCAAGAGGGCGACTCGGGGGTAGAGAATAAAAGAAAATGAAAATGGAGCTGATTCTTTAGCAGAAGTGAGGATTCTAGAACTATCCCTGAATTGAAAGAACAATGACCCTTGAGTGTAACCCTAATGTAGGAATGTAAGCAACTCCCAACCAGGTGGTGGGAATCCCGGCTCCAGACACTCAGGGATTGGCCAGCAGAGTGCAGGGTGCAGCTTCTCCAACAGAAGTGCACACAGCTGCACCTGAGTTTCCTCCTGTTTCCTCCCATACGCCCTACCCCTGTCGCTACCTCCAGAATATCACAATTAGAGAATGAAAGTATACATTATTTTAAAAAATCAAAGGATTAGACATAGCTAAAAGTCCAAGTGCTGACATAACAGAAATACCTGAGGTAATTTCAGTGAATGTAAATGAAAAAGGCACAAATGTTCAGGCAAATAGAGAAGATAATAGACATGGTGCAGAGGTGAAGATAATCTGACATAAGAATAACTGGTGTTCCTGGGAGGGGAGGACTGATAAATGGAGCAGATGATGTACTCAAAGTAGGTAGAAAAAATTTTTCCATGCAGAATTGAATATGAAGACGAAAGCACACTCTGTGTTCTTGGAGATTTTGATCATGAAATTTCTGTTCCACTGTAGAACCTGGAGAAGCTTTTGAACTTTAGGCATAAACAAAGAAATCTTCAGGCACCCAGAAAAACACAAATCAACTACTAAAGAAATATATTAGGCTGACCTCAAAATTCTTCACAACCATCAAAGCCTTAAAACAATGGAGTAATATCGACAAAGTTCTGGAAGAAAGTGACACCTAAAATTATTATACCCTGTCGAGATATCACTCAAATGTAAAGAGGACAGACATCTTCAGACAGTATCATGACTCATTTTAAAAAAATATATCTGATAAAAGCTTACCAATTGACAGATGAATCATGATTGAAAAACAAACAAAAACCATCTAGAGTCCACTTAGAGAGTCAAAACTAAATAATTATGAGAACACAATTATAGAGCACAGTGCCTGAGTTAGAAACTAGAAAGCATTCAAGTTCATATGGCCTACAAAGTTCAGAGGGGGTCAAAATGGAGGAAGTATTAATAGTTCAATCTTTCAGAGAAATAAATTGATCAATATTGTCTAGAGTTGAGATATAAAGTTATAAAAATAAACAACCCCTTTTATTTTTCCTCATAATCACTTTCTTAAATCCTATAAAGGGCTCTTTAGGAAACAACCCTTTTGTGATGAAGAAACTTGTATGTGACAGTTGAGTTTCTTTCATTTTCACTTCAATTTATTTTGCTAAGTTCAACTATAAATGGTTTTCATTATATGATTTATAGAACCAATTTGCTTATTAGCTATCTCTACTATCTATATGAATAGAACATATTCAGATCATGTTCTTATTTATGAGCAAGGGGCTTGTGGTGATACAAAACACTTTCATCTCTTCATGTTCAGGACTATCTGTATTCTTTCTAATACACATTTTTCACAAACAATAAAATAATTTATAAATTTTTACTACAGGAAGACTGGAAGGGCATATGCCAAGGTGATGTGCAGAGTTCGTCTCCAATGTGAATATGGATGATACTTAGTTGTGCAACTGTCTTCAGAAAGGTCCAGACTTCAAAGTCATTGTCAGGCTCCCAAGGTTCTTCATGCCACACTTCCTGCTTACTTTTCCAGCCTTGGCTTTCTCACTTCCTCCTCATCAAAGTCACGTGTTGCACACTTTCATCACTATGAGCTACTTGTATTTCATGGCCAGTTCACCTGCTCTCATATCTGGCCTTTGCATTTCTGTTTGCTGTCTGTACCACCCTTTGCCCTCTCTTTCTGACTGTCCATCATCTATGTCCCTCTTCCTGGATAATGCCTACTCATATTTTTAAAATTATTATTTTTATTGAGGTAAAATATATTAAAACATGACATTTACCATGTTAACCATTTTTTCAGTGTACAGTTCAAGGCATGAAGTACATTCACAGTGCTGTACAACCACTACCAGCATACATCTCCAAAACTCTTTTCATCTTCCCAGGTTGAAATTCTGTCTCCATTAAAATTTAACTCCTTTGGAGGGGCATACTCATGATGGACAACACCTTCCAAATCAAAAAACACAGTAGACATGGTCCTGATCTTGCTGAGACTTAGCCACACCTTCTTTGAGCACGTAGAACCAAGCGACTTCCTTTGGTACAACTGGGCCTTTGTTTCTGGATCATAGCCATAGACCCACCATTCATCTTCAATTGTGCCCTTCTTGAGAAATTTGGTTCCTTGGTAGTAGTTTGAATCAAGTCATTAGCAGCTGCAGCATGATGTTCCTTCTGCTGTGGTAGCAGAAGTTGAGGAGTGAATTTTGCCATGACACGTTTCATGCCAAGATCCTGCATCAAAATCTTGGACACAGTAGTTTTTGGAATCCCCAGATAACCTTCTAGTTTTTGCACTGCCAGTCACCGGTCTTTGTTGATTGAAGCTTGTACACGTTCAATGTTCTCAGGTGTTCTGCTTGTTGCAGGCCTTCCAAAACATACAGCACTTTCAACAGATTCTTGGCCACCTTTGAAGCATTTGTGTCACACTTTTATTTGCATTGCCCTCATTGCATCATCCCTGAAAGACTTCTGAATCATCTGAACAGTTTTTACAGAGGAATGTTGAAGCTTAATACAAAATTTGATGCAGATTTGTTGCTGTACTGGTTCAGCCATTTTTAATGGCCATGGCCACACAGTACACACGCTCATTCAATGGCGTCTACCACCCCAACTGACTAGTACAGTGACGTTGTCATTGTTTATACATGTGCACTCCAGTCCACTCTCCTAGGCTGCAAGGTTGCATCCATGTCATTAAAACTGTTCTCATTATATTAACAATGGTTGGACTTTTCCCAGACAGACCTCATCATATGCTATAGGATTTAGGGGTAAAGAGATACAAGATCTGCACTTTGAAAGCTCTCACCCTCCAAATCTCAACCTCTTTATATAATTTATATATAGATGAAGGATATGTGAGTTTTCATTATACTATTTTTGCAACTTTTCTGTAGATTTGGAATTTTTCAATTACAAAGTTAAGAAAAATTTTAATATTTACAATTTCTATGTAATCAAGCATTTGACATATTTTTAGTCAACTTCCACTGATTTATGTGTAGAAATACTTGAAATAGTCTGAATGTCCAAAATTAGGTGAATGGGTGAAATATAGTGAGCTCAGAAGTGGGCTGGCCTACTGCTATTATATCTCTAGTAGATGACACATTTCCTGACACCTTAAATATTTATTTTCCCTTTATTTTTCTTGAGTCTAAATTACATCCAGAAATTACATACAATAACACAAATTTGAAGTGTACAGTTTGATCAGTTTTTACACGCAGATGTATACTCCCATGTAACCTCCATGCAATTATATAGAGAGATATTTTCAGTGCCCCACAAGGCCCCGATAGTCAATAGCACCCCTACCCAATGGCACGCCTAGTCAATGGCACACCTGCTCAATGGCAGCCCTAGTCAAAGGCAGCCCTAGTCAATGGCATCCCTAGTCAATAGCACCCCTCCCCAATAAAGGTGGCCCTTATTCTGACGCTATCACAATAGACTAGTTGTGCCTGTGTGTGAACCTGATTTAAATGAGCTCATATAGTATATACTCTTTTATGTCTGGCTTCTTCCCTTAATATCATTGTCACACAATTTTGAAGTCCATTTTACCATTGATGGGCATTGATTGGGTTTGCTTGTTGTTCATGAATAAAGTGGCTGTGAAGATGTACGTGTCTCTCATGAACACAGTGTTTTTCTGTTGGATATCTATCCAGGAGAAGAGTGTCTGGGTCACATGATATATATATATGTATCATGTAAACAGGCCTCAGTCATGACACCTGTAAACAGGCCTATGTCATGACCCTAAAAGAGTGCTTGTCACCAAGTAAGCATTCAGTAGATGACAGACTTTGAGAACATGACACCCCCAGGATTGCAGGGATGGTAGTGCCCTCAGGGGAGAGTTGGGGCCAAAACGAGAGAATGAAAGGGACTCCCACGTAAGCAGCCTAGGCCAAATGGCAGGTTCCTGCTGGGCCCTGGGTTTCTGGTGTTGGGGGCAGACGAGTGGTAGGAAATGGGACAGAAATGGGACATCATAGGGCCACATGGGGGTCATGGTGAGGACATCAAGCAGGAAGCTGGTTGCGTGGGCCTTCTGTGGTCTCAGAGCAGATGGTGGTGGTGTGCTGTGTGGGCCATAAGGGAGAAGGGTCTGGGCTTCTCCTCTTCTGACAATGGCACCAGGAGGTGGACAGACGGACAATATTGCTCTGAGAGGGCATGAGTTCTCTTAGAATCCTGAAGTGTAAGCTATCTGGGTCTGGAGACTTGACCCAGCAGTAGTTGCCATCTTGTTCCTGTCCCTGCCATCTCACTTGGTTCCCAACACCATTTTATCTACAGGTATCCCCATCCTTCAGCTGTGTTCCTGATTCTTGGTATCTATGTGGTTCTGTTTTTGGTCATCTGCAAAAAACCAAGGCAACTGGTCCAAGCCACAAGTGCTCAGCTTTAATGAAGCTGGTGGATGAGGCACAGCTGTCAATACTGAAAAGTAAAACATTAAAGGGCCCTGGTGGTTCCCATGCACAGTGGGGTGGACAGCCAGCAGTGTAGCCCAGCATTGCTGTTTTGAACACAGCAAACATGTACTTTCTCTTATTTTCTGTCAACTCCAGCTCTTTCCAGGTCACATATTATTCTGAGATGTTTTGACATTTGCTATTCATCCCTGATTTATAGATCCAACTCTCATTTTCTGTTCATGCCTTTTAAAATTATGAGATTGGAGAGGTGACTTGTAGCTACAATGGTCTCAGATGTTTTTTCCTTCATCAGAAAAATTTATGACCATATAGTCATATTTAATTTTGGGAGATCTGAACACAGAACCATCTTCTTTTCTTCCTCATCTTTTGGTAAGCTAATTTCATAAAGTTTGAAGAATGTGTTGAAGTGTAACCCTCCCTTCTGTGTATCACTAGGGATGCTTCTGAAAAAGTGGAAGTAGGAAAAACTTTAAGAAATACATTAGCTTGCCTATCAAGAAGTCTAGAGCAGCGGAGTTCGCGCTGGGCAGAACCAGCAGCCCCATGAGTCCTCAGGAGCCAGGTATTTTCTGTCTCTACTCTGCACCTTCGCTGTGCCTGCTCTGCCCTCACACTAGCTCCAGCGGCAGTTTCAGTCATCACTTCCAGACAAGACAATGTCCAGAGGAGAGCAAAGTCTCTGCTAAGCTTTCTGGGAATGAGAACTTTCCCCAGAACCTCTCCACTGGGGAGTTCCCCTCAAGTCTCCTTGGCCAGGATTGGGTGCCAGGCCCACCCCTAAACCAGTCACACCAAAGGCCATGGGCTTGGGCCCTACGGCTGGGATAAAGCCACAATTCCCTGAGCCAAGTGTGTGTTGGGGAAGGGCAAACTGTCCCCTTCCCTCCAAGAAAATCAGAACTCAACAAGCAAGGAAGAAAGGAGAACTTGGGAAAAGCAATCGCCAGGGTAGATATTCATCAGTTGTGTCACCATGAAGATCTAGGAGGTCACAACTGTTTCCTCTTTGGGCTCCTAACATTTCCACTGGAATCGTTCATTCTCTCTGAGTGCAAATTAACCGAAGTACAGCAGTCCCGTTACTTCTGTTAGCTATGAGATGGCATAGTCAGCAAGTCAAGGGTCAATGGTTCTCAGCACATGAAACACCTCATCATTACAAACACCTGTCTCAGGGTTTTGCTCAGGTAATTCAGAAATGGATGCCTGAATCTGAGGAAACACACAGTAGTATGCCATGATATTTTTGTTTCTATTATCCATCACAGTTTGGCTACGCCTCACCTACATCAGCACTCAGGCCTGCAAAGCTCCACATGGGTTCTGCCGGCCCTAGAGCTGTTTCCCACCCTGATCAGACCTCTTTTGAAAAACACATATGCTTATTTTTATATCCCATCTCAAATGCTGACAGTTACATTCTCATGTTAATATATCCAATTCTTTGTGGTCCAAGCCCTATAACCTGGTGTCTATAAGCTGTATCTGAAATTGTCTCAGTGGTGAATTGTTGATTTACTGTCTACTCTGTATTTCTCTAAAGTTGTAATTTTGAAAAAAGGGCAGAATATAAAAAGTATAAAAGGACACTTTGAGATCAATGTCAAGGACCACAAAATTACTTTACTTAGAATGAGATGCTTCTCACTTAATTTTGTTCATGAACTCTTTTAGAAGCCACTTCCCTCCTACCATGTCTATAAAAGGGCTCCATATATGGTACAACCTTCTGAAGAAAGGGCACCAAATGGTTGGCAGGGACAAGTGGAGGGGGTCCCAGCTAGTTTCCTACTGCCCACGTGGCCTCAGCTAGAAAAGTGGGCATGGATGACAGGCAGCAGTCTGCACTGGTGTTTCCACCATCATTCCAGGTTTTATATTCTTCTCTCAAGCCCTCCTCTCACCCAATCACTAACAAGCAACAGTACTATGGAAATGTTAGTGGGAAAACTGAAGACATGCCTGTGAGTCACCAATTAGGATGGAATGGAGGCACACTAAGTTTTGGATGACCCCTTCTCCTTCTAGAAGAATAAAGGCTGGCACACACAGTACTGATTTTACTGAAGTATGTAATAAAACAAATTAAAGAAAAAAAGAGAAACAGTAGAGCGGTAAAGAATAGGGAAATACACCAAAATTATAATTAGAAATCATTTTTAAAAAGGGAAGTATTCTACAACAGATGAAGAAAGTTTTAATTTCTTTTCACATTAAACATTGTTTACCACAATCAGCTAACAGAAATTACTGTAACAAAGGTCAAGATAACATAAAACTAAGAATAAATGTTTGTTATGAGAAAACCTCATTTAATGTGAATGACAATGTGAGATATCGTATTTTTCATGACAGGATGAGATACAACTTACATAGAAGAGAAAACAAATAGCTCAGGTCAAGGAGACATGCTGAGAATTTAAGCAAGGAGACAGAGAAGGAAAGCTTTGTCTTGTGCAGAACACTTCAAGTGTAGGATAATTTAGGTAAAAGAGGTGCGTTAGATACCAAGCACTGGGCAGAGTCAGAGGCCCAACGTCAGGCTTTATTTATGATAATGGGTCTACACAGCTTCCACCCTTTGGTAAGTAAGCTGTCATTTCAGCAGAGGGGCCTTCAGTGGCAGCCTTGGCTATGACTAGTCATATTTCAGCCATCAGGCAGCCCAAAGAACTATTTTAAAGAAATAATTGAGTATTTTCACAAATAACTATTAAGGCATCTAGATTTTTGGTGTTTTCAGTTTATAATTTTACTATTATTTTTTATTCTTTATTTTGCACAATAATGATATTAAATATTAAGTGACATAATTCTTTCTCTACTAATAAACAAGTTTATCCATTTTGCAAACTCTAAATTGAGGTCTTGTGAAAGGAAAATGCATAACATGGAAACACAGAAAAATATTTTGAAAACCAATAGAGAATATTTTTAACTATCTTAGAAATTCAATCACAATTACCTGATAGTCTTTAGCTATGGAAAAACATAAGAGTAAGTAGAATTAAAATAGGTATTAAAAATAATAACCAGTAGTTTGTTTTACAAAAGAAGGATAGAGCTATAAATGACTTAATTGCCCAACTAAGTAACTACCAGATTCTTTAGTCAACAATAACAGAACTCATGTTTGAGCTAGTCAATAAAGCATATAAATACTTAACATCTCTTGAATATAACATTTTAGTGATAACAGAGACTACATAACTCTATCCATTGTTTTGACTGCACAAATTAACCAGGTTAAATATCAAAGCTACATTGTAAATAATTCCCAAAACTAACAAGAGAACATTAATTAAATGAATTTTTAGAGATTAAGAAATAAAAGTAGAAAACAATTGTAAAATAAGACAGTACTTAAACAATTAACAACCTAATCAAGGCCTTTAAAATGACGAACAGAATGCACTACAATATATTTTTAATTTACAGAGAAAAAAATCTGTAAGTACAGGTTGCAGAAAGAAAATGTTTAGTGCTATTTACATTCATTTTTAAAACTCTGCTCTATACAAATTTAATTCTGTCAGTATGAACAATATTTTTGTAGATCTACTGCATATAAAGCCTTTTCATCAATGCATTAACAATGAATAAAATGACCTGATTACTTTTAAACAAAGCTGACCATCTGAAACCTTTTACATTTAATGTTTATAAGGACTGTGGACACTTAGTCAGAACATGTCAGCCTGCAACTTCATTTTTATAAAGGCTAAAGTTATTTATATGGAATATTGTTCTATATACTACACGCCAATCTATATTTAAGTTCTATAGTTAGGTATTTTATAAGTTTTTTTATTAAATATATTCTACACATATTTGTAATTTCATCCAGGAAGAAGAATTTCTTCCTAGTGAAAAAATATAAAATCTTTTATATTTTTACAGGTTTAGATGAAACTAGCTCATGCTTTAGTACTGTGCAAATTGTTTTTAGCATATCAATTTTTTAAATTACTGATTTAAAACAAAGAGTTGATTTTAATTGCAAGCACTAATACCAAATACAAACTATATAAAGAAATAAGTCAGTTATTATGGAGAATTTTTTAATTTTAAGAATTCATCTGAACTCTCTAACGAGTAAGTGTGACACTGGACACAATTACAGATGAGCAAGAACTATGAAAAAATTCAATCTACTGATATTCAAATACATAAAATTGAACAGTAAATGAGGTTTTCTAATATTTCTGCCCAACAATGAAAGTCTATGAGTGATTGGAACTTACTGCCCACCCCCCCACACACATTAAGGCTAGGAAACGCACTCACCCCTTTTGTGCTGTGTGGACAAGCACTCGGTTATTTATGACTGAAGAGTGCATGCGTTAAAGGAAAACAATTCGCTCATCGGCTCTCCACTGAGTGCTTCAAACAACAGGCACATTTGTTTCTTCACTGGTGCAGTGAAGACTGTCACACTCAGCTTAGGATCTGTGCCAGTGCAGCCACCATGGGGACTTGGGTAGAATTCACCCAACATTTTGGTTTCTTTTCCATCTTTCTCCTCTCCAGTTGGCCCACTTACTAACTTCATTAATTGCTGAGTGTTTTCCAGTGTGGAATTGTGCATGAGTATTTCTAGGTACCATAAACTATACTATAAATTCTGATGAAAAACAATGTCAAACTTTTTTAGTGCAGACTGTATTTGGAACACTTGATTTGTTAGTTCTGGTGATAAAATTTTTGTGGCAGCAAAATAGTTTCAGCTCTGAAAGGTGACTTGTTAACATTTCCCCTGGAGACTGACTGCATTCAAAACCCAATATTTTAAATTGCTCAACATAAACAAAAATACTAGTAATAAAATCATAGTGAAAATGTTCTTGGTTCTTTTGACTTTCATGAGAAGATGACAGTATTCATGTGAGCATTCAGTTCCATGGCTTTACAGGCAGACTTTCTAAGGTTTCTGAAGCAATGTTGGGTCTCTTTTGTCCCAGCAGCATGAAAGACAAGGACAACATCACATCACACTCAGCAGACAGTGTTTAGAGGATTACACAACAATTACTCTCTCCAGTCTTCTCACGATTCCTCTGACCTAGAGAAAATGAAGAAAAGCCTTGTTTATAAAAATGCTCCAGCTGGAGGTGGGGCGAAGGGGAGCGCCCAAGCTTAACAACAGATAGCTTTTCTTTTAATGTTTACATTTTTTTCAATTAAAAAACTATAATAAATGCTTTTATAATTTTAGTCTGTTTCCAAAATGTCTTATTTGCTTAATAAATTCTATTCATAAACGATGAAAACTTCCTTTCCCTAAGAATTCTTGTCCAAGAAAAAACAGCCATATTTGAATGCTTGTCTCTATGGCTCAAAAGATGCCCTGCCCTAGGGCCTGGCTTACCTTGAGAGTTTGGCTCTGGCAATGTCTCTCTGGCCACCAAATGCATCACTGTTGTTTTACCAAAAGGAAGTTTTAATGCTGTGTGAAAAATAGAAGACAATTTGTTACATATATTTCAAGCTTTTGAAATCACTAACCAGAACTAAATTCATTTAAAAAATTGATTGCTTTTGGTATGACTTCCTCAATAGCTCGAACTGCTTCCTGGATAGAACATCTCTTAAAAAATGAAATTAGGTTAATATTATCAGAAACAATTTTTACAATTCAGAAAGTCAGCTATGGCATTAGCTTGACACATACCATACTGCTGAAGGAAGAGGACAAGGTAAACAGATAATTGATTAATATTGGAAATAACCTGTAGAAGAGAAAAGAGAAGGAATTTAAAAGATTGTCTCAGGGGGACAGTGACTTGGTGATCTGGAATTATGCTACAGGGACAGTGCACCAACCACAAGAATGATATTTCATGGACAACCTAAACTGGCATCTAAAAGCAAGGCCCCTCACTTCAGGTACAAGCTGGCAGAGTAGGAAAGTGCTGAGTTCACCTCCTCTCATTGACACCAAAACTACAAATACATATAGAACTATCTCTAAGAATGACCTGAAGAACAGGTTTTCTACAACTATGGATGTAAAGAAAAAGCCACACTGACACAGGCAGGAGAGGCAGAGCCTTAGTCTAGTCAGGACCCCCCTACCCACCACTTCCTGTGCAGTGTGACCCACAAGTGGGAGTGATGTCACAGCTGCAGAATAGTGATGGGTCTGAGCCCCGGCCTGGAGGACCTGCACCAGTAATAGGTGCCCCCATAACATATGGCTTTGAAAACTAGCAGGGCTTATGCCTTGGAGAGCCAAAGGGCTGTAGAAAACCAGCGCAGAGGTAGCAATTTGAAAAGCACCTGGTCATTTGTGAAGGTGGGCAGGGACCTACTGAAAATTTGAATCTCCACAATCGGAAGTACTGTGGGTGCCATCCCCCCCTTTTTACTCTCCTGCCACCCAGTCGGTCTGATGTTGGCAGGTACCATTTCTGACACCCTCCATTAACGTTGCTAACAATGTTCATCCCACTCTGGTGTTTCTCTGAAGACGCCACCCAGGTGCCTACCCCTAAAAGGGCTCCTGCCCTGGCACAGCAGTGGGCACACTCAGTCAACGCCAGCACACTGCACTGTGTCTGCAAGAGGTGAGACTGGGCCTTGCACCACAGAGCTACCCTGTACACCAGCATGCCCCAACAGTTGTGGCCAGGCCTCAGAGCCAGCGGGGCCAAGGACCAACCTGCCAGTGTGTCCTTAGTAGTTGTGGCCCAACCACAACCAGAGGCCACAATAGTCCACAGAAGGAACACCCCTGGACATAACTGGCTATGGTGACAAGGGGAGAGATTCCACCCATGGGCCCCACAGGACACTTTCTCAAGAAGGCCACTTTTTCAAGAACAAGATATGTAGCTTATCTACTTCATGTATAGAAAGAGACAAAATGAGGAGACAAAAGAATGTATTCCAAACAAAAGAAAAACAGAAAGATAACTAAACAAAATGGAGGTAATCTAGATAAAGAGTTCAAAGTAACAGTCATAAAGATGTTCATCAAAATGTGCAGGCAAGTGGAGAACTTCAACAAAGATAAAAGTTATAAAAAGAACCCGTTGAAACTGACAAATATAACAAATAAAATGAAAAATACACTAAGAGGGAATCAACAACAGTCAATGATACAGAAGAATGGGTCAGTGATCAGGAAGACAGAATAGTGGAAATCACTGAAATGGAAGGTCAAAAAGGAAAAAAATGAAAAAGAATGAGGATAGCATAAGGGAGCTCTGGGACAACATCAAGCCTATTAACATTTGCACCATAGGGGTTTCAGAAGGAGAAGAGAGGGAGAAAGAAACAGAAAACCTATTTGCAGAAACAATGACTGAAAACTTCCCTAACATGCCGAAAGAAATAAACATTCAAGTTCAGGAAGCAGAGAGAGTCCCAAAAAAGATGAACCCAAAGAGACCCACACCATGACACAACATAATTAAAAGGTTAAATTTTAAATATAAACAGAAACTGTTAAAAGCTGTAAGAGAAAAATAGTTACCTACATGGGGGGCTCTCAAAAGATAGTCAGCTGACTTTTCAACAGAAAACTTGGCCAGAATGGAGTTCTGATATATTCAATGTGACAAAAGGAGAAAACCTCCAACCAAGATTACTCTACTAGGCAAGGTTATCATTCAGAATTGAAGGAGAGTTTCTCAAATAAGCAAAAGCTAAAGGAGTTTATTACCAATAAAATGGCATTACAAGAAATGTTAAAGGAAATTCCTTAAGCTGAAAAGGCCAAACCAGAAATAAGAAAATAAGAAACTAGAAATCTGAAAGAAAAGAAGATCTCACTAGTAAAGGCAACCATATAATAAAGGCAAGTATGAAACAATTAAAATGACAATAAGTATATACCTATCAACAATTACTTTAAATGTAAATGGACTAAGTGCTCCATTCAAGGGACATAATGTGGCTGAATGGATAAGAAAAAAAGACACACATATGCTGCCTATAAGACACTCACTTCAGATCTAAAGACACACATGGATGGACTGAAAGGGTATGGAAAACAGATATTCCATGCCAAAAGAAATGAACAAAAAAAAAGTTGGAGTAGCTTTACTTACACCAAATAGACTTTAAAACCAAAACTGTAACAAAACACAAGAGTATGACACAATAATAAAGAGATCAATCCAAACAGAAGATATAACAATTTTAAGCATTTATGCACCTAACAGAGGAGTACCTAAATATACACAGCAAATATTAACAGACATAAAGGGAGAGACTGACAGTAATACAGTAATAGTAGGAGGATGAAACACCCACTTTAATGAATGGATAGATCATCTAGACAAAATCAACAAGGAAACATTGGCCTTAAGTGAAACATTAGACTAGATGGACTTAATAGGTATGTATGCAATGTTCCATCCCAAAAAAGTAGAATACACATTCTTTTTAAGTGAACATGAACATTCTCCAGGATAGATCACATGTTAGCTCACAAAACAAATCAATAAATTTAAAATCATTTAAAAACACTGAGATCATATCAAGCATTTTTTCTGATCAAAATGATACAAAAATAGAATTATAAGAGGAAAACTGAAAACAATACATGTGGAGGCTAAACAACATGCTACCAAACAAACAATGGATCGATGAAGAAATCAAAAAGGAAATCAAAAAATGCCTTGAGACAAATGAAAATGGAAATATTACAAAATCTATGGGATGCAGCAAAAGCCATTCTAAGGGGGAAGTTTATAGCAATATAGGCCTACCTCAAGGAACAAGGAAAGTCTCACTCTAATTTTATAATGAAAGTAAGTAGAAAATGAAGCAACAAAGCCTAAAGTTAGAGGAATCAAGGAATTCATAAAGACCAGAGCAGAAGTAGATGAAATTAAAGCTGGAAACCTCATTCTCTCTGATTTCAAATTACACTACACAACTACAGTAAATCTAAACATTATGGTATAAAAACAATACCATTGGTCAATGGCACAGAATAAGGAGTGTGGAAATAAACCCACACTTACATAGTCAATTAAACTTACAACAAAGGAGGCAAAAATATACAATAGGGAAAAGTCTTCAAAAAATGGTGCTGGGAAAACTGGATAGGTACCTGCCAAAAAAAAAATTAAACTGGACTACTCTGTTACACAATATACAAAAATAAATGCAAAATAGATTTTAAGACTTGATTTAACACCTGAAACCATAAAACTCCTAGAAGAAAACATAGGCAGTAAACTCTTTGACATCAGCCTTAGGAATATATTTTTGGATGTGTCTCCTCAGGCACAGGCAACAAAATAAAAAATAAATAAGTGGGGCTACATTAAACATACTTTGCATAGCAAAGGGAACAGTCAACAAAATGAAAATGCAACAACCTACTAAATGGGGGAAGATATCTTCAAATAATATAACTGATAAGGGGTTAATATCCAAAATATATAAAACTCAGCATCAAAAAACCCAAATAATCCAAGCCCTGGCTGGTGTAGCTCAGTAGATTGAGCACGGGCTGCGAACCAAAGGGTCACCAGCTCGATTCCCAGTCAGGGCACATGCCTGGGTTGCAGGCCAGGTCCCTAGTGGAGGTCATGTGAGAGGCAACCACACATGATGTTTCTCTTCCTCTCTTTCTCCTTCCCTTCCTCTCTAAAAAAAAAATTTTAAAAAATAAAAAAATAAACAAATAATCCAATTAAAAAAATGGACAGAAAACCTGAACATTTTTCCGAAAAGACATACAGATGGTGAACAAGCACATGAAAAGATGCTCAACATCACTAATAATTAGGCAAATGCAAGTAAAATCCATAATGTGATATCACCTCTCACCTGTCAGAATGGCTGTCATCAAAAAGACAAGAAACAACAAGTGCTGGTGAGGATGTAGGTAAAGGGAACCCTCATGCACTGTTGGTGGGACTGTAAGTTGGTACAGCCACTGTGGAAAGTAGTATGGAGGTTTAATAAAATTAAAAATAGAACTACCAGCCAACTCAGCAATTTCATTTCTGGGTATTTTTCCAAAGAAAATGAAAACAGTAATTTGAAAAGATACGTGCACACCTATGTTCACTGAAGAAGTATACAATAAACATGATATGGAAGCAACCGAAGAGTCTATCCACAGATGAATGGACAAAGAAGATGTTGTACATGTATACAGTGTAATAGACTCAGCCATAGCAAAAGATGACATCTTGCCATTTATGACAACATGGATGAACCAGAGGGAATTATTATGCTAAGTGAAATAAGTCAGAGTAAGACAAATACTGTATCATTTCACTTATATGTGGAATCTAGAAAATTAAATGAACAAACAAAACAAAATAGACTCACAGATACAGAGAACAAACTGATAGTTGACAGAGAATTGGGTGATGGGGGCAAAAAGCTGAAGGCAATTAAGAGGTAAAAATTTATAGTTATAACAAATAAGTCAGGACATGTAATATACAACACAGGGAATACAGTCAATATTATAATAATAACTTTGTATGATATTGTTGGGAATCATCCTGTCTGGTTTCAGAAGCTGTAACACCACTGACAGGTGAAAAGGCCCCATGGCTAGGGGACCTTGGGATTAAAAGCCACTAAGAAAACAAAACTCATCCTCCTGGTAGGGGTGCAACCTCTGCCCCCTTTACCTCATCCTGCTTGCCCCCGGGAGGATAGCTGGTTAGTCAACCATGGGTAAGATTCCTTAAGGGAGGGACAACCTAAGACAGGCACAGTCTCAAAGGGGCCATCAGGGAAGGACTTAGAGGATTATGGAGGGACAAAAGACCCTTACCCTCCACTTTGTCATAGCCTGAGTCCTCATTCTAACTGTAAAAAGTCTCCTAATCTCTTGGCTGCCTTACTTCCCCTGCTTGACTTAAGCCTAAAACAATGCCGGAGGCGGGTGCAGCCCTGTGCTGGAACAGGTAATTCCAGAGGGGGGACAATCAGGCCTAAGAAAGAATGTGTAAAATCCTGTGAAACCTGCTTTGCTAAGAATGCCCTCAATTTAAATGTTAAGGGTGCAAGCATAAAATAAGTTTGTTTCCCAAAGTTTTATGGCCCTTTGGCTCACTCTATCTGACCCTGACTCAGAATAGGCCCTTATAGTTCTTTGTTATCTGTTCCTTGATCATTATTGCCTAACAATGATTGATGAGCTTTATATATATGCCCTGTATTCCTATGCAAACTAAATTCAATAAAAGCCCACAAAGAAAGAGGCTCGAGGCCTTTCTCCTCTGAGAGACCGGTCAGCCTTTCCTCCCCAATCAGATTACGCCTTGGTAGACTTATTCTCATCTGCCACAGCTGAGAGGGCTCTGCGGGATGGACCCCCCCACCCCCTGGCCATAAGGTATTAGATGCTTACAGACTTCTCATGGTGGTCACTTATAAAGGCATAAAAATGTCAAACCACTATGTTGTACACCTAAAACTAATGTTATATTGAATGTCAACTACACTTTAACTAAAAAAGCTTTATAAACCAGAATGAAAAAAAATTCTTTTAAACACTATTTTTTGTAAGCATGGGAAAAAGTTCAGATTAAGAGACAATTGTTTCTGAATCTAATTATATGTCAGTCACCTAATAAAATTATTGTACCAGACAGGTCACTATAATGTAAACAGAAAAAAATGACAAACTGAATTTTGCACACTTCATCTCAACTGTGTATTCTCCAATTACAAAAAAAAATTATTTAAAATGTTGGTTTAGAAGACTCACTGTCTTGGCACTATTAATAATCACTATTTTCTAATCAAGTCTTTAAAAGGTTTTTCTCATTCATAAATAACAAAATTTAGGAATATGAAATATTTCAGACACAAAGAGATTACTATAAAGACACCCATGTATCTATAAGCCATTTGAGCAAACACCAACAAGTTTCATGGTAAATTCCTTTGTTATTCTGTGTATAGAATTAGAAGATCTGACATATCTAACTTTAAGAGTTATTTCCATCATTGTGACCTTTGAGTTTTGACATCCCCAACGACTTGCTCTTCACTAACTACAAACTGGAGGCAGGCTTACGTACATTACTTGGCAAGTATGATCCCCCTGCTACCTGCCTTTTAAATCTTGCTCTGTTGGATGATGGTCAACAGGTGGATTAACAAAAAAAAGTGCCCATTTTCTTCAATATTATTAATACTTCATGTAATCAGATGAGTTTCCATCTTGTTTAAAATTAGCCAGCCATTATTTGGTCTATTTATTAACTTCTGAAGTTTAAACGAAGCACAATGGCCCATAAACACAATGATGGACCCTTTTGGGTAATGTCTCAGGCCACACGTAACATTAAAATGCAAATAAGACTTTAGAATACCAGAATTTTCACTGAATGCATCAGGAAATGCTCACTGAATTTCAAATGCACAAGGGCCCCGTGAGGTATCACTGTCACACTACCTTGTTGACTCCTGTAAGCCAGACCCAAGTTCAAATCACGCCTCTGCTGCTCACCAACTGTGAAAGGAGTGGGGAGTTACTGAACCCTCCCTAAGCCTCCATTTCCCCCCCTGAAGTGGAGATAGTAATTCTATCACCTGCTCCTTAACAGTTCTAGTGATTAAATGAAACAATCCAAGGAAAGTGCTTACTTAGTTCAGGGCTTGGCACAAAGACAGCATTTGGTATGTTTTCAGACTGCAAGGAAAATGGATCTCAGAAAACAGGCAGAGAACTGAGACGATAATTTAGACAAATACTGGACAGGCCTGGAAAGCTGCTGAGTGGCTGGCCATTTGAAGCTAAGACTTGGATTGGTGAGCACTATGATTTTTCTTCTCCATATGAATTTTAACTGGAAATAGTAGACACTGATACAAACTGCATCAAAGAAGCTGAAGGAAGAGCGTACAAGGAACTTGTATGAAAGAGCATACAAGGAAAATGCTTCTACTTTCCTTCACTGTGGACACTTCTATTTTTGCTATGACACCGCACAATATCCACAGTTTTCCACCTTCACATAAACATAAACATCACCCAGGATTTCAGCTCAGGAAACCACTGGGAGACGGGGGAGGGGAGAGAGGGCATGCAAATGAGTATCCAAGTGACTCATGCTCACTGGCTCATCCACATTTTGGGAAACACTGGTCTGGAACGCGTGAACATCAAACCTGTGGATGATCTTCACCTTCCAGTTGGTAAGGCTATTACCACATCTCTTCTTCAGTGGATTGAAATTCTGCATAACTGACACCAAAAAAGGGGATTCAGGGCTATTTTTAAGATATTCTTAACCAAAAATTATACCTGAAACTTACATCCACACAATGACTGACCTCCATCCCTGGCTGTATCCCCACTTCCTACTCACCCACTGCCTGAACCTCACCAGTAACCAGGATATCACTCTTTCCCACGGAGGTCCATTCTTTCTTTGGGCAGCTCACCCTGTTCAAATAGTCTCTCTAGTAGTGAATAGGATTCTGTCTGCCTCTGACATCCAGCTGTTGGTCCTACCTCTAATTCACAGGGTTATAGAGCAAGTCACAAGCCTAAGCCTTCTCCACATTAGCCCTTAGAAAATTTGAAGATAGCTGCTATGGGCCTGTGTGTTATCTCCTTCTTGATCCACATTCAAGAACAAAGAAACTTGGTTATGTGTGAAATTATATCCTGAAAAGTTCTACCTACTCGACATTGTTATGATCATCATTTGCCCTACCCCAGCCCTGATCACACAGTATTTTAACAGTGGATTTTGTTGTTTCCATCTAATACTAGAGCACCTTGCAGGAGGAGATTCCATCTTGTTAATCCTGTATCTTCAATTGTTTAGCACAGTGTTGGCAGAGAAGGAATAGGTATATACTGAATGAATGAATGAAAACATTCTACCTTTAAGGAAAAACAAATTAAACATTTCACATTGGGTTTAGAGAGAAAAGCCAGACTATATTTAAACAAAGATATTAAAGTACATCATTCACTTGCCTACCAATTTCCAATTATCAAAATGCTTTGGAAGCAAAACTAACCTTGCTGATGGTAGAAAATGTACCATAAGGGGGCACCGCTGAGCTACGTTTCTCCAAACACAGGTACAAAGCAGTGGTAGCTAACAAGTGTTTACTGTGTGCGAAGCACTGTTCTAACTGCCTTGAGTGTATAAACTGCTTTAACCCTCCCCACCTTGGGGGCATGCACGATGCCTATTCCATGTTACTATGACGAAACTTGGACACAAAGCAGTTAGCCACTTGCCCAAGTTACATAGCCAGTGACCCATGGAGCCAGGGTGCAACTTGCACAGGCAGTCTGGCTATAAAATTTCTCAGTCACTGTACAAGATTCTCTCTCTAATGTTACTCTTTATTCTTGCATGAATGGCCATTACATCAGTTAAAGTCAAACTGAAAACATTTCTTCATCATTATATTTGAAAACCAATTACCATACACCTTCCCTAGTTTATGTATCTGGCTTTAACTTTAAATATCACATATGAATTACATTCTATAGAAGTAAAAGTGGACATCAAAAATAGGCAAAATTCATATTGAGTTTGAAGTTACAATTTTTTAGTAAAATCAGACATTAGCATTAAACAAACAAATGGCTAATGGTGCCATGAGACAGACCTTAAATCCCATTACAAAGGTAACTAATTACCTCCTAATGTGACATTTCCATGTAGAAATCGTCCTTGATAAATAAGTCGTAGAATATTTGGGCTGCTGACCTGCTCTTCTTCCCAGTCTGAAAAGAACCAGTGAATTTGTTAGGTGTGTTTCAACACAAAATTAAGGTATTACCACATTGTCCTGAACTTCTGATCCAAATCAGATAGAGCACATCAAAGATGACACTAGGAGCTTCTGCTTAAGTACAACAGGCACCCCTCATGCAATCACGGCAGCCTTGCTTCTTGCTAGCTCTTCTCCTTAAAAATAGGAGCTGCAGAAAGACTAGTTTTTGTTTTTAAGAACATTTAATGTGCCAAAATGGAGTCCTGGAGTTTGAAAATTAAATCATGTGAGGTGTGAAAAATTGAATCCTAGATAGAGAAATGTCATCTGAAAATTAATTTTAATTACCAGTAATTAAGAGAATATTCTAATATTTGCACCTGTTAAATATGTTTGAGGCTAGAAACAATATGTTTAACAAGATTTTAAAAATAATTAACATATTGACATAGAGAATAACAAAAAAATTATACCTCAAAACTGTGGGAAAAGTTGAGAATAACAAAAAAATGTTTACTTTTAGACAAGAGTGACTTATTACTTTATTGTCTTTTTGAAGTCATTTGGTAAATATTACAGAAGGTACAACTTTAATTCTCTTTACCCAAAATATTCAGAAGCTAGCAAAAAAATACTATGGAAGCTAGCAAAGTGCACAAAGAAAATCAAAAGACAAACTGGTGGGCAGGATGAGTAACAGAAAATTTCACGTAAGTGTGTGGCTTACAAAACACCACTCTTTGTTAAAATAATGCTGTGAACACTCTGGTGTGTGACAGGGTACAGGGTTAGTAATTTTCACTAGCTTGGGGATATAATAGTTAAAGCTCTGATTTTTATACGGATTTGAGAACTCCACCATTGTCTCTCTCAGCAATACGGTATGATGTGTGCAGAGCTCCTATTATCAGGAGATGGTAACAGTCAACACCAAAACTAGTTTAAAACATCCCGAAGAGGAAGTGATAGCAGAAAAAGGGGGTAAGTGGAATACTTTCCTTTTGCCTTTTTTTTTTACTGTTTAAAATGATGAATATGAATTTGATAAAACCAGTGACTCAGCACAGCAGAAATGGGTAGCGGAGAAAGAAATCTCAGTAGTTTCTGCTCCCTCCCTTTCCACTCCCCCCAGGCCCCTCCTTCCTTTTTACCATCCATCTTCCCTCTCCCTAGCATGCCTTCCTTACTTCCAACTCCAGATCCCTCTTCTATCACAAAGGTAAAATAAGCCTTGAAAACTTTTGTATGGATTACTTTGACTCCATCATACGCAAAATTAATGTTTAATAGAAAGTTCTGGTCAAGACAGAAGTGTTTCATAAATATAAATGACAGTAATTATTTCACAAGAAAAAATAGTCTAAAAACCTTTAAAGTCTTTCTTGAGCTGCAGAAACTTGAGGCCACATATTTCATTATCTCATATGGTGTCCTAATTTCTGCGTACACCACTGGTTTAATATGCTAGCTCCCCTGCCCTCTCAGAGGATCTGAAATTTGGAGACCTGTAGAAGAACAATGCCTCAGGGAGCAGTTTCAGCTGCCAGCAACACGCACTCAGTGGATTATATTGAGGACTCTGACCCAGGAACAGCTACAGGTGTCACTATCCACCCATCAGCAATGTTCCACTGAGCTGTGGAAGGTTATACTGAGGAAAACCAATTCCTTCCACAATTGTATTGTACAAAGTATCCTCTTTGACCGATTTAATATTTACTACACTGTTATTATTAGCACCAATAAATATTTACATTTGCTGACCTTTGGTGCATTATGTGATACAATGTGAAACTGGATTTTTAACTTAAATATTTTATGTAAAATAAAAATTAAATGATGTATTTTTATTCCTTGCATCGTCTAAAATTGCTGAGTACAACTGACAAATTGAGGAAAGGCTGGGTTCAAACACTTTTTTTGTGGAAATAAGTACCACAGGATTAACACAATCAATTTCCTGTGCGAGTAGATGGTTCATTCAATTGGGAAATTACAGCAAAGACCTGCACTTGAACGTTACCTTTGTTTACCACTACTCAGGATACTCTAAGGCATTAAAACTAATTTTAATATTTAGGCACACAATTATGAAGGTAAAAATATTTTTTATCTTAAGTCATAACACGGTCCCCAAAAATAAATTTTTGAGGATTACTCAATTTTTGTCTTATATAATCTTTTCTATAATATTCCATGTCAAAAGCTATCTTTACCATCCCTCCCCTCCAAAATCACAAAAGTAATGTTATGTCATACTTAGTTAAAATGCCAGTGTTTGATTTTAAAAATGCTTTTCATACTGACAGGCCTCTCTCCTCCCTGGCTATGAAGACATTCCAATATCCCAAGAGCCCCCAGTTTAGCCCACTTCAGCTTTTCTGAAATTTCTTCTTACCTATAATCATTAGCTTCAGTAGTTTTCTGATTTAGAACAAACACTGATTTGTCCCTTAGTTGTCAATATGAAGAAAGATCTAGTTATCTGAAAGTATCTAGATCTAAAGTATCTAAATCAGTGTTTCTTAAATTCAGATCTATGAATACCAAAACATACTCTTAGGGTCTGCAAGTCTTTTTTAAGAATTTTTAAATTGTGTTTCATTTTAATGATAATCTGGAAGAGATGATCTAATTTGAATAATTCCTCTTATAACCAAGTACAGACTTGGGGTTTTAATGTCCATGTATGCATTTTAAATTTATGATCGAACTGGCACCAAGCAGGACTTCTTTAATTGTCAAGAGGCTAACAAGGAACGAACAGAGGTGGACTTCATACATAAATGCTTCTTTCCTGCTGAGTGAGGGCTGAATGACAATTTGGCACACGGTGTGGATGAAGGTTCTGTGGTGACTGGGTCCTCGTACAGCAAACAAGAGCACACGCATGCCAACTCAACAGTGCCATATTTATGGTCCAAGCCATAAGTTGGTTTTAAGAAAAATATACCTTCCAGCACATTAATGTTGTTAATTTCAATATTATTGGTTTTAGAGTTATGTGTGCATTTTCCTTGTATATCTTTTTAGTTTTATGGTTGTGCGTGAGTTAATAAGGATAAAGAATTTTAACTGGGTTTGATGTTTTTATCTTTAAAATAAACATTGTGTTAAAAATAACTTAAGTCAGTACTAGGGAACCTACAAGAATTTTCTTCCTCTAACAGTTCCATATATTATTTAAGGTAAGGAGATACTGATATAATTTATTCATTTTTTATACAATGTGTTCTTTGCTGAAACACATCTTGTCCTTTAAAAGTCCAAACTGCTCTGGCTAGTAAAATTAAGTGAAATCAGCTCAAACAGTCATGTCATTATGGCATATAATAGGGTCAAGGTGAAGCGGGGAAAGTTCAAAGGAAGAACATGCGCTGAGAGCTCACTTTAGGATGGCAAGACAGAGTCTTCCCACACAGAAAGGAACCAGAGGAAGGGAGGAAGGACACCCATTCACAACTTTGGTGTCATGGACACTGGATTAAAAATGCAAAGCACAAATGGGTTTTATATTTTCTTGGCTTGTAGTAGTTCATAGAACACATGAAGTGACATGAACTGGAAATTAACTTTGTGGCAAACTCAATTTTAAATAGCTTATGTATAGAACAGGCCAAACAGAATATACTTTGTTAAAGGTAGTTTTCTTTCCTTTTGTGTGTGTGTCTTGGTATTAATAGGTTTACTGATTGAAAGTATGTATATGTTAGCTGTATTGTGTTTTACTTTTTAAAAATAATTTTCATTTGCATGAAGCAGTTCTGAGTCAAAAACAGGGACTTCGCATAGTGGTTCCTTTACCATTTCTCAGTGAGGTTGTTGAAGAGCAAAACAGGGAAGGTCATACAGTGGTCCCCTTTAACTTTGAGCCTTATGCTCTCAATTATTTATTTTTATATCTTATATATTTAAAATTTTTTCAAAATGTTTATGAAACAAAGTAAAGGTAGGGAGAATTAACATTATTCATTCTCAAGAGAAAAACACAACTCACCCATTGGCCAATTGTCATACACGTGCTTTGCAATGTCAGAAGCAGAATCATTAGGAGAAAACAGGAACTCTTTTGTCTTCCCGCTTACCAAGATAAGGCGCAAATTGATCTGAAAGAAGACAGTGATGCTTTTAATATAAACCTGGAAATTTTTAAAGTAAAATATGACTCAGTTTTTTATTTCAATCACATTCTAAATGATTACTATTTCCTCATTTTTATTTACTTAAATTATATAAAAACATTTTATAAAAGATTTTATTTATTTTATAGAGAGGGAAGGGAGTGAGAGAGATACATCAATAGGTTACCTCCTGAACGCACCCTGACCAGGGACTGAACCAGCAACGCAGGCATGTGCCCTGAATGGGAATCCAAGCAGAGACCTTTCGCTTTGTGGGATAATGCCCCACCAACCAGGCCACATCAGTGAGGGCTATAAATTTTTTTTTAGAAAATGGAAATCTGATATATGATATTATTTCTAATATTTAATATATATGAGGGAAGAACAGATAGATATGCCATAATAAATGAACAATAGAAAACCAAAATCCACCATGTCTTTAAAATTTACTCCAACAATGTTCGGAATTGGACTTTTACAGGTTATCATTATTACTTCAGAATGCATATTTTACATTGCAAAACTAACAAAAATGGTGACTCTGTAGATAACTTCACTCAACAGAAAAAAATTTTAGATGTTAATCTACTTCTTAGAAAAAAATAAAGAGAAAACAAATTATATAAAACTTTTTATTCTATACAATTATTTAAACCTAAACAAATTAACCAGAAGCTATAATTTTAGAGAACTTTATTATGGTTAATAGAGGAATCAATGACATCCCAAATGCATGATTATGGATTTTCCTGGGAGAGGGAAGAGGAGCTATGTATGACAAAGAGCACAGATTCTCAGTGCAAAATCTAAGGTAGACAGTGGAATTAAAATTTTTGAGACCCACTGGATTTACATTTCTTACTAAATAGGTATTCGCTTATATGCCATTCTTAACACATTTTCCAAAACATTCGCTTTTTAATTTTTATTTTTACCCATAATTAACTAGATAGTATTTTTTTAATTACAACATCCATATACCTCCCTGTAAGTTACAGGAACACAAGCATGGCCTCCTATACTTCTGGGCCTTTGTTAAGACAGCAAAGAAGACCGTCCTAAAAGTTGGGTCTGGTCCAGAGCTGAGCCCTGGGACTAAGCCCTTTATACAGAAAGAACACAGAATGTCACTGTATCAGTTCGAATTATACCAGGTCCCAGGTACATCCCAGTCTCTCATCTTCAATTACCAGTCTTTTTCCTTATTAAAAAAATACCAGAAAATCTGTAAGATGGCAAAGGCTACAATGATAAATTGGTGCCTGGGGCAGCACCACCAAGACACTGATCTACCTACTCCCACCATGGCTGGTGCTACTCCCAGCACCTCGCCACGCTGAAGATGAGTTGAAGGTTATAAAATATCTCATCTAGAAAAATGCTACATGCAGACAATTCCATATTTGATGGGGTACAACTGGATTCCATATCAGATAGAGAACTGGATTTCATATTAGAAAATGTATTCTAACGGTATTTCACAGTCTCTCAATAAAAAAAAAATTTTAAGTTAAATAGAAATCTATATTCCAAGTGAAAAGCTCTTTATTGATGTCCAGTAAGAATTTTTTGCTGCCTTTCTTCCTTAACTAGAATAAAATTAGATCAAAGAATCTAATACAGGAAGCAATCTGATGAAATTGCACTGCTGTGAGGTGATATGATCCAGAAACTTTGTAAGTTCCACTTGAACTAAATTCAAGTAGTGGTTTGCCAAAACGATTAAACTGTAAGGAATCACCACCTTATTTATTTCCTATAATAAACAAGTAATAAGTGATTTTTTAAGCAAGGAACCCAACACTTGTCTATGTGATACAATGTGGACTTTGTACTAACAGACACATCACTGTTCTTGGCTGTCTCTTTATGTGTGAATACTGATACATATATTACACTTTGAACTTACATGCAATCTTCTAAAGGTTTCAAACTATTGTGTAAGAGACTTTTAGTCATTAATGCCCAGGAAATTATGACTCTTATACTGGTTTAGGCAAATATATTTGTTTAACCAGAAAGAAATATAACTGAATTCAAGCTCTCTGAGAATTATATAAATGATATGAACATATTACTTCTTAGAATAATCTTTTAAGTTTAAAATTAATTTCTATTGGGCTTTTATTCAAATTATAATATTTAAAAATAACAAAGAAAAGACTCAATCCTTAGAATTAGTAATGGTGACATCAAAGCACATTTTGTATTTTCCCTAATATCCATCAACAGAGAAGTGGAAAATAAATGACCATAAATCCTTACAATGGAAACTGGCACAGTTGTTAAATGCCAAGAAATACAGATCTATGTTATCTGACACGAAAAGATGTTCAAAGTATGTTAAAACAAAACAACACATATAGCTCATCCAATAAACATGTAATACTAACTAGATTTGGGTTCATATCACAAAGTTCTAGGTATTTCCTATTTTAAAACTGGTATACATCACTGTCACCAATAAATTGGTAATTCACATCTAAAGAATTTATTTATCTAGATGTTCAGAATGTTGGAAACTTTAGGCTCTAAATGTTTTGACACAGGTTAAAAATACTTTTAAAAATGTTTACAGGTGGGTAGGAACTTTTCAGTGTGACAGAGACCCTTCCAATCCCTACTTACTTACACTGCTCTGCTTCAAATATTTATATACCTGCCTGGCCCCCAAAACATTTGAGATTGTAAGTCGTGAAAGTGCTTTGGGCTATAATATGAAAACAAAAAACAGGGTAAGATTTTAAAATCTATATATAGGAAGCCAAGCCTCACCTCTGTGGATGGGGAAGGAGGGAAATGTGACAATCCAAAAGTAAGCCCATAAATACAT
This sequence comes from Phyllostomus discolor, assembly GCF_004126475.2. Classification (NCBI taxonomy): domain Eukaryota; kingdom Metazoa; phylum Chordata; class Mammalia; order Chiroptera; family Phyllostomidae; genus Phyllostomus; species Phyllostomus discolor. Next base: position 113,430,674 of record NC_040904.2, read on the forward strand.
GAATCCAAGAATTTACCAAATCTTACAGTTAAAATTACCTAAAACTGACTATAACAGATAAAGGCTCTTCAGGAAAGAAGTTTATGTTCAAAATAACAGCAAGAAACACACAAAATTAAGTGAAGTAACACGTTATCTAAAACACTTCCAGTGCCTGTAACAGTCTGGAATATTGTAGGTGTTCTATCAATATTTATTGACTAATATTTCAGTTTTTTAGTTTCAAAGATGCAAGTGGAAATGTAGACTGAAAAGATAAGCACTAAGATTCAAATCTAGGCTTCAGCACTCTGGGCCTTTTATCAAATGGCAAGTGCATTATGTAGAATGGAAATTCTACATAATTTCCATTCTACATAATGATAACAGTAATTCTACATAATTGATAACAGTAATTTTTGGGTAGTGATATAGAAATGAAGACATAGTTCCAAATATGAGCTAATTCCCTTTAAAAGATTATGCACTAATTATTTAAATATTTATTAATGAAAGTCCTTTTTACTTCTTCAAAGTGAAGCTAAGTCAACCTATAAAATACCTTAAAATAACCTCTGCTTGTGAGGTGGTGGGAGTCTCGACATATCGACAATGAGTTAAAAACAAGACTCCTATTTACAGCTTAAAATATGAAACACTACATATACATACTTGTCTAAAAACAAAACTATTAATTAAGACTCTGGATGACTTGATTTGAGATAGAGCTCCTATTATGTAATAAAATTCCCAAGGGATGGCATTTTGATCATTCAAATGAATTACATATTTTATAATTACTTTTGAGGCAAACAAATCAAATCAAACAAAACAAATCAAAACAAACAAATCAAAACTAATACCGTAAACTATGGTATTAGTGAGGTAGAGCTACCATGATCCTGTAGAGCACAGGTGGCAAACACAAGGCCCGCGGGCTGAATTGGCCCTCCACCTTGTTTTATCTGGCCCAGCACCTTGTCTCTACCCAGTGGTAGCACCGAGCTATTGCTTAACTGTTAAGAAGTAGTTACATTTATACAGTCCTAAAATTACATTCGGCCCTTTGAAAGCAACCATGAGGCTGATGTGGCTCCTGGTGAAAATGAGTTTGACACCCCTACTGTAAAGCCCATGGAAACAACAAGAACCCTTCAATGAATGTAATTTCAAGTTTAAAAAAATGTTTTCAGTCAAACTGATTACATTACCTTGCAGAATCTCATCTAGAACTTAATTCAACAGCAATTTGCTTTCAATTGGTCAGGATTAAAAAAATTAGAGGAAGGACAGAGAAGGAATCAAAGATGGAATTAACTGGAATGGTCTTTGAATGTAAAACAGACATTATGGAGGTGGAGCATGCCCTTTAAAAGAAATGACTGTTTTCTACCAAGAAAGAGATCAACATATAGATAAGAAAAGGAAATCACAACTTCTCTGAGAGTCTCTGAAGAAGAACATGATTACTGGGGTACCTCACATGAAGGGAAAGCACCTTTGCCTTTGTGGTGCTGATTCCACCTGTTTTGCCAAAGGGCAAGCAAGAGGCCCAGTGTAAAAGATGTAAGACTTTCTTTGAAAATCCCTTTTTAAAAGCTCTCAATTTATGTCAAGGAGATTATACTGAGAAAAAAAAAAGCCAACCCCAAAGGTTATATACTGTATGATTCCATACATATAATATTCTTGAACTGACAAAATTATGAACTGGAGAAAAGAATCATGGTGGCCAAGTGTGGGAAAGAGGCATTGGTGGCTGTGTTCACGAAAGGGAAGCACAAAGGATCTTTGTGATGGAACTAAGTGGTTGCATGAATCTGCACATGTGATAAAACTGCAGAGAACTAAAAACACACACAGACATGACAACTAGAGAAATCTGAATAAAGTCTGTGGATTTTATCAGCATCAATTTCTTGTTGGGATATTGTACCACAGTTCTGTTAAGGTGTTACTATTAAGGAAAACTGGGTGATGGGTATATGGGATTTCTCTCTACAATTTCCTACAAAGGCATGGGAATCTATAATTATCTAAAAATAAACAGATTTTTTTTAAAAAAGCAAGCATTCAACTTGCCAAAAATTTACATATTTTTTATTATATGTCTGTCTTCTCTTATTTGCATAGAGATAGTATATGCAAATAAGAAATAAAATAAATAGTTCTGTATTTCTGAGTCTCTGAAGAAAATAAATAGTTCTTTTTAAAAAATGTTGTATTAAAATAGTTAATCTTAAAAAAAGATAAAAACCTATCAGTGACTTCTTTTGAGGCAATGTATGAATCTGAAAATAGATGAGCATAATTTCTTTCTTTAAAAAAATTTCTTTTTGATTTTTAGAAAGAGTGGAAGGGATAGAGAAGGAGAGAAACATCTATGTGAGAGAGAAACATTGACTGTCTGTCTCTGTACATGCCCCAACTGGAGACCATACCCGAAATCCAGGCATGTGCCCTGACCAGGAACTGAACTGGTGACCCTTCAGTTTGTGGAATGAGACAGAACCGACTAAGCCACACTGGCTGGGGCAAACATATTTTTTATTTTTCTAGAGTTATAGATTTGTAACTGACATATTTTGAATTTTTGTTAAAGAAAAATGGAATGAGGGCAACAAGAAATGTGTTCATTTTTCTACACAGGACTGATTCAAAACAAATTATCCAAGCAACTGCAGTGCTAAAAATATGGTAATCATGTTTCATAAACTTTCTTTTAGGTGTCCATTTATTCCAACATTTTCTGAAGCAGTCACTATACTTGGTGCCTGGATTACAAAAGATTTAATATGATATAAATCCCTGAGGATTTCATAACCTTGAAAGGATGAGAGAGACATACAAACATAAGTATGGCAGAGAAGCATAGCTAAGGGTATAAAACCTTAAGTGCCTAATAAATATTTGCTGAATGAATTTTAAAAGTAACAGAAGGAAAGCCTGTGAGTCTGAGAATCCATAGTGGGGTATGTATGATCATGTGAATAGAGAAGAAAAATGCGAACAGCCTGCTATTTGTTGTGTGGCTTACTATATTTCAGGCACTGCACTTGGTGACCACTCCACCTAGCCAGGCTCTGAAGGAGGTATTACTATCCCCCACCCCCCCCATTTTAGAGTTGCAGTAATGGGTTTAGATGTTAGTAAGTAAGGAAGCTGAGTGAGATTTGAACCCAGGTGTGCTAATAACACATACCTGCTGCTCACCACTTGGCTAGAGTGAACCAGGTGGCCTCAGCAAATTCCTCACCATCATCTTCCATTGTTATTCTCCATCATCATCTCAACCACTCTTGCCCTCACTATGTTCCAATCACAGGTATCTTCTTTCAGTTCCTTAAAGACTTTACACAGGTTATTCCTTCTATTTGTAATGCTCAGTGCCCTACACTCCCCACCTCAATATACACACACTCTGGCTGGTATGTTTGAGAGGAGATGGTATCAATAATAACTCCTAAGCCAAATCATCCTGAATAAATAATAAAACCAATTTTTAATCATAGGACAAGAATTTCAAAATAAAATCAGAAAAGCCCAGAAAGCATTCCTAACTGGAGCAGCAGTCTATTTGTGAGGAAGTTGTTATAAAACATCCATGACAACAGATTTTAACCTCTAAGAAAACACATGTGAATTCTTGTCTATGAATTTACTTGCAGTATGGCATCATAAACTAAAGTACACTGAGATTTGCTACATGGATTAAAACTATGGAATCTTTTTCTATTTTCCTTTTAGCACTTAGCATGATGTCAATTTCCATACATATAAAATATTAAATCTGTTTTTCCGTTACTGTTAATCCTCTTATATCCCACTCCTCCCAGCAATCACCACACTGTTGTCCATGTCCATGAGTCCTTTTTCCTTTTTGCTCAATCCCTCCACCCCTAACATCCCCCCACCACTAGCTGTTATCCTACTTTCATGTATGAGTCTGTCTCCAGTTTCCTAATTAGTTCACTTTGATCATTAGATTCCATATATAAGTGAAATCTTTTGCTTTTGTCTTTCTCTGACTGGCTTATTTCACTCAGCATAGTGTTCTCCAGATCTATCCATACTGCCACAAAGGGTAAAACTTTTTGTTCCTTTTTACAGCTGAGTAGTATTCCACTGTGTAAATGTCCCATAGTCGTTTTACCCACTCATCTACTGATGGACACTTGGGATGCTTCCATATCTTGGTGATTGTAAATAATGAAAGAACGCTGCAAAGAACATAGGGGTGCTAACATTCTTTCAAATTAGTGTTTTGGAGGTGGGAAAATTGAGACAACTGTATTGGAACATTAATAAAAATTATGTAAAAAAAATTACAAATTAGTGTTTTGGGTTCCTTAGAATATATTCCCAGAAGTGGGATCCTGGGTCAAAAGGTAGATCCATTTTTAACTTTTTGAGGCATCTCCAGACTGCTTTCCATAGTGGCTGCACCAGTCTGCATTCCCACCAACAGTGCAAAAGGGTTCCCCTTTCTCACATCTTTTCAAGCACTTGTTTCTTAATTTATTGATGACAGACATTTCTGACAGGTGTGAGGCAGTATCTCATTGTGGTTTTAATTTGCATTTCTCTGGTTAGTGACGTTGAGATCTTTTCATATGTCTGTTGGCCATCCATATGTCCTCTTTGGAGAAGTGTTTATTCAGATCCTTTGCCCATTTTTAAATTGGGTTGTTTGCTTTTTTGGTGTTGAGTTTTGTAGCTTCTTTATAAATTTTAGATATTTAACCCCTTATCTGATGTATTGGCAAACCTGTTCATCCATTCTGTGGGTTGTCTTTTTATTTTGTTGATGATTTCCTTTGCTGTGCAAAACTTTTTAGTTTCATGTAGGCCCATTTGTTTATTTTTTCTTTTGTTTCCCTTGCCTGGGGAGATAGGTCCAATGAAAAATTGCTATGAGCAATATCCAAGATTTTGCTGCCTATGTGTTCTATGATTTTTATCATTTCAGGTCTAACATTTAAGTCTTTGATGCATTTTGAATTTATTCTTGTGTGTGGTGTCTGTCCAATTTCCCCAACACCATTTATTGAATAAACTATCTTTAGCTCATTGTACGTTCTTGCTTTCTCTTTGAATATTAATTGACTATAAAGTTATGTGTTTATTTTTGGGCTCTCTATTTTGTTCCCTGATCTATGTGTCTGTTTTTATTCTAGTACCATGTTTTTTTTATTACTGTGGACTTATAGTATAGTTTGATAGTAGGAAGCATGGTTCCTCCAACTTTGTTCTTCTTCCTCAGGATTGCTGTTGCTATACAGGGCCTTCTGGAGTTCCATATACAATTCTGAAATATTTGTTCTAGTTCTGTGAATTACATCATTGGAATCTTAAATGGAACTGTGCTGAGCCTATAGATTGTTTTGTGTAGTATGGACATTTTAATGATGTTAATTCTTCCTATCCATGAGCATGGTATGTGCTTCCAGTTATTTTTATCTTCTTCAGCTTCTTTCTTCAGTGCCTTATAATGTTCCATGTACAGGTCTTTATATCCTTGGTTAGGTTTATTTCTAGATATTTTATTCTTTTTGAAGCAACTGTGAATGGGATTGTTTTCTTTCTTCCCCTTTCTCTTAGTTCACTTATGGCGTATAAAAATCAACTGATTTCTGGATATTAATTTTATATCCTGCTACTTTGCTGAATTCATTTAAAATATTAACTCTTCATATGTAAAACCTCAGTAGGATTCCTTATTTTTATTTATTTATTTATTTATTATTTTTTTTAACAAGAGACATGCTATTTTATTTCCTGTAAGGTACATAAAATATCTAATAGCACTATAAGTAAATGTAAGTTTTTTTGATATTTTGAATTGTTTTATTTTTTTTTAAATGTTATTGTTGCCCTGGCTGGTATGGCTCAGTGGATTGAGTGCTGGCCTATGAACCAAAGGGTTACCAGTTGGATTCCCAGTCAGAGCACATGCCTGGGTTGCAGGCCAGGTCCCCAGTGGGGGGTGTGGGAGAGGCAACCACACATTGATGTTTCCCTCTCTCCTTCTCTTCTCTCTCTAAAAATAAATAAATAAAATCTTTATAAAAAAATGTCATTGTTGTTATATTACAGTTGTCCCAATGTCTCCCCCTTTGCCCTCTTCCACCCAGCCCATGCCCCATTCCCCATTCCCACAGTCAATCTCCATACCACTGTCCATGTCCATGAGTCACACATACATGTTCTTTACCTAGTCCCTTCCCCTTCTTTCCACCCTTATGCTCCTCCCCTCTGGTCACCATCAGTCTGTTAAATAATTCTATGCCTGTGGTTCTATTTTGCTCATTAGTTTATTTTGTTCATTAGATTCCTCTTATAGGTGAGATCATATGGTATTTGTTTTTCACTGACTGGCTTATTTACTTAGCATAATATTGTTGAGTTCATTCCACGCTGTCACAAAAGATAGAAGTTCCTTTTTTCTTTCTGCAGCAAAGTATTCCACTGCATAAATACATCACAGTTTTTTGATCCACTCATGTACTGATGGGCACTTAGGATGTTTCCAGCACTTGGCTATTATAAATAGCACGGCTATGGACGCAGGGGTGCTTAAGTTCTTTTGAATTGGTATTTTGGGATTAGGGCATATTGTTAGCAGCGGAATTGCTGGATAAGTTGTGATACTATAAAAGTCCTAGAGGAAAACATAGGCAATAAAATTTCAGATATGCCCTACAGCAATATTTTTGCCAATATATCTCCTAAGGCATTGGAAACAAAGGAGAAAATAAACAAATGAGATTACATAAAATTAAAACACTTCTGTACAGCTAAAGAAACCATAATCAAAATGAAAAGGAAACTGATTGTATGGGACAACATATTTACAAGGGATACATCAGACAAAGGTTTACTCTCCAAAATACATAAAAAATTCATATGATTCCACACTAGGAAGACAATCCAATTAAAAAATGGGCATAGACACTTCTCCAAGGAGCACATACAGAGGGCCCAGAGACATATGAAAGGATACTCAGCATCACTAGCCATCAGAGAGATACAAATTAAAACCACATTAGATATCACCTCACATGGGTCAGAACAGCCATCATTAAAAAAATCAACAAACAAGTGCTGGAGAGGCTGGAGAGAAAAGGGAACCCTGGTGCACTGTTGGTAGGAATGCAGACTGGTGCAGCCACTGTGGAAAACAATATGGAATTTCCACAAAGAAAAAATTAAAAATGGATTCCTTAGTTTTAATTGTAGAAACACTTACCTACCCTGGATGATAGGAGGTCAGAGAGGTCTCTAGCTTATTTCCCCAAGTAAAACTTCTACAATAAACATCTCATTTTAATGAAAATATGAATTTCCAGAACACGTAACTCATTCTAAAATGTAGGTGAAGCACTATATTCCAAAGCAATATTAATGCTTTTTAAATGATATAAACTGTCAACTATTTATTCATTAAATTATATTTTGAGCAAAGAACATGCAAATGAAGCTTCTGGGCTATAAAAATGAATTAACATTAACAGTCAATTACCCTTCTTGCTCTCTAAGTAGACTGATTTTTGTTTTACCTCATCAGTGAAGAAACAAACACTGGGTTCTTATAAATACAATTCAGAGTAAAATAACAAAGCTCAAAACTCACACAGCACTTAGTGCCTGGCACATGGTAAGTGCCTACTGAGCTATTATCAGAATTTATGTGTCGTTATCATGATCACACCCATCATTAGTGTAGCAAATCACATAATATTAACTATATAATGCTCTTTAAATAATTTATGTATATTTACTTTAAAATAAGTTTGGAAAACTTTGATAAAATTAAATTCCATGAGAAGACTGAACAATATGTATTTTTTCAAATTCCAAATCTTATATGCTCAGAAAACACATTGGTTCTGATATTAAATTATGGTTCTGTATGACATTAAAACCCAACTACACAATATCCCTTTAAAACTTGAACATAGGCTATAAACTAGTTGCTTTAGCCAGATTTCAGTTCACAATAGTAGTGGTCTAATTTCTTACATGTACTATCATTCAAATAGTAAATTCAAATGAAACCAAAGCACTTTCTCTGGGACACCAGATTTGTATCTAGAGAAACATTTATTTTAAGGAGGATTTTTAAGTTTTATGACTCAATTAAGAACAAAAGTTCAGGCCCTGGCTGGGTAGCAATGTTGGTTACAGTGTTGTCCTAGTAATACCAAGGTTGCAGGTTCAATCCCTGGTCAGGGCACATAAAAGAATCAACCAATGAATGCATAAATAAGAGGACACCTTGATGTTTCTCTCTCTAAAATCAACTTAAAAAAAAGAACGAAAGTTCAGTATAATTATTTCTGTCATGAAGAACTTACAATATTAAATTATAGATAGAAGATAAGAAACTGGCAAAGGCAATGCAATAGAACACTGGAGGAGAGAGAGTGGCTTTTTCTATATTCATAATATATTTTCAAGTATTTCAAGAAGATGACAATTCTTTTCTCTGTCCATCTCCTATTAGTGGAAATATGATGGTGTGAGTTTTTTTGGCTAAGGAAATTAATATTTATTGAATATCAACTATGTACCATAAGATTTGCTTACCTTTATTATTTCATATAGTCCTTTGTCTTCTCTCTAATCACCTAGATATTCTAATAAACCCAGGTAGGAGGACACAGGATGAAACTTTTAGATGTCAGTACTTTTCTTATTTGTCTTGGCTTTGCCATTATTTGAGGCTTCCGCCACATTTCTCTTGAGCTAAGTGTGCCCTCTTGCTGTGGGTGTCGATTCTCAGATTCTCTCCTTCCTATTTCTTCTACACTGTTATCAAATTCTCAGAACTACTTTAAATTCCATGCCTTTTACAACAGTCCTCATCATTCAACTTTTAACACTGCAAGCAGTCTCAGTTCATAGGCAGATAGGGACAGGCAAGAGAAAAAGCCCTGAGAAGCTAGGTAGTTAGGGGCAAAGTAGAAGAGAAACCAGTTTTCTATCTCTTAGATCAGGATTTGTTCTAGCATACCTCAATGTCTCTCAATGTCCCCCTAGATCTTTCTAAACATTGAATTCTTGTCTTATTCAAATAGACACTTGAGAAGGGCTTGTTTTTCTCTTAGGAACATACTAACATAAAAAGTTAGTATGTTCATCTGCAACATACCGTACTGACTAAAAAGTAATCCTGCCTTTTTCTCTGAGTGATGGAACTTCTAGAGAATAGAAGTAAACTAAGAGAAAAAGAGTCCTTATTTACTATGAAGTAAGTTTGGAGTTGTTGCATGAGCACAGATTTTCAGTTTTACAAAAGAAAAAGAGTTCTGGAAGTAGATGGTGGTGACAGTTGCACAATATTATAAATGTCTTCAGTACCACTGAACTGTACATTTAAAAATGGTTAAGTCTGACCAGGTGGCTCAGTTAGTTGGAGCATCGTTGCATGCACTAAAAGTTTGTGGGTTCAATCCTCAGTTGGGGCCTGTATGAGAAACAACTGATTCATGTTTCTCTCTCAGAGCGATGTTTCTCTCTTTACCTTTCTCTCTCTCCCCTACACCCCTCCCCACTTCTTCTTTCTCTAAAAATCAATAAAAACATATCCTCTGGCAAGAATTAAGAAAATGGTTAAATGGTAAATATTACATATATTTTACTATAATCTAAAAAACTGTATTTATCCTTACCCAAAACATTTTTCATTGCTTTTAGAGAGAGAGGAAGAGAGAGAGAAAGAAACATTGATGAGACAGAAACATTGATTGGTTGCCTCTCATATGCACCCCAACTGGGGATTGAACACACAACCCAGGCATGTGCCCTGACCAGGAATTGAATACCCTACCTTTGGGTTACAGGATAGCACTCCAACTAACTGAGCCACACTGGCCTACTGTTAGAAGATGTCAAACACCTACTGTTACAGAATGCCACAGTGACTTTCCTTTTTATAGCATAACTGTGAATTAAATATTTGTATCACTGCTGTATGAAAGGGCTGGCTATACCCAGGGACAGTCTTTAATATTAGACTAAAATTCATATAAGATGGACACCTTAAAAATACACAATTGATAAGGCTTATCTTTATCATACGTTTTAAAAAAGAAGATGAAAAATTACGTTAGATTTGATGCTATGGCTATGGTTAGAAAATAATTTTTTTAATCCCCACCTGAGGATGTGTTTTCACTGATTAATTTCTTAGAGAGTGGGAAAGGGAGAAAAACATTGATGTGATAAACACTGATTGGTTGCCTCCTGTTCATGCCCCAACCAGAGATCCAACCTGCAATCTAGGTATGTGTCCTGACCAAAAATCAAACCCTCAACTTTTTGGTGTATGGGAAGCAACTGTGCCACCAGGCAAGGGCTAGAAAATTTTAATACGTGCCTTGCCCTATGAAAGGGAAACTAACGGTTGTCTAAGGGATTGTCCTAGATGACTGCTGAAGTTCCTTCCAGCTCTAGTATAATCTAATTAGCATTTTAAAAGGCCATGTTATTTAGAAACATAACAATTTTTTATGCATAATAAAAAATATATGAGGTCTGTACAAAGTCCAGCCATTGTTAATACAATGAGAATGGTTTAATGTGATATTGATGTAACCTGGCATCCAAGGAGAGTGGACTGGAATGGGCATGTGTGAACAATGACAACTTCACTGAACTAGTCAGTGGGGGTAGTAGATACCGATGAGTGAGCATGTGTACTGCGTGGCCATTGCATTCAAAATGAGCAAGTAGAGCAACAAATCTGCATTCAATTTTGCATTAAGCTTGAACATTCCTCCACAGAAACTATTCAGATGATTCAGAAGGCCACAGCTAAGGGCAGCTGGTCATTGGCAGCTTCATCACAACATGCCCATTCATGTGTCACGTCTCCTAAAGAGTCTTTTGGCAAAACATCAAATCGCCCAGGTGACTCAGCCTCTGCAACTTTTGGCTTTTCCCAAAACTAAAATCACCTTTGAAAGGGAAGAGATTTCAGGCCACCAATGAGATTCAGGGAAATATGATGGGGCAGCTGACGGTGACTGGGAGAACTGTGTAAGGTCCCAAGGTGCCTACTTTGAAGGAGACTGAGGCATCACTGTCTTATGTACAATGTTTCTTGTATCCTGTATCTTCTTCAATGAATGTCTCTATTGTTCATATTACTGCACATGGCTGGATACCTTCTGGAAAGACCTCACACATAGGATAAATATTCAGTAAATATTAATTTGTTCCTACCAATAACAATTTATATTTGAATTAATAGAGATGGAATGATATAAACCTACTGCCTTCATTTCCTCATCACTAACTCTTTTTAATTCCCTATAAGCCCTGTCCACATAGCTCTGCTGGTTACAGTGTTGTCTTGATATGTCAGGTTGTAGGTTTGATCCCTAGTCAGGATACATATAAGAAAAAACCAATGAAGGCATAAATAAGTGGAACAACAAATCAATGTGGTTTTTTCTCTCTATATAAAATCAGTAAATTAAAAAAATTAAGATAAAAATTCCCTATAAACCAGTGCCTACTGAAGCTACACTACTGAACTATATTCTTAAAGGATTATTAAGTGATCATATACTTACGATCACTTAGTAAAAAAATCAAATAGCTTCTTTTCATTTCCCATCTTCCTTATTCTCTCCACAACATTTGACAAGTTTAAGTCCTTCTGTTCTGAAAATCTTTCCTCGTTAGGTTTCTATAATTCCACAAATGTGCTTTCTGAAACACTAACTTCCATTAAGTATTCTGGGGGAGAAGAGGGTTCAGCAATTGAATAAATCTGCAAAACATTACTTCATATATTAGCCTCTTAGAGATTTGCCATGTGTGTTAACATATTACAAACCCAGATAATTCTTACAGTAAACAAATTCACTTAACTTTAACAGAGTTGTAGAGTTTAACCACAGAGCCAGTTTTCTTTCCTATGTTCCATCTTAACCACACCACCAATCTAGTGTTTGATAAAACATACTGTGGGAAATACTATACCTTCTTCTTTGATCTGCTCTTTTAGTTGTTCCCCCACCCTCTCTTGTACTCCAGTTATGGGCTTCCAAGATTCTCTCATCAATCTTTTCTTTCCCCAATACTCTATCCTTGGGAGAGCTTGTCCACACCCAAGACTTCAACTGTTACCTATTTGGAACATTCCCAAACCCATTCTCCATGGAACACCACTTTCATTCTTCCAACTGCCAGCTGACCATTTCTAACTGGATAGCTTGCTCTCCCCTCAAAATTGTTACATTTAAATTTGAACTTATCTCTTCCTAAGTAACAGGTTATTTCTGCTAAATTCTCCTGGTTTCTGCTAAATTCTGGTAAATTCTCCTGGTTTCCCACTCACTCAGGCTTGGAAGCTCAGAGTCATCATATACTCTGCCCTTTTTTCTCATCTCCCCTTCATCAGTTACTAAACTTTTAAAAATTCTCTCTGCTGCCCCTCTCATTCCTAATCCAACCAAACACTCAGTGTCATTGCCAAACACTTTCAATGGTTTAGAATTCTGCCAGTGTGCCACAGGTAGCTAACATAGTACTTTCTGTGAAGTACACAGTTAACTATCGTACAATAGGTACTATCTCCACATTGTTGATGGCAAACTGGGGCACAGAGGTTAAGTAACTTCTGAAGATCAGGTATTTTATACTCCAAACTTCTAAGTCCAATCCAACCACTAGTATTTCCCTACCCAAATTTCTATTCCAGCTAAATTGATGTATTCATTATTAATCCTATCCTAGCAAGAATCACAAGAATGACTTCCTCATTGACTTCCTCTCATTGAAGTTCTAATTCCTCCTTTGAAGTCTCTGTGACCACTCTGGCCTATACCACTTATTCCTCCCTCAGAGATCCTATCCATTCACAAGCAAGGATCAGGATGACCCTGTATGTCCATGTTTGCCCGGGACAATTCTTCTTCTTTTCTTTTCTTTTAATTCTCACCAGAGGACATTTTTTCATTATCTTTAGGAGAGAGGAAAGGAGCAAGAGAGAGGGAGGGTGTGGGGAGAAAGAGAGAGAAAAAGAGAGAGAGATCACTGTGAAAGAACATCAATTCGTCATTTGGTTGCCCTCTCACACATGCCCTGACCAGGGATCAAACCCAAACTTGGGTATGTGCCCTGACTAGGAATTGAACTCGCACCCTTTCAGTCTACAGGATGACACTCCGACTGAGTCATACCAGCCAGGGCTGCCTGGGACAATTTTGTTTTACATCTGTTGTCTTTCTTAACATCTCAATCTAGACAAATTATAAGACCATCCTACACATATCATATCATTTATAAAAACAAAAGACAGTTTATGTATATGTATTAATTTTGCAATTAAATCACTCTTCTTACTGGTTGAAAATCAACCTTAAGATTTGTTAATAGTTCTTTTCTAACTTATATCAACAGCACAGTTTCTTGTATGTGAGGCTAAAAAAGATTCTGGAGACTTTGGCTGTGTTTTGTTTCTGAATTAAATCCTGGTTTTCAATCATAAGAGGAAAAATATACATTTTAAATTAATGCATATAGTAAATCTTATGTAGTTACCTGTGCCTAAAAAATAGTAGGTATTTAATATATTGGAAGATGAATGAATAATGTACCAGAATATTCCAGACTATAGCCAACATTCCTAAAATATTTTAATAATGTAAACATAAAAGGATACTTTAAGTACAACCAGGAAATGAGTCTATTAACAATAACCAAGAAAACATGCACTGTAATGTTTTACTGTTATACAGAGCTGGGTGATTACACACTATTTTCTATACACAACTATCATGGAATACAGGCTCTGAAATAGACCACAGTGATAATGAAAATCAGCTGCCCTAAAGAATGAAACAACATTAAAAAAATCATCCTATTCTTTACAATATGTTTGTCAGTCCACTCATTATTCAAGTGATAGCAAGCTCACTTATTTAAGAATACCTTCTATCTGACTATGAAGAAAATGATTGTTTCAGGCTGCCTAAGCTCTACAGTCCTATACAGCTGGCACAGACAATTTGCATCAACCTGTGACTAGTGATACTGTCCCTTAGTGGTGTCTCAGATAGCCATGACCTCGTGTGCTCTCAACATGGAGGCTCTCATTTATAAAGTAGTATCTCTGAAATTCTCACGAATTGTTACTTGAATGCAACTGCATTTTATTAATATTATTTACTAAATCTAAAAATCCTAATAAAAAATTTATCAACTTACTTAGGATTGGCAAAGTATTCAGAGGCAGAGCTCTGCACAACAAGCAAGAAATGGGATGGGCAAATGTGATAAACACATCATTGTGGGCATATAATATTCAATACAATTACCAGTAAAATACAGCATAAAATCCTACGCAACACAATACCATCTAAGAATGTTAATTAATAGAATTATTGGGTGCGACTCATTGCAAAAAAAAAAAACCCTTGAATGATCATAAAAAGCAGCTACAGAATATAAATCCACCAGATGAAAACATTTAGTATTTCAGTATAGAAAGCAAAACAAATGGCAGCAGACACCAAAGACTGGAAGTAAAAGGAACTACAGGGTAGTAAAGTACAAATTAAAACTAAAAGGAAAAATTTGACAAAGAAATAGCTAAGCAGAAAAACAGATGAACTCCTGGGAAAAAGTAAATGGCTAATAAACAACAAAAGAAGGAGTATTTATAAACAGGAAAGACTGTTAAGAGCATGTCAGACTATTATCTAAAGACATGGACATGAAAAGAGCAGAATGTACTATCACCAGAGAAACAATTCAAGAACTAAAGGATCAAGGCACTGAGTTAGAAAATATCACAATATACTTTTTGCAAATTTAGACTTAAGTTTCAGGTTAAAGAAAAATTGTCACAAGTTATAAAGAAACCAGAAGACAGCTAGAAAACCAAGTAAATTGATGTAGGATGTTATGTATGACAATCCTCGGACTTGGATTATATGTTGAACAATATGCTAATTTTTAATCAATGAAATAGCCTACGTTTCTATTAATAAAACTGCGAGATTATGTGAGGAATTTCAAAGATTGCTAATTTACAGCAACAATAACTCAGAATAACCAATACCATAAAACAGATATAACAGTCAGGTAAATATTTCCAGTGAATTTCTAGACCTCTCATTAGAAGCATTAGATTTTTATTTTCGGAATATTCATGACATTAATGTTTGAACAATTACCAATCCCTAAGGTACTGTCTTAACTCATCTTCAAAGTTTTAAAAAGTATGATTACGGTATAAAATGCTTTCTTAGAGAATATAGTAAAATTATTTTTTCCCAGTTTCTTCTAAAGCAATTCAACAATGCTAAGAGAGAATATGCAATAACACCAGACACGCATACACACATACCTATATGTATGTTGACCTTTCCTGGCCTAGCTTAGTTATTTTTGTCAGGTGGAAACTAAGTACCCAGGTATAGGTTAATTTAATTTAGATAATTCAATAATTATTTCAGAAGTCAGAAGGAATACATGAAGACCATGGATCATTCAACAAGAGAGGCTGCTAGCGCATATGATTTTAAATGGTATTTTCATCACAACTATTTGTCCATTGCTACACAGTTACCAGGGTTTTATTAATGATTTTCCTTCTGCATCTATTCTTCCCCCCCCCCCCACCGCCTATATTCATCTGTCAACATCCTAGTTTAGACCCTTATCATTAGTTAACACATTGTAAGCAGGAAACGTATTTATACGTTTTATGTTGACTAGTAGTAGAGCGTGCGATAAAAACTACCCGCAAACAATGTGTTAAGTAATCTACTAACTGGTCTTCTTGGGCATTCTGTACCCTCTTTCTCATACATCTTGTTCTATAGTACACAGTTAATTCTGTGTACTATAACTCATCCATGCAACAAGTGTTTATCAGGCATTTATCATGGGCCTATGTGAATGCTTGAATATTTGACACCTACGAAAGCAACAGAAATCAGCAGGTAAAATTCTGTATGTGTTTCTGAGATCATGAAATTGGCTAAGCATCTGATTGTTTTCTTGCAGCAATGGTGAGGAATATCTAATTGCACCTGGACCACACACACACGCACACACACAAGGCAGAATTCTACTCAAATCTTCTGTTATGATTATTGCCTACTGGAGCCAAGACAGTCTTTTTTTAGCAATCCTAAGTGATAAGAGTACAAATATTCATTTCACATTCCAGTATTCATACTATTCACTCATGAATGGAGTTAGTGGTTTTGATCACATATACATAAACTTTTATATGCACAGGACTTAATGCCTTCCAGGAACAACAAAACTATTAATGGCTTTAATCTAGCAAATAGCGAACACCTTGGTCTCTAACCAATTCTAATTTATAAGCTTTTATGTCCCAAGGCTTCACATTTGTAAATCCATTGTTTGTAAACTGGATTACATTTCTATTGAAAAAAGGCTATATGGCAGTTAGTTTCCCAGGGAATTCCTAAGTCTATTTAATCTAATAATACACTTAAAATATATCTAATATGCAGTGAAAAGTAGTAACTATTAATAATCACAAATGCCCTGATTCTCTTTTAGGTATTTTACATACATTGACTCATTTAATCCTCACAGCAACTGACAGGAAAATTACTATTATTATGGCCATATTTACACAAGAGGAAACTACAGCACAGACTAAATAACTGGTCCAAGGGCCAACAAGGTTAGAAGTACCTGAACAGGGTCTCCAACCAATCCTGGGTCCAGGATCTGTTCTTTTCAGCCACTATGTTCAAGTGCCTAGACCACTGAAAAGTTTTAGGTAGTTTAGCCTGAAGAATATCCACATTTTTAAAAGTACATCACGGTTTTACTTCAAATGACTCATCTCATACTTTAAGGTTCTTCTGAAGTCTAAGAACTGTATTACCTCACTCAATCACTGTTATTTTATGAATTGCTAACATATATATACATAGAATTTACTTCAGGATCAGTCTATGTGGTGAGAACCACTGGACAAGCTGAAGCAACTGGACTGCACCATCTGCCTCCAGAATATATGCTTCCTAAATAAATATGAGCATCAGGCTTTAAAAAAAAACCCGCAACAACAACAAGAACAATGACATAAAACAAAAATCTCAGTCAGGAAGTTAACTGCAAGGCAAGTAATGCCATGACTTTTACTAATCACTTAAGAAATATCCTGAATTATCTCAGGATTCCAGTTTTTAATGTTGTCTTGTATGTTATATTTACTGGGGGCAAAGTTATAGCTTGATATTTTCATTTGTTCACTTTCTGCAAATTCCCCTCCACCAGTGCTCTTGGCAATATCAATCTTGGTGTCACCATCTCCTTGCCCCAAGAAACAAACAGTCAAAAAAAACTACTAATATAGATTCAAATCAGAAAGATTCACTGTTGTGTGTATGGGACTAGTTTTAGACTCATTCTTCTGTGAAGACAAGAAGGCTGGGAAGGGGTGAAGGACTGGGGGATGAAGAGAAAGCTCAGTGATGATTCAAACTAGAGTGAAAAGAAATGAAGAGACACAGTCTCCAAGGAAGAGGGGGAAAAAAGAAAAATCTTTGACTCAAAGATGAGATGTGAAATATGAACTATTTGTTGACCCTATAACTTGCAGACAATTGAGGTCAACAGTCCTAGATACTTGAGTCACCTTGTATGGGAGCAAGAGTGTGAAATAAAAATGTAGGTCTTGACCAAGGTGTTAACTGAACAGACCAGCTGGGGAACGGCAGTAAATACATGGCTATGACCACACTACAAGAACCCTCAAGTTAGGGACAATACTTCCTTCTTCCTTGACATGCAGTTTGACTTTAGAATAATGCTATCTGTCTAACACCAGTATGTAATTCCTTGTGAATTACACTGGTGTTCTTGAAACTGTACTTCTAGTAAATAACTTGTCCAATATTGCTCCAAGCCAACAGGTCCAAGCACAAGTTACACTAAAAGTCCCAGGTCTCTATTTACCAAGTCAGCACTTCCAATTAGCTGTAAAATCATACCAAGGACCATTTTTTAAAAGTGTATGAATGGTTGGTGGTAGTGGGGGTTGGTCTTTTGTTTTTTTAAAATAAATAACTTTAAAGTTTTTATTTTCAATAGCATTAAAAATAATTTAGTTCTGCTGGTCAATTCTCATGGTAGAGGTAGAAAAGAGAACAGAAGATAAAGATCCATTGCAAAGGAAGACGCCTATTATAGCTGGCTTAATAGAAATAATCAGACGATAAAAATTAAGCCATGTGCTAAAAAGCTAAAGATATGAGTTGCTTTTGGAGCCCTTGGCGGTAGCTTTTTTGTGCTAAGGACAGTTTTTGTACTCAAAAACTATAGAAGTTTACTTTGATTTTGGTTTGTTAAATTAATATCTGATTTATGAAAGTTACAAATTAAAGAAGTCCTTGTTTTAAAGTTAGCTTTAATTTTTATTCAATTTACAAATCTGTCAAAATAGATCATTTCTGAGTAGCTTTCCATTAATTCTTTAGATTTTAAACTGCAATTATAAACTGAATAGATTCTTTTTCCTTTGTAGCTATTTTAAAGATCTGATGGCAAATCTTTTCAGTTACTTAATAATTCTTATAAAACTAACAAAATACTTATAAAAATGGTGAACTTAAATTTTCATACATTAATGTAAATAAACTTGTGTTTACCCTAAAATCACAAATTAAATCAACTCAATTACATATATTAAAGTGGAAGTACATTGATGAATAAGTATATGCAAAGATTCTCAGAATCACTGAAAAGTCAGTCATCAGAGAAATAAAAATTAAAAACATGATGAGATACCATATAGGGATAGGTTGTGAGTCTGTGGTCACAACATTATTATCAACCAATCAATACAAAGGCTTACACAGATATTTGTACAATTTTATGAATCTTCTAAACATCCACTGAATTGTACACTTTAAAAGGGTGAATCTTATGGTATTGTGAGTTATATCTCAATTTTTAAGAAGTGGAATTACAGTGAACCTGACTCTAACTGAATCTCTAGTTTACAGGAAACTGGGGAATAGAGGAAGAAATAAAATGGGACTATGAAAAAGCAAAACTTAACCAAATACAACATGTAGTATATTCTACAATATATAAGTCCTGTTTTTCCAACAAAGCAATGGCATTGTAGAGAGAAAAGGGGCTAAAGAGAGAAGGAACCTCAAGAATAAAAGACATTTAAGTGGCATAATCAAATGCAATGTGCAAACCCTTTTTAGATTTCCATTTGAACCGACGATTAATCGTGGAAATTTGAATATGGACTGAGGATTAAATGTTACCAAGGAATTACTGTCATAATGAAGTCATGTTTATGTATATTCTTATCTGTTAGAGATTCATATCTACAGTTTGAAGGGGAAACAACAGCATCAGATTCATTTTAAAATACTCTATTAAAAACAATTTGTGGGGGAGGATGGTGCTGAGTAGATGTAACAAGAATGGTCTATGTTGTTAATTGTTGAAACATGGTGATAAGTACATAGGGATCTTTTAAATGAGCTTTTCTACTTTTATGAATGTTTGAAACATTCTACAATAAAAAGCTTTTTCAAATGATAATTATAAGGCTGTCATATTACTCTAAGAAGTCAAATTGTCTTAACTATGAAAACTACATGTATTGCTAAATATACAGGTTGCTTATTTGTGCATTCTTTTTAAACCTAATTCAAAAATCTTCCAGGAAGTAAAATAAATTTTTCTAATAAAACAATTATATCATCACTAAGAATTTTAAGAAAACTTTCCCATGAAACTTTTAGGGTTACCTCTCAGTTGCTAAAGTTTCTTCGAGACTAAAGAAGCCCAGGTAGGACAAGAATGGAACCTTGCCTGCAACCACAACTGCCAGACTGAACCTGCTTCTTTTTAAAAATTCTATCTATCTATCTATCTATCTATCTATCTATCTATCTATCTATCTACCTGTCTGTCTATCTATCTATCTACCTGTCTGTCTGTCTATCTATCTATCTATCTATCTATCTATTTTTAGGCAGAGGGGAAGGAAGGGAGAAAGAGAGGGAGAGAAACATTAATGTTTGGTTGCCTGTCTAGTGCACCCCCTACTGAGTACCTGGCCCATAACCTATACATGTGCCCTGAGTGTGAATCGAACCGGTGACCCTTTTTTCCTGTTGTTGTTGTTGTTGACATTTTATTATGGTCCTTTAGTGATTGTATTTTTCTTTTCTTTTAATTTTATTGTTGTTCAGTTATGGTCATCTGCATTTTCCTCCCACCACTCCCCCTGACCCCAGCCAAACCTACCTCCCTCCCTTGCTCCTACCCTCCCCTTTTGTTTTGTCTATGTGTCCTTTATAGCTGTTCCTGAAAACCCTTCCCCCCATTGTTCCCTCCCCCACTCTGGTTATTGTTAGATTTTTCTTAATTTCAATGTCTCTGATTATATTTTGTTTGCTTTTTTCTTTTGTTAACTATGTTCCAGTTAAAGGTGAGATCATATAGTATTTGTCTCTCACCACCTGGCTTATTTCACTTAGCATAATGCTTTCCAGTTCTATCCATGCTGTTGCAAAGGGTGTAAGCTCCTTTCTCTCTGCTGCATAGTATTCCATTGTGTAAATGTACCAGATTGTTGATCCACTCATTTACTGATGGGCACTTAGGTTGCTTCCCGCACTTGGCTATTGTAAATTGTGCTGCTATGAACATTGGGGTGCATAGGTTCTTTTGGGTTGGTGTTTCGGGGCTTGTTGGCTATAATCCCAGCAGTGGAATTGTTGGGTCAAAAGCCAGTTCCATTTTTAGTTTTCTGAGGAAATTCCATACTGTTTTCCACAGTGGCTACACCAGTCTGCATTCCCACCAACACTGCAATAGGGTTCCCTTTTCTCCACATCCTCTCCAACACTTGTTCGTTGATTTGGTTATGATGGCCATTCTGACTGGTGTGAAGTGATATCTCACTGTGGTTTTAATTTGCATCTCTCTGATGGCTAGTGATGCTGAGCATCTTTCCATATGTCTCTGGGCCCTCTATATATCCTCCCTAGAGAAGTGTCTTGAACTGGCAACCCTTTGGCTCACATGCCAGTGCTCAATCCATTGAGCCACACCAGCCAGGGCTGAACCTACTTTTTATAGCTGTTATATCAACAACTTCATAACTTAAAGAGGCAGTCCCGCAGAATACTCCCTCAAACCTAAACAATGGCTTACAAACCTCCAAACAACACATCTATTATCTGCCAGACAGTTGTCAAAAATATATACAAATCATCCATCTTTTCAGTCAACAATTACAATAAAAGTTTTAAAGACTTTTAAAATAATCAAAGATCCATTTTATATGAATGGTGCCTTTACCTTCAGTAGGGCAACCTGAATGACCATATGTAGAAACTCTGACCCTTAAAATTCAAGTTTATTATTAATGTATATATCGCCAGTTTATTTCATTGTTGTTATTTTTTTACCTCTCAAAGAAATCTATAACCCTTACTCAGGTGATTACAACACATTGACTAGATTTCGATTTACTCAAAACTTAAGATATATAAATGCTTCTCATATAACTATACGAGAAATCAAACTTGGTAGAATATATATCTTTTCATATATTTCCTATCTTTCTGGGCTATAATTCCTTTAGATGATAAAATAGTAAGTGCTTTAATCTTGAATCCTTCTCATGATCTGGTCTGAATTCTGATCACAACTGGTAAGGCTATTCCACTGAAAGGTATCATTTGCAGATTCTTTCAGCTTTTTCATTAAGTACTACTCTAAATACAGCTGCTATTCCCCAAGGGTTTCATATTCTAGATTTAGGGAAATTACAGGAAGTGTTTAGGAAAATACTTGAGGATAGGACCTATCTGTCATGTAAGAGAACATGGTTTGTTTAATATCTCTTTTGTTTAACCTCTGACATTTCAATTATAGTGCCATGGAATAAACAGTTAATATATTTATAAATTAATTATTTACAAGTTAAGTAGTATAAACATCTAATAGAAATACTACTTTATCAAACAAACTCTAAAGAAAAACAATTTGTAATATATTTTCCTTGTTCTCCTTATTTTATTTTTTTATTTTATTTTATTTTATATTTTATTTTATTATTTTATTTTATTTTATTTTTGTATTAGGAAGCTTTTATTATTTCTTATAGTTTCCCAGAAAACTGACCTAAGTAGCCAAACACAATCCTTAGGTTTCTTCAAGTAAATGTCTCCTTTTTAAAAAATATATTTTATTAATTATGCCATTATAGATATCCCATTCCCCCCCCTTCCTTGTACTCCTCTCCACCCTGCATACCCCCTCCCACCTACATCCCCACCCTCCTTAGTTCATGTCCATGGGTCTGTTCTCCATATTTTAGCACCGATGCTCTTTTGGTTTTTGTATTCCCATCAAAACAGCATTTCTTCAGGTCAGAACAAGGAGACAGAAGAGCGTGCTAAATGCTTCGCTAACTGTGAAAAAATATAATGCTGATAGTAAAGAAAATGGGCTTAGTTGATGAGTACAGTATGTTTGAGAAGTACAGACAGAACCTTAGAATTAAAGGCATGTAATGTCTCTATATGATGTTTTTCTATCAGATAAACAAGCCCTAATCTTCACGGTCTCCAAACACATTTATGTCCACTGGCCAGAATGGTGCTGGGGACAGACTATTATTCTTCTAATTCTACACTGACATTCCCCAATATATTTTCAAATCTATAATTTAATTTATATTACATATATTACCTACATGCATTTGGCAAGCATTTTACTTTTTTGGCTACTGCAAAGATCAAATAAAATGATTATAGACATTTACTGTAAATTATAAGACCTTAAAGTGCTGTAAGTCTTAGATTATATGTAAGTAGTAACTGGCTTCAATCAAATGAACTGCTTATCCTTAATTTGTCCTTTTCCTAACTTTGCTCAATTATTTCCTACCTTACACATGAAATCTACCATATATTTAGGCCTATAAATCCTTTGAGTGTTAATTAAATGTTAGTTACGTCTCCTTGATTAGATGGTAAACTCCTCAAGGATAGGAATCAGAATGCTTTGTACTCCTCTTCAATGTCTTCACTTCCTTCTGCTTTCTCTCACCATTAGCCAAGTTTTCACAGTGGGTATTTGTGGTAGCATCACTACATATCTTTAATGAAGACACAGTACATGTTCTGAACCAGCTGATTATCCTCCTCATGTGTCAATAAAACCATCAATGGCAATTAGAGAAAAGGGAAAATACCATGATTAGCATGATCGACAATGCAGTCTCTAAAAGGCCACAGCAACTACTGAAAAGCTGTCCCTGAAAAGCAGCAGCTACACAGCCCAGCCCCTAAGCTTATGGACAATTCTTAGCCCAAAGACTCACGGTCCTCAGAATGTCTGCAATAGTTCTACAAATTTTTTATTCTTGAAATCATTATTATTGTGATCATGTAAATTTGAATAAGGTAGCCAAAAGAATGTAGAGTTAGAAAATATGTGCAAAATAAAAACTTCTAAGTGGTCTTATTCTGCTGTAGCACTGCTATTAAACAAAGTACATGAATCACTGCTCATAAGAGAAAATTTAGCGAAGAAATTGAAAAACTTTAAGTCTTATAGTACTCATCAAACTATCATTCTAATAATTTTTGATATGCTTGATATTATCTGTGATAACAATAATAAGATTTAATGACTGCTTACTGTGTGTCAGAAACTGTGCTAACTACAATTATATAAAGCAGACATTATCTTTATTTTCTAGATGAGGAAACGGAGGCTAACTCACCAAACATCTCACCAAAGTGAACTGGAAGAATGAATGCAGATCTGACTATCTCTGAGCCCAAGCTCTTAAACTAACACAGGATTTCTCAATCTCAGCATGATTGTTATTTCAGACTGGCTAAGTCTTTGTTGTGGGGGCTGTTTTGTGAACTGTCAGATGTGTAATATCATTCCTAGTCTCTCCCCACTAGGTGTCAGTGCATCTTGCCCTCCAACAAATCACAGCAATTAAAAAAAAAAATACCCCCAGACATGGCAACATGTCTCCTGGGGGCAAAATCATTTGGTTAAGAATCACCAGGCTAAGCTCTTTAACTTTTGAAATGTCAAGACCATGTTCTTGGAGAAATATACTTGTGATTAATTACCCATGTCTGTCATGGGCAAAGGGTAGAGCTGGATGGAACCTGACAGGAAGGGCAGAGCTAAGGTACAATGATACCATATATTGGATTGGCCAAAAAGTTTGTTTGTTTTTTTTCCCCATAAGATAGATGGCTCTAGTAGCACTTAGTTGTCTTTAACTTCATTGGAAAGTTACAGTCTAACAAAATTGTTAGACTGTATTTTGACATCTGTCATGTCAGCATGCATTTTAAAAAAATCAAAATGGGTGCATTTTTGAGTAACCATTTTAATATTGAAGATGGAAGAAAACAGGCAACATTTTTAGCATATTATGCTTTATTATTTCAAAAATGGCAAAAATGCAACTGAAATGCAAAAGATTTGTGTAGTGTATGGAGAAGTTGCTGTTACTGATCAAACATCTTAAAAGTGGTTTCTGAAGTTCTGTGCCGAAGGTTTCTCACTGGACAATGCTCCACAGTTGGGCAGACCAGTTGAAGTGGACAGCAATCAAATCAAGACATTAACTGAAAACAATCAGTGTTATACCATGTGGTAGACAGCTGACATACTCAAAATATCCATATCAGTAAAGTTACTGGTGAAAATGAAAAATTCACTTATTTCATGAAAAAAACTCAATGGACTTCTTGGCCAACCCAATATTTACTGACTCAGATTAGAGTCACTAATTGCCTTTTAAAATCGTACCGAGAGCTTTTCTAAATTGTGAATACTGAGTTGTTCTTTAGTTTAAATACAGACTGTATTAAAAACATTGTCTTTATCCCAAAATGTGCTTCTGTGTGTATCACAAGGCCACTGCTTGAAAAGATAATGTTGGCTTTGGCTTTGTCATTCTCTTTAATCCATTAATATATCTGCATATTCATAACTTCTTTGTGTGTGATTGGTAATACTTTACTCAGTAGCCTGTGCATCGATGGAGCAGTTTTTAGGTCTTACCATAATAACCTCTTCTTTTTTTGGTACTGTGGTGCTGTATTTCCCAATTAATTTTTAATATATAGCATATAGTATCACTTCAATTATCAGTGGTTGTATGCAGTTTACATTAAAATGATAAAATCACAAAGATCAATGATATCAAAAAGTAACTGGTCAGAATTTGAATTTAGGGGTTTGAATCTGAAAGTTTATTGAGACTCCCAATTCTTTTCCATAGACTCAACTACTGTTAACAAGAAAAGAATATGGGTACCACAAATGTTAACATTTATAGAATTCATTTTCAATAAAGTCAGAGCCACTTTTTGCTATTGTGTGTGTAGGAGAATGATGAATGAACTGGCAGACAGGAACCTTGGATTCTCCTATTTCTGGCTTTTATACTAACTTGCTATATAGTTTTAGACCATATATGGCCTGATTCCCAGCACATAATAAAATGGGGAGGTGGACAAGAATCTAGCTTGCTGGTCTTGCTCCCCATACTGCTTCTGAGTTCTGTGATTCTAGTACCCCATACTTTAGTTCTCATTGCCTTTAGCACTTCATTTTGTCCTCCCACCTAACTACTGTTTTTAATCACAATTCTATATCCAGTTTGCCATATTAATTCTATGAATCTTTAAAGTTTGTTTGTTTACTTATTTATTTTCAAAAGGGAATGTGAAGGAGAATTGAGAGAAAAATACCAACTGGTGCTCTTCCCTACATGCTCTGACTGGGAACTAAACCTGTAGCCCAGACACATGCCCTGTCTGGAAATCAAACCGGTGACTTTTCAGTTTGTGGAACGACGCCCAACTGAGCCACACCAGCCTGGGAAAATTGTATGCATTTCTGAAATTCTGTTTTTACTCTAGTTACTATTTTTATTGTTGTATGAATTAGTTTAATAAGTATGTACACAATGTCAAGTAGAAAGTCTTAATAGCATCACTGCTTCCTTGAAGGCTGTGTTTGACCTACAAAAAACAGCTTGGTTTGTAGTTCTGGAAAGAACAAAAACAAAAACCTGAAAAATCTGAAAAAAAGATAAACTTTATTCAAGATTTACTTTTAACAATTACTACTTGCAAGATTAGTAACAAATAAACCAAAATATTTACACTGGTCATCTTTTGGGTGGGAACAACATGGATGGCTTTTCTGCCACTTTAAACTTTTTTCTATATTTTCCAATTTTTTAGAAGAAGTACCAATTGCTTTTTAATGGATTATGCAATTAATAATCTACTTTTTAAATTATTTATAGTGAGTAAAAGCCACAGTTATCATTAACAAATGTACATTAAACAGCTTTTATAGTATTTTTAGGAGGTATCAGGTATATATGATGGAATTCTGAAAGCCTCTTAGCTAAAGAAAAAACTGAGGGAAACTAAGTCACTGTGTAGGCAGCTTTAATTAATGATCTATTACAGAGCCATTGTGACTTTTAATATTAAATATTTAATGTATAACTAGTGAATTAACTTTGCATCAAACTTATTAAAAGGTGCCATGTTGTTTATTTCTCTATGTATGCTCAATGTATACATTGCATATATGCCCATTTAATAAATTTAAAGCATGATCTTACTATTTTAAATAATTATAGAATTTTAATTGCTATAGATTTGTCTTTAAAATATACAGCTGGACATATTTTTGCTTACTTTTGCTGAGTCCCTAATTGGAGATGCAACAATGACATCATTATAATAGGAAAATAACTTCCAATTTATTGTATGGTTTCTAGAAAAGTACATGGTATTGCCTTGTCCAAAAAACACACATAGGTATCCACACACACACAAAGTTTGTGTAGACATTTTAATATGTTACTACTGAAAACCCTAGATTTTTCCAGTTTAATATATAGCCTGGGTTTGGTTATCAGCCTTACCACTTAATAGCTGTGACATCCTGAACATACCACCTGCCTGACTGTTCTGGAAGCTAAGTTTCTCAGTTCTAACACTACTACTACCAACACCTGTTTCATACAGTTGAATCTGCAAAATGTTTTCATATATTTTAATCCACTGGATACTCACATACCACCTTCATTTTCTCATTTTGCAGATGGCTTACCCAACGTCACATGCCTGGTGGTAAGACTAGGGTTCACATACAGATAATAGTCTACCTACTTAGAATATGTTTTGAAGCTAAAATGAGACAATATGTATGTGAATATATTTTATAAACTTTTTGTAAATGTGTAAAGTAGCATAACATTATCCATGTTCCCTTATTAGGGAGGTAACTGTATTCAATGATCTTTAAAGTTATATCTATAAGTTCAAGTCAGAAGAGTTTTTTTAAGTTTTCTGTTGCTATTAGAAAAGTTAATTTAAAATTTTTTTTTCTATCCAAAGACTATTAACATTTTTAACAGTGTAATCATGTTCAATAGTACATAAATATTCTTTCTATACAAATTTCTCCATAGTATTAATCATGCACTCAGGAAAAAAAAAAGTAGCACCTACTATAGACATAGTGGGTGTGGAAATAAGCAAGCAAAGAAAAACAACTTGTGGGAAAGTGCTATAAAGAATACTAACAGGCCCTGGCTGGTGTGGCTCACTGGACTGAGCAACAGCCTGAGAACCAAAGAGTTGCCAGTTCATTGCAGGCCAGGTCCCCAGTAGGGGGTTCGAGAGGCAACCACACACTGATGTTTCTCTCCTTCTCTTCCTCCCTCCCTTCCCCTCTCTAAAAATAAATAGATAAAATCTTAAAAAAAATAACATGTATTTTTAAAAAAGAATACTAATAGAACAGAAGCATACCACGTTAGTTTCATTCCTTCCTAGATAAAAGTATTTTTCAAAGAAGTAATGTTTAAGAAGACATTAGAACTATAGCAAATTCCACTGCAACTAGGAGTGGCTATGTGATCTAGTTCTGAACAATGAGGTACAAGAAAGACTGGTCAACCTTCTAGAAAATTTTATCCTTTGCTGATAAGAGAGATGAAGGAAAATGGTAGCTGGGCTGTCACTGCTATGCTCTCCACTCCATCCCATGCCCTCTACCCTTCCTGCCTTTGAACTGGTTGTGATAGCCAGAGCCACACAGACATTCTGGAAACCACGGGCAACCAGCACAAGGATGAAAAGCCAGTCTCCAATAATGAAACAAAACCTTGCTGTGTGATGACACCATTAAGCTGCTGCTCCGGACCCAGAGTGCATTTCTCCAGATTAATTGTTACATGAGATAAATGTCTTTATTGATAGTCACTAATATTATATTTTAAAGTGTTTTTCCCCAGCTAAAAGCATTCCTACCTTCTCTCAAATATCCTAAGTGTCTCCATGCTACCCTCTGAAAAAACAAAGCTTCCTCCCTTACTCTGACTTTGCATCTCATTTGAAAATGTGTTCTTCAATACAGTTGAAATTGTACTAGTTCCATCCATGGAATGCTCTCCCATTTAATCTTACTAATTCTTACAGGGCCACACTTAATTACTATAGCCCTCAAGGACCTTTCCCAAGGAACCATATGTCCTAAAGCCCACAATTCTCTCCATTCATTTATTGACAGTCACTCACTATTCTCCATTTCCTTTATTTCATTCTCCATGTAAATCCTCACTTTCAAATTGGCACAGTGTTTAGCCAATTCAAAATTCAATTCTAAGAGTTTTCCGGCTGGGAATGCAGAATATGTGCATTCAAGCTCTTGCTGCTGAAACCCTTGCCAAAAGCCTAGTTGCTGGTCCTATCACTGCAAGTATATACAACACATACTCTCTTCCGGATCAGTAATTCTTAACTAAGAGTAAAAATCAATATATCTGGGAAACTTCTCCAAATTACATATGCCCACCCCAGACCAACTGAATTGTTTCCAAGGGCATATATGTTCACAGCCCCAGGTGATTTCGATGTGCACCTCTGGGTGAGATTTTTCTACTCTACTATTCTACAAGCTGTACTGGTCAATACAGTAGCTACTGGTCATATGCGGCTACTCAGCACTTGAAATTAATTTAAATTTATATATGATATGTGAGATTCAGTTACTGGAAAACTTTATTTATGTTTGGGATTTGGTTCTGTTTCTTTATTTTCAATTATAAATTTCCTAAAATCTTTCATGAGTATTTCTGATGAAAACTTAAAATCTGAATTGACAAGTGCTGTCAGTCTATTTCAAAGACCTGATATGAAAACATTTTAAATACCATTAATAATGTATTAATTAATTACATACTGAAATAAATTTTTGATATGTTGGGTTAAAATATATTATTAAAATTAATTCCACCTAATTTTTTGTATTTTTTATGCAGTTAATAGAAACTTTAACATTATATATAAGTGTGTGTGTGTGTGTGTGTGTGTGTGTGTATTTGCACTGTATGTCTATTGGACTGCACTGTTCTTCAAAGAGTAATTTTTTTACCCTATTGTGACTACAAGTTATATACCCTTCAAAACCCCCTATTGTGTTTATTTACTTGGAGAAAGCTACTACACTACCCGGTGTCTCCTCACAAAGGTCTGTGTAAGAAATTTCTCTCAGACTTCAGTGTTAGGAGAAAAAAAAATCCTGTTCCTAAGCAACCGGTATAGTTTTATTTTACGAATGTTTTAA
Organism: Phyllostomus discolor; assembly: GCF_004126475.2. Taxonomy (NCBI): domain Eukaryota; kingdom Metazoa; phylum Chordata; class Mammalia; order Chiroptera; family Phyllostomidae; genus Phyllostomus; species Phyllostomus discolor. The sequence goes on from NC_040904.2 coordinate 113,460,347, forward strand.
AACCAACTAATAGTAAGAAATTTTTATCAGAAAAGTTGCTGGTTGTGGCTACTTAGGGAACATATCTTTTGCTATGGGCTGAGTTAATCAGTTTTAAATTCTATCTAAATTAAGAGGAACTATTCTGTTATTGTTGAATTCTGGAAACCTTCTAGGAATAAAGTGTATCAATATGGTTATGAGAACTGGTGTGATCTTTTTACTGTTTGGAGACTGTTATTTTCTTGGTCTTGGCTAAGCTCTAGGGAGCAGCAATTGCTATACAGATAACCAAAAGCTAAATTAGGGATTATTTATCTTAAATTGTACTATGTCTTGATTCAAGATATGGAACACATGTTATCTTGGCTGTATGTAACAATCTTCGAGACAGAGACCAAAACTGTGGCAACAATCATGTGCTGTTTCCTTGTTATTCCCAACATGTTGGGCTGAGAAATGTTCAATTCCAAGCTACACTGCTAAATGCTAAACCATACTGACTCTTAAAATCGTGGATAGAAGGTGAATATTTGAATTTAATTTCTTATTGGCTATATTTTATTTATTCTGAGATGAAGGAACAAAAGCATTTTCAAGTTTAGATTTTGAATTTCAAGGTGGTGAAAGGCTACTAGCTCAGTATGCTATAGTGTTTAAAACAAAAATGTAAACTGTAACAACTAAATTTCTTTCTCTGTTTACTTTGCCTCCTGTTTGACAGATCTGTAGAGGTAGCAGAAACGTTTAATTTTTAAAAATATGATTTAAGCCATGCAAGTTTGCTCATGTGTTTTAATCACTGCTTTAGACCCTCCCCACCCTTGGGGGCTGAGGAGTGCAGAATGACGATAAGGCTAGTTGCTATGATAGGGATGAGAATGGGTTGGGAAGGAATAGGAAAAGGGTCATAAACAATATAACTTAAATGTATTAAGGACATGGTTTCTAGAGGTTTTGATTTTTTGAATGTCAATCTTGTGATCCAATTTTAAAAGCAGAAAGTAATCATAGCCCTGACTGGTGTAGCTCAGTAGACTGAGTGCCAGCCTGCAGACCGAAGGGCTGAGGATTCAATTCCCAATCAGGATACATGCCTAAATTGCAGGCCAGGTCCCCAGTTGGAGGCATGAGAGAGGCAACTGATGTTTCTCTCCCCTTCTTTCTCCCTCCTTTCCCCTCTCTCTAAAAATAAATGAATAAAATCATTTTTTAAAAAAAAGAATCATAAATTTTTAAAAACACACAAAACAAAATTCTAGTCAATATAAGATTATTAAGTTTAACTAGAAACTCAAGTACAAATTCCCACGTACACGTATAAATGCATGTATAAACCTGTATGTGCAGCCAATCCTTAATCTAATCCAAAATTGTGCCAGGGTTTTGAGAGATGGGAGAGTGGGAAGCTGAGCAAATGGTAGCCTGAAATAAAGAAATGCTTTTTCTGTAAGCCAAAGATTCCAAATGAAATTTGACTCAGAGAATTTTTTTAAACCTTTGCTTTTATTCAGCACAAGGGCAATAATAATAAAAAAAAAAACAACAACTCCTTTAGCTTGAACTGTCTGCAAACATTTATTTTTAGCTCTCTATTCATTTGTAACTGCATTAAGGAGTAAAAAAAAATGAAGCAGCAAAAAAAGCTAAAAAATAAGAAAACAGCCATATTTTACCTTTATTTCAGCACACTCAACAAGCTTTCTAATTCATGATCAAGAAGTCTAAATTTAGACTTATTAAGGGAAAAAAAGATACTAACATATCCTCTTCAGTCAGGAAGAGAAAGTTAATAGTATCTGTAGAGCCCTCAAACCACAGGCATTCAGAGGCACTTAACATGAATTATTTAAAGAACTACTAATCTATTACAGAGCAAAGGAAAAAGAGAACTAGGTCACTTGACCAGAGGTACAGATGCTATTTATTTTCTTCCTTTCCTTTCCAATAAAAGAGGAAGACAGCAACCTAGTAATTTCCCAAATTAAAGCCAATCAATCTTCTGAATAATATTTCTCTATTCAAAAACTATCTCCAAATCTTGATGCAGTTTTTTAACCTTTCAAAAAGTTTCTTTTTAAAAAAATAACATAGTATGTATGTTACAAGTGGGCTTGTACTCATTAGTGGCCAGTGTGTAATAGTTTATAAATTCTGACAGCAAAATCAGAATATTTTTACTTCTTTTTAGAGGTAAGATAGAAAAGTAGGTAGGTAACTAAAGAATACTAAGGTAGCATTTAAAAGAACTTTCCTATGCCATCTCCACTTCTCAATGTTCATAAGACAACACCATTTTCATGCTAAATAAATTTTGAAATGTTAATTTTGAGTGCCTTCAATTCATGTCTAAAAGTTAGCATAAAAATTTGTCTTACATACTTGATATCTATATGTTTGATAATATTAGGTAATTATTGTTAATTTTGAAACTGTGATGAGTATTATGGTTGTTTTTGAAGAGTCATTACATATCTCATACATATACATCAAATATATATAATATTTGGGATTTGATTCCGAATAATCCATAAGTATAGCAAATTACAGATACATCATACTGACCATTCGTTGGTAACTGCTGATGCTGAAACAGGGATACATGAGGTTTCATTCTACTATTCTATCCACTTCTGTATACACCTGAAAATTTTCATAAAACTTAAAATAAAGGCTTACAAAATCCCATCAAAGTGACTCTCAATGTTATAATCTCAGAGTTGACTCCATGGGTAAAAAAGGTGAAGGGACTGAGAAGTATAGATTGGCAGTTACAAAATAATCATGGGGATGAAAAGTAAAGCATAGAAAATACAGTCACTAAAACTATAATAACTATGTATGGTACTAGTTAGGTACTAGAAATATCAGGTGGAACACTTTGTCTAACCACTATGCTGTACATCTGAAACTAATGCAAACTAACACTGAATGTAAACTGTCACTGAAGAAAATAATAAACAAATAAGCTGAGTCCAACTGTAAAACTAGTCATTTAGCTTTAGGAGAGGAAATAAAAAATACATAGTGTGAGACAGAAAAGGCCAAGTAAGATTGTTTTGTCGCAGTATCTGTCCATAGCATACTGCATATCTGAAAAAAATTAACCTACCTATTCATTGTATTGAAAGGTTTGATCTAATAAAGCACTTGTGTTTTCACTAACCAATCCTGGATAATTACTGTTTAGTTATAATAATGAATTAAAACACTAGGGCACCACAAATTATGCAGCTTTCTTTTTTATGAGCAGTTTTCTAAAATAAAATGTGCTTGATCTCCTTTCTATCAAAAAGAACATCACTTAAGGAAAGCGGAGGTGGGGAGAGAAGAGAATCCTATGAACAGTTTGGAGAGAGACAATTTTGAAAGAATCCAAGGACTCCACCCCCGCAAAAAAAAGAAGCAATGAGCAAGATTCATTAATGTCAAAGACAGAGTAAAAACTTAAGGCCTCCATTACAAGGTATAACTGAAGGATAGTAATCCCCTTTCCCACCCTCTACCTCCCAAATTTTTCTACAGACAACTACAAGGATAAAATGTCAACCACTTCAGAAATGTAACAGATTCTACATGCAAACTTAATAGAATGGTTTCTGCTGTTTGGATAAACCTAACAATGTCTCTTAATTTCCAGCACATGGTGTTTTGCTTCATTTCGGAAGAAGCTTCTCTAATGAAGACAAGAGCAATAATGGTATGTTAGTGACCCTGCAAAAAAAGTACCCGAGATTAGCAGAATCTAACTGAGAGATCCTTAGACTTAACATAGTAACACAGAATGAACTCTAGATTTAGACTACTCTCGGATCCCTTGCAGTCCTAGAGTTTATTGTACATTCACGGTTCCTAAATTTGAAGTGGTATTAGACATTTAACCAATTTTATTAGACATTAGAAGCCTATTTTCTTATTTGGACATTTGAAAACATTACCGTTATTTCACCGTGTATAGTGGGCTCCCATGTATAATGTGCACCCATGACTTTGTGTGCACGATAACACAGGATTATTATGCCCATTACTATACCCATGGTATGTGATCTTTATACCCATGTATAACGCATGCCTTTATTCCCCCCAAAAAATTTTTGGGCAAAAAAACACACATTATACAAGGCAAAACAATGGTATATTCAAGAGTTTCTTCCCACATCCCTCCCCGCCTTGAGTTGCCTTCCACTCTACTTTCTTGTTCTTTCAGTCTAAAGAATCAACTTATGAACATTGCTCAAATCAGCATGTTAGCTTATGGTCACAATACAAACTGCATACTAAAGATAGTAAAAGTCAACCCTTTATTTTACTTACTAGTATTTGTTCAATGAACGCTGCCTTTTTGCTCTATGATCTTATTACACGTGTATGTAAAATGAACTGCCTCGTGTCTAATATATGTAACATTTAATAATATACATAGTACACCTTCCTAGAATTCCAGAGATGTTACACTGTCACATAATAGGCTTTGGAAACAGAAGGCCTTGGGTTTGAATACTGTTTAAAACTTTAAAAATAAAGTAAGATAGTACTACCTATTGTTTTGCAGATAGTTAATTTCACCTGGCACTTGAAGACTCTGTCCTTTCCAAAAGAGCATACTAACTTTTTTGGGTGACTTTCTAAGCAAAATGTATAAATTTTATAAATCACACATTTTAGAGATTTTTAACTTTTGACAAGAGGACAGGGGAGTAAATAAACTACAAATGAAAAAGTAGAAGACTCTTTTTAAACCCAAACTCCTCCTCCTTTTGACTACTGAAATAAAGTACTCATTTAGGCAAGTGCTTGTTTTGCTTTAACTTTAGGGGAATTACTGAATTAAAATTGGCAAAATGTTTCTCGTCACTGGCACATTCCTATTAGACTATATGGAATCCCCAGAAAGAAGACTGCATTTTAAAAAGGAAAAATGGGCCCTGGCCAGGTGGCTCAGTTGGCTGGAGCATCATCCTGTTGTCCGTACTCCAAAAGGTTTCGGGTCAGGGACATAAACCTAGATTGCGGGGTTTGATCCCCAGTTGTATAGGAGGCAATCAAACAAATGTTTCTCTCTGTTCCTCTCTCTCTAAAATCTATACACATATCATCTGGTGAGGACTTTATAAAAAAAAAGGAAAATGGTACAGATAAGATGTTTTAAAAAGAAGGCCTATTTTATTATTTGGAAAAACTCAATAGACTTAAAGGGTTCTTATGAATGAATGTTAACTGCCTACACATAGTTAAATTTAATCTTTAAGACCTCCCCAAATCAAAACATTTTAAAATGAATCATCAACTGTACAAACATATACACCACAGACAAAGTCTAGAGGGTAAGAGAACAAAACATTAGCAGCATTTATACTAAGTAAGAAAATTTTACAAATGGTGGTGTTATTTGTTTTTAAAATGTTTTCTATTTTACAAGTTTTACAATAATACAATTGCTTTTCTATTCAGTTACACAATTAAAATAAAACAATAAAAAATAAGGTTTAGATTTTTTAATATAAACACATTAAAAACAGACTATGGCCAAAACAGGATAAAATAAGACAAGCCAAACAAACACTTCCCTTTATAAAATACTGGCCAAGTATATCAAGAGATCATAGAAAGAATAAATGTCATTCAATTTACTGTGGAGGATAATTTACATTTCACTTACTGTTAAATGGCAATCACATTAACCTTGACAATGCATAATTATGAATACCTTTCCTTCTAAATAGTTTATTTTTAAAAAATATCAGATGCTAAGATGAACACAATAAGGATAGTCAAATTAGGAAAGTTACTCTTTAGTGAAAACTAATTATAAATGAACACATAGGTGACTATGTTTTCAAAGAGAGTAAAAGGAATACTACTATTCTTTGCCTCTGTACTATCTGATGTACCTTATCTGGGATATCCTGGGACATCTCCCTTTTGCCCTTTTGATTATCTTTGGTGTATTTCTTTGGTGTATTTCTCAGGTAACTACAACTTACATAGTTATTCAAGTCACCTGGAAAACAAGAAAATAATTTTATAGTTTCAGGATACTGCTGTTCCTATTGTCCAACTGGAACGGCCACTTGAATTATTCCAGAAAGACTTCGGCTGTATACCTAATGGTTCTAATTAAGAAATGAGATTTCAGCCCTGGCTGGTATGGCTCACTGGATTGAGGGCTAGCCTGTGAACCAAAGGGTCACTGGTTCAATTCCCAGTCAGGGCACATGTCTGTGTTTCGGACCAGGTCCCCAGTAGGGGGCATGAGAGAGGCAACCACACATTGCTGTTTCTTTCTCTCTCCCTCCCTTCCCCTCTCTCTAAAAATAAATAAATAAAATCTTTTAAAAAGAGAGATTTCTGAAATGACTCATGTGTTGACATAGTTTGAAAATAAAAAAAATAATAAGCTTACATCTGCACTATACACAACTTAAGAGTAAACCCATCTCTACTTTATAATAAAAATATTTAAGAAAATGTTTTCCCAGTTTTTTATTTTTCTTGGCTGCCTGTCCTAAATCCCAAAGAAGTAAGGTAGATGGTACTCTGGGAAATGAAAGAGCCTTTTGCTGCTTCCTGTGCCAGCTGGAAGTCTGACAAGGCCTCTGAGAGACAAGATGTCCCAATTTTTTAGTAAAACTGTCTTTCTCTGGGTATGGAGAACTTAACAAAAAAACAACATAACTTCTCTTAACAAACCCCGCATCAAAGCACAAACTGAATGGTTGCTACTGAATCAACAACCCTATTAGTGATAGAAAGATTCACCTATGCAGGATTTAAGAAGTCTCAGTCACAGGGCAAAAAGCAAGTACTATTAATATTGGCCAGATTATATACAGGAGCAAAGCAAAACATTTTGATAAATAGAAAGGGCTGAGAAAAGTTAGCTATGCACACAGAAACTGAAAACAGTAATAACTTCAAAAACAAGGGAACATAATTAATTTTTATATGCCTAGCTCTTCAGTATGGAAGAAAACTGAGAATTATAACAAAAACACTGACCACAGCTGATGGGTTATGATCCACACAGCCTCCACCATATTATGCAAGACGGACTTTAGTCCTTATTTCTTCACCTTCCTTCATGATCTGCTATACCCAACCACTCTTCCTACTTGGGTTTCTCCTTGAATGGCTTTCAAGATAATCAAACTTTTTTAAAAAGCTTTTCCTTAACTCTGTTCCTTTTGTCACTTTTAAAATTCTATCTCTAAATAGACCCATTATACTTTTAGGCTGTCCCTCTCTCTTGGTGAATTCATGTAATCTCATATTGGTATTATTTTTTTCTTCAATTGAATGCTCACACTAATTTATATTTTTAGCCCTCTCCTCTTTCCTGAGGGTTAATTTCACATTCTTACTGGGGTTAAAGAAAGATCAAAGATGACTTGCAGGGTCTTAAGACTTTTTTTTAAAGAGAATTCTATAAACGATTATATCTTTCTATGTCATGTACACTAAGATCTGAAAAATTAAAAGAAAGGCTGATGACAATATACATAATAATAATAGAAAAAATAGATGCTGACATTGAGAGAACAAAAATGAAATCATGAAGTAAAACCTAAAGCTTAGCAATCTAGGACCATTTGGGATCCAAGTACCCCTCTCCCCACCAAAATTCAGAGATCTCTTTAGTCCACTGAGAGATTTAAGTAAACTGCATAAATGTACTGTACAATATAGTACCCATTATCCCCATGTAGCTATTTACATTTAATTAAACTAAAAAATCTCAGTTCCTCAGTCACAGCAGCCACTCTGTAAGTGCTTGATAGCCACAAGTACCTTATTAGACAGCAGAAACAAAGAACATTTCAATCACCACAGAAAGTTCTACTGGAGAAAGCTGCAGTGCTGATTCAGTCTTCACTGAGTATTCTCTATGTATAGGCCTCATGCTAGGCACAGAGATGTAGAAAGATGAGTAAGAAAGGTCTCTCTCTGCCCTCAAAGAACACATATATGTCTAGTGTAGGAAATACAAAAATATTTACAAGTCCTAGAGTAGAGATAGTAACATTTGAGAGAGTAATTGATTAAGGGGCCCTGTTCTGAATTGCAGACCAATTAGCTCAGATTCCAATCCTTTTCCTTAGCTTTTTCTGCTGACTTGGCCATGTTCACCATATATTAAAACGAATAGAAAACAATGCTAAGATTCACCACTACCTAGAAATCTCTGGGCTGTTAGAACCAGAGATCATGAGATTTACACAAGATTTAAGTTAGCTCTGTTCCTTTGGATTTGATGCCTTACACTGCTGGCAACTCTTAAAAAAATAAAAAAGCCATTATGCCACTCTGATTATCTTCCCTTGGTTCATCCTAGGAGAAAGCTTCGTCTCAACTGTCACTCTGGTCTAAAGCTCACAGCATATGCTATACATATAGTGGCTAAGGGCCTGACATCGTGTGAAGGCATGACCAAGGAATTAATGCTACAACTGAAAACAAGTCTCAAATGCCAAATCAGCAAGAAGGGAGCAGAGAGGTATGTTCCAAGCAGAAAGGGAAGGCTAAGAAACCAGGATGAAAGAGATAAGCATCAAAGTTAATGGAAAGAGTTGTGAGCAAGCAAAGGATTCATTACAACTCAACCATAGGGGACATACAAGGGGGCAATAGAAGAAGATGAAGCTGGATCTCAGCCCAACTCCTAAGAGCCTTAACCCATAAGCACTTAGCCTGTATGGCTGTAAGTGAGAGCCAACCTTTATTAAGTGAATAGTCAAATGATGAGTTTGACTTTTGATATGTTTTTGAAAGACAAACCTGGGGACTACTGAAAGTCAGATAGTTGTGGATAAATAAAGGGGAACATACCTGGATGAATACTGGCTTAAAGGTAAAAAGGAAATTGATTTGAAAGACATTGGAGAAAACCGATTTAACTGCTGACAGAATCTATCTGGCTCACGGGCATCCAATAATTGTTTGTTGCACAAATTACTGAGGAAGGTAATGATCACTTCAATCACAGAGACAAACAGAAAACAAAAACCATGAGAAACAAAAATTTAAGGGGAGGACTGGCAGAAGAAACAGTGACAGAAACTGAAAAGGAACCAAGAAATCAATTGAGACAATATTCCCTCTGCCTAGAGGTAATTCTCCACAGCGGCTTGCTCCCATCTCCTTCAGAACTCTGAACAAATGTCAGCATCTAGTGAGTTCTTACCTGATCATACTGTTGAACAATACAGGAATACTCTCTTAGCACTCTCCAACTCCTTCCTGCTTTATTTTTATCTGCAGTACTTATCGACATCTAATACACTCTGTATTTTACTGATGTATTTTGTTTAGTTGCATTCACCGCTGTACACCAGAGCCTAAAAAAGTGCCTGGCATATAGTATGTGTTCAACAAATACCTGCTAATTTGATTGAATGAGTTATGCAAAAAAATTAAAAAAGCAGATTACTACATGTAGACTTTAGATATAAAATGATAGCTAACATAAAAAGTCTACTGATTAGAGTTGCCGACATTAAAAATCTGTGTAACTAAACAGTCCATTAAGTGTAAAAGGCTCAAGAAGTTCTCTTTAGAGATGTAATTTATATATACAATATATTCAAATATATCATTGTAACAGTCTATTTATAGTTACAAAGTAATGAGAGCATTTTATAGCGTGAAAAAATAATTCAAAATACTCGATAGCCACACCACAAATCTACCACTTCAAGTATTAACACTCTCTCAATTTCCATTACAAATTTCTAATTCCTTTTCTAACATTTTAGCTATTATTAAATGTGAAGCAAAGGCAGAAGTTGAAATTGAAATACTGGATCATTAGTATAATCACAGCATCAGTTTTAAGATACAGGAAAAAGGATATGCCATAAGGAAGGTAAAGAATGGCAAAAAATTAGAAAAGTGAAAAAAAATCCAAGAACACAAAAAAGTTCACTTGAGGAAATTTCCCAAACATGATTATGCCTCACTTTTCTCACTAATAAAATTCAGTTAACACTAAGTGCCAACCTACCCGGATAGTCTTGTTCTCAGACATTTTTTTAGAGAATCAAATCTATTTTAAATATAAGCTTGACACAGTGCCTATCACAATCATTCACTGCTTTTAATCCACAAATATTTATGAAGAACCTACTCCACAAAAGGTGCCATTCCAGGTACTGGCTAGAGCATCAAATGCAAGATACATAACTATTCTCAGAATCTATGGCCTACTGCAAAGACAAATGAATGACAAAGTATGACAAGTGCTATGGAGGAAGCCAATAGGGCTTATGAGACAGAAAGGAAAGGAATGAGAAATTTCAGCCTTAGATGTGGTCAGGAAAAGTGTTTCTGAAGACAGAAAGGCTAAGAGGCATTACCCATATGATAGTATAGAAGTATAACAAAAATTAATTCAAAGTAAGTCCTAGACCTAAATGTAACACAACCCCCCCACACACACACACACTCACAGAAGTATACTCATAAGTGTTTTAGGCAAAAGAACTGATGATACGTGCAAAGACTCAGCCCAGCTATGTGAAGAGCTTGTGACTTATGTGAGGAACTGAGAGAAACTCGGTATAATGGAAGCATAGTAAGCCAATGAGGTAAGATCACAGAGACAGACAGGAGCAAGATGATGCAAGGCTCAAGAGGGCCATGATAAGGATCTGTGATTTTATGCCATGAGAATTTATTCTTCAGTGGAAACCTGCTGAAGTTTCCTGTTTTGCAGACAGAAACATAATTCAATTTATGTCTCATAAAGATCACTCAAGCTATTTCTGGAAAATGTATTATAGTGGGATAGGAATGGAAGTGGAAGAATTAGTTCTAAGGCCCATGCAGTCCAGGAGAGAGAGATGGTACTTGCAATAGCAAATAAAGAAAAGTTGGTGGATTCCAGATATATTTTGAAATAGACTGCATTTGGGAGATGAGGTAAAGGGAGAAATCAAGGATGACTCCTAGATGTCTGATATAAGAAAATTGCTTGGCTGATGGTATTATGGTAAGGAACATCATTAAGTATTTAATTAATTTTAGCTATTCAAAAACAAAGGGCAAGTAAGTCAAGGTGGGAAGGAACAGCAGTATCAGACCAAATGTCTCACTGAAAACAACCATAAAAGTGTGATAAAACACAAAAATAACAAACGAAAACCCTTGTTATTTGAAGGCATGGAAAGAGCAACCAAGAGAGCCAGTACATTAGGGGTTAACAGCCCCTAGAGAAGGGAACACATTGAGAATATCCCCACTTTTCCCCCTTGAGGTATCTGCCAATTACCAGTACAGGGCACAGAGCCATGCAGAAAGCAGCATCCTGGCCCTGGTATCAGTCTCACTGGGCTGGGAAGACAAAAATTAAAAGTAGGCAGGAATTCAGATTCCCAGATAAAAGAATGAGCTCCACATTCTGTTCAATTTTTGGCCTCCCAGAAGAAATATGCTGAACCAAAAACAACAGGACTGACAGGAAAACCCAGTGAGATAATGCTGCAAAGAGGCAAAAAAGCTAAGCAGAGCTTTCACCAAGCTTCAAAACACTTGGAATCAGAGCTTGCCAAGGAAGGCACATCTTAGTAAATACTCCAAACTTTCAAGTGAGACCACAGAAGCACTACACACTGAGAGTGAGGCTATTTAAATTTCTTGATTGTCCTGAATTCCGCCTCCTGTCTCATCAGTCACTGATAAATCAAAAAGATCCATGTTTTACTAACTGTCTGCCAGAGAATATTAAATCCTATCTGGAGAAAGATAATATCATTCTGATCCTCTATGATTTTTCATCACAATGTTGATAAAACATTACCAGGTATTATACAAAAAAAAAAAAAGGATCAAATGATCAAAAGTCAAACCATAGAAACCGGGTGGTATAGTCATCATATAGGAACATTACAACAATGATTAATATAACCAAGAAAACTGATGAAAACATTGTGAGAACTTCAACCTGTGTGAATTTTAGGACTGAAAATACCAAAATCAAAGTTAGGAAATCAATAATTGGGTGTACCTGGATAATGGACAGGAAAGACATCATAAGTGAACTTGAAGACAGGTCAGTGAAAAATATCCAATCTGATATTTGGGGAGGGGGGGCATGGAAACTGTGAAGTGACCTAACATACATGTAACTGTAGTCCTAGAAGGAAAGGCAATAATTGGATAGAAATAATATTTAAAGAACACCAGCTAAGAAAATTGTCAAAGTGACAAAAGATAGCAAACCACAGATTCAAGATTTTGTACAAATTCCATGCAGAATTACAATAAAAGTCACGCATAAACACACAGTACAATCACGTGCCACTTAACCTCAGGATAAGTTCTGAGAAATGTGTCATTTTGTGGTTTTGTGCTTGTGTTAACATCACAGAGTGCACTTACACAAACCTGGATGGTACAGCCTACTGCATGCCTAGGACATACGGTATAGTCTATCGCTCCTAGGCCACAAGCCTGTACAGCACATTACCGTACAAAATAACACAAGATAAAATCAAGCACAAAGGAAAGAAAAGGATGAAATCAAAAGATGCTGTATAACAATCATAAATTTAATTGCAGCCACTGACTTAGCCTCAAAATATATAAGGCAACACTTAAAAGAACTAAAAGAACATAGAAATAAATCTTCACATAATTGGAGATTTTAACACATTTCTCTCAATTGAGTAATTAAAAAATCAAAAAGGTCAGTAGTTACAGGTTTTGAACATGACTAATAAACTTGATTTAAAGAATATTAAGCATACCACACTGAATTTTCTAAAATCAACTATAAAACAAATGTCAACAAATGACTCACAATTGAAATCATGGGAAAAAATGATCCTAAGACCATAGTAGTATTGAACTTGATATCAACAACAAAAATATAGCTTAAAAAAACTCCCAAATGTTTAGCTACTATGCTATATACTATATCTAAATAACCTATGGATCGCAAAAGAAACCACAATCGATTTTTTAAAAATATTTTGAACTGAGTGATAAATATATGATCAGACTTGTGAGATTCGGCTAAAGTTGCATCTCTAGGGAAATTTCATAGACTTCAATTCATACATAAAAAAAGACTGAGTATTAATGATCTGAATATCCATCTCAAAATCTTGCAAAATAACAGCAAATTAATTTTTTTAAAACAGAAGAAAAGAAATAAAAGTAAAAGCAGAACCCAACCAAAAGTTTTTAAAAATTTTAAATCTGAAAGTTGGCTTTAAAAAAACCGATTGAGGTAAACAGAAAGTACAAATTACCAACAAGCAGATTTTACAAAGTAGATACCATTACAAACATCAAAAAACAAAAGAATATTGTGAAAATTTTTAAGCCAAACAAGTAAATTCAGATAAAAATGGGAAAATCCCTTGAAAACCAAAACTTGTCAAAACTGATTTAAAAGAAAAGTCATAGAAAATATTAATAGTCCTATATACTATACTATTTCAAAATTTAATGTTTGAAATAAAATTGATCTTCACAAACTCTTCAGAGAATAAAAAACATTTCCCAGCTTATTTTATGAAATCAGCATAATCCTGGTGCCTAAATCAAAAACTTGACAAGAAATTAAAATTATTGGTAAATCTTGCTCATGAACAAAAACTGCAAACATTGTAAATGAAATATAATTGAGCATACTGAGAGAATAATACATAATGAAGTGTGGTGAATCCAGAAATTCAATGATACTTTAAACATTAGTAAATAGGCATCTTCCCACCCATCAAATTTTTAACAAATATCTAATACAGGAACTATATTCCTCAGAATTGTATTCTAAAGAAATTACCAGACAAGGAACAGAAAAAAAATATTTTAAATATGCCTTATTTTATTGTTTATAATAGCTTTTATATTCCCATGAATATGGAATCAGCTAAACAATTTATGTACTTCCCAGAATCAGTTCAAAATTACATGGGTCTATACTCGTCTGTATGATAGTTGTTCATGATATATGACTAAATGTAAGATGCAAGCCACAAAAGCAGGAATATTTTTAAGGCAAAGACACTAATTTTATTTGAAAGTAAAGAAAATTAAATATATGTCATGAGAGAACATGTTCTGAAAACATGATAGGAGACACAATGAATTGCCATCTTAATTTAAGTTCACAACAGAAAATATAACGCTTAACTTGGACAATTTTCCTCAGAGGAAAGAATATTTTCTTCTCAAAATCCAGTCACAGAAAATTGCCCATGTATGTATTTTATTAAGACCATAAAATAAATTTAAATCAATCAATAGAGAATCTGACATAGGCAGTTATAGTATGAAGGCAAAAACAAAATACCTTGAAAGAGTTAAAAGGTAACAAATCAGTGTTTTACATATATAAAGCAACATACTTTCTGCATTCAAAGTGGTAAGTTTATAGGAAAAAATTCTCCTCTCTATATAAGAGATATATTGGGTTGGCCAAAAAGTTCATTTGGTAAGATGGCTCAAGTAACAATTGTCTTTCAAAACAATTTTATTCAAAACAATTTAGTTATCTTGTAGTGTGACAGCTGTTGTATCAGGGAGCATTTAAAAAAAACCCATCAAAATGGGTGAATTTTTGTGTAGCCATTTTAATACTGAAGATAAAAAAATATGACATTTTTGGCATATTTTGCTTTATTATTTCAAGAAAGGTAAAAATGCAACTAAACACAAAAAAATATTTGTGCAGTGTATGGAGAAGCTATTGTGACTGATTGAATGTGTCAAAAGTGGTTTGTGAAGTTTCATGGTAGAGATTTCTCCCTGGAGGATACTCCACGGTCAGGTAGACCAGCTGAAGTTGAAAGCGATCAAATGCAGACATTGAGGACAATCAACATTATGTCACATAGTAAACAGCCAACATACTCAAAATATCCAAATCAATAAAGTTATTGGTGAAAATGAAAAATGTGTCTTTTATTTTATGGAAAAAAAACCATACAGACTTTTTGGCCAACCCAATACTAGAGAATTCAAAGCTCCAAAGACTATTTTAAAAACTGTTTAATTTTAGCAATTAATAAGAGAATCCATTTTCATTAAAATCATTCCAACCCAGACATCATATATAGTATTTTGCAAACATATTTAAATAAGTGTCATATCTCCTGGAATATGCCAGCTCAGAGCAGCCAACAGTGACTGTGTAAAACAAGTTCTGGGAAGGAATCTGAGGTTTTCTACTTAGGAGAGTGTGTCTGAGGGGTTTAACAAGATTTGTTCATGTATGGCAGGGGTTACCTGCCATGTTTATGGCTATTGTCATCAGACCCAAATTCTTATCCTAGTTCCTTTAACCTCTCTGAACTTAGGCTGTGAGAAAGTAAAATTCATCTCTGCTGATAATCACACTGTGTTGTCTGTGTTGTCTCTAAAAAACACAGACAAGGCCAACAGAAGGCCACAAATAACAATTTCTCCCAGGACCATCCTACAGCTCCAAAATGACTGAGGATCTCCCCCAATCCCCTTCATTTTTCCGGTCTCCTCAACAAAGATGGCTAAGACGTCCCATCACTAACCTCCCTCCACTTCATGTGTGACAACATTCCATCCAAAGCTAATATCCACTTTCCCTGGTCTCTCATAAGAATTATCCTGCACTGCCCAAATGTTACCAAAACCTTCATTTCCTCTTTCTGAGAGGACACAGGGTTCCTCAGGCATGTAATGTATCTTACTGCTGCAAAATCAACAACCTAATCTGTCCCACTACAAACGCATCCTGGGGTTCTTCACCTGATGGGCAGGAGCAGTTTTATCTATATACAGACTATTTATCCAGGATCACTGTGAGAATTAGATTAAATGTTACCATATAAAATGCCAAGCATCTGCTTGGTAAATAGCAAGTACAAAACAATTATGAGTTTCTCTCCTTTAGGAGCTACAAAATAAAGCTATACGAGAATTTTACTCTTTTTAAATATCTACATGGTTCTTCACTATCAATAATCTACATCTCTGCAAAACATGCTAAATACTAGAAAGTAAGCCCCTCAAGTAAACAAAACTCTAAGCAAACAAAACATATGTAACTAAGTCTGTGAAATAAAGATCATATACTTTACCATAGGGCATCTCCTAAAAATCCTATGCAGATGCCATGTGCTCATTTTTAACACACTTTATTCTAATACATTTGAAAACCAGGTTTCTACGCCCAGAGCAAATAAGCAGCAGCAACTGTAAATAGATAGAAAGGGATAGATAGGCATACCAACCACAGAAAAATATAATTGCTCAACAAGGCAGGAGACAGAAAAACGATAATTATCCAACACAAGAAATTAAAATACTCAGAAATCTTGTTGTTTTATGCAATGGCTTCTTCTAAATTTTTTTGACTGAAAACCCCAACTATGAAATACTTAAGGATATACCTCTGATATATACATATTCACTTATTAATCATATACTAATTATACTAACTATATGTTATATAGTAATTATATTAACTATTTAAAATATTAATTTATTTTAATCTTGCAATCACTAGAGATTGCAATCACTAGAGTAACTCACTATTACTATTAATATATTAAGTGAGGGCACTTTACTGAATATCCTTGTCTATTTTTAAAATTTCTTGGTTTGCCAATTTGCAAAGTTCAATGTATTTTGACACTTGGTTTTAAGAACTGTCATAGAGGTAACTGAAAAACCCAGTTATATGCGTATCTTGATGCATATAACAAATATGCACAAATATGCATATCTCCATGTAAAAGAATATATCACTTACTGGTTTACTAGATATCACTTTTATATTCTATTACCAAGTATGCACAAGCGTTTATTAAAAGTCAGTTACCTGATGTCAATGTTATTAAAATTTTATTTTTCCTGTTGTCAGATACTTTTGCAAACTAAGCAAAATGTGTTACTTTTTATGTTTCAAAAAAATGGGTTCAAAGTCCACTGAAACTCTCTGTAAGGAAGATTTTTCAACAGACTGGAATTATCTGAACATGTTTTCAAAATGTTCTCTCCATAACATTAGTTTCTTCTGAAAAGCAGGTACTTTCTTATTTATAGGTTAAAATGTCAATTTGCCTTGAAGAAACAACTTAGTATTTGATGTCTCAAAATATCTGTTAAGGTAGCATACTATTTATAGTTTCTTGTCATCATGGAAAAAATCAGCATCTGTAATATTCATCTTTTGTAAAATAAAAATGTAATTCAGCTTTGACTTCCATAGTTCTTCCAAATACTTCAACAGTGAACCTCTGCTCCCCATCTCAATACAAAGTATCATACATCATTTTAAAAATCATTTTTAAAAGAAACTATGTAATATACTATAGAAGAAAAACTGCAAGAACTTTGAGAAACTTATGGTACTGCTGCTGACCACTACATGACAGAATTTCTACATCTTCCCTCAGCAAACCACACTCAGGCATCACGACCATCTAGATGTAAAAAGCTCAGTTCTTCTCCCTTTTTGGAGAGCAAAGTAAACAAACAGCAGCTCTAATATTTTTATTTTCACATATCAATTGACTTTCTTCATTGAACTTAGTAACTAACTTAACTAGTGAAGGAGCACAAAGCTTCACAAACTACAGGGTCTGGCAGAAGGCAGGCTCACTAGAGTGTGGTTGGTAGGGTATGTGTCTCCCACAAAATGGACAGCAATTTGCATATTTCACCTAAAATGTCATATGGTGTGCTTGAGTTGATACTGTTGTATAACAGAATGACATGCTTATGATTTTGTAATAAAAGGTTTTGTAATAAAAAAGGGGCATTATTTGTGCTGGACCCTGTACATGAGGTGCTTAAGGGTATGACAGTTACAGTTCATTACTGAGATGTACTCAATGAACGGTCACCGAACTGAATCAAGGATATTCAATTAATGGCCCTAAGTCACCAAATATAATTTAAATTATGCATAGTACATTACAATTAACAGTGCAGTAATTTAAAATTGTTAGATTGGGATATTTCTAAAAATAACTTTCATGTATTCAGAAAATGCACTGATTAAGAATCTCTCACCCAGAGATCCCAGTTACTATGAATCCTACAGCTGCTTTCAATTGTACCCAAGCATGAGCAGAATTTTTAAAAAGCATATTTAAGAGATATATACTTCAGTCTCCTAAAATACATTTACTGTTTGAATTATGTAAACTAGTGGACCCATCAATATCTTATCCACTAATTAAAATAACTTTCTATTTATATAAGCCTCAATATTAAAAAGATACTTTTCATATTCAAAGTAGTAATAAAGGCAGACATCATAGACTTCATATTTAATACCATTAGTAGTAGTAGTATGAAACAGTATCTTCTTTTTCCATAAATAACAAAGAGAGTAACGCTTAGCCCTGACTGGTGCAGCTCATTTGTTTGGGCATCATCCCACAAAGTGAAAGGCTGCTGGTCAGGTCAGGGCACATTGCCTGGGTTGCAGGTTCAGTCCCCAGTCAAGGCTTGTACAAGACCAACCAATGTTTCTCTTCTCACATTAACATTCCTCCCCCTTTCTTTCTCCCTCCCTTCCCCTCTCTATGAGCTAGAATGAACTAAAAATTGTTTTAACAGGAAAGGGACACGAGATGAACAAAGATTCAGAGCTAGGAAAGAGCACTGAAAGCTGAGGGAAATAATTTGTTACTTGCTTTAACAAAAACATCTGATTCAGAACACCAAAATAAGACAGTTAAGTATAACAATTTAGAGAGAGTTTCCATTAGAGATATATAATTTATTAAGCTGTTCATCAAGTCACATACGTATATTTGTGCATGGAACTGGTACCCTTTAGCTTCATTCATAAAACCTCCTAACTTAATCTTAAAATAAGAGCTCTAGCAAAAGAAAGAAAAATTAAAAGGAGCTATAAGGAAAGAGCTATGTGGGGCACCAGATCTTAATACACTCTTCTGTCAAAATTAAAGACTTTTCTTTCTCCGGACCTTTTTCTAGCATAGCATTTCCCCTAGTATGACTCAACACCTGTCATTTTACTTTAACTTGGAAAAGTGGTAAAAGTTCACTTTGAAAGGATATTCATTTTAGTAATTTCCTGTCCACCAGAGGGCTCCAATATTTCTTCCACAAATGAAAGAGATATAACATTATGATAAAAATAATAAAGGTGGAAAACATTGAAATTATCATTACCTCATCCCAGACTAAAAATTTTTACATCTGCTACAATTTCTATATTAGCAGTTCAAAAAGATACAGGGCTTTTAACTGTTTTATCATCTAAAATGTTTCAAATATCAAAACTTCTTTACCATTATTCTCATACTAATTGCAAATTCCTCTCTTAGGCAGGGTTTTCAATTTTATAGATATCATCAAATAAAATTTTAAGTCCAAAGCTCTGAATAGTAGCTCAAATGTTTTATATAATACTTTCATAAATATGATTTATTTCTTCATGACTTTCCTGATACAGAAAATAAAATTACTACCTTATCTACCTAGCTTTAGGCCTTATTACTAACAGATAAACATTATCTTTCAGAAAATCTACAGTCATTAACATAATTTATGCTACAATTATAAACAATGAATACTAGCCCATCATGACCTGTGATTTGGGTTAAGGAAAAAAAAAAAGGAAGTGAATCATTTAAATACAATGTATTATAATAATATTCTGTTCAGATAGTCCCAGATTTTTTTCACAAGTTATTACACTGGAATGGTAGTAAATCTCTTAGTTCAACCTCAATCACTCTTGGCAAAAGAAAAACCAATATTTTATGTAAATTCATTTATATTGTTTATAGGACATATTTATAGAATGTTAATTGGAAACGTATCAACTACAAATCATTTTTTTAAAAGAGTATAACAAATCTATTCATTAGGAACTCCACTCCCCCTCTCGAAAATCAACTTGCTAAATTTGGATTATTACAAAAAAAAGACACCTTAAGGTAAACAAAAACATTTATTGAATGTTTAAAAATAAACATTTATTGAATGTAAAAATAAATTTTTTATATGCTAAAAAAGATGCTAAAAATCAAGAATGAACTAAAGTGAGTCACAATCACTGCCATAAGACTTTCCAAAAACAATTGATTTAGCAATAATTTTAGCTCAATAAATTGTCTCTAATGAAAATATGACAGGGGTTGTAATTTCAATGCCCCACTTCATCTGCCAAATAGGATTTTCCTATACAACTCACAAACACCATTAACATGAAAAAGAGTGCAATGTTTGTTTCTAAATAGCACATACTAGCTGTCACTACTTATAAAGTTGAAAACTGTACTGCATCAAGCAAAAAAATAAAAAGCATGTATTCGTACTTGCAAAAGCACTTATCCTGATCAATTTAAAGTTACTCTGCAAGGGAAATAGATTGTAGAAAGAGGGAGGGGTGGGAAGGCTACCACTTTTCAGAGTGGTGGTAAAACTGTTCTCACTTTAAGTCATGAATAAGAAACGTAAATTAATTGTCATTATTACTGTGAAGAATTTAAAAATATGAAGCACTTGATGGACAACTTCTAACCAGTATTTACCATATTATATTGCAAAAAGTTGAGAATTCTAGGAGCATATAAAATTCCAGGAGCACTTCTTAAAAATGCAAATAGCAAATAAAGGTTTAAAAAGCTTTGATATGGGAGGAAAAGAAAAATCTCAAGACCTCCAACAAGTTGAACAGCTAAAAAAAACAAAAAAACAAAAAAATAAGCAGAACAATTTCAACTGAGCTGTGCTCTGGACACATTCTGAAATAGCATCATCAGGATATTATATGTTTATTACATAATACTGCTGTGCCCTTGCACATCACCTTTAATCAAGGGATCTCAAAGCACCACAGAAGCATTAAGGACTTAAAATATGGTTTAAAACAGAAATAGTTACATTTTATAACTGCAGCTATTAATAAAACCTTGCCACTACTTCCCAGTCCTGTGATCCAAACATTAGCTTCCAAACCTTCTCTCTGACTTGGAAACAGTACTCCCAAATCATTTCAGTTTGTGACTGATGCTATGCACATTCCAGCTTTTCTTCATCACTGGGCCCAAAGAAAGTAGAGGGACTGTTTTAATGACACAAATCTATTTCACTCTAAGTCTGTGACAGAATAGTGTACATATCTTGCAGTGTGCAGGATGATATAAAATGGAGGTTTTACAGAGAGCAAATTTTTGCTGGAGGTGATGAGCCCAAACACTTAACAAACGGGAAACAGAATTTTCCAGCTCAGTCCAAAGACCTCTCCAGGCAACTTCTAGAGAGGTAGAGAAAACCATGTCCAGCTAACTCCTTAAGTGGGCAGGAGGGTAGGGAAAACTAAAAGGACAATGCATGAGTTTTAAAACTCAGGAAGGAGAGTGTAAGGTTGCTGAGGGACCACCCAAGAGACAGAATGTTGTGGTTTCTCCACATTTAAATAGCACATTAAAAAGGGAAATCCAACATAAGCAAAATGTCTTTAAAACTAAGGTCAAATATGCCATTTAGAGTCATTTAATTTTTTAAATTATTTTAAAGTCTAGTAATGAGGTCTACTCCTTTAGAAACACCTGACATTTTAAGATGTAATCATTGAAGTTCAATTTTGTTTTTTCGCTGGAATACATGAACATTCAAATGTTAACTAAATCTAAGAAAATGTAACAATGTTAACATCAATTTTTCTATAAGCAAGATTATTCATCTTCTTGTTAACTACATTATGTTTGTCCCTAGGACAGCAAAGCATAATTTCACACTCACACAAACCTACTCCCAGCACCCTGTAAATTGACACTGCTGCTACCGTTCCTCAACAAATTCACAACCTTAACGTTTACAAACAAAAACGAAAGCACCAATAAACAAGAATACTTTGTGTTTCGAGTTCTCAACATTCAAAGATCAAGGCTCAATCATGTGTTTCATTAGCTTTTAAAAAAGTCCAAAGATACAATATGTACTACCAAATTTACTAAAAGTCTTGGAATATTCATTACAAATCCCAATACACGGTCAGCTCAGATTTGTGAAAATTCCCAAACCTCTTAATATATCTGTTGCCATATTTGTTCACCTAGATACTTCAAAAGGCTCCCCGAAAATTCTCATGGACTTTTTCTTGAAGAGACATGTGACCCTCCTCTCGCAAAGATCAAGTTTGTACCCAGTGCATTAATGAGCTCGTCAGTGTCAGAGAGCAAGGTTCCAGTGTTCCTGTCTGCGCCTGCAGTGAGCAGGGACTCTTGTCTTCGGCTCTGCCCACCGTCAACTGTCGTTTTCCGAGGCTTTAAGATACAAGTTGCAAGTGTCTGAGACTTCTAGCAGAGAAAGATCGCCACTTCAAGCTACCTCATTACATTTTTCCGACTTCTCCGTTGCCTTTAATGATTAAAAACCAAAACAAACAAACAAACAAAAAACCTCAACCAAATGAACACCCGCCCCCCCATCCCCCGTACTAAAAGCGGTACTTTCTAAAAGGAGGAAACCAGAATCTCCAACTTCTCCAAATATCCCAGCGCGGTGGCTTTTCAACAGTCCCCTGCGAACCCTCGCCCCTTGTCTGCATTCTTTCTGATTAAATAAGATTGGAAACCACAATTAAATCAAATCAAGTCGTAACTTAAGTCTTCACTCACCATATCCGCCGGGACATTACTGGACATCTTGCCACTTGATATATACACCCAGATGTTCGCAGGGGAAAAAAAAAAAAACACAACACAACAAAAAGGAGCAGTCCTCAAGCCACAGAAATCAACGTTAACGATCTCGATGAGCTCGCGATGTGCTTTCCAAAAACTGAGTGATTTGGGAGTCTAAGCGGCGGCCTGGCCAAGGTTCTGCGTAGAGAGGCGAGATCCCCAGGATCCCAGATGCCAGGGCGGAGGGCACTCCGGCAGTGGAGCAGCGTGTGGTCGTCGTCAGCCCCAGCGGCAGCAGCAGCCTTAGGACCGGGTGCGCCAGGTGGACGGAGCCGAGTGACACAGGGGCATGGAGCGGTGGGAGGGGGTTAAATGCAGGCCGGCGGTGATTCACACTCGCACCCGAGTCCTCATTAAGCAGCAGAATGCCCCGACAGGAGGTACATAGATAACTATGCGGCTACACATGGACGCGTAAAGCTGAGTGGCCGGCGGGGAGAAACGGGCTCACCTCGCGCCTCCGGGGCCGGGGGCTGGGCCACCCTAAACCGCTCTCAAGGGCATTTAACTCGTTGGTAGCCAAGCCCGAAGCCCAGGGCAGTGCACTGGGGACGCGGAGCTCGGGCCAGGGAGAGACCCACCGCCCCTTGGGGCTCAGGCCGCGGGCGCCTCCGGGCCGCAGCGGCTCTCCGGGCGCATCATCTGGGCTCTTCAGTGCTCCTCTCTTGCCTTCACTCTCTTGCCAGTCCCTGGCCTCGCTAGCTCCTGCGAAGCCGACTCCGGAAGAGGCCGGTCTTTCCTCTCCTCAGCCAGGGAAGGCTTCCTCTCACAGCTCTGTCTCTCCTCCACTTCTCAGTCCCAAACGCCGCAACTACCTCCTGTCATCGTCCCTCAAGCCAACATGGCGGTAGTGGCAGCAGCAGCAGCAGCAGCGTCGGCGGCAGTGGCCCCAGCTGCTGAACGCAAGCCGGGGACGTAGGGAGCTCACCCCCACTTACTCGCTAGTGCCACCCCTGCGCTCCCCCTTGCGGACACCATTTGCGTCACTACGGAATCCACCTTGGAGCATCACGGGAAGTGTAGTACTTGCGTCCTCGCCGACTTCGAAGGCACGCCTCTCCTAGTAACAGTTGCTAGGAAAGGAAAGCTCGCTTTTGCCCATCCGTTGCCCAGGAGTCAAATGTAATCTGGCATATTATTTGAGGGGAAATAATTCTGCACAGAAAAGTTCCCTCATGTACAATCTACACACAGGTTTAGAATATGGTTTACTTCTAAGCAGAATCATTCGTTTTATTGACAGCGCGCTTACCACATCCTGCAATCTGAAAGCATTTTATGTAGTGATTTCCTTAGTCTTTTCAACATTACAATTGGAAGATCAGAAGCAATCATTGATTTCCAATGAGGTCATACAAGTTCAACAGGAACATGGATCTTGTTTAGCAGAAAAAAATGTTTGAATATGTGTTTCCTGAAGACCCAGGAAACAATATATAAAGCTACAATATAGTTAATTGAAATTACTGAAAACTGCATTAGATACAATAGTGAATAATGCTAAAGCTACATCATGAAATAGCTACTACAAACTACACAGGGACTCATTAGTTTACCAGGCCAGTCCCTAAATTCTAATTAACTCAAAATGTAATTGAAAACCTATAAATCTGCAGTGATTAGCAAATAACAAACAAAATAATACCATTAGAGACATGTGAAGAATGTGTCTACCCCAGTTTTAGGAACAAAATGCAGAAACCACAAATGTCTATCTGAATCCATATTTATGTCTCTCTGGTGCTTAGGCAGAGTATTTTAGGAAGGACAATCTCAATACCACACTTGTGTAAAAATACCAACAGTCTTATAGTCTGAAAGCCACCTCTCCAACCTACGGCTGTGACCTCATCTGTAATACAGTCTTGCCTTGACTACCTTCCACCATTAAAGTAGACAGAATTCATGCAGGCAACATAGATTGCTTTGTAAGTAATAATGCATCATTTGGTGTGAAATGTTAGTACTTGTTCATTCAGCAAACAACTGTGCCAGGCACTGCTAGGCATCAGGAGTTAAAAAATGGGTAATCTGGGCACTGTCCACAGCGAACTCTCTGTCTGGCAGCTTGTGATTCCCCATAGCAACCTATTCAGTCTGGTTTGTCTCAGGGTGGTAACTCATAGGACACATAGAGTACGTGCCTTTTAAGCAGTTTAGCAAATTCCCAGCACTGCTCAGGGCTACCCCATCCTGTGGTGAGTTAGGTTGGTAACCAAAGCAAATACTGGGAGAAAATACCAAGAGAAAATAAAGGCCCAAACTGTACTACAATTAGACCTCAGGACTTTGTCTAGACACTTCTGAGTCTATAGGTCCATGACTTTCCATGGCCTTGGTACTTGATTATCCATTTTCCATGTTTAGAAATCTCAGAGACCTTCCCAGTCCTCCAGAAATAAAGGCAGTTGAAAGGGATTCAGCTGACCAATGAGTTCAGAAAGAATATTGGAATACATTTTGAAGGCTCTTGCTCACAGAATTAGTCTCCCAACCTACCCCTCACACCAAATTTTATCCAACGACTTCCCTGACCAAAGTTCTACTGGACCTCCAAGCTACTATAAGAAGGAAAGCAAGGAGCATAAGATGGCAGGGCTCATGCAAGCGTCAACTCACACCTCTTCTGCTGCTTTTCAAGGGCCATACGACCAGGCTGTAACAACCACCACAGCCAGCCCACAACCTTGGCATTTCCAACAGGACGTTACTGTTTGCTGCCAGTTACCCCTGCACCACTGCAAAAGACCACATACTTCATGTAATGTCACTGCACCTAGCTCTGTTTCCAGTCACTCTTGTAATAGACACTGAGACATTGTTCTCAGTAAAACTCATTGTACCTCTTTGTTGAGAGAAGGCTTGAAAGCATTGCTGAACACTGTGTAGATTCTCTTATCTCCACTCTCTCCTTCCAGACTGAGGCAGGTGAGACAGGAAGCTGCAGAAAAAGCCCAACTGTCCACAACAGGGAACGGTAGCATTTTCTTCATCCCATTAATCAATTGTCAGCATCAATCTGAAGGAAGCCAGTGACATGGCATTTTTTTTTATTATGAAAAGTAACTTCATGGGAGATCAAAAGACCTGGTTCTGCTACAAATCAGCTATGTGACCTTTGCCAAGATATTACCTCCCTGGACCTCCATTTCTTTATCTGAGTAGGTAGAACTACATCTCTAAGGTCCCTTCTAAGAGTCTCTGAGTGTCAGGTCCCAGAAGACTGGCACCTGAAGACTGGCACCTGACACCCATGATCTGTTAAAAATATCTCCCCCCAAGTGACTGCTCATGAGTATGATGGGTTTTTTTTTTTTGGGGGGGGGCGAATGTGATGAAAACATTCTAAAATTAGATTATGATGATGGTTACACAACTTGATAAATATCTAAAAGCCATTCAATCAAACACTCTAACTGGTGAGTTATTTTTTTTATTTTTAAAATTATGGTAAAATACACATAATATACGATTTACTATGTTCTTAGATGCACAATTCAATGGCATGATCAGGAAGAGAGAACACATGGGCCAAGACCCAAACTAGAGGCTAAGGAAAAAGGTGCAGGGAAGGAAAGTGACTGAAGCTCAGAGTACTGCATGGGAGTGGATCAGGGGTAGGATAAGAGAAGGGCAGGAGAAAGAAACTGGAGGCCATTTCACCAAGGGCTTTGCAATTTTGGTTTTGCAAATTAGTTTGGATCTACTCTGACAGCAAATGGGAACCATTGAAAATGTTTTGAACTGGGGAGTATTGTGATAAAATTAGTTTTTATAGAAGGATGGAAAAAGGCTTTTGAACTCTAATAGTACCTTTCATCTGTATTTTGGGGGTTAGTTGTCATGTGTACAACCTCTTAGACTCACATAATTTAAAAGTTCTTAAGGGGTCTGGAAGATGATCAAACCTCAACTATTCATTCCACAGATCAGGAAGCCACCAGTTTAATAGGAGAGCAGGCTGACTCCTAACACAGAGCTTTTCTCCTACCAACAATCTTCTACAAAAACAAGGGGGACTTTTAGTCACTCTGCTGCATAATATATGCAACCCAGTATGCATTTTCTCTTTTATTTTAAAAATAAAAAGTAATATTGATAATACAGAAATTCTGGAAACTAGAAAAACTATTCTGTTTTTTTTTTGTATATTTTCTTCCAGGTTTTTGGTGTACATGAGGTCACATATTTATAGTATACTGAATTTTTCTTTGAAATACTAAATCAAAACTCATTTTTAAATATTA
Organism: Phyllostomus discolor; assembly: GCF_004126475.2. Lineage (NCBI taxonomy): Eukaryota > Metazoa > Chordata > Mammalia > Chiroptera > Phyllostomidae > Phyllostomus > Phyllostomus discolor. The sequence goes on from NC_040904.2 coordinate 113,487,231, forward strand.
AAGAATGTGCATGTTTACAAATGGCTACCTAATCTTCTACTCATTTTTAATGGCTGCATACCATTCCACTTCTTCAATGTCCTACAATTCATGCAATCATTTTCCCTTTGGAGACCATGAAGATTGTTTGCAATTGTACACTCCTTGTGCATATAAATCTGCCTGCACTTTAAATTAGTTGTTTAGGTCAGAGTCCAGAAACCATTGTCACTGAATCAAAGTCAAAGCATTTCTGTGGCTCTTGAATGACATACCCAAGTTATTTTCAAAAAGGGTTTTCCTGCTTAGAATGCTACCTACAAGTGAGAAACCAACTTACCGTCCTCACCCCTACCCCAGCCCTCCCATGTATCTATAGCTCTATCTACATGTTTATAATATGTACATATACCCTTGAAACAGTAGCGGTATACAGTGATGACTGGGGAAGGTCTGAGCCTCCCCCCAATAATCTCACCAACTCTCCTTGAGTAAAGATATCATCCAAGTAAAAAACACGGTTTGCTCTAAAAGCACAGCTTCCACAACACACTCACCAAAACACACTGGCATGAACATCACACTTCAACCAGATAGGAAACTCCTCATATTTAGAAATTTCAGAGCTGTCCCTGCCTGTGTATACTCATTAGGTTAAAAAAAACTATACTTTGTAGTTGCTCATTGTGCATTTTGATAATTTTTATAAGATCAAGGCTTCTTCTGTGCATAAGAAATAAACGTTTTTGAACAGTTGACCCTAAGCCAGCAGAAATGGGGCATTCAGCACAGTAAGGTCCAGGTCAGTGTGGGACTAAACCAGAGAGCCCTGCCTGGCCCTCAGCTGGGGCAGCCTCCACCTGGGGTGGGTGCATCCTGGCTCCTTCGGGGCATGGGCCCAAGATTCTGGTGAGCACAGAAGCAGCCCTGCTTCATTTTCCTGCTGGTTTCTTTGGAAGACTCATTTGGGAACTTGTTTGCAGAATCTAGATTCACTGTCATGACCCTGGAGTTTTAAGGGTCTTTGTATCCCCAGAGCTTGGCACAGTGAATCAATAACACCCAAGAAACATTGTCAACAAGTGCATTGAACCCTTTTAAATTCTTTTCCCAGTTCATGATTCTATAAAGCCAGGGATTACCCTTTAATATTATGTTCAGACCCAGAGCTATGTCTCATGAACACAGAAATGATATTCAAGGCTTAACTCAGTTGTTCTCCCATGACAAGTATATGCCAACAGAAAGGAAGACAATTTTTGTGTGAACACTAGAGTTCACTTTTGAAAACACAAGAGTTATCTTTTTAATGGTAAAAGTTTTAAGCAATTTTCTTTTGCAAGCATTCAACCATGGATGTTGTGCAGTCTAAATTCATAGGCCACCGTAAAAGTAACACTTATGTTTTTTTCGTCTTTTGCTGACATCCCACAATGCCTTCCTTTGTGAACTGACCCTACTTTTTCCCATACTGTTGAATCAGCCAATGTTCAAACTGGCAGAATTTTTACACATGACATCATCTCCATCTTTTTTAACAAATGAGGAAATAGAAATTTCTTGAGAAACAGCCATGTTCTCTCTTAATTTTCAAATGAACATGAGAATGAGTTTCCTTTCAGGTATTAAAGAAACAAAAAGACAAAATGGATCCTGGTGGCTTTATGTATTGTTGAATCATTACATAATTTTGTCTTAAGAAATGACAAATATCCCAAATAAGTATAACATGCATTATCAAATGGATATCCTAAAACACAATCAGTATTGTTGATTTCCATTATTATAGAAATCAGCCCTGGTTCATAGGATTAGTCAATGGAAATTTTTTTTCAATGCCAAGAGTTCAAATTCAACCCAACTAAATAAAAAATCCTATATAAGCATTATATCCCCATCAGTGGAGAGAAGAGAACTCTCTTTAACACTTAACACTAATTTTGGCATGAACTATAAATTCTGCTTCTTCAACCCCATAACCTTTACCATAGTCATTTTGACACTAGTTTTTTGATTGATTGATTCATAATTATTTCACACTGTTCAAACTGAATTTTTCTATTTACCAATGGAGATAGCCTCACTGTTTCTCAATAAACATATAGTGCAATGTATTAACATTTAAGAGAGCAGAATAAAGAATCAAGGAGAGGTTTCTCCAAAGCCTTGTGTTTACTCTTGATGCCTTCCAGTGTGACACATTGACAGGGAAGTCACCACAGTTGGAGAATGGCCTCTGTCGGTGCTGATTCAGTTCTTGAGTCAAGCCTTCTTGAGCAACTGCCCATGTGGCTGAATTTCATGGCCATGTTTCCTAAACTGAGTAATCTAGTTAGTAGGTGCCTCCTCCAGCATGTCCATTGGAGACTTGACAGGGAGCCTACCTAACTGTCTTCCAGGGGTAGCAGCATTAAGAGAACAGATTGCTCTGTTTGGGTGTCTAGTCTATTGCATCAGGAGCCTTTATATCAGATTGCCATATCATCCTTTAGGGAAGACTGAGGCATGATTGATTTATCTCAATTACAAACTTTTACTTAAAGGGAAGGCCTGAAGTGAACTTAAAACAACAGATGAGAGAGAGAGAGAAATAACATATTGGTTATGAATGTGATTCCTGGATTTAAATCCTGCTCTGCCATTTACTAGATGAGTAAATCTGGGTGACTTCTTCGATTTTCTCTTCTATGAAAATTAAAAAAATAAAAAATGAATCAAAAAGTAGAAAAGTGTATACCTTTAGAATATTACATTAAAATATGGTATAGATTTGTCTCATTCTATTTTCCTGCTTGCTAACATTTTCATATGTGATCGTGACAAGACTAAGCCAGCTTCTCTCTGGGCATGTGTTTTCAGCGATTTGTTTGTGCTGAGCTCACATCCCTCCACACTGTCTGCCTTTTGTGACAGAGACCAATGGAACCACATTTATGAAATGGTTATAAAATTTATGAAAAGGTTGTTAGCCTCAGGACTAACAGAATAAAACAAATTCAACATGGAATTTTAACCCTAACTGTGACCTTATGGCCTCTTACTTTACAGAGAAAAGGAATCAAGTGAGAAATTTCACAAATTTGTCCCCAATCCCTAACTCATTAGCATCCACATTTACTCTTACCTCATTTACCTCCTGCCTCAGGGAAGCCCTGTGCCTGTCCTTCCAAGATAGTTCTCTGCCTGCCCCAAACCCACTCTTCCATCTCCAGAACCTTGTCCCAATGAACAATGCTCCCATATCTTACATTTTATGCCTCTCCTTGTCCCAGAGCTCCTCTACTTAGGGTGGCCATATAATATGTTGTTCTAGCTAGGAAAAGTCAAAGGAAAGGGGGCACTATAAATAATTCTCCAGGGAAGCTAGGACTATACCATGCAGATTTCTCCTTGCCATGGAAATATGCTCAAATCATTTGTTCCCATACTATAAAACAAACAAACAAACAAAGACAAGCTGTCTCATTTCTCAGACCTCTTCTCTGACTCCTACCCAGTCTTGTTCCCCCCTTAACATCAACTTCTTTCAAGTACGTGGGAGCATGCCCAGTAGACACCATTTAACCCTTGCTCAGAGCTGTCACATAGGGCTGTGCTGGTCGTACACCTCACAACTCAAGAAGGGTGGCTCCTGTCATAATCGAGGCAAATGGTGCCTCCTGGAGTTGTGTGATACACAATTATCCAGACCACACATAAATAAATGGAGAAGGAAGCCTTATCCACCCTTTCACACTTCACTCAAACTCTCAGGCTAAGATCTTCAACTGTCAAATGCCATGGACACACTTTAGGTCTGGTCATCCTTGACCAGTTCTCTGAGTCCTTGGCACTACTGGCCATCTTGTTCTTGGATGGGTCTGGAGTCAGACCTCATGGGATTGCATTTCAACTCCACTACTCTTAACACTGTAAGTTTACTTAATCTGTGTAAATTGGGAGCATCGTATCTGTAAAATATGGTTAATAATATTAACTTCTTCATCGAGTTGTTGTCAAAACCCAGTGAAATAGTTGTAAAACACCTAGCATAATGTCTAATAGATATGTCACGCTAAAAATGCTTACTATAATTATATTTTAATAAATGACACAGTTTCTACAATATCACCCGTTCCAGGTTTCTAACTATTCCTTTGCTCCCTTTCCATCGTTTCCACTAATTTTTATACTACATCTGATTCTTAATTGTTGATTTTATCCTGTTTCCTTACCTGGGTATACTTCTTACCTCAGAGAATAATTGCAGACATTCAATAAAAAAATTATCTGCAGAAGAACTTTGTAAACCCTCACTTCCTTTACAAACATGAGATGTTCCTACCATGGTTTTCTCCAAAAATGTTTTTCTGCCCTGACTGCTCACTAAAATTCCATAGGGTGAAGGAAGAGGTAAAGAAATACCAAAACTCGTGGACTTCCAGCCAAGATGGAGGCATAGGTAGACACATTGTGCCTCCTTGCACAACCAAAAGAAAGACAACAACATTTAAAAACAAAAAACAACCAGAACAGACAGAAAATCGAACTGTATGGAAGTCCAACAACCAAGGAGTTAAAGAAGACACATTCATCCAGACCTGTAGGAGGGGCGGAAACAGGCAGCAGAAGACTACCAGTAAGGCAGTGGCTGGAGGACCAGGGTGGCAAGGCAGCAGCAGGCGGACCTGGCAAAGCAGCAGATTGCAGACTGAGGAGTCCCACATTCCCATGCAGATAAACTGGGAGAAACAACTGGGGAGTGGAACAGACTGTGCAACCCAGGGCCTCAGTGTGGGGAAATAAAGCCTCAAATCACTGATTGAAACCACTTGTGGGGGCTGAGGCAGTGGGATAAACTCCCAGCCACAAAGGAGAAATCATTGGAGATACCCACAGGGTCCTAGAATGTTCACAAACCCACCCACTAGGAAATCAGCACCAGAAGGGCCTAATTTGCTTGTGGGAAGCAGGGGAAGTGACTGAAATCCGGCAGAGAGAGGAGCAAGCGCCACTGTTTCCTCTTGGACCCCTCCCCCACATACAGCATCACAATGCAGCAACGTGGGTTGCCCCGCCCTGGTGAACACCTAAGGCTCTGCCCCTTACTACATAACAGGCTTGCCAAGACAAGAAAAACAAAAAGGCTCAAATGAAAGAACAGATCAAAGCTCCAGAAAAAATAGAACTAAGCTATGAAGAGATAGCCATCCTATCAGATGCACAGTTCAAAACACTGGTAATCAGGATGCTCACAGAATTGGTTGAACTTGGTTGCAAATTAGCTGAAAAAAATGAAGGCTATGCTAAGTGAAATAAAGGAAAATGTACAGGGAACCAACAGTGATGGGAAGGAAATTGGGACCCAAATCAATGGTGTGGACCAGAAGGAAGAAAGAAACATCCAACCAGAAATGAATGAAGAAACAAGAATTCAAAAAAAGTGAGGATAGGCTTAGGAACCTCCAGGACATCTTTAAAAGTTCCAACATCCAAATTATAGGGGTACCAGAGGGGAAGAGGAAGAGCAACGAGTGGAAAAGTTATTTCAACAAATAATAAAGGAGAACTTCCCCAATCTGGCAAAGGAAATAGACTTCTAGGAAGTCCAGGAAGCTTAGGAAGTCCCAGAGAAGTTGGACTCAAGGAGGAACACACCAAGGCACATCGTAATTGCATTACCCAAGATTAAAATTAAGGAGACAATCCTAGAAGGAGCAAAAGAAAAGGAGACAGTTACCTACAAAGGAGTTCCCATCAGACTGTCAGCTGATTTCTCAAAAGAGACCTTACAGGCAAGAAAGGACTAGAAAGAAGTATTCCAAGTCATGAAAAGCAAGGACCTCCATCCAAGATTGCTCTATCCAGCAAAGCTTTAATTTAGAATGGAAGGACAGATAAAATGCTTCCCAGATAAGGTCAAGTTAAAGGAGTTCATCATCACCAAGCCCTTATTTTATGAAATGTTAAAGGGATTTATCTAAGAAAAAGAAGATAAAAAAAATGTATAGTAAAATGACAGCAAACTCACAATTATTAACAACCACACCTAAAACAAAACCAAAAGAAACTAAGCAAACAACTAGAATAGGAACAGAACCACAGAAATGGAGATCACGTGGAGGGTTAGCAACAGGGGAGTGGGAAGAGGAGAGAGGGAGAAAAGGAGCAGAGAATAAGTAGCATAGATTGTAGGTAGGAAATAGAAAGGGGGAAGGTAAGAATAGTGTAGAAAATGTAGAAGCCAAAGAACTTATATGTATGACCCATGGACATGAACTAAAGAGGGGGCATGTGGGTGGAAGGGCAGAGGGGAGTGAAGGGGAGAAAATGGGACAATTGTAATAGTATAATCAATAAAATATATTAAAAACATGCCAAAACTGTTCTTCTTCTCCTCCTTTCCCCTCCCCTCCCCTCTTCTCTCCACCCTGCATACCTTCTACCCCAGTGGCTTCAAACTCCCTGCTGAATTGATGATGTCCAATTTTGTTTTGCAAGTACAGAATGCTTCCCTGAGCTCCAGATCCATCCATCCCAACTGTCCTACTAGACCTTCTACAGGGATGTCCCACAACAACTCCAAAGTTAGCACATTACAAACCAAAGCATCACCTGCTTCTCCACCAAACCTCCTCCCCCTCCTGTGTTGTGCCTCCTTCTTTGCATGATCTATACTTGATTTTTCCCATCTCTCACTCCCAACATCCAAGTGCTACTAATTCTACCCTCTTAGTATTTGTTAAGTCATCATTCACATTTCTGGCTCCATTCCCACAACTTTAGTTCATCTCTTCAGAAGTTCTTCCTAGAACCAACTGTCACCCAGATGGCTTCCCCACATCTGGGTTCATACCCGCTAATAAAATCCAAATATCAGAGGTTCCAACACACCAGTGCATGATGGAATTCTCAGAGATCTGTGAAAAAAAAAGTTGGAAATAGCATGTTGAGTTTTACATAATTTACGTAATTTTTTTCCAATTTAAATGACAGCCTTGTTTGGAGAGAATGTTCTTTTTACTTTTATGGTGTTAAAATAATTGCTTTGGAAATGGTTGATAGTAGGTCATCATCATCATTACTGCTTTTTTACAAATTAGCATTCTCTGTTGGTCTCCAAATATTCTTAAAAGTGTTTTTAAATCAAACTCTATACTTAAAATATACAGTTTATTATGTATCAACAGTACTTCAATAAATTTTAAAAATGTTTTTCAGGTCATGAAATCTGAAAGCTCATCACATCTGTTTTGCACTAATTCTAGAAGGCTATATCTAAAATGTGTAAATCAATCACATTGTCCCTGATATCATCAAACTTAAAAGTGATTGCATACTTTCATGCATCTAGCACAGGGCACAATAACTTTCATTATAACAAATGTGTGAGGTGGGTTTTATTATTATGCCTGGTTTAGAAATGGCATAGGCAGAGGGGCACATAGGTTTTAAGTAGTGGAATGGGACTTGGACCTGGGTTTCTCTCACTCAGAAAACACTGATTGTCCTTCACCAGTTGATTTTTGTCTCCTTGCTTAAAAAAATCTCTCAATTACACTCCAAATATTTTAGTTTGCCTCTAATTTCCCTCGCTTATTTTTTTTTACCTGTTTTCCCCCTTAAGTGCCTGCTTCAGTTACAACAAAAAAAAAACTTGCAGATCTGAGAATTTGTGAGTTCTTTCTGGCATCTGTGACTTTACATGAGCTCTTCCTTCCACCTGGTGTACCTTTTTCCAGAGTAATCACCTGGCTAGTGCTACTCATCCTCAGAAACTCAGTGCCCTCTGGGAAGTAGTCCAGGACCCCGCCCAAACCTCCAGCATAGTGTCAGCCTCAGAAGGACCAGGGGAAGACACTGGGGACAGTCACGGCCATGCAGCATCCCTTGAGTGATACTGCCTTGGTAGTTGTGTGCTTTGCTGTTGCTTCCACTTGCCCACTCTGTGTCAGGCACCTGGTGAGTACACAGATAAGACAGGAGAGGGCCAGATCTCATGCAGCTTGGGTGTTTTACTTGGGAAGATGGCCAATTGTAGGAGACCATTCTGCATAGCAAGGGCCCAGCTCCCACTCAGAGATGTACAGGACCCATGCCCATGGATAAGTTCTCCCATGGGGAATCAGGCCTGCAACATACCTAGGCCACTTTGAGATTTGTTTTTTGCCTGAAACTCCCTCACCCTGAATTGAGGCAGCAAGTGCTTATTGTAACTTCCTAAAGTCTGTGCTAAACCTTCCAAGGATGAGTGTAACCAGTTCAACCACTTTTCTCTTTCATTTGCAAATATCCTTCTTCTGTGATGTGATTAGCAGCATCAGCTCCTTTGTTTTCTGTAAAAGGTAACCACCTAAACTGAACCTGTGCATAGTAAATGAGAACCATCATGTAATGTGCCCAGAAAAGAAATAAAGGCCAGTCACAGCAAGTGCCGAAGTTTTTCTCCTCTTGAGAGAAAAGCCATGCTGTCCCTTTTCCTTCACTCAGTAGTCCATGTGAATTTCTTGTGCCTCATCCACAATGTGGCGGACCTCGCTAGCCAGAGTCCACATCAGCCAATAAACTCAATAAGTAAAGAAATAAATATATGAGATCATTTTTACATCATAATAAACCTTTAAAGAAAATAAAACTAAAATGGAGTAATAAAATAAAGAGCAAAGGGGGTGGAGGCAGCTCTAGGTCGAATGGTCAGAGAAGTCTTGGAAAAGAAATCATTTGAGCTAAGATCTGAATGAAAAGATGGAGCCAACCAAGTGAGGAGCTAGGGGAAATAAGCCTCCAGGTTTTTCTCACTTAAAGAAAGTATTATACATAAACATCTAAAATCCTAACCTTACATGGCATGTCCTGATATTTGAGCACATAGTAGTTACTCAATAAATGTTGAGTTGGATTGTTAAACTGAAGAAACTGCGAAGGCCCCAGAGCTGGACTCTGCATCTTTTAAGGCTCTACTAGCATTTCTCTGTTGGAAAAATATCGTTTCACAAGATTCTTCTGATTGTCTTAGGTAAGACAGTGGAAAATAGTCAGTGGAGAGTTTTGTGTTTCTGACTTGTAAACAAAGATGCCCCTGACTCCTGGGTATGGGCAGTTCTGATGGTTTCTAAATTCTATAAGGATGTAGGGAGGAATTTTCTTTTTTGTCTTTGTGGCTAGAATTTAATGAAAGGTTCATCATATGTTTCTTATTGTTCTTTTTCCTTCTTTCACTTTCCCATCATTGCTTTTACGTCCAAGTGATGTGAATGTGGGAATATATGTACTTCAGTGAGATCAAGATCCTGTGGAGGAGAAAGCACAGTGATCTCCTTATAACTGGTAAAGCCCCAGAGCACGTTTCACCATTCTATTTAGTGGAATTTTCGTCCTGACATCCATCTTTAAACAGAACTGAAATCACAAACACCCAGACTGAGTGTGAAAATGAAAGCACACATGGATTCTAAACCAGCTTCAAAGTTGAGAAAAAAGGTTACTTCCGACTCAAAGAAAATCTAAAACAAGAGATTTCCCCCAAATGCTTTATTCTTCAAGTACTTCAAAACATTGCAGCAATTTGAACAAAAACATAATTGATGTCCTCGACATACAGCATAGTAGTGTGAAGATTTGAATGGTGAATCCCAGAAATTTCCATGATTCATGATTTTTCCAGCAAAGTTGTTTTTTCCCTAAACATCTAGGACGCTCAGTGCACACTTGATCCCAAATATTTTGATGTGCTGCATAGCATACAAGTCAAACATAAACAAAAGAGAAATGGAAGGGAAAGAGGCAGTACATCCACATGTAGAGTCTGACAGAGTAAGTGAACAGGAAAACAGAATGGAGAACACTGATGTCATGCCCTGGGCAAGAAGCAGAGGATGGCAGAGAGAATCCCTGAGGGGTGTCTGTTTCTTTCTGAGGAGGAGCTCAGGGCAAGTGCCTTTGACCCTCTCCATATCCTCCTAGCTTTCAACTCTGGAATTTGTAAATTATTCCTGGGCTGTGTAGTCAACTTGCCCAGGGAGAATTACAACAATTACAAATTCATCCATGCCACCCATGGGCATGAATGAATTTGTGAATCTCTTCCATTTGTAAGTTTTCAGACTGCACATGGTTTAATCAGGCAGTAGAAAGGGCAAAGAATATGGACTACCCCTCCTAAAAGTCTTTCTGGATTCTACCACATATCTGCTTGTTTTAAGGATATAGAAGGCAAAGACCAGAGAAGGGAAAGACAAGAGGGAAATAGAAAAAAAGGCGGTGCAGCATAAGGGCTGCTGGATGGCATTGCCCTCCCCCAGGTGACCTCCATATTTCAGGAGTCATCTGGGACTTTATATCCTTTATTTTATGAAATCTTTAGGACCATGAAGTCATATCACCATGTGCCCCCAATGCCTTTTCTTTTTTACAGAGAAAGAAAAGAGCTCATAAGTTAGGTAACTCTCTCAAAGTCACTGGAATTCATACCCAGGTTGGTTTAATTCTGAGAAAGGAACAATTAGAAAAGGTACCAGGTGACAGTTTTCACCAACTCACTAATACAGAGTTGATATAAGACTTTAGAAGAACATAAGCTTCAATCTTCTTAACTCATGCATATACACTTTTCTTGCAAAAACAGATAAGTAACTTTAGAGACCCAGAAATAAGTTATTGGCTTAATAAAATGCTGGACTTTGAGTCTACTTTCTTTTAAAGGTATACTTTATTCATCAAATTCACTTTGGGATTTGCCTTATTCCTGCATGGGTGTTCCTACTTTCTGTGCATATATGATTACAGGTAGCTCTGCATGATGAAATAATAATAAAAAAAATCAAAACCAAATTTTATCATTTATTTAAAAGCAACTCCCACCATTAACATTATTAGTATAAAACCATAACTAGCTTAAGCACATGTCCTAAGGCTATGGAATGCTTGGTGGCCTCAACAGGTCTTATGGCTTTTTACCTTTTTCATACAAGTTCTATCCTCTTAGGATAGAATCATGTAACCTAAAGCTCTTTTTTTTATACGGGGCCTTATAATGTGCTTGTAGAATTTCAAATTTTCTTTCAGGAGGCACAATGAATAAAGTGAAGGATGATTGTGCTGGAAGATTGAATGTGCTCTCCCCTCCCCCCACCCCCACCCCACTACCTGATGGCTCTTTGGAAATAATACTGTGCAGTCATTAAATTAACAGACCAATTTATTCTAAATTAGATGATTCCTCTGGAATAGACTAAATAATAGTTATAAAACTATTTGGGGAGGTTTTGTTGTCATTAGAGGTGTCTTTTTTTCTTCCAAATACTGTATTTAAACTCCAATTATACTTGAGATTGTATATGTTCTTTTCACATGGGCATGTCTATTTTCTCCTAGTTCTTGTGGTAAATCAATGTGTGAAGTCTCCAGTTTACAAAGAAATCAAATTAACAGTGATTCTTAAGAAGATAAGTATGAAATTAAAATTCTTAACTATCAACCATGGACACCTTTGTTGTCAAGGGTGCACTGTGGTTCTCAGAACAGCTGCGTGGTGGACCACATGCTTTAGTGGTCTGGTTTGTCTTTGATCTGGCTCCTTGTTCACCCTTTATTGAAAGCACCATGGGTATGTTTATTTTTATTCTTATAAAAACTTTTTGCTGACTGCAAAATATGACAGCTTTTATAGTAAGGATAGAGGCCTACCATTTGGAATGGATCATTCTTCATGGATGATTCACCATGGATTCTCTAGCTAAAGTTGATAGTCTATTTCAACCTTTGCTTTTAGATCAACTCACCTGACTGGCAGTGGGTCTGGAATTCACTTGACCCACACAGACAAGTAAAGAAAAACATGGTCCTGGGTGAAGGGTGATGTTTTGAGGTTTTGGTCAGCCAATCTTTTCTAGTGCTTCATAGAATCAGAAAAGCTTGGAGTGGCAAAATTCTTAAAGGTTAATCCAGTAGGTTTCCAGCTTGGGTTTCTTCATGCCAGGGGTCTGAAAAGATGGTGATGGAGCAGAGAGGAGGAAGGAATCCTCGAGATACTTTCAATGCTTTAAAAAGAGTGATAGAAATTGTATATTTATGACTGATGAGGCTGCTCAGGGGACTCAAATATCAGATTTCTTGGATTTGGTCTCAAAGGGGATGACATTGATTATCTTATGGGAGAACCTATTAATAAAAATTTACTAATAAATGCAGCTTAGTAGATAAAAATCTTTCAGAAAAATGTAGTACATTGGGAAAAAGTAACAAAAATTATGCAAAATAACTGACTGTTTGTTGCTTTAGTGCAAACACTTAGCACTTCCCATGAAACAACATGTTGGTAGCATCAGGGCTATAAGCAAAAGACGAATTCCTGCTCTTGTGATAATGAAACTCTAGTATAGGCAGACAAAAAAAATGAACGGGTAAGCAATCTGACTGGTGGCCTTCTAAGAAGAAGTTGGGACACACTGAGAGACAGCAGGGATGTGTACTTATTAGGAGGGCCAAGTGAGGAGGTGGCCAACTGCAAGGCAAAGAGAGAGACCTCGGAAGAAACCAAACATGTCCATGCCTCACACTTGGACATCCAGCCTCCAGAACTGTGAAAAAATGTATTGCTTTTGATGATATAAGTAAGTCAACGTGTTACGTTGTACACCTTAAGCTTATTTAGTGCTGTATGTCTATTATATCTCTAAAAAATTGCCAAAAATAATTTTTGTTTAAGCCACCTAGTCTGTGGTACTTAATTATGGCAACCCATAAAAACTGATACAATAACTAGAATAAATATGGCCACTTCAAATTGCATTAAGTACAATGAATAAACTGACACAGGGAGATAGGATGAAGTGATAGTAAGGGAGGTTAACTCATTTAAGAAGTCCTCTCTGAGGAAGTGCATTTGTTCTCTGTCCTAATGGCAAGAAGAAAAACCACATAAAGAGCAGAAGGATAAGTGAAGGCCAGAATCTGGACTTTGGTAAAGTTACTAAGGAGATGTCACCATAGAGGCCTATTGTGGGAAGGAGACAGACAGCTGTGTTCTTTCTTAGGCAAGGTCCCTGATGCCTCCAACGTCACCATGCAGTCTTGCAGATTTTGATGTGTTTCCAAAGCACTGGGGTCAATTTGCCTAGCAAAATGTTAGCATTCTATACAATGTACTTGAAAACTTGTAGTTTTTAAAGAATACTTGTGATGAAATCAGACACAAAAAACAAACAAACAAACAAACAAGTAAGGGTAAGAGTCATCCAAGCAGAGGGGCTAGCAAGTACCAAGACCCTGAGACAGAGCCAGACTTGGTGAGTTGAAGAGACAAGGAGAAGATTGATGGAGCTTGAGCTTGGAGAGCTGACAGGGAATTAAATCAGAGAAGCCAAATAGAAGTAGTTTGTGCAGGTTTTTGGAAGCCCAGCAAAGAGTGTGGCTTGATGTTAATGCAGGGGAAACAGAGAATTTAAGCAGAATGGTATCGACATTTCGCTTAAGTTTTATATAAATCCCTCTGGCTGCTATAGGGACCTGAAGAGAATTAGGGAGATGTATCTGGAGATTTTTACGATAAACTAGATTTTTTTTAAAAAATGTGGCTTGGGCCATCTGGGTGGGAGAGGACAGAGATGGATATGGGGTTGAGTCTGGAAATGCTTTAATGTCGAGTCGACAGGGCCAGACAGATTGCCCCCTATAACCATCACAGCAGTTGGTCATATAAGGGAAAGGATACCAGAAAGTAATAATATTCCAGGGACAAACATACATGTCAAAATGTTCTGAGGAACTACAACAGTGGTGATAAAGAATGCCAATTTAATTAGTGTGGCTGCCTGTGGCAGCTATGACCAGAAGCATGCTGCAACAGACAGGCCTCTGTGTCCTTGCTTCTATCTCTTGAAGAGCTTGAGATTCTTCCTCTGCCCTTGGCCAAAAATCTATCACCATCACTATACTTTTCTCCCTGGTAGGTTATCATCATTGTGCCAGCCATACACATGCAGGCCAGTCTTTGAAAGTGTGGTGATAGAAACAATTTTCCTCCAGATAATAACTGACAAGGGTACAAGCTGTCCATGGGCAGGTGGTTAGATGTAATAAAACATAATAAAACAGTCTGGTTTGCTTCAGGTGAATCAACTCCCATGAACATGGAGTTCTGTCCAGCCTCACAAGTCCAGGACTGTTTTCATCTACCGTCATCCTGATTTCTGCCCAACCTTCACTCCTCAGTCGTCTCTGCCCACTGGGCCAAGCCTCTCTTCCGGAATGCCAGAGCAGGGCTTCTGCTAGGCCCTTGATTCTGGCCCCAGTTTTGGCAGAGCTCTCAATTAAACTTCTCTGACCCCCAAAAGAGGTCTCTTCTGATGCTCAGCTTCCAGTGAAATCAGTACTACATTTCTCTTTTGGGACTTTCTTCTATTTTCTGCCTGTTTTCCTTTTAAGCTGTTGTTCACTAGACTCTAAGCCATCTTGGAGTCTAAGATGTAGGGATAAAAAAGCATCTTTTGTTTACCCACTCAAAGGTAACCCTTAATAGTCATGAGAGCCATTTCAGAGATGTACACGCTGTGGCATGTACTGCGTGTGGACTGACCATGCCTAAGTTAGCCTCTGATCCATACTCTCTGTGAGGCTGGATCAGGACTCCAAAGATCGTTTGGACACTATACCAAATACTTAAGGGGCTTCTTTAACTCTAACCTTTGCAAAAATAATAAGAGGATTAATTAAGAATTATTGCAGCTAGAAAAGGCATAGAAATGAATTTGTCTTTTAAAATTTTGTTTTTAAAATCGCAAAAGTAACACATCCTTGTTAGAAAAAGCGAAAAAGACATAAAACCAGAAAAATTTCACCCATAACCCTAACTCCTAACCCCTCCCATTAGTCTTGTGTTCTGCATTTCTTTTAAATATTTGGACTCATACTATATACACAATTTGGAACCTTGCCTTTTTTTTCATGATCATAAACACTTTGACAGCATCACGGCTCTTTGTAAATGTCATGGTGAATGGCTGCATATTGTTCCATCATAAGGCCATGCCACAACATGTGTATACTTCCATTTAACATTTCTAGGTGAGCTAGACTAGTTTCCTGAGTATGACTTTTATTTCTCCTGTCTTGTACAACCCAGAATCTTGAGAAGATCATAAGGAACAATTGCCCAAGGTCCAGGTATAGTCAGGAAGAAAAAATAAAAGGTCTACAAATTATATAATTAACACTTAAATAGTCGAAGTTGAATGAATATAAATGTTTAATTACTTTTTTGGTTTTCTCTCTTTAAACCTCAATCTATCATCCCTCAGATCCAAGGCCTTAAACTCTTGGCAATTGACAAAGAACAAATATATTTATATAACTGGTTATTGATGCTTGCACCTCCAAAAATCCCTCATGCCATCTGTCCATTTTTTCATCAAGGTATAGACATGTGTATTAAACTTTATTTAGGGCTTTTTTCTTTTTTTGGCAGTGGGGCTTTCCAATATTCTTGAAGTAGCTGGACTTGCCCTGGAATATTACATAACCAGGGTCTTTGAACTATGATGAAAGTCATGTTAATATTACGTTTTACATGACAAGAGGAACATTGCTCTGTGTCTTGATGAAACAGCAGTTTTGAGAAGCCAATGGGGGGGGGGGGGCGGAAATGCCATTGTTCACATGGCTGACTTTAAAATCTCATTTTCATGGAATGAAATTCATTTAAATTTCATTATGAGGCCATTTTTAGTTATTACATTCTAGAGATGGAGGAGTTTTTAATATATTCAAAAATAATTAAATGTTTATAATAGTGCTCTTCTTCACAACTTCTGAAAATAGCATTCTTTTAAACTATAAAGGCGCAATGTCCTTCTATTATCTTCGTTGAGCCCCTGAAATGCCCTCCCTCGTGCTCAGTGTCAAGCAGAAAGCGCACTGAGGATTTAGAGAACCCAAAAAGGAAGCTCAAAGAGGTTGACTAAGCAGAAAGGTCAGAATTGGAGGTTTCCCTTTAAAAATGCATCACCTTGAAGAACATACAGCTAAAAATCTGGAGAAAAATTTAGGTAGCTAGAGGGGCAGAGCATGTAGGTAGGATAGATTTCTTCCCTCTAGCTCTGACACTGTTTGGCACAGAGTCCCTGAAAGCAGCCCTTAAAGTGTGTAAGTTCTAGGCGACCAACACTTCAGTCTCTGTCACAGGGGAGGTGACTTGTATCCTGTCTTGGTTGCAGGAAGGGAGGGTTTTTTTCCCCTGCAAACCTGCCTCCACTCCCACCATCAGATTTCCTCTGATTTGTGAAAACTGTCTCAGCATTTTGTGAAGGTGAAAGAGCTCTGAAACAAAGGGCTGCACTTGCTTGGAAGGTCTGGCAGGGTCAAAGCAGATTCTTTTGCTCCCTGGAGGACTGGACGGTGGCCACGCCAGACAGAAGCATGTGAGTGAGAGGCACAAAGGAAAAACATGAAGGACACGGCCAGCCTTTCTTCATAGGAAGGAGGTCTTAGTTTTGTATTCTCCAGGTTGCAAAAACATACTTCTCCAACTCATTTTGTCCTTTTCCACCTCCGTGGTTTTGTTTTACAAACCAGCTTAGGCATTTCCTTGCTCAGCCTGCATGTCTCTCTGTGCTGGCGTCATCCTCTCCTGTTGCTACTTCATATATAGAATCAGTTGTGGAATATCGGGTTTTTGTTTGTTTTTGTAGGATGTAATCTTGCAAAGAGCCTGGTAAATTTAAAAAGAAAATATATGGTTCAAACTTCAACTCTCCCAGGATCTTGAACTTGTGGATATGGAACACAGTCCCCAAATTTCTCTTTACACATTAGTTGCCAATCTTGTCCAAACCAAAATGTGATTGGAGCAATCTGGGCTGGTTCTTTTATTTTTTCAGTTAAAATTAAGCCAAAAGACCAACCCTCAGAGAAGCAAATAATGAAGGGTTACCTGTTTTAAGCAAATCTGATGGACTAGATTCCAGATTTGCAAAACCCATGCATTAGGAAGTGATTATTGGCTTTGTGAAAGAATCCTTTACTTTGCAAAAGAGCAACTTGAACATTTGTTTGAGAGCTCTGTTGCATGTAATATAATTTGGTTTGACTACATTTAATTTATAGTGAGGACCAGAGATTTCCTGCAGCCAAAGATGCTAACCACTCACTGAAGAAAGTTGGAAAAATGGCAGCTGTGAAAACCATTAGAGATCAACTAGGCTGGCAGCAATTTCTTTAAAAATGAATGACACAGAGACACCCACCACAGAAGCACTACCACATCCCCACTTAGGAGAAGCAGAATGGCTTTGTCAGTGAAGAACCGTTTCACTGGTGAGATAATGATAAGTTGCCAATCAAGATCTTGACTGAGATAATATGGCTACTAAAGTACACTGAGGAGAATTAGTTCTAATGCAGAACCTTGAGATAAGAGTTTTAGGGAGGGTCTAGTAAAATTAAAAAACTGAACATTTTCCCCACTGTGCATGTTAAACTCATCTAGATGGAAAAATATGGGCTGAGTTCATGAAAAATTTGCAATGCTCAATAAATCTGTATTACTGCAGATTATACCTTAATTATACAGTTTTGTTAAAAATAATAAATTAATATTTATTGAGCACTATGGTCAGCCAATGTGCTGGACATTTTCTATCTCATTTAACACAAAGTCATAAACTGATTAACACAACAATTGAAACCATGTTTAAAAGGAAGCTTCATTTAAACCTAGGATTAGAAACAAAATCTTATTCACTTTAGACTGATTTTTTCTTCTAATAGCAAGACTTTTATATTTGCAAAGGTACAAATTATGTTGAACTCATACATAATTATATATTGACTGCAGTGCACCTAAATTACTGCTCATTTTGCAAAAAAATTAGACACTATGTATGTATAATATGGCTTAGAAATAAGATTAAAACCTCATTTCATTTTCACTTATTTCCCTCTAATTGCTTTTTAGTGTGTTTATTCCTTCTTTTTCTTGCACCCAAAGGGTTTTGCTGAAGAAAAAAACCCGTGCACTCCTTCAGCTGGTACAGAGAGATTAAAGGACCATCCCAACACAGTGACCACTTTCAGGCTCCTAGAGAAATAAGAAGGACCATTCTTATTTCTAAGAGTCCATTAAGAGAGTCAGTTTCTTTTTTAACCAGTACTGAAGCCTCAAAACTGAAACTCGACAAAGACCTTAACGGGATCAAGTTCTGGCCCAAACAATTGCTCTCAGCAGTCTGAGAGCTCTCTTAGTAGTTGGTGAGCCTCACCTGGCTCTAACTGGACCTTTCCAGTTCTTACACCTCTCTACTCACCTAGTTCCTTACTCACCTGAGCTCTATTTTTAGGCATGTGCATTGTTATTTCAAGGACTGACTTCTAGCATGACATCATTGTTAATTATCTTCAATTGACATTGCTTTCTAATGGTTTCATCCATTCTGGCTTGCCTCCCACAAGAAGACTACCAGTTAATTGTGGCAGTCATGTCACCAGGTGACTGATACTCCCCTGCATGCCTAGGAGAGTGCTAAGCAGTGCAGAAATGTGCTTCTGTCTCCAAACCCTGTGTCCTGGTCTTGGATCTCTAACTTGGTGAGTTTTGGGGGTATGGGCTTTAAAAAAAATAACAACAGTTGTATAGTAAAGGGATACATCTTAAAGAAAATACAAGGAGGGGGAAGTAATGAGGTTTTTTTAAAATTATGGGTAACAGGATATTTTGATAATTTTTTTAAAAATTCATTTTTTTACCAGGGACCATTGTTGTAAATAGCAGTAGGGTGACGGAAAGATGGAGAAGGATCCGAATGGTAAGATAAGAGGAGCTGAAAGGAAAGATAAGAGGTTACCCTGAGGTTACTTGCCTCCAGTAGTTTCCAAGGCCAGCCTTGCATTTCAAGGCATTGCTATCTTCAAGGAAGATGGTTTACAATTACATGTCGGTCATAAGCTGTTCCTTTGGGGCCCAGAACACAGGCTCAAATTACTGTATTTCTAGTGTAAGTGATACCGATGGTAGCTAAGGAAAAGTAGATGTTTATTCAGGCAGTATTCAGTGATTCAAGTGGTCTCCTGTATTTCCTCACCATATATTTCCCTGAATGTTAGCTAGCTCTGACTTATACAAAGTTAGAGAAAAGCCCATTAATATAAAAGCTATTGAAATAGCAACAAACCATTACTATTTCATAAATAATTAGTAGACTTGACTTTGATGGTTTCAAGAAGCAAAAAAGAACGTAATATTGCCTCGATTGGTGGCAGCCCCATAATTTTCAAATCGAAGGGTATTGGGAGGGCAATTTTGTTGGGAGGACAAGAGTCAGGGAATTTGTCCACAAGCGGTGTTTCCATGTGGTGCACATAGTTCTTACTTAGATTGTGTGCTTATTGGCATGGTTGAGGGCTGGCTGATGGGGATTATGGGGGGAGCCAAAGACTTTTCAAAACACATTGTTGTGTTGGACATGGGGGTCTTTTTCAAACACTGTTTCCAATTTTGATGGTAAGAAAATCAAAAGAATACAATTTCTGAAAACTCGAAATGTTTTCAAACTGTTAACTTCCGTACATTTTCCCACCTAGCCATGTCTTATTTTGAACACCGCTAGTATAGTTTTACACAAGTAAGCAATATAAGGAAAAAGTTGAGACAAGTATCTGGAAGTCCTAATTAAATCTGACATGCTATGTACATAAACTTAGAGCTGACTGACAATTTGCAGAACTATATTTTTATATCAAGTGTCAAAAAATCTGCTTGCCATAATTACCTGCCAGAAGACCCATGTTAGTCATTCTTAGGATCTAGTCACCCCAAGCCCCGTTATAATGCTTTATTAGAATAAAGACATTTATTATTTCCCATGAATAGCTTAGTACGCATTTCATCATCACAGTACCTAGTCAGTAACCTGCCTTATCCCAAAGTGGGTGGGATGTAGGATTTGTATGTCTGGATAGAAGAGTGATTAGGAAAATTTCAGAGCATGGGTACTTCTATGGAGGGTATTAGTGCCGAGGCAGACACAGGGCATCAGAGGACAGTGAGCTCTGGGAAAGGAATCATAAAAGAGGACCCAGAAAATGAAAACCCAACTCAACTACTCACTATTTGACAATAGCTAGCTCTATAATTGTAGCATGTAGTTAGGGTCAAATTTGGCTCTGAGTAACACATAACAGTGACTTAAGCAAGAAGAAAGATTATTTTTCTCTAATGTCTGTGAATCTGGAGACATTACTTCTGAGCTAGATTTTACTAGATAGTGTCAGAAGAACCCGAAATTTTTGTTTGTTTGATTGTTTTTGCATGTATAGTTTCCATTCTCCAGGTCATCTCATGACTTAAGACAGCCACTGGAGCACCAGCCGTTGCATCTACATTTTCACCAACAGAAAGGAGAAAGGAGAAAAGAAGGCTGTGTATGACCCTTCTCTTCCATTTTCACTTCTATCTCTTTGGCCAGAGCTTAGGCATGTGCTCTTACATTTAACTGCAGGAGAAGCTAGAAAGTATTGCCTTTATTTTGTACTATGAAAATTATGTATTCATTACTATGGGAAACTGGGAGAAAGAAATGCTAGGAGACAAAATGCTGCCACTGGATTCTAGCTCCCATAGATGATGGTTCCATTATTGGGGTTCAGTCATGTGTCAGCATTTCTATCAATTTTATAGGCACGGCTGGTGGGAGGTCTATGATTTGTGTCAGTGAAGTGGAAGACTGGAGTGCCTGTGAGTGACCAGCAGAGCTGGCAGGGTGCCCGGAGAGTCACAGCACACATGGACAGGCTCTCCAGTCACTGGCCCACAGGTGTGGCATTCTGTGGCACAGGAGAGGGCAGGGCACCAGAGAACCTGAAAAAAAGAAACACCACCATGACTGCCTCTTAAAATTATGGTCCTAGGTTCTCCAGGAGCACAGAAGAACTGTCAGAAACACTTGGAGACAGAGGGGTATTTGCTTTGGAGCAGGATCTTACATTAACCAAAGGGGTGAAAGCAAATGAATTGTTGGTTACAAACAATTAAAACACTCAACAAATCCCTGTTTAAAGAAATTTTCTCCATGTGTCTAGGGTATAATTTGGGCAGAACTTAGAGGAGCACTTTACTTCACTTGAGAAAATGTCTCTCCTCTGCTTGGGAAATCTGATGGTTTAATTATCCCCAGTCGAATATCAGCAGCGAGTGAGGCTGCGCTGGTCCTTTTTTTAACTGTCAGACGTTAACATCAAAGCCTCCATGGACTTTGTCACCACGAGTATTACACATGCCAGTGTTTTCCACTCTGCTGTTTCTTCCTTTTATTCATGGAACTATTTAAAAATTATGGTCTAAAAAATTCAGGTTCTCACAGTAACATTAATTTATTTCCCCAACTTCTTTCTGTCTTATTCTAAGATTTTGCAAATTGGAAATTTGAAACACTATGGTCAATATAACCAGTTTGATGTTTTGTTTTTTTATAAAAAAACCTAGATGTTCTAGTTTTATTGCCTCTGCAAGTGTTTTGTCTTAAAATATAAGAAAGGTTTTAATAGTGGTGTCTGCTGACATCCATTTTATTCCTATTTTACAGTAACAGTGCAAAAGATGAGATTAAAACTTTGCACTATATACAATTGAAAGAAAGTTGGTCACGTAAATGATATCATTCAAACATAATGGCTTTTGTTTCTATCACCAGACAGCATGGATTATTACCTTTGCATCTGCAGGTTCCACACTCAGAGTAGGACAGGGCCTTAGGCACCATGTGTGGCAGGTGGCAGAGATTATTAGTATCACCCTGCCATCCATGACAGACTTTCTCTTTTGGATCAGAAGCTTGAGGGGGAAAAGCTCATTCTTTTTTGTAGTGCGGTGCAGCCACGAGACTAAATTCTACCCAGGAAGGTTAAGAGGAAGCCTCCTGAAAGTGTGAAAATCTTCTTTCCTTCCCCTTCTTTCTGCTACTTAGGAAGCAGGCCTTAGATTGTGAAGTAATTAAGTAAGGTTGGCAAAACCAAGGGAAGGGAGGAGCCAGGATTGCATAGGAGCCACATATTAGTCCACAAGGCTAACTCTGGTTTTTACCTGAAAGAGAAATTAAATTCTGTCTTGTGTAAGCCATTTACACAAACTCTGCTATTTAGGGTTTCCTCAATTGGGTACCCAAGATGGATTCTAACCAACAGAGTGGGATTCAGGAATTTGAGATGGAGACTACAAATCAAAGACAACAAGGCCAGGATCTTCTATTCTAGAAGTTGTGGGCCCCAATTGGGATTCCATAGTCACCTTTCAAGTTTTATACAAGGTTATTATTCAACTTTGTAGCCCCTACAAAGATGACAATGCAAAGTAGGCACACAAAAATAACTGTATAATGAATAAATAAACAAATGAATGAGTAAAATGAAGGTAAGAATGTGGAAAGGATGATTTTAGCTCATTTAGCCAAAAATACAAAAGAAAATTTGCGCCCTGACTGGTGTAGCTCAGTGGATTGAGTGCGGGCTGGGAACCAAAGTGTCGCAGGTTCGATTCCCAGTCAGGGTACATGCCTGGGTTGTAGGCCATGACCCCCAGCAGCAGCACATTGATGTTTCTCTATCTCTCACTCTCGCTCCCTTCCCTCTCTAGAAATAAATGAATAACATCTTTAAAAAAAAAGAAAAAAGAAAATTTGCTTTGGGTACTTAAATTTTTTAAATCATTTTTTATTTTCAGTTAAAGTTGACATACATTATTATATTATTTTCAGTTGTACATCCCAGTGATTAGACATTACATAACTTAATCAGTGATCATCCTGATAAATCTCACACCCCTCTGACTATATTCCCTATCCTGCACTTCACATCTCTATGACTATTCTATAGCAACCAATTTGTACTTCTTAGTCCCTTCACCCTTTTTGCACATCCACCCAACTTCTGTCTCATCTGGCAACCATCAAAACATTCTCCACATATATGATTCTATTTCTGTTCTGCTTGTTCATTTTGTTTTTTTAGATCTAATTGTTGGTAGATCTGTATTTATTGTCCATTTACTGTTCAAAATTTTGATCTACTTCTTAAAGAAGACCCTTTAACATTTTATATAATGTAGGTTTGGCTTTGTGGTGATGAAATCCTTTAGCTTTTTCTTGTCTGGGAAGCTCTTTATATGTCCTTTGATTCTAAATGACAGCTTTGGTAATCTAGGTTGCAGGTCTTTGCTTTTCATCACTTTGAATATTTCTTGCCATTCTCTTCTGGCCTGCAAAGTTTCTTTTGAGAAATCAGTTTACAGTCTTATAGGAGCTCCCTTCTGGAAGCTGCTTTTCTCTTGCTCTTTTTAAGATTTTCTCTTTGTCTTTAAGCTTTGGCATTTTAATTATGACGTGTCTTGGAGTGGGCCTCTTTGCATCCATCTTCTTTGGGACTCTCTGTGCTTCCTGGACTTGCATGTCTATTTCCTTCACCAGGTTAGGGAAGTTTTCTGTAATTATTTTTAAAATAGATTTTTAAATTACTTGCTCTCTCTCTTCTCCTTCTGGCACCCCCACGTGAATGTTGGTACACTTGAAGTTGTCTCAGAAGCCTCTTTACACTATCCTCATTTTTTTTGGATCCTTTTTTCTTCTTGCTGTTCCGATTGGGTGTTTTTTGCTTCCTTATGCTTATCCATATCATTGATTTGATTCTCAGCTTCATCCACTTTATTTTTGTTTCCCTGTAAATTATTCTTTATTTCAATTAGTGTATCCTTCATTTCTGACTGGTTCTTTTTTATGCTGTTAAAGTTCTCATTAAGTTCATTAACATCCTTATAACCAGTGTATTGAAATTTGCATCTGGTAGATTGCTTGTCCCCATTTTGTTTAGTTATTTTTCTGGAGTTTTGTTTTATCATTTGGGCCATGTTTCTTTGTCTCCTCATTTTGCCAGCCTCCCTGTTTATTTCTTTTTATTAGGTACAGTGCTACAAATCCCAGGCTTAAAAGAATAGCCTAATGTAGTAAGTGTCCTATAGGGTCCAGTGGTACAGCCTCCTTCATCACCCAAACCGGATATCTAAGCTGCACCTAACATGTGGACTGTGTACACCCTGTTGTAGTTGAGTCCTGATTGCTGCTGGCATGTCAATGGGAGAGATTTACCCAGCCCGATCAGCTGCAATGATTGCCTGTGACTTGATGTCCAGCCACTGTGGAGGATCAGCTATGCAGGTGACCACTTCACATAGCAGGACTTACTTCATTGGGACTCCAATTGCCTGCTGAGTCCACCCCTTGAGTGTGTCACTTGTGGAGGTGGTAGAGTGGTGGTGCTTCAAAGTGGTCTGAAGCTGTTGACTGGGTGCACTGGCTCTGGTACCTTCCAGGAAGTGCAGGCCAAGGTCAGCCACTGCCTGTGTTCTTTCCCTGGTGACCTGGTAGTAGCTAGAAAGTGACCTGCTGATGGCTGCTACTTGTGCTGTGCTTGGAGGTACCCAGGTGAGGCCAAGCTGGGAAGCAGGGCCAGCTGCTGTTAGTTTTAGGCCTGGGGCCACTTAGCAAGATTATGGGACTCACAGAGACTAGCTGCTGCTTGTATGAAAGAATTCAGAAAAATCTGAAGCATGAACTAAGATAAGCCATTTGTATGGAAAAGCCACTGGAAACAGGTTGGATGGGCTCAAAAGTTCGGTGTGGCAGGGCCTCAGAGAATCACCAGGGTAGGGCAAACAGTGTGAGCCAGGTTAATGCAATCTCAGATATGGCACCCACCTACGGGCTCAGTTGGGGAAGGGGTCAACAAAGAAACAATGGCCTTTGCCAGAAAGCTGTGCCTCCAGCTCTCACTCTAATGCCAAACAATTCAGTTCTTCCCTGTATGTCTGTGGTGTCTTTGAAGCTGCTGCTTCCCATGCTGGAGCTCAGAGGGAATGAGCCCAAGTAAGTCTGTGCATGAGCCCTTTAAGAGGAAATGCCTGGGAGTTCAGCAGCTTCTGTCTTCCATGGCCTCAATCCCCACTGTTTTTTTTACAAACAGAAGTTATGGGGACTTCTCTTCCTGGCACTGGAACCCTGGGCTGAGGGGCCTGGTGTGGATCTGGAACCCCACACTCCTCAGTGGGGAACTCATCATCTGAGATATCCCTCCTGATTTTTATGCAGCACGGGTCGGTGTAGCACCAGCCCATACTGTATCTCTGCCCCGCTGTGAGTCTCGATGTGGTTTCTTCTTTAATTCCATGGTTGTAGAACTTCCATTCAGCTTCATTTCTGGCAGTTCTGAATGATGGTTGCTATGTAGTTTGGTTGTAATTTTAATGTGGTTGTGGGAGGAGATGAGTACTATGTTTACCCATGCCACCATCTTGATTGGAAGCCTTACATTTTTAAAAAAATTTATAATGAATGAACACGCTTTGGAGTGATTCTATTGCTAAAGTATTCATAAAGCCATCCTTAAAATTAAATACCTATAATAAACGCCTTAGGTATGCATTGAAAACCTAATGGGCCCAGAACAATGTTGAGTACATAATAGGTAACATTCAAAAATATTTCTCATGTATGGGAAGAGGTACGCTGGAACCTCATTCTTGCTCTCTCCCCTATAGGGTTGTTTTGAGGTAATGGTAGGTCAAGTAAGATCATTAATAATTACCCTTAGTCCCCTACAGCTCTGTCTCTTTCTCTTCTGCCACCAGTGTAGTCCATGTGCCCTGTCCCAGTTTAGAGAGTAAAGAAGATACCCAAAGGAATAAACCTCAGACACCAGACACCACACCAAATAAGAAGACAACCAGGTAGCAGACTAATAGAGTTTTACAAGAAATATGTTGTAATGAAGGTGGTATTCTACTGTTTCTAGAATCAGCATTCCCATGCTGCTCTGAGTTCCTCAACCTAATCCTTCTTCATTGGTGATCCCTCTGCCTGGTGTTTGTAACTTATGGGAGATTGAGATAGTGGTGGTATAGGCATCCTGGAGTCATCTGAAGGAACTTTGAACCACTCCTAAAACTGTGTCAAGAGAAGGCTAATGAAATTATCTCAGACTTCAGTGACTTCAGTCTCATATTTCTTGGTTTGGGGAGTTTGGGGAAGATGCTAAAGTTGACTTAGCATTTTTGTTGGTCATCTCCTTGGGGTTAGAATGCGAAGAAGAACGTCTCTAAATCACTGTAAAATAGAACTTTCTGCAATGAAGAAAATGTGGCTATTGAGCACTTGAAATGTGGTTAGTGGTACTAAGGAACTAGCTTTTACATTTTATTTAATTTAAAATCATTAAAAGAACCCTATGTGACTAGTGGCTATCATATTGGATAGCCCAGCTCTAGAACCTTTTATTCCTTGTCACCATAAATGTGTCTAGAGAACAAGGACCTAAAATCATATCCAAAGGCAGATGCTGAGGTCAGCCACAAAAAAGCCAAAATGGGTGGTCGAATCATTCAGGACAGTTGATGGCAAGAAACCAAAGCTGAGTGTAGAGGATCGACCAGGGGCAGGGAGAGAAGAGTTCAAACTGAGAAACTGACATGAGTTCCCAGTGGATGCTTTGGCAGTTTCCCCTTGACAGGCTTGGGGGCCCCTTGTCTACAGCTGCATATTAAAGAGCTCCTACATTGTATTTGACTGCCCTGACCTTTTCAGAAGACCCAGGCCTGGTGTTGAGAGCAAAGTGAAGCTATTTAGTAATAGAGATTTTTAAGGCCACATGTCAGCACATCAGCAAACTACAATATGTTGCCAATTGATCTGTTGATACATAAATGCTAAAATAGATTTTTAAATAAAATTTTATTTTGCTTCCCTGACTGGTGTGGCTCAGTTGGTTGGGCATCATTCCGTGAAGTGAATGATTGCCAGTTCAATTCCCGGTCAGGGCACATGCCTTGGTTGAAAATTAGTTCCCCAGTAAGGGCACCTATGAGATGCAATGGATTGATGTTTCTCACTTGCTTTGATGTTTTTCTCCCTCTGTTTCTCCTTCCCTTCCCCCTCCCACTAAAAATAAATAAATAAAATGTTTAAAAAAATTTTTTGTTAATATGTTGGTTTTGGGTTTTCCATGGTATCTCTTGGCTCCTCATAGGAGAAATTTTATTTTGCCTCAAAACAATAAAATATCAAAAAAGAAAATTTGGGTTAAATCTAAGATACATTTTTGGTTTGTAATTTTACATAAATCCTTATGAGTTAATTTTCCAATCTTTAAAATAACAATGTATGTAAAGCTCTATTTTTAAAAATTCATCAGAAAGTCCACCTGACTGTGACTGGCATTTTCTGTTGCCCTGGAGATAGGCTCAAGGCTCTGCCCTATTGTTTCCGCTTAATGGGACAATACAATAGCCCAGTGTCTTTGGGATCCTGCTGTTTCATGTGTCTTTAAATTTATCACTATAGATACTGGGTACAATTAACAAAGACTTTGGAAGAAAGAATCCTGAGACCATTTGACATCCTGAATCATGCCTTTCTAATCCTCAAAGCGAGGCTTTCTTTGGCAGTGTAGAAAAAAAAGTTAGGAGAAACTTAATCACAGAAGGAGGTGGTCTTTGAAGATCCTGATAGTGAAAGGACTCTTCTTGAAGAGCTCTGATTTCTCAGGCAAGGCCCAGAACAGCTAGAAAACTGGACTCAGAGCTTGAGGGGAGAGAGAAAACCTCTGTTCCTCAATCTTACACTTATGAGATCAGAAGCGATTCTGATCCTTCCCCAAAAGGCTCAGATTTATGCCTATTGGTCAAGCTATCATGTGGCAGGAAAATGAAGTTTTTGGTTGGGAAATTGTGTCCCTGGGGGTAGGGTTGAGGCAGAAGAGCCAATCCTATGCATGTACATGGCATGACTGGCAGACAATTCAACGTATCTGGGTATGGTGATGAAGAACAAGGACTCAAGATTTGCTAGCTCCTTTCTGGGTTTTGTTCCTAGATTCAATGGATAATGGGAAAATTGAAAGGATAAAGGAAAGGATGCATTAAGTTATATTGGAAAGGGCTAAGTATCACTGTGCAAACCCCCAGCCCTACTGATGTACTGAATCAGTGTCTGCAATTGAGGGCAAAGTGTTTTGTATTGAAATAGCTCCCCAATGATTATTACATTCAATCTTGGTAAAGGGCCATTGTCCTAATGATGCAGCCATAGAACAGGTCAGATTGTAAGAACAAGGTACATTTAGGAATAGGTATGGCAGTGGTTTGTATGGGAGGGAGCGATGGGTTGCGGCAGTCAGAAATGAATGGATTTTGGTGGTCAGATAACAATAAAAAGTTGCTGTGGTACAGAAGGCCATTGCTCACAGTGGGGTTGGCAGGCCATCAGCAAAAATGTAATCTGAGAGCTTCTTTAAAAATGCAGAAAGTGGGCCATATCCTAGACCTGTAGTGCCAGGGCTTACATTTCCACATGATCCCCTGTGTACTGGGAAAATTGGTCTAGGACAAGCATTTAAATCCTGCCTTTACCAGATTCTAGTTGTGACAGAGGCACACCCTGGAGTGAAGAGCCAAGGCTCTGGGGCCATACTGCCTAGTTGACATGACAGATACTGACATCCCATGAATGCTGAATCCAAGGGCAAGACGCATGTCTGTTCTCTGTGTCTTGCCTTCTCCTCTGTAAACTGGGGACAATAATATCCCTGGGCTGTTAATGAGGATGAAATCATAAAGCCAATTAAAGCACTTATCTGGAAGGTAATAAATGCTTAGTAAATGCTATATCCTAGAAATATTTTCTTTGGAGGATATGATGTTGGACAAGTCTCTTATCTTCTCTGCACCTTAGATACTACACTGAGAACATGAGGACAGTAATTAACTAGCCCGTGGGCTGTGTTGAGGGTTAACAGGAACATGTTCTGTAGTCTGTAAATGCCTTTACAGTTGTCAGGATGCTGTTGTCAACAGCCTGTCAGAGGAAGATGGACAGATATGGAGGTGAGGCTTCCAGCCAGTCCTGGAAAGATGGCAAATCCTAAGGAGATGCAGGGGACCACCAAGGTTTTTCTGAAGCCCAGCGAGAACCAGACCACCCTCAAATGTATGATAAGGTGAAAGGTCAGTGGGCTCATGTCATACTGTCCTTTGTCTTTTCTCTCTACGTCTACCTACACTGGGTCAGACCACCCATAAGGGACATTGGCTCAGAGCTGGTGAGTAAATGACATCTTTGTTGGATGTCGGCTGATGTGAAGCAAGGAGCAGCTGGGCGTTACCACCCTGGAGCTCTGTCCTAGAGACCTCCCTTTTCTTTTACTTCTAGATTATCCTTAAGGAAGCTGACAACTCAGACTTCTCCTGTCTCTGACACTTTCAGTTCCCTTTGCAATCTTGGCTTTCCTCTGAGGGTGCAACCAAGCATGTCTGGGATATCTCACATTATTTTCAGGACCCACAGGCAGATAAAACCTTTGCACTTATTCCCTGTAGCTTAGTGCCTACAGAGCAGAAAAGCTGAGTTGGGTTTACTTCCCTGATGGGAGAATGAAGGTTTCTGTGGCAAACATCACATTTTTTTCTCCCCTGGGGCTCTTCTGGATCCAAGCACTGGGAGTCTCATCCCCCAGTGCCCTGGGACACTGCAGGGCCAACATGTTAATGCAGTCATTACTGGGGTCCCTAGAGACCTCCAGAAAGGCCTAAGAATATGTCCCCTTTTGGAAGGAAAGAATTCACACTGATTCACACCCACTGGCTGGCCTGTTCCTAGCGCTCTGACCCATGTGTTACTGCTAGCCTTCTGTGCTAAAAACTGAGTTGCAGCACCTCTTTCTTTGTCTTTGTGCTCCCCCAAGACAGGCTTTGTGAGTATCCCATGTCCTCTAAGACTATAGTTGCAAAATCTACAACCCAGGTTAACACCTGAGAAGTGCAAGCTTTGCCAAGCAAGTCTGCTTTCCCTTTAATAATCTGTTGCCACATCTAGAACCATCTGTAAAACTTCTGCAGCAGATGCCCCTCCCACAGACAGTGTGACATTTGAATTTAACCAGAGCTGAGATGCCATCCTGAACCCCTTCAGTCTTTCAATCTCTTGAAGGAAACCCCCATGTTTGCCCTGCCTGGGCTGTCCTGTGAAGGACTCTTTCTGTCTCAGGGACAATGTCAGTTACTGTTCAGAGTAATACACACTTGTGGTTCCCCAAGGTATTAAAAAATGATGCCCTGCTTCTTCTCCTGATGCTCTTGGGAAGATAGAGTTCTGAAGAATGACTCAACTATTTATTCAACATGTG
This sequence comes from Phyllostomus discolor, assembly GCF_004126475.2. NCBI lineage: Eukaryota > Metazoa > Chordata > Mammalia > Chiroptera > Phyllostomidae > Phyllostomus > Phyllostomus discolor. The sequence continues at coordinate 113,517,396 of NC_040904.2, forward strand.
GGGAACTGGGTGGTTTGCACAGAGAAGCAGCACACGGTCTCTGTGACTGGGGGTTGGTGGGCCTCTCCCCTCTGAGCAGCTGCAGATCCTCCTACTTTTCAGAAAACAAATGGCAATATTAGGAGGCTCAGCTCTGAAGCAAGGCATCCATTCATATATGTAGTTCCATCTATCTCAGGCATCTTCACAGAAGATTCCGCATCAGGAGGTGAGTTCTCAGAAGAAAGGAGGGCACCTGTGACACGATGCCCAGGTCAATGACCCAGAGCAGGTGATTGGCCCCCATTTCAGAATCCTTCAAGGGGTGTTGGTGACCTTGACTCTACCCAGTGCCAGGGGCCCTGCAGTCCTGATCAGATCGAGGTTCCTTCCCCACAGGGCAGCTTAGGCTGTTCTGAGACAGTTTTGTCCTTCAAAACAAAAGTGTCCCTTGATTTAAAAGAAAATGCTGGTCCCAACTTAGTTTGCTCTTTGTGAACAAGCCTTCCATTCACTCTGCAGAGGGTCTCTTTCTCTGAGGCCTCAGAGAAGGCTTCATTGTTAGGAGACTGGGAAGTGGAAATGTGGGACAGTGAAGCCCCATGCTGCGAGCTCTTATGGTACTTACATCCTTGGAAACAAGCTCCCCTTTCCTCACAGAGACTTGTCCAGGTTAGTGATTCAGAAGCTTTCTCGGTCATGAGTGGGCTCTTTTGATCTACCAAGTGTGTCCTTAGTTTTTTTCAGACCGGGTGAAAAATGACTGCTGTGAAAACAAGGTTTGGCTTTCCCTATTCATGATATACCCTGTCACCTGGACACAAACAAGTAAATCTTCAAACCCTCAAGATAAGTTATACAGAGAATGTTCCTCAAAACAGAAAAGAAGGTGTTCTTTGGATAAGAGTAAAACTTCAACTGGTCCCATTCTGTTGGGAAAGGGAAAAAAGCTCTAGGTTAAGGTCTCCTTAAATCACTATAGCAGGGACACTGCCCCCTAAAATAAAACAATTTCAAAAGGAATGGAAACACTAACTTTGAACTATACTCTTTAAGTGCTATTCTTTCAACTCTCATCTCTCTGTAGGTGACTCTAATACCTATGTCTTAATACCTCTCTCTAGAGGTCCAGATTTATTTTCTTAATTTCCCACTGGATTTGTCCACTGGGGTGTATCTTGTGGTCTCCCAAACTGAATGTGTCCCAGACTGAACTCAGCCTTTCCCTTCAGCATGGCACCTCCTCTTGACTTCCCTATTTCTGTTGAAGGCACAACTATCATCAGTAAATGCTGTCAATTCTATCTCTTTAGTGATTACAAATTCTTCCTCTCACTTATGCTTCTACCACTTGCACTGTATTGAAACACATTGTCATTGCTTCCTTTGACAATTGCAGCTGGCTCCTAACTTGTCTTCTTCACATTTGGCCGTTTCCCACTCCTATCCTTCTATACAAATCATGTTGAATTAGTTTTCCTAAAACAAAGCTATCATCATTTCATTCCTGTAGTTGACATTTGTCATTAGTGGCTACCCAATATCATTGAACATCCTTGCATATTTTGGGTCAATGCCTTCCATACTAGAGGTTTCTAGTCTCCAAGACTCCCTTGCAGTTAAGGTTCAGGTTTATGATTTCAGTTTTGTGAATCACAGGCACCTCAGATTCTTGCAAGAGAAGTGAAACCAAAAGTAAGTAAGCTTTTGAGGTGGCTGCGTAGAGGGATCTAGTCTTCTGTCAAAGGCAGTATGGAAAGTGTCTGGAGCCTCAGGAGTGTTGGTGGTGAGTGTTTTCCTGTATCTAGCTTCAGAGTCTGCCTGTTTGGCTCACCCAAAAATTCTGTAAGTTATTAATACTGTTTAATAAAGTCTCCTTCAGCTTGGACTAGTGCAGCAGATTCTGTTGTTGGCAACTAATAAACAAAAAAATTAAATATAAATAACAAATGGCTCCTCAGGGTCTAGGGACAAGAATACATGATTGTCAGCCTAGCATCCAAATTTCCCTATAGTAAAGTCTCAAACCAATAGACCTTTTCACATCATAAGAGTTCCATGTCTATTTTCCTACTTCTGCTGATTTTGTTACATTTCCTCTGACTTCATGATTTTTCCTCCTTAATCTTAGTTTTTCTACATTAGCTTCTACTTTGGTTTACCAGCTTATTTTCTAAAATAAGCACCAGAAACAAAGCTTTTTTTTATGATGAAGACATTTAAAAATTCAATCTGTGGCTCTCTCCTTTTTGGTTTTTAGGCATAGAGATTAACACCTCCTAAAGGCCCAAAATATGCTAATAGATATCCTATATAAATACAAAATTCATTAAATCTTGCTTGGAAGAAAACTCTAAAACATTAAAGGGGAACTTTATTATCATCAAAAAGCATTTTCAATGCTGTATTTTTTACACACCTTTCATTTCTTCTCATGTTCCTCTATCTGTGACTTTTTCAACAATATCAAACACAGAAATGAAAGTAAAAAATTCAATCAAAGTAGTTTTTCATGGTTTGCAGTTAAAACATCTGGAATACTTAATTTCTTCTTTTCTATCATATGGTTGGCCTTGTATAGACATAATTTGTGTCTTTTACCAAAACAATGACTACATCCTTGTCTCAGTCTATCTTCACCTTCACATGTATTTTTTAAAATCTTACATTTTTGAGAAGCTCTTTCCCACCCTGAAAAGAAAGTTCAATGAAACATTGAGAATGGCAACAGAAAGGGATGCAATATTAATTGCTAATCAGTCTCTTTCCAGCATTGTTTTAATAATGTTGGAAATCAACATCAAAATAACAATTAAACTACAGAAAAACCATCATTCAGAACCACCTAAAATCTAGCTGAATGGAAGTTTTACAAGCAGGGAATTAAAAAAGAAGACACGTTGAGACTGGTAGGAGGGGCAGAGTTGTGGAATGGGCTGGTCCCACACTCCTGTGTGGTGGATAAAAATCAGGAGTAGTATCTTGATCTGGCTGGTGTAGCTCAGTGGATTGAGTGCAGGCTGAAACCAAAGCATCACAAGTTTGATTCCCAGTTAGGGCACATGCCTGGGTTGCGGGCCAGGTCCCCAGTGGGGGCCATATGAGAGGCAACCACACATTCATGTTTCTCTTTCTCTCTTTCTTCCTCCTTTCCCCTCTCTAAAAATAAATAAATAAAATCTTTTTAAAAAATCAGGAGTAATATCTTGGCTTTTGAGGATCCCCCTGAGGAGCAAGGGGTCCTAGCTCCACACTAGGCCCCTAGCCCAGGGCTCCAGTGCCAGGAAGAGAAGTCCCCATAACTTCTGGCAGTAAAAACCAGCAAGGATTATGGCTGAGTAAGATGGAGGGTGGCTGGAGCCCCATGTATTTCTCTTAAAGAGGCTTCATGGACTAATTCAAACTCACCCCTTCTGAGTGCCAGTGCTAAGGCAGCAGCTTGAAAGGACCCAGGGACATATAGTGAGGAACTGAATTGTCTGACATTAGGGCAAGAGCTGATGGGCAGCTTTCTGTCAGACAAAAGTGCTGGCAGAGGCCATTGTTCTTTTTCTGAGACCCACCCCTCAAAGAACTCCCAGGCAGGTGCCATATCTGATTCCCCATCAACCTGGCTCACACTGCCCTAGTGGTTCCCTAAGACCTGCCCCACCCACCCAAGTTTCCAGTGACTTTTCCATATAAATGGCTTGTAGTGACTCATGCTTCAGACTTTCCTAAAATCTCTCAAACAAGTAGCATCTAGCCTCAGAATGCCCCATACCCCCTGCTAAGTGCCCCTAGGCTTGGCACTAGTGGCAGCTCACCTTAGTTTACAGCTTGGCCTTTCCTATGCATCTCTAAGCTCAGCATGAGTAGCAGTCATCTGCAGATTACTTTGTAGCTCATGCTGAGTGGCACTGGGTAGAACACAGGTGGAGGCTGACCTTGGCCTGCACCTCCCATGAGGCCTCAGAACCTGTGTACCTGCTGGACATCTTCAGACCACATTGAAACACCACCCAACCACTTCCACAAGCAACACACTCACAGGGCAGACTCAGCAGACCCTTTGAATTAAGTCCTGTTCCTGCACAGCTGATCCTCCATGGTGGTTGGTGGTCACAGCCAGTCCTTATAGCCCATCAGTCTGGTGATAAATCCTTCCAATTGACATGCCAACAACAATCAAGGCTCAATTACAACAGGAGGGTACACACAGCTCACACAGGGTCACAACTGGAGTGCCCAGCTTGGGTAATTGGAAAGGCTATGCTACTGGACTCTACAGAACACCTACTGCATAAGGCCTCTCTACCCAGCCTTGGAGATATAACACCTCTTCCTAATACATAGAAACCAATACAGGGAGGCTTCCAATATGAGAAGGCAAACAAAAATGTCCCAAATGAAAGATCAGAACAAAATTTCAGAGAAAGAACTAAACAAAATGGAGAAAACCCATCTACCAGTTGCAAATTTCAAAACACTGACTATAAAGAGGCTCAGTGATCTCAGTGAGAACTTCAACAAAGAGACAGGAAACATAAAAATGGAACTATAAAAAAATAAACAGCCAGTCAGAGATGTAGACTATATTAACTGAAGTGAAGAATACATTACAAAGAATCAATAGTGGAGCAGATGAAGCAGAGGATCAAATCAGAATTGTGAAAGATAAAGAAGCAGAAAACGCCCAATCGGAGAAACGATAACAAAAAAGGGATCCAAAAAAACGAGGATAGTGTAAGGAGCCTTGGGACAATTTCAGGTATACCCCATTCACATGGGGTGCCAGAAGGAAAAGAGAGAAAGCAAGAAGTTGAAAACCTGTTTAAAAAAGTAATTACAGAAAACTTCCCTAATCTGGTGAAGGAAATAGACATACAAGTCCAGGAAGCACAGAGTCCCAAACAAGATGAACCCAAAGAAACCCACACCAAGACAGATCATAATTAAAATGCCAAAGGTTAGGGACAAAGAGAAAATCTTAAAAGGAGCAAGAGAAAAGCAGTTAGTTACCTACAAGGGAGCTCCCATAAGACTGTCATATTCCTCAACAGACACATTTCACACCAGAAGAGCTTCGCAAGAAATATTCAAAGCGGTGAAAAACAAGGACCTACAAACATATTACCCAGCAGAGTTATTATTTAGAATTGAAGGACATATAAAGAGCTTTCCAGACAAGAAAAAGCTAAAGGAATTCATCACCACTAAGCCAGTATTACATGCAAAGTTAATGGGTCTTTTTTATGAAGAAGGAGGGAAAAAAGATTAAAAAATGAACAATAAAATGATAATAAATACATATATATCAACCATTGAATCTCAAAAACAAAATAAACAAGCATAACAGAAACAGACTCATAGATACAAAGAACATTTTTACGGTTCCCAGATGGCAGTGGATTGGGGAATTGGGTAAAAAAGGTGAAGGGAATACGAAGTACAATTTGTTTTTTACAGAATAGTAATGGGGGTGTAAAGTACAGCATAGGGAATATCATCAATAAAAAAAAGAAGGTTGGAAATTAGGAAAAGAAGAAAAAGATATTTGGATTAGAACAAGATGCTCCTGACTTCTAAGCTCCACGAGTATGGAGGCAATTGCTCAAAACCAGCCATTGTCCCTCTGCTTAATGTGATTGATGTGAAGCCTTCATAAGGCATCATCACTCACTGTCTGCTCAAATGACCTAATGTTGCCTGTGACCATGGCCTTAGACCTGGTTGATGGCATATTGCTCAACTTGACTCTGAACCCATATTGCTTTTGATAGTAGCAAACTTTTTGGTTTCCCAACTGATTCTAGCTGCACTGTCCCATGTCAGGTTGATTTTCAACACTCTGAGATCTATTCACAATTTAATAGCTTCTCTTTTCTTGGCCAAGAAAGCATTTTTCTAAGATCTACAGTTATCATTGATGCCAAGTTTGTTTAAACTCATTATCCTTATCACTCTCCCAATTTCACTTTTCACATATGCCACAAATATCACTGAACTGACAGCACTGAAAACCCAGGTGTGCCAAAGGAAGTGTGATAAAAACCAAGAATGTATACACCACCAGGTGACAGCATTTTGGATTACTAATTTAAAATATTTTAACTATATCAGCCTTAATAAATACATGGCAAACACCACAAAATCCTGACAATATTTTGTTTATTGTGTTTATTAATTGAATTTTGAAGAGAAAATAAAAATCCTTTTCTGTTTGTTTCACTTAAATTAATTTAAATTTTCTTTTCTGTGAAAAGATTAACTGCCATTACCATAACTAGGTCATTGGTTTTGTCTTAAGGATAGTATTAGAAGTTCTCATGGTAAGTTACATTAAGAGTCTGGTATCTTATGTACTTATATTATAATAATATATTACATATATGAGAGAGCATTTATATGTTTAAATTATTTATAAATTTACTATATAAATTAAAATAAATTAAATCAATGCATTCAATTATAATTTATATATTTAAAGAGAAAAATTACTTGAAGCTTACTCTCTAGTGCAGTGAATGTTCATCATCAAGCCTCATGGACCAATTACTTATTAATTATGAGGGAGTAACATTCGCACTCACTCCAAACTTCATTAATCATCTGTTACATGATCACCAATGAGCCAGAAGTGATAACTTAGGGCCTATTGGAATCAATGAAATTTTACAAAAGAGTCATTTACCATCTTTCAACATGTTTCAGGAATGGTCAGTCTTGACCCACTACCTGGACAACCAGGGGCTAGAGAATATTTAAGCTGTTTCCTGGTTAGTAATATACATCATACATACTTGAACAAAGGTGGAAAATCTTGTCATCTTATTGTCAGATGCTCTAGAGAAAACTGAGATGAAAACACTAAAATTCAGTTAATTCTCTAATAATTTGAGTTTTATTATTTTATATAGCTTTCTCAGCTAGGGATCAAGCATATAATATATATATATATATATACACACACACACACACACACACACACACACATATATTTATGACTCCCTTTTCAAAAGTTTATTAAAATACAACTTATTTTAATTTAAGGGACTAGAATACTAGTCAAGATGCATCTCTTGGAGCTCTATGACAATCAACATGAATGAAGTAATTCTAAGCATAACCCTTTAATATTATAGACTCTGTTGAGCTGATCCTAGAGGTATCATAAGGCTGGGGAGTAACCTGGGGTGAACCTTATATAGATAATCATTTGCATACTTATCATAAAGCTGAAGTCTCAGAGATGGCTGTTTGAGCTGAGGGCCATGAGCAGGAAGGGTACACATTGATCACATTCTAGTGGAAATTATAAACTATCTTTATACTTTAACTCTTAGTAAGGTAAACACATTTTCTCCTTCCTTTATCAGGCTGTCATGAGCTTTCTAGTGCCTGGCAAGCAAGGACCAGGACAATATAGTGAAGGTCCCTGCATGGGGCTGGTTCAAAGGATGACTTCAGTGACCCACTGGGTACATCCAGGGCGTTATGGAACACCACAGTTATCCAGAAGAGAACTGCCTCTGTAAATGGTATGTAAAATGTCAAATTAGCTTTGCATGCATTCAAACACTTTGTGCCATTAGGTCACCTCTTCTGGTAGTGAAATATATTGGAGATATACTTTAAAAGCTCATTAAAAATAAACACTACTGCCCTGGCTGGTATAGCTCAGTGGATTGAGCATGGGCTGCGAACCAAAGGGTTGCCAGTTCAATTCCCAGTCAGGGCACATGCCTGGGTTGCAGGCCAGGTCCCTAGTGGGGGCACATGAGAGGCAACCACACATGATGTTTCTCTTCCTCTCTTTCTCCTTCCCTTCCCCTCTTTCTAAAAATAAATAAATAAATAAATTAGGAAAACATAAGAAAATAAAATAAACACTACCCCAAATTATTTTGAATGTGTGAGATGTTCTCAATATGAAATCATTGCTTTAATCAGTGACCAGTGACTCTTGCATAGTTTTAATAGTTCAAAGTATTCAATAGCCAAAAACAAAAAATGGAACAATTTTTTGTAGTATTTTGAGCAAAGCTACCCAAAACTCTTATTAATTCCAGCATACTTGTCTAGGTAGCATCCAGTTCTAGTCTGGTCTCCAAGAGCCTGTCTCGGACAATGGCCCCATGTAGGTCAAGGAGGTCCCAGTGGTCTTGGGAAAGCCTTCTGCCCCCGGTCACTCTGGGGTGCTGATTGATTTCAGAGACTGGTTTGCACCACTTGTGTCAATGCTTCCTGGAGATGCAAGCCTACACTGAGGACATAGCATCATCCTACCTGAGCACATATGAAAATTAGCCTAACTGGACAGACTATGAAGATTTGGTACAAAAATCTTTCTTTACACTGACATTTTCCTTCTCTTCAAGAATATTGATAGCTAAGCCTTTTTTGATAGATACGTTCTTGTAACGTCACATACATTAAATTCTCAGACATTGAATCATAGTTTCCTTCAGCACCAGTTTTCTAAATGTGCATTTCTGAGTACTCTTCAATAAGGAATGTCTCTCAACAGTGAAGCTCCTTGCCTGACTCCATTTACTGTGACAGAGGAAATTCTAAACCACCTTGGCAAGCCTCGAATGTGTATGAGTGGTGGTGGGGTTCTACTATTTAAAAGCATCCCAGAAATTCTTTTGTAAACTTGAGAAACTTGTTTATAATTTTCTGAGCTAGGTTTTAAAATCAGGCTTCCTAAAAATGAGTGTGTTTCTATCATTAATTCCAATCTCATCTACTGTGGTGTCATTGCCCCCTGTCATACAGAATAGTGAATACTCCCACATTTTACTAAGCCCATCTTCATAATACTTAATTTTCTATGATAATTACTGACTTAAATTCATATGATTTAAATTCAAGATATGAGCCTACATTTTAAGACTCCTGACACCCACCAGGATGCATCAAAGATAGGAAGTATGATGCAGTAGATTCACTGGAGTTGCCACTCTTGAGTACAGACCCCATATTCCTCAAATATCAGAGCGCTCCTGCTTCTGGCCCCTGGCTTCACACATGGCCTCAGGCTTTTTCTCAACACAGTAGTCCAGGTACCTACTAAGAATTACAGTTAGTGAAATGAAACTTATTTGCCAGCTCTAGAATCTATCATTTATTGGTGAATTCCCCTTTAATTAATCTTAGGCTGGTAAGAAATTTCAGGTACACATAGTCATTAATTTAGACTGCTTTGATCCCTGGCCAGAGCATATTTATAGACAACAGAATCATTGTGTCCTTCAGCTGGAGGAACTGTTGTGGTTTTATTCCTTTACTATAGGCACTTCAGGGAGGCACCATGGCATGAGGGGGTCAATCAGACCTGAATTCAAATTTCAGTTCCACAGCTTGGTTGCTGTATAACCCTGAGCAAATTAACCTCATTGAGATTCAGTTTCCACAGCTGCAAAAAGGGATAATGAAACCTACCGCAGAGAGTTGCTTTGAGGTTAAATCAAGAAACAGTGTAATGCCTAACACATTGTAAGCACTCAATAAATGGTACTTGTTATACTACTTTCCACTGCTGTGACTGGTTGTAGGTGTTAGGTTCTCCTGTGATGGAATCTAAATAAAGATGTGCATTAGTAATTGGAAACAGAACCTCAATCTTCCATTTGACACCTACAATGAGGATGTCCACCACAGAGGCAACAAAAGAATTGTTTGTGCACCTTCCATCCCAATCATGCCTATTTGGACAGGATCCAAAATTCCCTATGAAGCAATGAAGTAAGCAGCAAGTTGTTGTTGGGTAGCTGTGCTTACCACTCAGCCATGCCCATTTAGACATCACTCTTCAGAGAAACAGAAAACTTGAGACATAACTGATTCCACAGGAGAACAAGTTTTTTGACCCAGGAGATGCTGGAGGTGGTTTCCATGCCAGGCAGCATCACTTCCCACACAGCTGTGACCAGGCTTGTTCAGGCTTATCAGAGGGCTAGTTTGCAGATTTACTACTTTTTGGCTAAGGATGATGCAGTGAAAAAGAAAGAAGAGAAGAGGAAAAGAGAAAATAATGGATGCCTTTGTAAATAAGTAGAACTGTTTGTTCTGGGTGAGCTGTGTAGCTCTAGCACCTATCAGATGACATCTTTGATAGCCATTTAGCGTTCCCAGAATACATTTTGGCAAACTTACGCTGGTCCATGAGGACTGGAGTATAGCCATTTCATAAGAGCACAAACAAAGACATTCTGACCAGAGAACATCAGTAAGAAAGAGTAGAGATTTTTAATTTGGCTCCTTTGACTTCATTCTAGAAACCAATCAAAAACAAGGGTTCAAATCAATACCATATTACACTGAGAAGACCACATGTTGTCTGACATCCTGAGAGTGATATCACTGAACCTCACACATATTTACACAGAATCAGGCATTTGGTGCAATGAAATGATTTTCGAAAAGCCTTGACCAGAGGATAAGGGAGTGCCCCATATTATTACCTGGAACAATGAGCACCAGGTAAGCTTGTCTCTACTTGAAATGCTTATAAGTAATTCGTCCTCATCCCACTGTAACACATCCATATACGAAACCAGTGATCCTCAAACTCTAGCAGCCATGGGAATAATGTAGAGGGTTTATTAAGACACAGATTGCTAGACTCCATTCTTCAGAGACTGTAATTCAGTAGTTCTAGGGTTGAATCTGAGAATTTGCATTTCTAACAAGTTCTCAGCTGACGTTAATACTACTGGTTCCAGGGCCCATACTTTGACAACCATTGCTTTAATGATTTGTGTTGATGATTTCTTGGCGTTAATGATTCCTTGCATGAATGAGTGAATGAAAGTTCTTAGCAGCACCTTTTATACTGTTAGGATTGATGTTTTTGTCCTATAGGTATTTTGTCTGTCAAATTCACCTCCTGCAGTAAAGGAAGGCTATTGTTTTTTGATTTGAAGACTATCTTTTTCATCTAACCAGCCAAATACCCTGTGATAAATAGCTTAGTCTCTCTTGCTAATTCTAGGGCACATGAAGTTCTCAACTGTGAAGGTGCCAGAAGTTCTCTGTATTCAAAGTGTGTCTGTCCAGATGGACAGATTGAGGAGCCAGACTCTTCATTGCTTTCTCTGCTCTAAAAATTCTCAGCATTTCATTTGAATACATCAAAGCAGGCTGGGATTAAAGATGAGTCTGATGCTACGAGAATGATGCCAGCTTAGACACCATGGCACTTCAGCCTTGAGAAGTCTGGTCTTGGGCCATTGGCCAGCTGGGACTTCACCTGGAGCACCTGCTGCTGCTGACCTGTCTTTTGGCCCCAGTGTGAACACTTTTCAACCAAATCAGACCACTCCTCATCCTTGACAACAGTGTAACAGCAGGTTCTGTCAACCATGGCTATTTCCCAGCTGTCTGTAGACATGTTTCATAGCATCAGCTTTGCTCTTAGATTATTTTAACAATTAATTACATTATGTCTTACAATTGAAATAGAATGACATATTTCTATAAACAAAATCTATAAACAAATGAGTAGAAAAGGAGACAAATTACTTGTACTCCTGCCACCCAAAAATAACTCTGCAGATATTGACATTTTGTGTATTTCTTTTCAGGTTAGTTTCTATGCTCAGGATTATTTGTGTTAAATGTATATGTGATAAATATGCATCTGTATCTTCTGCAAAATACACTTTCTACAGAAAAAAAAGATCATTTTGTTTTTTCATTCTGCCTGGCCAACTGACCTGCAATGAGTAGTTCAGTCTCTCTTTATTAATCCCAGGGCATATAAAGTTATCAGGTGTGAAGATGCCAGAAGTCCTCTCTATCTAGTTTAAAAAATTGTTTGACAAAATAGGTTTGAAACTTTCCCATTTTAAAAAAGCTGATTAAAAATGTGCTTACTTAGAATCATAAGCTGATTTTGTATTCTACATTTTTTCATTTAAAATATATATATATTTCCCAGTGGTAACATAAACTCTTGTAGAATTATTTTTAAAATCTCCCTTTGATTCTTCTTCTTTAGATCAGTTGTAGGCAGAAAACAAAACAAAGCCAAAGACCCAAAACAAAATAATGGTAGTAAGGAAAGTGTGAAAGGCTGCACTGAATCCTACTTAGTGTCCAACTCCAAGGCTCCTCCTATGAGCCAATGAAAATGACGTCATGATTGTAAAAATCAGACCAATCAGTTAAAAATTAATCCCTCAGCCTTATAATAAGCCTAAAATAAAATCAACTTTGTGGTCCAAGTTATCAAGTTTGTTGAGTCTTCATTTATACAGATTACCTAATAGTTGTCAGTGGTATACTTCTTTTTGGGGAAGCATGGACCAAGATGGGTAGGCATGTCCTCTGGTGTGGGTAGCAATGAGTAATTTCCAGCAGATTTGAATCAAAGTCTTAACCCTCCCACTCCTCTTCAGGTTGCCTTTAAGTAGAGTGCTGCCTCACCAGTTCTGTCAGAGGGTAATCTTCTCTATTCAGAGATGGCAAGCAGACATTTCTGATAACACAGGGCACTGTCTGGGTATTGGTAACACTCTCAGAGGACACAGTAACACCACATGACTATTGATCAATATGATGTTAAAAATGTAAACATGACTCACCTTTTTGCAGAAAAATATAAATTATTTATTTCATTTCCCAATGTAAAGAAAACCAGATATATTTTTTAAAAATAAAATACAATTTAGTGGATGAATGCATGTTTCTATACATGTGAATGCTTAATCTTTTTAAGAGAACATCCAGTAAAACATCCAGTAAAAAACTTAGAGGACACAAGCCCTATTAAAAAAAAACTTGTCACTTCTGATCAAGATGGTGGCATAGCAGACAAAGCTCCCCTCTTCATGCAATCACATCAAAATTAAAACTTAAATATAGAACAACAATAACTCAGAACCATCAGAAATTGAGTTGAATGGAGGAAGTCTGACAGCTATGGAATTAAAGAAACCACATCCATCCAGATTGACGGGAGTGATGCAGACACGGAATGGACTGGTCCCTCACCAATGTATGGTGCATAAAAATTCAGGAGGGATATCTTGGGAGCAAGGAGTCCCAGCCCCACACCAGGTCCCCCATCCCAGGGTTCCAGTGCCAGGAAGATAAGTCCCCACCACTTCCGGCTGCAAAAACCAGTGGGGATTGAGTTGGTGAAAGAAACTTCTGCAGCCCCAAGCAGTTCCTCTTAAAGAACCCACACATAGACTTACCTACTCAGACTCACTCCTTCCAAGCTCCAATGCTGAGGAAGCAGTTTGAAAGACACCAGTGGCATACTGGGAGAAACTGAAGTGTCTGGCATCAAGGCAAGCAGAGGCCATTGTCCCTTTTCTAAACCCTCCTCCCACAGATCTAGCAAGCTGGTGCCATTTCCGAGAATCCATCAACCTGGCTAACACTGTTTGACCAGCTTTGAAGATCCCCAGAGACTCTGCCCCACCCAACTTGCTGGCCCACCCAAGCTGTTTTTCCATATGAATAGCTGCTCTTGGCTAATGATTGAAAACTTCCTAAATCCTCTTAAACAAGCAACAGCTGGCCTCAGTGAGCCCCAGACTTGGCACTAGCAGCAGCCGCCAGCCTAGATTCACAGCTTGGCTGAGCCTGGGAAACTCCAAGCTCAGCACAAGTAGCAGTCATCTCAGATTGCTTTATAGCTCAGGCAGGGTGGCTCTGGGCAAACACAGGTGGGAACTGACCTTGACCTGCACCACCTGGGAAACCTCAGGGCCTATACACCCAGTGGATAACTACAGACCACATAGGAGCACCACCATCCTTCCCCTGCACAGCTAATTCTCCATGAAGGTTGGTGGTCAGTGGTCACAGCCAGTCCTCCCAGCTGTCTGGCCTGGGTAAATCCCTCCCATTGATCTGCCAACAGCAACCAACACACAACTACAAGAGGAGGGTGTACTCAGTCCACATGGAATGCGTACCTCAAGTATCCAGCTTGGGTGATAGGGGAGGCTGTGCTACTGGACCCTACAGAACACCTACTACCTTAAGCCAAACTACCAAGAGATAGAGTCAAACAGCTCTACCTAATACATAGAAACAAATACAGGGAGGCTACTGAAATGAGGAGACAAAGAAACATGGCCCAAATGAAAGAACAGATCAAAACTCTAGAAAAAGAGCTAAACAAAATGGAGATAAGCAATTTATCAGATACAGAGCTCAAAGAATTTAGTGAGGACCTAAAAACGCATAAAAAAGATCCAGTCAGAAATGATGGATATGCTAATTGAAATAAAGGACAATTTACAGGGAAACAAAAATAGAGTAGATGAAGCCAATAATCAAATCAATGATGTGGGACATAAGAAAGCAAAAACAACCAATGAGAACAAGAAGAAAAAAGAACCCCCAGAAATGAGGATAGTGTAAGAAACCTGTGTGTGGGACAATTTCAAGAGATCCAACATTCTTATCATAGGGATACCAGAAGGAGAAGAGAAAGAGCAAGGAATTGGAAATCTATTTGAAAAAACAATTAAAGAAAAGTTCCCTAATTTGGTGAAGAAAATAGACATGCAAGTCCAGGAAGCACAAAGAGTCCCAAACAAGATGGATCCAAAGAGGCCCACTCCAAGACACAACATAATTAAAATATCAAAAGTTAAAGATTAAGAGAGAATCTTAAAAGCAGCAAGAGAAGAGCAGAAAATTACCTATGAAGGAGTTCCCATAAAACTGTCAACTGATTACTCAAAAGAAACTTTGCAGGCTAGAAGGTACTGGCAAGAAATATTCAAAGTCATGAGTAGCAAGAACCCACAGCCAAGATTGTTTTACCCAATTAAGATATTACTTAGAATCAAAGGGCAGATAAAGATCTCCCCAAACAAGAAAAAACTGAAGGAGTTCACCATCACCAAATCACTATTATATGACATGTTAAAGGGATTTATTTAAGAAAGAGAAGAAGATAAAAACTATGAACCCTGGCTGGCGTAGCTCAGTGGATTGAGCACGGGCTGTGAACCAAAGTGTCGCAGGTTCGATTCCCAGTCAGGGTACATGCCTGGGTTGCAAGACATGACCCCCAGCAACCGCACATTGATGTTTCTTTGATGTTTCTCTATCTATCTATCTATCTATCTATCTCCCTCCCTTCCCTCTCTAAAAATAAATAAATGGAATCTTAAAAAAAACTATGAACAATAACATGGCAAAAATACATGTCTATCAACAATTGAATTAAAAAACAAACTAAACAAACAAGAAGAACAGAGACATAATCATGGATCTAGACAGCATTTTGATAGTTGCCAGATGGGAGAGGGTAGGGGGAATGGGTGAAGAAGGAAGGGAGTTAAGTACAAAAACATAGTTTCAGAATGGCCAGGGGGATATAAAGTACAGTATAGGAAATGGAGTAGCCAAAGAACTTATACACATGACCCATGGACATGAATAATGGTGAGGAGATTACCCCATTGGGGGTTGCTGGGTGGAGGGAGACAAAGGGGGAAAATCAGGACAACTGTAATAGCATAATCAATGAAAAATATAATAAAAAAGTTGCCATCATTGAGACTGAAATATGTTTCCTTGACATGTCAAAAATCTAGTAGAGCTTGTTCCTGTTATGTTGGCCGGTGTTTCAGATGACCACTGTATTAGTATGCTCAGGCTGACATAATGTGATACCATAGACTGAGGGCTTAAACAGCAAAAATCTGTTCTTTCAGAGTTGTGGAGGCTACAAGTCCAAAATCAAGGAGTTGTTTCTTCAGGGAGAACACGAGGTTCCCTTCAAAAGGAATGGCAGGTTTGGTTCCTTCTGTGGGCTCTGAGGAAGGATTCATTTCATGACTCTCTTCTAGTTCTGGCAGTTGCCAATAATGCTTGGTGTTCCTTGGCTTATAGACATGTCACTCCAATCTGTCTCCTCTGCCTCCATTGTCATGTGGCCTTCTCTCTGTGTCTGTGTCCAAATTTTGCCTTTATAATAAGGATACCAGTCATTGGATTAGGGCCTACCCTAATCCAATATGACATTGTCTTAACTTGATTATACATGCCAAGATCCTAGTTGCAAATAACTCATCCACACATACGCAAGGTTAGGATTTGAATATATGTTTTTAGTAGACATAGGTCAAATCAAAGGACTACTTACTAAACTCTGCCAACAAATGGTATAGCAAATAGATTGGAGAGAGCTCATCAACAAAGCTCTTTTTAAACACATGATGCTCACTTAGAATCAGAAGCCAACAGACCCTTACAGAGGGACCAGCTAAGCTGGTGGTGACAGGTGGGGACCAGCATCAGCACTGTCCACTTCTCTCCCAGAGCTTTCTCTATGACCTGCTGGCCTTCCTTTTCTGTAAGCTGACACTGAAGCATGCTTATCACTGTGAAGGAAGAAAAAAAAAAACAAATAGATACCTATTGAAAACTATACCCAAACTACATCTGACCAACCTCACCCATTTGTCTCACTAGAAATGGTTGCTCCCTCAAACCCAGACCTTAGTCCTCCATTGGACTTGTTACTGCTTTCAAACACATTTCATACATAGTCTAGCTTCCCTGGGAAGTGGCACACCCCAGACCAAATCATGTGACAAGCACAGGGGAAGTTTCTAGGGCTGTTCAAGTGGAACAGATTTAAAGGACTCCTACAGTTTGACTTTGCTGAGGGCTAACAGCTAAGGGACCTGAGAAGCTCATATCAGCTGAATCTACTTTGCATCTGGGTTTCTTAATTTTTCTGAATGTTTTATGACACTTAACTGATTTATTCATGGTGTATGGGATGAAGAACATGTCTCTGTGGCCTCTCTTCTCTTTAACTAGCTGCATGTTATCAAACCTAAGGATGTCTGGGAGGTGATAGTGGCAGTTAAATCATTAGCTTCTGACCAGGACTATCTGGAGAAAAATTCTTGCTATCCTTCTAAAAGGGCCTCGAAAAGAGGCTCCTTTCTGTGAGCTGTGCCCGATCACACTGACTGCCTCTCGTCCTAGCCCTAAAGTATCTCCCCACATTGGCACATCCGGGCTGTGGTCAGGCAGAGCCCTGGGCAGCCACCTCTTGGTTCCAGAACTGTGGTCCGAGGCAGTGGGGGTCTCACATCAGGTCTTAGAATAAAATAACTGAGGACTTGTACAGAAAGTGGGGGCAATTTCCTCAAGCTAATGTAATCAACACTGGGAACTGTCAGAATAAAACAAACACAACTATGGCTGCAGGCGAAAAAAAAAATCTCACAATCTGCATTTGCCTGAAGGTTTCAAGCTCAATGTTGACTATCAGAAGAACATTTCCCCAGGGAAATCAGTATTGTATTGGGACTACCTACCAGCCACCCAGAATTGTTAAGGCTGCTACCAGGATGTGTGTGATTTAATGAGGTAAAGAGACTATCAGTCATACAGCTATTAGGCTTATCATGATTAAGCCTGAGTTTGGGGTAAATTGAAGTGACATCATGACCCCCAGAGTTCCGAGACTGAGGTGACAGAGATATCCCACTCTTTGGGGGTTTTCTGGTTCCAGCATAAGACAAGTCACCTCAGTGCAACAAATAACCCACAGAGCCATGTGGAAGATAAACACCATTTCAGTGGTTGGCCTGGCGTTCAAGTTGAGCAGCCAAAAGCACAAAGCAAAGAAGAAGCAGAGTGAAGATGCTCACTTGACCCTCCGTTGATAAATGAGGCCTCCATGAGGGGCTTGGGAGCTGTAGTGACATGGATCTGATGCCAGGCCCCTTACCTTGTGTTGTTTGGAGTGGCTGCTCCTCCACTCACACATGCCTCCAGCCTCATCATTATCTGCTGGCCTGTCATCCAGGTTGGAGGAGTTGTGCTTCTGAGGCCATTCTTTGCTCTAGCTCAGCATTCCGATGGAAGGCTAAGGGAGATGGCTTTTCAAATTACATTCCAAGGCATAATGAATGACCACTTCCACAAACTTCCATGCACCTAATCTTATAACTCCTTGTTTGTGCTCAGGTTTTCTCCTAGTGAACTGCTGGGACATCTGTCTGGGAGTGTTTTAAGGTTAGCAGTCTCAAAGAGGAGCAAGGGGAGAAGTCAAGCCCTGTGTCCAGCCAGCGTAGACTGACAAGGAAGACAAGAGCTCTGTTAGCAAGCTGGACTCACTCAGTTACAGCTTCAGGGGCCATGTTAGAAGTAGGGCTACTGGCCGCCAAGGTGGGAGACCAGGATGATTTTTAATGCCCTTGTTTCTCTTTGGCCCCCTCCCCTGTCTTAGTGAGCCCTTAAGTGCAACATATATCACCTTGCTTATGTCCAAACTCCAACATAGATCCCAATGTGACACATTCCTGACTTCCTGTCCCTATTAAAATGTGCTTCCTCTGCTATCTGACAGTGGGGTTCTGCACTGCCCCCACCTTGTAACATGGGCAAGATTTGGCATGCCATTTTGTTCTTTGGAGGTAGGCAGGGGTGGGGGGAAGGGATTGCACCTCTGCCTCCTACTACATGTTTTGTGAGATCTTTATATATAATACTTTGTTCAGTACTTTTGAGCATCCTGAGAGGCAGAGGATGTTAGCAGTTAATACAAAAAAAGCTCAGAAAGGTCAATATTGCTGAAAGTCTCACGGCTAGTCCAGAATGGAATTAGGATTCCCATTCTGTTTGGAAGAAACCTGTGCAACCTTCTTTCTTTCCCAGCCTCATGCTGGTTGCCTCCGATGGTGAGAGCCTCTGGACTGTGCAGTTATAGCTGGCCTAGAGACCCCTTCACAGCCCCCTGTGTCACACCAAGGACATGCCTGCTGACATGGTATAGTGGCTTCAGGCCTCTGGAGAGGCAGTAGCCCTGTATCATTACGTGTTTCTTTTGGCTTGGGGAATGGTTGGTTAATGCTTTTGCCCCTGTGGAGCCCTCGAGGATTGTGATTGTGGGATTTATGTCCATGCTTGTGGGGCAATACATGAAATCTAATGGGTATGAAATGCATATGAAATGCATTTGAAGTGCACATTGTTATGAAATGAGTGGTGTGCATCTATGAGTGGTATGGTCCTGAGATGAGGACCCAGATCAGTAGCCTGGTTGCCTGAAGAAGACTGGGTTGTATTCCACCACTGCAGAGCACACACTGACAGGCCTCTGGGAACAGCAGAGCCAGACTAGTACCACCAGCACGCTTTAGGAGCAATTCACTTCCTTATTTCTGAAGACTAAACAATGCTGAGAGATTAAAGAGAAAGCCAACACATATCTGTGACATTGAGGAAGCAAGAGATACAACTTTTAAAAGAAATGTCAGTTCAAATGTGAAGAGCCTGGAAAACAGTCTTCTGACCCACAATAGGAATTGTTTTCTTTTGAACTTCACTTCTACAGAAAAACAAATTAATGAAGAGATTTTACAAGCAATTCTCAATTGTTGTAATACTATGAAATAGATTTAACATCTATATTCTCCAAATATCATTTTAACCATAAGTTTCTACCTCTTTCCATTAAATATTTAGTCAAAGTGACTAGTACCATAAAGAGCTAATTGTTTCTTCCTGTCTCTGCCCCAGAATGTGATCTAGAAGAGGCGACCATTCCAACTGAGGGCTGAGAAAGATGTAGTTAGCTTTGATGATCTGTACCTGTTGATCATGAATTATTGAATCCATTTATTTAACAGATATTTATTTACTGTTGACCATGTGGCCCTTCACTGTTACGATCTCTCTTTTAATAATGGATATGCTTGCAAAATGATCTCAGGACCAGGTTATTCCCCTGCCTTCAAGGAGCTGCCATTGAGGAGCTAATAAAAGATTTAATAAAGTATGCAAGGAAAGAGAAATAATAAGAATGCAAGACTTCAGCTCCTATTAAGGGCATGGGAATAAGGTTGGAACATGGGGTTGAGGGTCTTCTAGGAAGGGTAAACAGAAAACCATAGTGAAAAATAGTGAGTCAAGCGGCCATTGTCTTGCCTTATCCCCCCAAATTCAGTTTGGTCTTAGAGCAAGGAAATGATCCTCTGTGTGTTGTTGTATACGGAATGAGGGGTAGGTAAGAATCGGGGAGGGTGTAGGAGGGGACAGAAGTTAGCTGGTTCTGAGGGCCCCAGTCCTCAGCTTCCTGGTGTTCTCTGCTCAGCCTGGATAATGTTCATCACCTCCAGGACCAGTGTGGTTTGGATCCCTCTGGGTTGCTCTGAGGCTGGCTAACCTGGCGTCCCACAGGTGCCCTGCAACAGGACATCCTGGGTTGGATTCAGAGTGCCCAGGGAGCCACTGTTGATGGATGTGGCCTTTTGGGCTGGCTCAGAGGTGACTAGTGCTGACAAGGCAGCTGATTGTCTCACCACATTCTGCTCCTATCATCCTGGAAGGAAGGCCTGGGCCAGCTTCACATCCCACCAAGGTTTCTAGTTATGACTGTCTTACTACCAGCTGTTTCTGCTCCTGTCTGGAACCTCCCATTATCCCCCAGCTAAGGACACCATACTCAGATTGTTACAACTAGAAAGAGGGTATAACATCAGTTCTCATCCATTTATTTCACCAACAGTCACAGGGCAGTCCCATGGACAATGTGCTGTGCTTGGTTCTGGGAAAGAGAAATCAAACAAGGTCCATGATATTAGGAACTCAGGTCTAGAACAAAGAACAGATACAGAAATAAAAAATAATCACCATACAGCATGATACATACTGTATGGTTTCATATATATCACATTCTGGAGAAGGCCAGTCTAGAGAGACCAAAAACAGAACAGTAATTGTCAGGGGCTAGGGGAAGGACATGGGGTTTGTGGGAGTAATGTAACTGTGTTGGTCTTGGTTATACTACTGACTGCATTTACTAAAACATGCAGAAATGTACACACAGAAGGGTGAATCTTACTCTATGTGCTGTGATTTTGTATTTTTACAAAGAAAATAAATCACAATAGAATTTATGGCACACAGGAAGAATAACCAGCCCTTCCTGGAGAGG
The DNA here is from genome assembly GCF_004126475.2 of Phyllostomus discolor. Classification (NCBI taxonomy): domain Eukaryota; kingdom Metazoa; phylum Chordata; class Mammalia; order Chiroptera; family Phyllostomidae; genus Phyllostomus; species Phyllostomus discolor. The sequence goes on from NC_040904.2 coordinate 113,538,295, forward strand.
AAGGGAGAGGGTCAGAGGAGCCTGTAAGAGATTCTGGGCAGAGAAGGGGCAATTGACTTGTGGATTCTAAAGATGACAGGAGTTTCCAGAGAAACAGGATGGAGAGGGCCTTTCAGGTACAGGGAACAGCATGTGTGACAGCACAGGGGCTTGACAGCAAACATCTCATGTCCTCTTAGCTACTTGTCTTTTGGTGCTACTTGTACATCAGCAGGGGTCTGAGCATAGACGGTCTTCTGTGTGATACTAGAGAGAGGGAACAATGACTTTTTGTTTGCCTTTTAAGTTTTTTATTGGGCTAATGTATATATAAACATAAAATTTCCCATTTTAACCATTTCTAAGTGTACAATCAATGGTATTAATTACATTCAGAATATTGTACTATATCACGTCTGTCTATTTTTAAACCCTTTAGCAGATCACTCCCAACAGAAACTCTGTACCCCTCTCCTCCTCCTCCAGCCCTTGGTAACCTCTATTCCACTTTCTGCCTTTATGAATTAGTCTGGTCTACATATTTCAGACATACGGAATTGTACAATAGCTATTCTTTTGTGCTTGGTGTATTGCACTTAGCATATTTTTGTTTTGCTTTTCATGAAGCTTTTGCAGTAAAAGTTGGAGCCTGAGAAAATGCTTCCATGTAAGAGAGTCAGGGGATAGGGGATAGGGGATAGGAGAGAAGGAAGCTTCCTCTGAGATGGAGGAACTCAGTGTCATGCTGGCATGACTTCCTGAGGGTGTCCTACACATGCTTCAGTTCCCCTATTCAGTTCAAGGTCAGACCCTGGACAGAGACAACCCTGCACACCTACAACCCCCCTGCACTGCAGAGGTCTGTTGGAGGCCCTCTGCCCACTGATCGGTTGCACACAGCATTCTCACCTTCTACAAAACTGCAAACGACACTTTTTAAAAAGACTTACGGAAACAAGTGATCAAGAATTGCGAATGAGGCAACCTAAGAAGCAGGGTTTGGAGTTAATTAGCCCTTGAACTGTCAAGCCCAACTGCTTCTAGCGAGTCCTGACATTTCTGGGAATAATTAAGGACTTGGCTGTCACATTTCACAAAGGCCCAACCACGACATGAACAAGTTCTACCTACCTTCACCATAATGTCCAGTCATGCAGAAAGGGGAATTATACTCAGTGCTAATTGCAGGTCCTAGGGTAGAAATGTCATGTTTTTGAAGAACTTTTCATATTTATGCACCAAAATATAATGATCTCCATGTTGGGGGTAGATGTGAGCAGCAGAAAGAGTGGCACTTTAAAAACATCTGAAATTACTGGTGGTAATAATAGCTAACATTGTCCTGGCTAGGTAGCTCAGTTGGTTGGAGCCACAGTCCATACACCAAAAAGTTGTGGGTTCTACTCCTGGTCAGGGCACATACCTAGGTTGCAGGTTTGATCCCTGGTTTGGGCTCCTGTGGGAGGCAACTGATCAATGCGTATCTCTCTCTTTCTATCTCTTTCTCTCTAAAATCAAGAAACATATCCTCATGTGAGTATTCAAAAATAATAATAACTAATATTTACCAAGTGCTGACCATGAACCAGGAACTATTCCAAGTATCACAAGGGCCTATGAGGTGACATTTAGAATTTTTAAAATTTCTTTTAACAATTCTTCATAAATGGGGAAACTGAGGCACAGAGAAGTTATGCAAGTTTTTCAGGATCAAACCCAAGTAGCCTAGCTCCAAAACTGGTACTCGGCAATGACACATCCCTTGTGTCTAAGCCGTGCTGAGTGACACTGCAATGGGACCAGTCAGCTTTTCCAGTATGATCATTAATTTTGTCAAAAAGCATTTACCAATCACAAACTTGCACATAATTTTGGTTCCTTGACCTCGAAGAGCTGTGTTTCAAGCAAGTGATAAATTCATCTGTAATATATTTAACCTGTTTCATTCTCAAGTGGCTGATTCATAGTTATCTTCTGCCATCTTTGTTCACTCATCAGATTTTTATTGAGCATCTACTATGGTCAAGGCACTGTACCAAGCCATGTCCAGGGAGAGCTTACATTTTGGGTGAGGAAATAACACATATAATACATACAAGGTGGGGAAAAAGTAGGTTTACAGTTGTTCATATGGAAAATAATACAATAATTAATAAATAAGAATGTGAGAATAAACTCTGTGTTTCATGTACTCACAACTGTAAACCTACTTTTCCCCCACCCTGTATAATAAGACAAAGGAGTATAATACAAGATAAAACATAACACAAGAGAATATAATAAAAATAAAAGTGGTAAGTAACAGAAGAAAAAATTACTGCCATGGCTATTCAGAGGAAAGAAATGGTTTGTAGAATGTCTGTATGTATGTGTGGTGTTCAAAGTGGGAAAAATTGGTGGGGAGAAGATGGAAGGGGGGAAGATGAGGAAAAGAGAGACATCAGAGATCTGATAAAGTGCTCAGTGGGCCTTTGTTATGGGCTGCATTGCGTCCCCCCAGGTGCACGTGTTGAAGGCCTAGCCTCTAGGATGTGTCTATATTTGGTGATGAGGCCTTTAAAGAGGCAGTTAAGTTAAAATGAGGCTGCTAGGGTTTGCCCTAATCCAACCTGACTGGTGAATTTATGGGAAGAGCAAGTCTGGACAAAGAGAGACCCAGAGACATGACCATATGAAGACAGAGACAAAAGATGGCCAGCCATCAAGAAGAGGCCTCAGAAGGATCTATCCCTACTGACACCTTAACATCTGACTTCAGCCTCCAGAACTGTGAGAAAATTAATTTATGTTGTTTAAGCCCCCAGTTTATAGTACTTGCTATGGCAAACCTAACAAACTAACACAGGCTTGAAAAACAGAGCATTTGGAAATGGGGACATAGGGCTAAAGGAAAAGAATTGGAGGGGGGCATGTATGAAACAAGTGGATTTTATTCAGTGGGTAATATAGAGCCACGGTGGGTTTCTGAGCAGGAATGATATAAACAATAGTCATTGTACTCATTTGATTCATTCAGCAAACATTTACTGAGGATCTGCCCTGGGCCAGGCATTGCCAAACACAACCTGGGAGCCGCAGTCATGAATAACAGACTTCAGCAGAGGGCACGACTAGGTGGGGAGAGTGGAAAATGGGCTTGACTGGGGAGAGTGTGGATGTGAGGAGACTAATTAGAAGGCTTTATCCTGGCCTAAATCAGTGCTTTTCAGTCTCCTTTTAGAGTCTGATGTCACCCCCCCCAAGGAAGTGTCCACTCCGTCTTTTCTGGTCCTGCTCCCATCACAGATGACTGAGGCCACATATTTCTCTACTTAGCTCCACTGGCCGAGGTAATGTGGTTAAGCTTTTCCTTCTGTACTTTGCATAATGGGAGCATGAGTTTAAAAATATTTCTTCACGTATCTAAAATTGAGTTATCTTTTCCAAACTCCATATTCTGCCAGCTGATTTTGAAGGCACATCCCTGCCTCCACCACAACAGAAAAGAGTCTTTTCATATCTAACAGCATCCCCAAGGTATAGTAGTTAGAAAAACAAAAACAAAAACAAAAAAGCAATCCAAAGCAATACATATGTACACTATCTATGGTGCCAAGTCTGTCCCCAGGGTGGAAGCAGAACAATGTCCCCCGAGGATGCCCATATCTTGACCTCTATAACCCATGACTATGTTACTTTACTTTGCAGGTGTGATTACATTCACAGTCTTGAGATGGTAAGAGTAGCCTAGTTTATCTGGGTGGATTTAATCTAATCACTGAGTTTCTTAAAAAGGGAGAAACTTTCCTAACCATGGTCAGAGAAACATGACTATGAAACAATAGTTAGAGAGATAAGACATTGCTGGCTTGAAAGATGGAGGAAGGAGCCACAAGCCAAGGACTGTGGGCAGCCTCCTGAAGCTGGGAAGGACGAAGAGATGAATTTTCCCTTAAAGCCTTCAATAAAGAATACTGCCCTGCTAACACCTTGATTTTTGCCCATTGAGACTCATATTGGAATTCTAACCTATAGAGCTATAAGATAATAAATTTCTGTTGTTTCAAGCTACCATATTGTGGAATTTTTATAACAGCAATAGGAAACTAATGCACTCCATTTGTTATAACTCAAGCCAGACTTGCTAATTTAAACAGTCTATCCTTTCAATGTTGGCCTTTGTAGTGCCTTCTAATTCACGGTGCTCTCAACTGTGTGGTAAGCAAGGCAGTCTTATTCCCACCAGATTCTCAGCTCCCTATGGGGAAGGACTGAGTTACTTCATTCTACTATCTCTAGTGCCAGCATAGTATCTGTCACCAGTTGATTTCAATAAGTATGGATTAAGTAATTGTATAAAAGCCCAAAGCAGTGCTGTCTTTTCAGATATAAAGTGTCAAATCTTATGTCACCATTGAATATAACATGTGTATATATGTATGTATATATATATGTATATATGTGTGGTCATTATGTTGAAATGAATTACTGTTCACTATAACCAAGACAACAAGAAATCCCATTCATATGTAGAGAATGGTGAGTCAATCAGACACGCACCAGAAAAGGCCTGGCTCCCCAAGACAATCTTGGTATAATGTACTCCAGGCTCCTTTTTAGTGTTTATCAATGGGCCTGCTCTAAATGGCACTCCGTGACTCAATTAGCTGGCCCATCCAGCACAGGCATGGAACTCAGAAACAAAGCTTTGCTAGCTTAAATACATTCCTAATGAAATTGCATTTATTTTTGGAAAGAAATGACCATTCACAATTTTTTATTGTTGGGCTTTGAAGTTGCTTCTAGAAAAGCTGATAGTGGGCAGTTACAGTATAATAAGGCAGCCCTCCCCTCCATTGTATCTGGGGTAATTATTTTCAACTGTAATTAGCAAGAACTCAGGGAGCTGGTTGGGGATGGAGTCTGGAGAAAGCCCTACTGGGCCGGCTCTGCTCTGCTGCTCCTCTCTGATGTCATCATGGTGCTCAGCAAACTCCCTGCTGTTGTTTGAACTTGGTCCAGTGCCCAGAGCTGCTGCTGAAATGCCTACTGCCCTCCCACGAGGAACTGAGAGACTTGGCCAGGGCACAGGGTCAGACCCAAACCACTCACAACTTAGGACTTTGAGTTAAGAGTTTATTTCTTCTTCCCTTCTCTCCGTCCCCTGAGTCCTTTCATAAGAAATCAGCATTTCCTTCCTGATTAAAACCCTCTCCTCAACGATTCTCCCTAATACCAACTCTGATTCATCTCACAAATCCCACTATGGCTTCAACTGTCCTCAGAGTGACCCCTTGAAAGTGTCCCTTTCAGGAGAATTTATTATGTTCAGGAAATTCCAGCCCATGACAACTGTTTTCAGTGACATTTTCTTTGCTGTAAACTTTAGTGTTAAGAGACAATGTATGCCGTCCAGGTGTACTTTTCTCTTTGCCTCCTTCCAGCTACTTCCCAGCTCTGGGCACAAGACATAATCTGGAAGGTGGCAGCCTCAAACTTGTCCCCAGGTCTGAGAGGAGCAATTCCTTCTCCTCCATATCAAAACAGTCATCTAGCAGAGGTTTTGATGAGTCCAATGCGCCCTGGGCAATAGCATATACAGGTTCATCAGTCTGAAGCAGTAAACAGGAAGTGGATGACAGGATATTACAGTTGGGAAGTTGCCATACAATTTTTTCTCCTTGGCTCATGTTTGAGTGTTTCTATGACGACAGTTCTCTGATAGAGGCATATCAAAGTCAAGAAATATTTAAAAAGTGACTAACATAATTTATATGCTGTATTCTGCTTGACCAGGGAAGAAATGGATAGGCCTGGCATTTGAAACATGAAGAAGGTCATTTAGAATGAATTATTACCATTCCATTTTCATTACCTAAGCAATTCTAAATTCTAAACCATTAACTGTGGTGGTCCCCATGCTATCCCATCATTGGAAGAGCTATATTGATATCAGATAAGGTGACCCAGAGCAGGTTCTGGGGCAGGAAAAGCCTAGTGATCCTCCCAGGCAGGAGGGTTTGGGTACTAAGGAGTCTCAGTATTTCCCAGGCAAGATTAGCACTGCCTCATACAACATTGCCACAGACAGGTGAGCCAGCTGCCAAGAACTGGTGAGGAGAAAGGCTCTCACTCAATCCAAGTGAACAAAAGGGTTGTGACTTAGGGGAAAACCTGACATTAATACTCCATCAAAGAGCCATCATCTCCAGAAAAACAAAGTGAGGGGTGGGATGGGAAGACGGAATCTCTTAATTCCTTCATCAGGATAGAATAATGGTAAATGAGCTATAGAAGGCCCAAAGGAGGAAAATTAATAATAATAATAATTATTATTAAGCTGAAAGAAAGACTGTGACTGTAAAGTTAATAATAATAATAATTATTATTATTAAGCTGAAAGGAAGTAAGCTGAAAGACTGTGTTATAGATCAGAAACTAAAGATCTGAGAGGAAGCCAGGACCTTGGGAAGGAGAAAAGCAACTTAAAGCACACTTGGGAGGTCATAAGGCTTTGGAGCAAGTGGTGTTATTGTGTATGAGGATGTAGCTCTATAAGTTGTATGTGATTTTCACAAAGACAATCAATCAAGGATAGTTTCCTGCTGTCAACCTGTATCAGTCAAATGACCAAGGCCCCCTTTCCTCTCCAAAACTCCTCTTGACTCCTCAATTTGCCTGTGTAGGTTTCACACTACAGAGAAGTTGGTCATTAGACTTTAATATCGATATATCTCTATGAACCCTGTTGTAAACAAAAGAATCCTGAATTAAAGAGCATTTACCCATCAACTTGTTAGTATGACATATGTTAATATCTGCCAATGGCTAAACTGTGCAGGAAAAAGAGCAAGTAAGACAACACTTGCAAGTTTTTTCTGATCATAGTGAAATAGACAACTTAAAGCTGTCTCTCAAGTGACTCAAGTCCAAATCAATAATCCAGTCCTACACAGAATACTCACAATGGTCTCTTGTTAAAGGGAGGTCCACAGTGATGGAGCCAGGTGCCCACAAAACCAGAGTGTAAAACTGGTACATTGTAGTGGGAAGGGATGAATATATGATGAGAATGCAGAATTCACATGAAGTTTTAAGATAACACATGCAGCTGCAAAGAAATGTATTTTTTTAAGTTGGTCACAACTGACCACACCCCCAGAGCCCCAATTCTCAATGGAAGTTCTCCAGTGGAAAGTTTAAAAAGCTCTGTCTTCTGGAAACATAGGGAAGTCACACATAGCCCAGAATCCCATGTTTTCATTTTCCTCCTTGAAGGGAAAACTGAATATCACAAGTCATCACAGACATGTAGAAAACATATAATATCTAAATAAGTACATGAGCAACAAGAATCAAATTACATAAAGAAGATAGCCACACTCCTTCTCTTTCACAGTAAGCACCCATAACACCAACCACAGCTAACAAACATACAGGGCATATTGGTACCCAGACATTTTCCGCTCCAGCCAAGGGTGTAGTTCCTGACAAGAAGGTGGATTTCATGGAAATGCGCAGAGTGGCTCAACTCCAGCATAATAAAACAGGCCTGCATGCTAAACATCTTCCTAGGTGTTGTTGGTATTTGTGCCTTCTTTAATCCACGGAGAGCCCAGTGGCTTTGTTTTGTTTCTCTGTAGGGGACATTTCCAAGCCTCCTGAATGCCCCCACTGGCCTGGCTCCTTCTGAAATGCTATGCCATCACATACCCCATTCAGACACCAGCAGGGGTGCTCTGTGGCCTCCTCCATCCCATTTAAAATCCTACAGTTTTGGGTAACTCACCTTCTTCAACTTATTTTAACCTTTTAATCACACTGGGCCAGTTGTCAGTTCTCTGCTGCTTTATTGGATTTCTGTGTACTGTACGTTTTCCCTGAGATATCTCCTCTTCCTGCCATACCCCCCAGCCAGCACTGCCTGAGAGCATCCAGGACTCACTCTTTGAAGTCTTGCCTAATCCCCTCTCATGGTTCTATCACACTCTATAGCTCTATGACGGTTGGAACTTTCTGCTATCGACTCTTAATCATTTGTGTATACATTTCGCTCCTCTGCTGGGAGCTAGGACCTCAAGTGTTAGGGCTATGTCTTACCTTTGCATTTATCATGCTATATACACATATTTTCCTTTCACATATTAAGTTTCAGTATATTGGCCTTGCATCTCCCTAAGCTTTGGTGTTTATCTATAAAATGGGATATGGATTAGTACCAGAAGGAAGAGAATTTAGAGAAGTAAAGTACTTATTACACAGCTTAGCACATAGTAACTATTCACTGCTACTACTATCAATATATCAATAGTATGTTACTTATGTGAACTAAAATGGTCTCTTTTCAGTGTTTGGGGTATTTTCTAACTTCCTTGTTTAGTGAAGAAAACAGTCCTTTCTATAATTTGGTGTTTTAACCTCCCTGTACATCAATATCTTCTGGGGAGCCTTTAAAATACTGACACTTGTGCCAGAAGGAGAAAAGGAAAAGCAAGAAATAGAAAACGTTTTTGAAAACAACAAAGGAGAACTTCCCCAATCTGTTAAAGGAAATAGACTTCTAGGAAGTCCAGGAAGCTCAGAGAATCCCAAAGAAGTTGGACCCAAGGAGGAACACACCAAGGCACATCATAATTACATTACCCAAGATTAAAGATAAGGAGAGAATCTTAAAAGCAGCAAGAGGAAAGAAGAGAGTTACCTACCAAGGAGTTCCTATAACACTATCAGCTGATTTCTCTAAAGAAACCTTCCAGGCAAGAAGGGACTGGAAAGAAGTATTCCAAGTCATGAAAGGCAAGGGCCTACATCCAGGATCACTCTATCTAGCAAAGCTCTCATTTAGAATGGAAGGGCAGATAAAGTGCTTCCCAGATAAGATCAAGTCAAAGGAGTTCATCATCACCAAGCCCTTATTATATGAAATGTTAAAAGGCCTTATCTGATAAAAAGAAGATGATCAAAACTATGAACAGTAAAATGACAAAACTCAAAACTATCAACAACCAAACCTAAAAAGAACAGAAACAAAACAAACTAAGCAAACAACTAGAACAGGAAGAGAATCAGAGAATCACGAAATGGAGATCTCGTGGAGGGTTTATCAGCAGGGAGGCAGAGGAGGAAGAATGGGGAAATAGTATAGGATATAAGAAGCATAAGTGGTAGGTACAAAATAGACAGGGGGAGGTTAGAATAGTTTAGGAGATGGAGAAGCCAAAGAACTTTATGTACAACCCATGGACATGAACTAAGTGGGGGGAATGCTGGTGGGAAGGGGATGTATTGTGAAGGGGAGTAAAGGGGAGAAAAAAGAGACAAATGTAATAGCAATATATTATATGTTTTTTTTTTGATGTTACCTAGGTATTTTTTTTTTTTTTTTTTTTTTTTTTTTGTTGTTCGAGTACAGTTTTCTGCCTTTTCCCCCCCCGCCCCCCCCCACCCTGCCCTCCCCCCTCCCTTCCCTGTTTCCAACCCCCCTTGTTATTGTCCATTGTCCTTTTATTTTCCTGCCCCTTCACCCTTCCCCCTTTCCCCTCCTCCCTCCCCTCTGGTTTGTCACTGTCAGCCTATTAATAAAATATAAATACTCCCCTTGGATTTTCCTTCTATTCTCTGCTTTAATCAGTGGGGCCCAGCACCACTAATTTTTATTACCCAGTGTTTTTATTAGAGCCAGGGATGAGAATCATTAGAGACTTTACCATTTCTGCCACATGCTCTCCCAGCTCTTACTTCTGCAGCAAAGAGCTGCAGTACTGGGGAACCAACTTCCAGAATATCCCACTGTTCATACCCAGATTTTCCATTTCTCCTTGTTCTCTAAATCCCTCCAAGCACCCGAGATGACTAAGCATTTGAATACCTCTTGGTATGCCTTTTATTTCCATTATACTAAAGTGCTTGTTCAGATAACTGCTCCATAAAATGCTAAGTGATAAAAGCACAAAGTAGTGATACCTTATAGGGAATGATGAGCACATAAAATCTTCCCACCCTCCATTTCCCACTTCTCCTCTCTATGCCTTATGCAAGGGTGACTAGGTCCCATCAGCAATGAGCGGCAGGTCTAGGAAAGGGCACAAGAAGGCTTCCTTGCCTGTGCAACCAAGCAGAGAAACACAGACGATTGGGCCATTATAGTAATAAACACCAGTTAATTGCTAACACAGAGATACAAATTTCTATTTCTTACCCTCTAGACCTTTAAAAACCTTCGTTCATAATTCTTACTGGACATTGAATTTCAATGGGAATTAGGCCAAAACAAGAACTAGAGAATTGGCCTCACTCTGTCCAGCCTGGAACGCTAAGTCAGCCCATCCTGCTGACTCAGTTACCTCTTTGAACTGCGGGACCATGTAACTTCAGTGTAAGAGTTGAATCCAGTGATTCTACTGCCCAAAATGGAGGGAGAAAAGGCTGAGATAAATTTGAGACTGTCAGATAAAGCCAAAAGCAGAGGCAATTGACCTCTGAAGAGAGAGAATGTGTTCTGAAGATACGGGTTTTTGAATGATAGTAAGATGATGGCTGCGAAGCAATTGCTCGGAGGAATTTGCTGTTGTTCTAATACACCCAGGAGTGTGACTTAAAAATTTGCATGAAAAGGTCATGAAATGTTGAGGTGGAGCTGAGGACTGGGTCCATTCACCCTGAGCCTGAGTCCTGGCTTAAGTAGAGGCCGTGGCACAACCCCCTCAAGAGGCACACACACCCCAGATCAGACTTTGAGCTGTTCCCACAACCCAAAAATGTCCTGGACTAAATCCAGATGTGTCTCAGCTCAGGAGTTTAGTTGCTTGGGACCTCGAACATAATTTTAACAGGTCAGGAAAATAATGCCTAGAGAGGCTAAGTAAATTGCCCAGATTATACGTCATGCCTGTGGCTGAGGCAGGACTCGTACCCGAACCCCCCACCAGCCACGGATCTGCTCACTCCCATCTCTGAGCAGGAGATTATCAGATTAACATGAGAATGACCTATAACGTCTGTGAAGGAGGTGATTCCTGTGCCACAATCCCCTGGGCTTTCAGTTTTGAGTGAGACACTTGAAAATGCTGTCTAGGCACTAATTACAAAAACAAAATAGAAGAGCACATAGAGACAGCAAGCCAGCCAAGAAGAACATTCTTCGAGTATGAAGTCCCTGGTCCTCAAGGCAAACTGCCTATGACTGCTAGGCTCTTGTGTTGATAAGGCTCTCCAAGGCTTCCAGTAGCAGTCGAGAAAATGAGAAGAATCTCCAGAACGTTCTGCAGCTTTACTCAGCTCTTCCAACTCAAATATTTGTTTTATATCAGGAAATGGCTCAGGGGATAGGCACAATCTCACTGAGTGCCTGATCATGGCACCACGTGGCCAGCTAAGTGACCCAACATGAATCAGGATTTCTCTAGTCTTAGCCACTCCTCTGATCAACAGCTCTCAACAACAGATCCTGAGTCAGAGCCGGTTCCTGGGCTAAGAATCCAGCCTCCCTGTTTATTATCTTTGTCTCCGGAGCCTAGAGCGGTATAGCACCCCCTGCTGGTGCCAGTATCCTGCCTCTCTCTTGCTGGGTTTATGAGCCTGGAATGCCACACCCAATAGTGATTCAAAGACCTTCCTTCCCTACTTTACAAGAAGCCTCTCTCTGCCTAAAATGCCCAGTGCCTGGTGTTGCCATGTCTTTCCTGCTCCCCTCTGCCTTCCTCTCAAAGGGAGAAGGAAATTCCTTTGGGAGTGGTTGGGAGTGGACTATGAAATCCTTCCTTCATATTCTGGGTGCCACTGGGACAGATGAATTTCTGTCTGGGGGTACGTGATGCTCCCGTGAGCTTGATGCCATCACCTCTGAGCACTTCAGAGCCCGTGGCCAGGACACACACCATGCAGCTGAGACATTAGAGGGTTTGCCAACTGTCTCATCAGATGGAATGCAAACAAACAGAGAGGAGAGCCCTGCTTGCTCATAATACTCTGCTCTTCCAGCCCCAGCCCAGGTTCACCAGCAGGAGAGTCACCCTCAAACCATCAGGGCTCCCAGCACCTGTCTTCTGGGAGGGGGGCCTTTCCTCAGAAGGGGCTATCCCCCTGAGGGGCTCAGGACATCCGGGTTACCCCTTCTGCTCAGCAAGTTGTGAGCACAGAAAATTTGGGTGTGCTTTTTGGGGAAAAACATAGGCTATCAGCCGAGAGAGAGAGAGAGAGAGAGAGAGAGAGAGAGAGAGAGAGAGAGAGAGAGATGTAAAATCCCAGCACCAGAAATAAGGAAATCAGATTTCAGATCCTTGGAGTTGCTTGCTGAACACATACACTCATTCCCCAGCCTCTTGCTCATGACTGTAATTCCTCAGGGGGAAAAAAACGCCTTTCATTTCACAAAGGAAAATAAGACTTAGCCCATATGCCTTTGATGAAAAAACATGACTCTCAAACCTATCTAAATTGGAAGTCACTGATTTTAAATCCTTTCCTCAGATTGGTAAGGAAAAGGGATTATGCAGGAGCTGGTCTTGAACTCTGGCTACTTCAGAATTTTGCCTACAGTTTACCCTTCCTGAATTAAACAAATCAATTTATCCCACTGGTGTGGGTAGGCATCCTCCTCTCCTCTGGGAATCCTCTATCATCCTCCTTAGCTGTGCCACAGCGTTTTCAATGTTAAGCTGCCAGGTTGTCTATTAACCTGACATTCCAGTAATACCGACCAAATACTAACAAACTTTATAGAGTCACTTAGTCAGTGAGCCAGAACTTGAGTTCACCACCCTTATTTTACAGATAAGGAAGTTAATGCTGCTGGTGTGAGTGAGAGGCCAGCGGAGCTGAGACCTCTGTGGTTGTTTTTGCTCAGGGATTTAGGCCCGGGTTTTACAACTCTTTCTCTGGTTCTCTCAATGACCAACAACAAAATGACACCTCCATGTTCTGCTCTATCTCAGGCTTCTGGCTTCTGATGCAGGAATGGCCAAATGTTTCCTTTCAAGCTTTCTATGTTATGGAAACTGTATTTGACTGGTTAGAACCCAACTGTCTGGAATTCCCAAATCTCTGGCATTCATTAAACACAGAGAAGCATTTTCTTCCCATAGAGCAAAAGAACTGAAATAATAAAAATGAATCACAGCCTGAACCATGATATTCAATTAAGGCAACCTTCTTTCATTCTCAGAGAATGAAGACCTTAGAGGGCAGGTTTCAATCTAGACCCAGTTCCTTTACTTGGGTCCTGAATGGAGAACCTTGGTGCAAGTGTTTGCTTATCCTTCATTCAGTTCCTTGTGCTGGGGTGGGGATGTGGGTTGTGTTTCAGGAAGTTTGCACTGCATGGGTTGACGGCTCTGGAGGAGGAGACTAGAGGGCACACACACACTCACACACACACACACACACACACACGAACACATATACACACGTTTGTGGTTGCCAAGAACCCTGCCATTTGGTCTCACTGGCTGGCTCAGCAGAAAATCTGGCTGAGTCGCAAGACTGCAAGACTGTGTTTTGAAGGTAGTTGTTATAAAAGGTAAATAACACTTTTCAGTTTCAGAAAAACACTAGCAAAGGGGGAGCCAAGGGAAGAGGAAAGAAAAAATTTTTTCTAATAATAAATTTGAAAGTCAGAATTAGACTTCACCTATTAACCTTGATGACATGACTTCACCCTGTTCTTTCTCAATGTCTAGTGCCCAAAGTGAACCCTTGCCAGCCCTGCGAGGCACACTCTCTGCTGGGTGGAACTTTTTGTTCACCTATGTGCTCTGAACATGACGTGGCTAACCAAGCATGATTGGGTCAAATTCTCCACCTGAAAGTCCTGGCAATACCAGGAGTGTTTAGAAAAACCCTAATTTAGGAGTGTTCATAACTTTCTTGGGATAACTGTGCTTGCTTCAAATGACATATGGTCAGTAGAAGGCAACTTTGGAGGATGGGAGTACGTCAGGGTAGCCAGGGATCCTAGATCTGGAGGAAAGAAGAACTAAAGTGAATGCTTTGTTGAAAAGTTTGAATATTTCCTTAGATTTTAATGCAGTTTAAGTCAGAAAGTGTAATGATGGACATTGCCAGAGAATGGCTTGTTGAAGTAATGCTATGGCAGCCAATTTAAAAGAATAACAGAGTGAATTCACAAGCTACAGAAATACAGATGGAATTAGATTTGGTTATTCTGACTTAAGAACAAATTTTGAGAAAGTATTTTGTTTATTGTGACATAGAGTTGTATAAATCGGGCCAATAATGAAAGCTTTAGAGAAAGATGATGCTTTTAAAAAAGAGTTCAAGGTCCTCAATCTATATTTTACAAGCCCCAGAGTTGTTTCAAAGTTGTCAATGGGTTTAAAGAATTTGTTTTAAAAATTCTTAAAATAACATTAAATCCTTTGAACTTTTTCAGTAAGGTGTTGTGGTACCTTTGCAGAAAAGAGAGAAGGGGTGATTACAACATCAAAACAATTATGGGATGGTGCAACGCTCAACAGTATGGTCATTGCTGAATTGGGTTTTAAACTTCCAACTCAGAAGAGACCTGGGTTTTCTATATCACTTTGGTGGCTCCAAACAGTGGGTTTCCTTCATGGGGGTCATAGAGATTAGAGATATTTAGTCCCTCAAGTCACATTAAGTTAGGCTACTCTTCAGAAAGCAAAAGGTCACATTATTGTAATCCCTTTGAAATAATGCCATTTGGTTATTAAATTCATTTTCTTTTAGCCAGATGTCCCCCAAATGTTTTAAAAGCACAAATAGGTTAACAAACAAAAACATGAATTAGGACCCAGCAGGTGATATTTCTAAACTTGGATTTTTCTTTTTCAAGAAATAAGAATGTATCCTGGCTGGTAGCCTTAGTGGCTGAGTGCTGGCGGCCTGTGAACTGAAAGGGACCAGTTCAATTCCCAGTCAGGGCACATGCCTGGGTTGCAGGCCAGATCCCCAGTTGGGGCGTGTGAGAAGTCTCACACATTGATGTTCTCTCTCTCTCTCCTTCCCTTCTCTTCTCTCTAAAAATAAATAAATAAAATATTTTTTTAAAAGAAAGAAGAATGTTGTTTACCTTCCTGGGAACTGAGACTGTAATGAGAGTCAGATCATAAGGAAAGGACTAAGCATAACCATAACTCCCATTTTAGAGATGAGAAAGCCGGACCCAGCCAAGCCCCAATGAGCTTAGCAAAGGAGGATCCCAAATGCATGGGGCATGGCAGGAAAAGTGGAATGAAGTTCTTGGTAAAACTATCTGGATTTTATCCCTATATTTCTTCATCTATTCAACTCAGTGAGCTCTGCATTAAAATTTCTTCATAAAGAAGCTGATGAGAGATAGCCAATTTTTAATTTAAAAAGCTATCTTTCTTCTCTATATAACCGGAAACCTTGTTAAATTTGGGATGTTGTTTATCTGGGGTGAGAAGATTGGGAAGCATTAGACAAATCAGGGCTTCACTTGCACCTGCCAGAATACTGACTTTTGCTCTGTCATCATTTCTTATATGTTCCTTAAGACATATACACTTGGGTCCTGCCAACTGGAAAATGAGAAAGACAAGAGCAAAGAGTATAGATGGAGGGATGGTACCCATCGGCATGCTGGCTTTGTACTAGCCTGGCTTCCCTAGAAAGCAGAGCCTGCCACAAGAGCATGTGTCTACTACTCCAGAGGAGAGAAGAGTGCAAGGACAGGGCAGAGAGGCAGGGAAGAGGGAGACCCAATGAGAGGGTGCCAAGGTGAGCTTCTTGTCAAGATCAACTAGTTATCTGTATCTGGAAGGGCCATTTTTTCCCTTAGTTTTATTCTATTTTGATGGTTAATTTAATTTTATTGTTATTTTTATTAAAGTATAGTTGCCATACAATATTATATTAGTTTCAGGGGTACAACATAGGGATTTGAAATTTACATACCTTATGATGTGATCACCACACTCAGTCTAATAACCACCTGTCACCATGCAAAGTTATTACAATATATTGGCTGTATTCCCTGTACTGTGCACTACATCTCCATGGCTTCCTTTTTTATTACTGGGAGTTCGTACCTCTTATTCCCCTTCACCTTTTCACCCATCCCTCCACACTCTTTCCCTTGGGCAACCATCAGTTTTCTATTTCTACAAGTCTGTTTTTTAATTAAATATATTTTATTGATTATGCTATTACAGTTGTCCCATTCCCCCCTTTATTCCCCTCTGCCCTGCACACCCTCTCCCACCCACATCCCCCACTTTAGTTCATGTCCATGGATCATACATATAAGTTCTTTGGCTTCTATTTTCTATACTATTCTTAACCATCCCCCTGTTTATTTTCTACCTACTATCTGTGCTACTTATTCTCTGTACCTTTTCCCTCTCTCTTCCCCTCCCACTTCCCTGCTGATAACTCTCCCTGTGATCTCCATTTCTGTGATTCTCTTCCTGTTCTAGTTGTTTGCTTAGTTTTTGTTTTTGTTTTTATGTTCAGTTGTTAATAACTGTGAGTTTGTTGTCATTTTACTATTCATGATTTTTATCTTCTTTTTCTTAGATAAGTCCCTTTAGCATTTCATATAATAAGGGCTTGGTGATGATGAACTCCTTTGACTTGATCTTATCTGGGAAGCACTTTATCTGCTCTTCATTCTATACCTTTGCTGGATAGAGTAATCTTCGATGTGGGCCCTTGCCTTTCATGACTTGGAATATTTCTTTTGAGCCCCTTCTTGCCTGTAAGGTTTCTTTAGAGAAATCAGCTGATAGTGTTATGGGAACGCCTTGGTAGGTAACGCTCTCCTTTCCTCTTGCTGCTTTTAAGATTCTTTCCTTATCTTTAATCTTGGGTAATGTAATATGATGTGCCTTGGTGTGTTCCTCCTTGAGTCCAACTTCTTTGGGACTCTCTGAGCTTTCTGGAATTCCTGGAAGTCTATTTCCTTTGCCAGATTGGGGAAATTCTCCTTCATTATTTGTTCAAAAATGTTTTTGACTTCTTGCTTTTCCTCTTCTCCTTCTGGCACCCCTATGATTCGGATGTTGGAACATTTAAAGATGTCCTGGAGGTTCCTAAGCCTCTCCTCATTTTTTTTGAATTCTTATTTCTTCATTCTGTTCTGGTTGAATGTTTCTTTCTTCCTTCTGCTCCAAACCATTGATTTGAGTCCTGGTTTCCTTCCCATTACTGTTGGTTCCTTGTACATTTTCCTTTATTTCACTTTCATATATTTCATTTTCTCCTCTAATTTGTGGACATATTCAACCAATTATGTGAGCATCCTGATTACCAGTGTCTTGAACTATGCACCTGATAGGTTGACTACCTCTTCATCGTTTAGTTGTATTTTTTATGGAGCTTTGAGCTGTTCTTTCATTTGGGCCATATATTTTTTATGTAGTGAGCGGCGGAGTCTTAGGTGTTCACCAGGGTGAGGCAACCCACATCACTGCCTTGTGATGCTGTATGTAGCAAAGGGGTCTGAGAAGGAACAATGGCTCTTGCTCAGCTCTCTGCCAGATTTCAGTCACTTCCCCTACTACCCACAATCAAATTGGGCCCTTCTGGTGCTGATTCCTGGGTGGGTGGGCTTGTGTTCATTCAACAACCCTGTGGGTCTCTGCAATGAACTTTCCTGTGAGGCTGGGAGTTTCTCCCATTGCTGCCTCAATCCCCACAGGTGTTTTCAGTAAGAGACCTTGAGGCTTTATTTCTCTGTGCTGGAGCCCTGGGTTTCAAGGTCTGTCTCTCTCCCTAGTTGTTCCTCCTGGTTTATCTCCACATGAATATGGGATTGCCCTGTCTGCCAGTCACCACCTTGTGGGGTCCACTAGCCTCCACCTTGCCCTGCTTCTCTAGCTGCTACCTTGCCACGAGTCCTCTCAGCCTGGCTGCCTGTCTTTGCCCCTTCTATGGGTCTGGATGAATATTTCTTCTTTACTCCCTGGTTGTAGGACTTTCACACAGTTTGATTTTCTGTCAGTTCTGGTTGTTTTTTTGTTTTTAAGTTTGTTGTTGTACTTCTTTTGGTTATGAAAGAAGGTAGACACCTTCACAGTGTGTCTACCTATGCCTCCATATTGGCCAGAAGTCTCTATGAGTCTGGTTTTGTTTTATTTTTTTTATTTTTTGATTCCACATATAAGTGAAATCTTTCTTTGTCTGACTTATTTCATTTAGCATAATACCCTTTAGGTTCACTCATGTTGTCAGAAATGGCAAGATTTTGTTATTTTTTCTGGATGAGTAATACATGTATTTCATTGTGTATACGTACCACCACTGTTTTATCCACTTACCTATTGATGGGCACCTAGGTTTCTTGCATAACTTAGCTATTGTAAATAATGCTGAAATGAATATAAGGATGCATTTATGTCTTTGAATTAGTGTTTTTTTAAAGATTTTATTTATTTATTTTTAGAGAGGGAAGGGAGGGAGATAGAGAGAGAGAGAGAGAAACATCAGTGTGTGGTTGCTGGGGGTCATGGCCTGCAACCCAGGAATGTACCCTGACTGGGAATCGAACCTGCAACATTTTAGTTTGCAGCCCGAACTCAATCCACTGAGCTACGCCAGCCAGGGTTGAATTAGTGTTTTAATTTTCTTTAGGTAAATACCCAGAAGTAGAATTGCTAGTTCTATTTTTAATATTTTGAGGAACCGTCATATTGTTTTCCACAGTGGCTGCACCAATTTACAATCCCAACAACAGTGCATGAGAGTTCCCTTTTCTTTACATACTCAGTAGCACTTGTTTGTTCATTTATTAGTGATAAACATTCTGACAGGCATGAGGGGATATCTCTGTGATTTTAATGTACGTTTCTCTGATGATTAATGACATTGAACATCTTTTCATATGTCTGTTTGCCATATATGTATCTTTGTAGAGGTATATATTTAGGTCCTCTGCCCATTTTTAATTGTTTTTTTATGTTAGTTATGTGAATTCCTAATATATTTTGGATATTAACCCTGTTTTGGATATATCATTTGCAAATATGTTCTCCCATTCAGTAGGTTGTCTTTTAGTTTTGTTAATGCAGAAGCTTTTTAATTTGATGTAGTCCCATTTGTTTATTTTTGCTTTTGTTTCCCTTGCTCTAAGAGACATACCCAAAAAGGTATTATTAAGATAGATGTCAAAAAGTTTACTGCCTATGCTTTCTTTGCAAATTTTATGGTTTCAGGTCTTACATTTAACTTTTTTTATCTATTTTGAACTTATTTTTATATGCTGTCAAAGAGTAGTCCTGTGTCTTTGTCTTTTCTTTTTTCTTTTTCTTTTTTGCATGTATCTGTCCAGTTTTTCCTATACCACTTACAGAAGAGAGTGTCATTTCTCTATTGTATATTCTTGCCTTCCTTGTTGTAAATTAATTGACCATATAAGTGAGGATTTATTTCTGGGCTCTCTAATTTATTCTATTGATCTATGTGTCTGTTTTGGTGACAGTAACATACTGTTTTGATTATTATAGCTTTGTGGTATAATTTGAAATGTGGGAGCATGATACTCCCTTCTTTGTTTTTTCTTAAGATTTTTTGGGCTATTCATGGTTTTTTGTGGTTCCATATATCTTTTAAGATTATTTGTTCTAGTTCTAAAAAGAATGCCACTGGCATTTTGATAGGGATTGCATTGCATCTATAGATTGCTTTGGGTAGTATGTACATTTTAATGATATTTATTCTTCCAATTTATGACCATGGTATATCTTTCCATTTATTTGTGTCCTCTTCAATTTCTTTAATGTCTTATAGTGTTCAGTGTACAGGTCTTTTACCTCTTTGGTTAAATTTATTCCTAGATATTTTATTCTTTTTGATGCAATTATAAATTAGATTGTTTTCTTAATTCCTCCTCCTGATCATTCTTTATTACCATTTAGAAATGCAACAGACTTCTTTATATTAATTTTGTCTCTTTCAATTTTACTGAATTCATTTATCAGCTCTAATAGTTTTTTGGTAGGCTCTTTAGTGTTCTCTATATCATCTGAAAATTGGGATAGTTTTATAGTACTGTTTATAATGGGAAAAGTGGCCAAAGATCTTAGAGGTGTGAGAAGGAGAGAATCTTATGAGTAGCATCTTATACAACCTCTACATAGATTTGTGTTGGAAATGGCCTTTTCAGTCATTGAGTATGATATATACAGGGGATTTGGCATCTGTGGCTGGGTGCTTTGTTTCCCTCCCCAATACCCATTTTCCTCTTCTTAGTAACAGATCCCCAGTTCATAACTGCATGTGGCTGAACAGGATAAAGGCCATATGTGTTTCCTACCCTCCCTTGCAGATAACTTTGTTCGTGTGACTAGTTCTGATCAGAGGGGTAATAGTGGAACTGGTGTGTGCAGCTTCTGGTAACTGTCCTTAAATAAAAGGGGCATTTTTTTTTGTCTTTTCCTTTCTCCTAGTGGCTGGAATTCAGATGTAATGGATGGTACTTCTGTAGTCATTTTGGACCATGAGAGGACCTTAAGCATGGGAGTTGCACGTAGCAAAGCAAAAATCACAAGGAGCCTGGGTTTCTTTCACCATGGAGTCACAAACTATCTCTGAATGGATTGCCTTTAAATTTTTACAACAGAAAAACCTAAACATTTGTTTTCCTTAGACCACTGTTATTTGGGGTTTTCTGTTCTTTCAGCCAAACTTAATTCTAAGTGATATAACATCCAAAGCAAGTAGGTTACAAGTGAAAGAGAAGTTTATGTGTCCATCTTAAAAAATGGTTCTGTCTTGCCTATGTCCTCCTACCCCTGCCTTCTTGGAACACCTTTGACTTGCCTGCCTTGTGATAACAATAGTAATAGCTTCCTATTGAGCCTCTTCTCTGAGTCAGGCACTTTTAGGCACTTTTCATCTGCTATCTTAAAGAATCTCTGTAATGCCTCTACAAAATAGGTATGATTATGGCCATTTCCCATAACTGGTTGTCCTGCCCCCCAACCTTGTTCCATTTTATAAATAGTGGCCTCACCGATTTTTTCCCACCTAGATCTTCTCATAGCTCCCTTCTGCTTAGAGTCTTTCCATGGTATTTTAGTTATCTACTGCTGTATAACAAATCACTCCAAAATGCCATGGCTTACAAAACAATACTAATTTCTGCTTCTGTTGATCAGGAATTAGGGAAGGACTCATCCTGGCACCTCTCCTTTGGAATCTCTCGTGTGGTTGTAGTCTTAAGTTGGCTGGGACTGCAGCATCCAAAGATTTGATAGGGCTCTCCAGTCTACACCTAACATGGCCTATTCACATGTCAGGGAAGCTAGCGGAAGCTGCAGGCAGGAAGGGGGATGCTTAGCTCTTCTCTACACAGGCTTCTCTGCAAGGCTGCTGAGTGTCCTCTGGGCATGGTTTTCCCAGTCGGAGGTATCCAAGGCACCCAGACGGAAGCTGCATTGCCCTCTATGCCCTAGCCTTGGAAGTCATGCCCATCACCTTCACCATATTTTAGTGGCTGAGGAAGCTGTAAGTATCTGCCTCGGTTCTAGGGGAGAGGACATAGATCCCACCTCTCCATGAAGTGGTGGCAATCACCACCCGTGAATGGGTATACAGTTGATCCTTGAACAACACAGGGATTTATGGATGCCCATCCAATACAGTTGAAAATCCACATAACTTTTTACTTTAGAGTTTGCCCTTCACATCCTCAAATTCAACCAATTGCAGGTCAAAAATACTATTTTTTTCCAATCCCCAGATGGGAAACCATGGTTGGGAATGTGAAAATATTGTTTTCCACTGAGGTTGGTTGAATCCAAGGATGTGCAACCTGGGAATACAAAAGGCCAACTGTATTTTTTTTAAAACACTCTGTGTATATGTGAACTTGTGTAGTTCAAAACTGTGTTTTCAAGGGTTAACAGTATATTGGTAAGGCCATTTTGGGGAAACACAAAGCCTGCATCTTCAGCCATAGAACTATCCTGCCCTGACATGAGACATCTCACAGCCAGAGCCCATTCCGGTTACTGTTGCTTTCTGCCATTTCTGCCCTTGCTCAACTGTGAGAACTGTCTCTACACCCCTGAGCCTCCTGCAGTGGAGTGTCAATTATCCGTGACAATCAAACAGACACAAAAAAGCAATTGGTTTTGAACTTCTAACATATAAGGTAATTTGCTGTTTCTGAGAAGATAGATACTGCTTGTGTCTGAGAAATCCCTGAACAACATACCCAGAGACCTACCACACCTGGAGCCTGTGCCTCTCACTACAAGATTGGCTGTGCACAGCCACGTCTCTGACTAGAGCATTCTGTAACACTGAGTGCAGTGTTATAGAAAGATGGAATCTGGGCTAACCCTGTTACTCAAAGTTCTGGAGCACTTTCTCTGGGGTCCCCCACAACTTCCTACATCAGCCAAGGTATGGATTTTGATGGAAACAGCTCCCCCAAACATGGAGGTACCACAGTGAGGAAAATGCTGGCCACAGCAAAGATAGCATTTCTGCATTTCTATTGAGATGGATGTGTGGGTTTTCAAGGCAAGTGTCAAGTGTGTCTCTGCACAGGGAAGTCTGTGTGTGCAGAGGAATGTTTCTGTACCAGGAGAAGAAGACCAGCTTTGGGGGAACTGCAGGCTATAAAGTTCAGAAAGCAAAGTCTGATAAGAATCTAGGGAGCAGCTCATGGTTCTTTGCTGGGTCCTGACTCATTAGGAGACTTGGGCCACGCCTCCCTCCCCAGGGCCTCAGTCTCTCCAGCTGGGAGCCTGAGATCAGAATACTTGGCATATTCCTTCCACCCAGGGGTGTTGTGCAGGAGATGTTTGCAGAGTGTATGGAGTTCCTCTGATAAAAGGTGCACCCTGAGTTCAAAGTGTTATTGTCACATATTACACAATGAGGCTAAATATAAGAGTGTGTCATTCTGCTGGACAGCAGAATATCTCTTTAGCATTTGCCTAGGAAGAACAAGGGGCCCAGTGGTAAGACAGGGTGCTGCAGAAAAGAGCTGGTATGCAGCAGCCTGCCTGAGAACAGGGTGTGGGGAGAGAAAGGCCTTTGGACTGGGTGCCTGGCGACAGTGAGAGTCATGAGCCAGCCAGACTGGAGTCTAGCTGTGAAACCTACATGCCCACAAACACAAACTCCAAAGACAGGAACAGAAAAAGGAGATCAAATATTGCAGAGCACATTGTATACACTGAGGTCAGTGGCATGGCAAAGCTAGCAGTGGCAGAGATGACACTGGGGGTGCCCCAGCCAGCAGAGGCCCTCAAGGGCCCCTGTGGGTTCTGACATACTCGTTGCACTGTGGCTCTTTTTTATGCCCAAGACTGAGTGGTGAGAACCAAACATTCTCTACATCTTATGCTTTGTTTGTTCTTTAACCACTTTCCTAAAGTGCCACATTCTTCTACTTAATGTGAGTGGGTGTCACTCACAGCCCAAGCTCTGCTGTTCCCTCTTCTGACCGGTAGCTGATTATATAGGTATTTGGAGGTGTCAGATCTGAAGTGTTAAAAATAAATCCAGGTTTCAATCCAAGGATTTCTCATTTTTGTGCTTATATGGGTCCCACTGTAGTTCCTCAACAATGACTAACAAGCTCTAATCCTAGTGTTTCGGTGGGACCTGGCGCTGCAGGAGCAGACTGGAAGCAGATGCCTCCTGGGGAGCAGAACTGCCTGTTTGCAGAGCTGGTCACATTTTCATTCTATCATAGCCTCCCTGAAGGGACACCCCAGGTAGGGACAAAAAAAGCACAGCAAAGTGGGGAGAGCCTCCTGGTACAGGGCCACCTTGCCCAGCGAGCAGTGGACCCAGAGAGAGGCTAGGGCACCCTAGCAGGTGTGAGGCAGCCTCCCCTCACAGAAAGGGAGAAGCAAGTCAAGGTCAAAGAATGGAGGGCAGGACTTGGAAATTGCCTGTAGCAGCTTCCTGTGCCCGGTGAAATGTTCCCACCACAAGCCCGAGGTTTTGACTGGTATTAGACAAAATACAGTAACACTGCCCCCTTATCTGAGGTTTCACTTTCCATGGTTTTATTTACCCACTGTTAACCATGGCCCAAAAATATTAAATGAAAAATTCTAAAAATAAACAAATCGTAAGTTCTAAACTGCATACTGTTCTCAGTAGCGTGATGAAATCTCACACCAACCTGCTCTGTCCCATCTGGGAATCCTCCTTTCGTTCCGTGTCCCCACGCTGCTTGTGTTCCCCACCCAGTAGTCACTTGGCAGCCTCCTGGGTCATCAGATCCACCATGGTAGTGTGTTAGTACTTGTGTTCCTGTGACCCTTATTTTACTTAGTGGCCCCAAAGGTAGAAGTAGTGATGCTGGCAACTGAGATATTCCACAGAGAGGTCATCACATGCTTCCTTTAAGTGACAAGGTGTATGTGTGCAGGAAAAACATGGCATATTTGGGTTGGGTAACATCTGTGGGTTTAGGCATCCACTGAAAGTCTTGGAACATCTCCCCCCTAGATAAGGGGAGCACTGTGTATCTTGTACACTGGTTTAGCTTTCTTCAATGTTGTGCTTGTGGTGTCAGAAGTAATTTGCAGCCATGAAACAAACCTTTCAGGGTTTGGCCAGTGTGTTGAGGCAAGGATAAGTGGGTCAGCTTTAATGAGCTTCTGAAGGAGAAGAAAGAGGAAGACCTCAGTTCTCAGTAGAAGTAAGGTGACATTGGTGGCTGGCACTCAGCTCCCCAGCCCTTCTGTTGTCCCAATTGCCTGGTCCGCACATGGCCTCCTAGATAGAAGGATAGAAGGGGTGACCAGAAGCAGCAGCAGGGGCTGAATTAAGGACCTGAAATCCCCAAACTCAGCAGAGAGGCTGACTGGAATGTTCATGGCGTCATGCTCCCTCCTTGTCAGCCTCTTCCCTAGAAGGTCAGTGCCATGAGGAGGAAGGCTGTTTGCCTCATGCTGTGTCCCCAGGGCTCCAAACAGGGCCAAAACAGAGGGCTCAGCAAATATTTGCTGAAAGAACAAATGAATCTGGCATTCTTCTAATGGTTTCTTTCACCCCTGCCCATGGGCCCTCAAGGACCTCATCCATCTACTCCAGAATCCACCCCACTCCCTGTGCTCACTGTGATTCTCTTCTCATCTGAACATTTTCACTCCCTTTTGTCGCATTTCTATTTAACTATTGGTGTCTAACCAATAGAAGTAGCCATTCCATAACATGCTCAAGATAACCCCACTTAACAAGGGCAAAAATTGCTTAAGTAACACATGTAAATGTAGCTTTTCTTCTCTTTCCTCTGTCTCCCCACCATTTAAAAATTTTCATCAGGGAAATTTCCAAACATGCTAGAAACTAGAAGGACTAGGATAACTGGACCTCCACTGCCAGCACCATAGACTGAACCCCCAGTTTCAATAATTACCAACATTTTACCAACCCCCTTTCCTCTCTCCTTATCTCTTTGCTTTTGGAGAGTGTTTTAATCCTCTAGCTTTCTGCATGTAGTTAAAGGGCCCTTCCTACCATCGACACCACTATTAGGCTGCTAGCCCTGTAAGTTCAGGGCACACCCTAGTTCAGGTGTGTTCTGCCTCGAACTTCATGCTGTTCTTCCGTGCTGAGAGCTGTTGGAATAATATAGCTTTTACTGAGTTAAATGCTGTTATTTAGAATCCAATCTGCCTCACTTTAGATGACTTACAGACTCCATATGTTTTTCTCCTTTTCCTTGTTCTTTGTTAGGCTAAAAGTCAGAGTTGCCCAATCCCACCCTCCCGACAGTGCCCCAACCCCACCCCCCAGTATGCTTCCTCCCCTTCCTCCTGTGTCTCTAACCGTGCCCTGAGCAATTCACTAGTAACATGTCACCAGCCCAGGAGACACTCTGAAAACTGACAGCAATAATGAAATAGCCTAAGTTGAGAGCACATCTTCTCTGTCAGAGCCCAATGTCCTGAGACAGCCCTGCTAGGCTGGTCACCGCACTCTCCATCCCCTTCAAGTCTAGAGAGACAGAGATAGAAGGAGGGACATACAGAAGGACGAACGACTCTCCTGGGAAAGTCTGGTAGTTCTGCCTACTAGGCCTTGCCTACACATATGAAATTGACAATTAGTCTTTGTGTCAACAATTTAGAATTTGTTACATATATTTCTTTCTTATTTATAACACAGTAAACAAGCCCAGCCCTGGGACACCCTGTTTCGGCTGTTTTTCCCTCAGGCAGAGAGCAAGTGTCCGTTGCTTCCTTGCTAGCGCACTGACGTGGGTGGCGTTGTTTGGGGATGCTGCGTGTGCCCTTCCCTACAGCTGACTGGATGCAGGGGGTTTCATGCCTCACCTCCTTACGTGAGAACTGCATCATCCCACCAGTCAGCTCTCAATGCAGAGATAGTCCCCGCTGTCCGGTGAACTTGTCTGTCTCAGAGCAACAGGCACGCCCGCCAGTTGGGTTCCAGCATCCGTGCTCTCTTTTAATAACCCGACTCAGACAGGGAACCCTTCCTGGTGTCCTGGCTATGCTTAGGCCTTCCCCACCCCCACAGCCCCCCTAAATGTGAACAGTAATAGGCATGGAGCCAGAGGTTGGGGCCAGTGGACACAAGGGTGCCAGTGGGCTGAGTCAACCTTGTTTTCTCTCTGGTCCTCCCTTTAATGACCCCCATTTACTTTAAGGATCACCTCCTGCCTGCTGCCTGGAGGCTTCTGGTGGAGACACCCCACCAGGCCCAGGCCCCAGCCCCCACCTGTGCCCGTCCCTTCCCCGGGATCCCTCACCTGCACCTGCGCATGCTGTTCATGTCCGGGTCCTCGAGAAATGCTCAGCCGGAGGGCTCCTGGAGGACCCAGGTGTATGTGCTGAGTTGCCATGTTCATTTATGAACCTGCCCAGTACCCTGCCTTTCTTCATTATAACAGTGATGTTTTTGAGTGCTCACCATAAGCCAGATACTCTATTCATAATAACTGAAGGATGGGGTAAGGTGGGGACCAGTAGGGTACAGTGAAGGGCTGTAGTGAGTGAAGGCACTGCTGACAACAAGGTGGGCATAGAGTCATTTCCAGTCTGCTGCCATCTCTGGGTCTGGGGGCCCTCAGCTCTCTCTGCCCCAGTCCCTCCACATCGGGATGGGGCTGCTCCTCCATGCACACCTGCCAGGGTTCTCATGACACGGACGGAGAAGCCCTTTGCAAAGTGTAACCCTCTATTTAAATGTGATCTCTAGTGAATGAAAGTTTCCTGGGGAAAAGTTCTCTAGCTTTACCTATAACTCCCTCCTTCTTTGCTAAGGCATTTTTTTTTCTTGTAATGATAGGAAAAAAAAACGTGTGTGCCATTTCCTCTTCCACTTTTCTATAGTTAGGATTAAAAAAAGTCACCATCATGTTCTGAGCTCCTCAAACTGAACATTACATGCAGAAAATTCACAATTCAGAGTTAAAATTAATGTGCAAACCAATTTTTTAACCTAATGGCTGCACACACATTCCAAAGAGCTTCATATTTCTGTCTTTACATCACTGTGAACTCTCCATCCCGCCTGAGCTTTCTGGCCAGTGTCTAAGAACGTCTCCTGGTAAGCGCCTCCAGATCAGTGTGAAACCCTCAATGTAATTAACACCATTACAGCTTCCCAACAAGGGCAAATGAGATAAACTACATTTACACTAGGAAGGAAGGAAATGGATTTTTCTTAATTGAAAAAAAAAAGCCTTGCAAGAGCAACAATGTAATTTTCATCATTTTAGGGGTC
Organism: Phyllostomus discolor; assembly: GCF_004126475.2. Lineage (NCBI taxonomy): Eukaryota > Metazoa > Chordata > Mammalia > Chiroptera > Phyllostomidae > Phyllostomus > Phyllostomus discolor. Next base: position 113,565,919 of record NC_040904.2, read on the forward strand.
ATGGAAAATCCTGAATCAAGAGGTGGTGAGGTCACAACCCTTGAAAGGTTCAAAATAACTCCAGAAATCCTGACAGCGACACTTCAGAAAAGATCCCAGAGGCAGGGCATTCCCTAAGAAATGGAAAGTGACAGGGGTCTGAAAACAGGGGGATGATGTCATAGTCAGAAAGCAGGTCTGACCCTGGTGATTCACGTGGAAATACAGGACCGGGCCTGTCTTTCAGCCGGTTCACAGACTTCCAGTCACAGTGTGGTTCAACTCCTGAGCAGAGCACATCCAGCATCTGGTTTCCTAGAACCAGATTATTTTTTGGGGGGTCAGGGAGGGGTAGAAGGGAAGCGATCCAGGACTTATGATTTTAAATAAAATATAAACTAAGATGATTAAAACAAAATGGACCACAGTTAGTAATGATTAGAGGCAAATGCAAGTGGTACACTGTGACCAAACAGTACAGTGCCAACTGATGGGGAGGTGGCTGGAAATACTCCGGTAGAAATATGGAATATGGGGAGCGGGACTGGACATCTCAATGTCCCCACACTGGGAAACATGTGAACCGTACCATGGTATTGTGGGAAATATCCCACCAAGATTCTAGAATGTGTTTTAAAACATTGTATGTGAGAAAAAAGAGAAATAGTCGTTTTGTTGTGCTTCCCTGTTAAACTCGTACAAAACCACATGCCATCTTGATTATGATACTTTTGAAAAGATAGGGAAAAACGTGAGACAATGCAGAAAGAGTGACACAGATAAAAAGACAGAATGCAGATGAAAAAGGGGTCCCCTGAAGAAAGGTTAAAGGATAAGGAGAATTTAATGTAATGAGGAAAGATCAAACTCTGAAATGCCGTTGTTTTCAGACATATGACAGGTTTTTGGCAGGAGGATGCTGATCCTGTGTTTCCTGAGCACATGGAGGCCAGGACAAAAAAAAACGGTACATGAAAGTAAGAACAATAAGTAAATCCTCCAATGTCTTCCTGTTTCCTACAGCCTGAGGCGAAGCTGCTTCACAGTGCGTGCAAGTCCCAATGCCTGTCACCAGGCGGCCGGTGGCAAACCCACGCCAGGCGCTGCCTCTGCCCCTCCTGTGTGTGTCTTCCGCACATGTCCTTAGTGCAGTCAAACAACGTGCTTGTTTCGGGGTAGCAGCCATTCTATTTATCTGTTGCACTGACCATCCGTCCATGTGTTAGCCCATCTGTGCTCCTCTGTCCTGAAGTTTTATTTAGAACATATTGTCCTGGGAGCCTTCCTGGGAGGATGGGGATGGAGACTCTCAAAAGTTATTAACATGTCTGCTTGACCTGGGCAGGCTGCCAGGGTGAACTTCACACAGACCTACAGGGAAGACAGTGCCAGTGAACAGCCCCTCTTCCATGCACCGCACTGCTTCAGTAAATGCTATTTCCCTGAGGCTGAATTGTGTCACATGTAGCTGGAAGGGAGTGTGAGAAATCAGGCAGTTCCTGCTTCTCTGTCTGGGCAGAACAGGGCTCACCCACAGCAGAGCTCTGGGTGCTTCTCCTTTGCTGTTCAGTGGCCACATGCTCCTATTACTCAATAAATCTTCTTTTTATTTGTTTCCAAACCACGTTCCTCTCCACAGCAAGGTCTGGCTGTGTTCACTAGGAGATATGTCAGAACCCCACAGCTTCTCACTGCACCTCTTACCTCTTTGCCAAAATTATGTAGATTAAGAATAACCCCAATCTGGTTGGGGTTGCTTGGGACTGAAAAGTAATTGGCTTGTAATATGCTAATCTGTATGGTAATTTTTGTCACCCTAAGATAGCAAGACCTGAAAATGCTAATGAAAACGCATCTTCTAACAAGGACTAAGAGCAGGAAGGAGGAGGAGGCTGGGAGTCAAATGGGGCAGGGAAATCTGAGGGTGTCTTGTAGCCATTCAATGCCAGGCCGATTCACACAGGCATGCAGGCAAATGGGAGAAAATCCGCAGAGCCGTGGGCATGTCTGACACACCTTTATTCTGGGGTGGCACCATCCATGCACGCCGCCAGCCTCGAGTCTCACCGCGGGAAGTCATGACTCCCTTTTATACTGAGTGCGTACAATGCTGGCCAAGTGCCAATACTGACCTTCAGTTATATAACAAAGCTTCATTCTAGGCACGCAGGCCCCTTCTCGAGGTTATATGAACACCACTAAATTATGTTTACCCTGGACACATGGGAAAGGGAGCCTGGCTGACTCCATTGTCCCTACACAGAGGAAATGGGCTTTTGAGAAACAGTGAGGGTTTTTGTTTCTTTATATTTTATTTTCCAAATGTTCTGTGATGACTATGTGTTACTATTATGAGCAGACAAAATGAAGTAAAATATGGAAAGAAAAAATGACGATGAACTCAGGACAGAAGAGGGTGACAGAAAGGCAAAGACAGACCTTGCAGAGCCCCCCTGGGATGTAGAGCTGTGGGGCCAGCTTCCCAGGACAGGAAGTGTCGGCCGGGGGAAGTCCCATGGCTGGTGTCTGTCTCCCATTTCTCCCAATTTCCCCCAACCTGTCCTACCTCCAGTGACCACAACCTGCCCTCTGTTTCTATGAGCTCAGATGTTTTAGATTCCACATAAGTGAGATCATGCAATGTTTGCCTTTGACTTATTATTTCACTTAACGTAATGCCCTCTAATCCATGTTGTCCTAAATGGAAGGATTTCTTTCTTTCTTGTGATTGAATAACATTCCATTGTGTGTGTGTGTGTGTGTGTGTGTGTGTGTGTACAGGACAAGGCAGAGGAGGTTTATAGTTGTGAGTATGAGGAATAGAGTTTATTTTTGTATTGTTGTTTATTTATTAACTGTTATATTTTCCATATGGACAATGGTAAACCTACTTTTGCCCAACTTGTATATACATATATATACACACAGACAGATAGTCAGACAGACGTGCATACATACCACATCCTCTTTATCATCCACAGACAAATACTTTCCTTGTTCCCATATTGTAAATAATGCTGCAGTGAACACGGGGGTGCAGATAGCTCTTTGAGACAGTGATTTTGTTTCCTTCAGATAAATACCCAGAAATGGGACTGTTGGATCATAAGGTAATCCTTTTGTAATTTTTCAAGGAACCCCCATACTCTTTTCCACAGTGGCTGCAACACAGTCTGCATTCCCACCAACAGTGCACAGGGTTCCCTCTTTCCACATCCTCGCCAGCATTTATTATTGTCTGTCTTTTTAATGTTAGCCATTCTAACAGGTATGAGGTGATATCTCATTGTGGGAAAACTACTCATATGTTTAATCACCAGCTCATCAGCTCCCTGAGGCATGTGTACCAGGAGAGCCTCGAGAACTGACCTGGTCAAAGCCTTGCAGCTCTGCACTCCCCGCCTCGAGGTCTAGTCCTCAGGAGAGAAGGCCCCAGTAAGCCTCTCCTACTGTGTCTGGGTTAGTGGTTTTTCACAGCTAGTCCCTGAGTGCCATCATGTCTAGGGACGTGGTGAATAGCTGACCAATAGACAGACCATTTGCCTGTGTTCAAACCATGTTCCTGCACAGAGAGGCAGTGAACTCATTTTAATGAGAGTCCCTTAACCAGCACCTGCTCCAGTGGATAGAAGGCCTAGGTCTGGAGAGCAGGTGTTGGTGCTACATCACTGGGTGTGATGGAGTTTGTATCTTCCACCTGGGGAGGTTCAGCGGTTGACCCATTTTAGAGCCCAGTCACAGGTTTGCCTATGGATTAAATGACCCATCTTATTCCCAAATGGAGACTCAGTGGTGTGATCTGGATCGGTCACTCCAGAGAGAGGGCCAAGGACACTGGTAAGAGCAACCTGGTGCCCTGGCAGAGAGCAGCTGCTGTGAGCCTATCCCAGGGCCCGTCACAGGACTAAGGAGAGATTCATCAGAGCGACTCAAGGGTGTCTTCCTTCCCTTCGGGTTGGCTTGGCTCTGCATCTTATGTGCTGTGGCTCAGGAGCCCCAAGTATGTTTGGGTCATCTTCATCATGGTAACCGTACCCCATTCCTTGCAGGACCCAGGTTCAGACGGGAAACAGTGAGGGGAACGGGAGTTCTTCCTATTGTCCTCTATGGTCAAGAGCACTGGTTTTCTCTCCGGAGAGGTCCTGATCCAGCTGATAAGTGAAATTCTTCATGTTGGCCTGTCAGGGCAAGAAGCAAAATGAATACACTTAGAGCACGTCTGTGCACCACTGTCCCGATCAAAAATCAAGGTCAGCTCCCGGAGAGCCCAGGCTTGCCACTCCTCCCTCCTGGTCCTGCAGCTTCTACTACACCCTCCCACCTTCACAACTGAGGGCTAAGGACCCGACATCCCTCCACTTAGAGTGGGGAACAGGAGAGGAGAGAGGCACTCTCTGTTTACAGTCCAAATGAAACTTGCCTTGAGAGAAAATAGTCATCACCATCCAAAGGCACCTACCTTCCTTTACATTCTCATACATTGGACCCATTCTGCCCGGGCCCATGCAGCAGCTAGCAGAGGATGAGGGAAAGCAGGCCTTTCACATTCTGACCCATCCTTCCTTCTCAGGAGGCAGCTCAGAGGGCAGATTCGCAGGCAGGAGGGAGTAAACACCAAGACCATAGCGTATAGAAATTTCTGAAGGCTCTAGGGACTGTTTTGAGAGCTAAGAGAGGTATGGAAGCTAGAAGTAAATTACAGGTGTTATTTTCAGTTGCTGGGTTAAATTATTAGTGTTCCCTCGTTGGTTGTTATCCCGAGCACTGAAGTTACAGATTTGGTCTTGCAAAGACCTGTGTCCCTGCCCAACTGACCAGGTCCAGAGGAAGAGGATCTGGTGCTCGCTGAGGGCCCCTGACTTTGGAGACCCCAAATGTTCCTTTGGAGCGAGGAGCAGCTGAAATCTCCACTATGCTGACATACCCAAGACTGGCAAGTGGGTGAGTGTCAGCCCCACCCAGCCCTGTAAACCTCATGATTGGTGGTTTATGACCACAGAAAACAGGGGTGTTTGCAACTCAGGAGGAACCTGTTAGAGTGGATCCTACATCTAGGAAAAAAAAGGCTGTAGCTATTAAAGAAAGTGAGGTATTAGAGTCCTTCTTCTCGCTCTCTCATCCCAGCACTAACCACTTTGTCCTTATGTCCTAAAGGGCCAGATCTGGGCTCCTGGGAGGGGTCTCTGTCTGCCTCTGTCTCTGTCCCTTCATTGGTCTTCCTCTCGTACACCCTGCATGGATCCACCCCCACACCCCTTCCCCACGATCCAGTCTCGTAATTCTCTTCTCAGTTCCTCTTAATAATTTACTCAGTAACAGAAAACAATCAAAGAAAACCCACACTTCCTCCAAGTTTCCAGTCTTCTTTAGCTTCCAGACATAAGAGCCTTCAGGAGTCTGAAGGCCATGGCCCTGCTGGTTGTCCCAGCCTCATGCTCACCACCCTCCCAGAGGGGAACGACTGGCATGGGGAATACTCAGATCTTTCTTCCTGCTTCTACACACTGCTGCCCCACTGTGCATCCTTGCTCTGGGCAGCTCAGTTTCTCTCCAGAAAGTGGGCAAGATCAGGGAGAGAAAAACAGATCTGCCTTGCCAGTTTTGGAGCTGGAGGATTTTGAAGGCAATAACACAAATGTGATGTTGTGAGTTCATTTAAAGGTTTGAATGACCCATGCTGAGTGTTTCACTGTAGTCCAGAAATAGGGCGCCTGTTTATACCCTCAGTTTCCTCATGAATGGCACTCGGCGAACACGGAAAATCCAGGGGCAAGCTGTTGAAGCCAAAAGGCTTCTTTCCTTTGTATGTCGCCTGACATACCAGGCATGGCTGATCACATGGTAGATTTCACTACATGCATGCAGGTCTTTGGAAATGGCTTCATGTTGTCCAAAGTGTGTTGTGCCTCAGCTCTACTTGGAAAATAACTTTTTAAAAAGCCTTTTACTATTTTATGCTGTGCCAGGCTCTGTGATGAGTGCTTAACAGGCATTAATGGGTTTATTCCTCACAAAAGAATTGAGGAATACTATTATCACCTTTTTATGGTAAGAAAAACCAAGGCCCAGAAGGCTTAAGTGTGCTATTTATGATTTCATAGCTAGTAAGTGGTGTGTCTGTGATTTGAAGCCACATCTAGCTGACTCCTTATATACACCTTCAAACACTATAAACGTGGTCTTGCCAGAGCATAGGATAGGAGAAGTTAAGCACACGGTGCACAGAAAGGTGGTTTGCTATTTAAAAACATACAGGAATGCAACCACCTCCTGCAGTTCCCCTTTCTAGCAACTTCACCCGGCACACCCTGATACTTTGCACAGTGTCTCAGGGGCACTGAAGGGTGGTGGGAAGGGCTACATTTTTCTTAAACTCCTTGCTTTGTTTTTAATAAGGATATTGAGGCACTGCCAGTGTAAGCCATACTCCAAGTTAATGATGCAATACCCCGTGATGTTACAAATGTCTTCTGGGTGCCAAAGTCTGGGAAAATTTCAGAAAAAAGGAAATTACGCTCTGTTTGCCCATCCCACCCCAGGGCTCCAAATGGACTGGACAGCAGAGGAGAGTAAAATGAATAATCTTTTTCTGTTAACCATTTTGATTTCTTCTGAGACCTAACTATATCTGTTTTCTTGCTCTCTGACAATTTCTTCTCCTCTGTTTGTGTAAAAGAATCCCCTGTTGCCTTTTCATTTCTCGATGAGGCACAGCCCTTGCAGATTTCTGAAGACAAGTGGCCTCATTGTACAGACCACCATCTGGTTTTAGCCATCGGAGGGAAACAGCCTGGACAGCCTCGTTCTCACCTGGGTAAGGGTTCATAGGAGCACAAACGTTACTCCGCCCAGTAATTACCAACTTTTCCTTGAAAAGGTTTGGGGTTCAGAGTCACCAGCAGCCAGAGCAGGCTCCAGAACTCACTAAACTATCAGTAATACCAGCTTGCTCAATGGTGCTGCCATGGGAGGGGGGTGGGGGCTGTTAAAAGCCACATGACATTCAGAAAAGAAATACTTTCGCAATTATGGGTGTAGGCGTGGACAATAAAAACTGCCTGCCCTCCCTCATCTTGGAGCAAATATTTGCTGGTTTAGATAACTCACAAATATTTTCCCAAGGCTTGGTTGGTCTCAAGCAATACCAAAGCACTCACAGAAAGGGCTCTCATCACACAATGTAAATGGCTAGTACTACAGCTATCATTATGCTTTTCTCTCCATCTTTTTCTATGCCAGCATATTGGATGGGTAATATTCCTACCCTGGTGCTTAGAGACTAGTTCTAGAAACCAAATTATAGTGACAAGCATTGTCAGCCAGCTCTTTCCTCAAAGAGAGAAAATTCTCCCAAGTCCTCCAGAAAGAATGTATGGGGAATTTCCATGATCAGAATAAGTCCATGTTCACCTAAAGATAAAGGACATAAAACCTGCAAGGAGTTTGAACATTAAATGGCAACGTTGAGTTCTGGAAAGGAAGTTTGATTGCAAATCCACGTATGATGCTTTTGTTCAGCCAGTCGACGAACACTAGGGAGCTGACTTCTCCCATAGTCTGTGCTTGTCACAAGGTAAAATGTAAAAAGAAGCAGAAATGCAGTTGCAACCAGGTAGGAGCACTGAGGTTGGAGACTTCACACTTTTGTTGGCAGGTAGAGGGAGACAGGAAGGGCCGGGGTTAAAGGAATAAGCCCAAAATGAGCTTTGGAAGCATTTGAAGGAAACAACATCCTCATGTCAATATAGCTGGTGTTGTGCCAACACACTTGGGTTCAGAACTGATCGCACAATAGCATAACACGGAAAACCTGGTGTAATTGTAGTTTCTCTTTTCAAAATACCTAGGGATTTTCTTCGGCCAAAGCTTAATATGATACAGTAGAGTGATGTGGTTGCTTTAAAAAGCTAATATAGTTGTAGGCTCCATTAAATGGAAATATAATGTCAAATAACAAGTAAGCATAACAATACACATTGGTCAGATGACAACAGAAAGATACGTTCAATTTGAGGCAATGAAAGATGATCATAATGTGGTATAATATATCTAGAGAAGAGTGTAGATGCCTAGTGTTCTGGAAACAGTGCCAGACATAAGATGTTGGAAGGCTCTGAGTGTTTCCTTGGAGGGGAGAAAATTAGAAAATAGTAACTATCTTGAAATGTTATGGTTGTTGTGAGGAAGAAGGGATGGATGGGTTTTACTTCGGTAAAAGACAGAATAGGAATAAAGAGTGAAGAAATGTTGGGAGAAGAGCAGAAGGAAGTAAATAAGGAAGGGAGTGGCAAGGAGGTGACTTTTACCTCAATATAAGAAACCAGCTTTCTGAAAAAAGGTTTCTCACAAGCCAAAGGGCTTGGTGTTGGAAACAGCACTCTCCAGAGACAAAGAGCTCTTTGTCATCCAGTGGGACAAATTACATGGCCAGTTGTTAGAACTCTAAGGAGAAAATTCTAGCATCAGGCAGATGTTAGCTGTGTAAGGTCTTATTTGTTAAGCAAAAACCTTCACGGCTGAAAGTTGTTTGGAGAGGAGGGATTTCCCAAGCCACACACTAGCCAGAAAAAGGACCAGGTCCTGGGGCCTGTGGGCTAAACCACAGGCAGCAGGGCCGCCTGGAGAAGATGAACATGTTCCCAGTCCTGGGATCGCTGAGGCTCTTTTGTACAATGAGTTTGGGGAACAACATTGTTTTAAAAGAATTTACATTGGCTACAGATAAGGAGTGGGGTGGGAAAAGGTGAGGCAGAGAAAACTCTGGGATAGTGCGCAGCCCAAAGGGAAAAAGTGTGTGTTGCTGGTGAAGTGGCCCAGGCGGCAGGCAGTCCGGAAGGCTCACGCATGAGCAAGACACAGTGGCGACAGCATCAGCTGTTCTCCCTGCAGGTAATAGCTGCCATGGCCACCTGGACATGGTTGGTTCAGTTTCACCACCCACTCAGGAAGTGGGCAGTCTTTTGTTTCTGCCCACTGCTCTTAACTGGTTAACGTTTATTGTTTCTCTGCCCCTATTCTCAGGTCTGTCCTCATTTAATTTTGGACACCCCATAAGTTTTATCACATGCATCTCTAAGCTTCCAGGTTTCTGTGATGGGCCAGACCTGAAATTGTCCTGCTGAGAACCACTGGTAGCCAGGGCAGGAAATGGAATACAGATACACAAGCTCATTCATCTAAGTGCTTTTAAACAGATGAACCACTTCAGACGCATTAGTTACAGCCTCCAGCCTAAGCATGTTTCTCTAGAAAAGAGACCTTTTTTCTAGAAACTCTAGAAAAGGGACCTTTCCCTAAAGTAACAGTGGGGTCCGGTGTGAGACTGGGAAGGTCTTCATGAGAGGAGTGCTCCTTCTGTGACAAATATGAATGAGGGGTTGCTAGGTTACTGGTGAGAGGTCCCATTAAAGATTCCAGATGCAGCTAGGGAAAAAAAGATGCTGACATGTGCAAAGCGCAAAGAGCAAACAATTGAAGAGAAGGACCTATGGACTCACCTCAGAGTGTTTCCCCTGGGCAGTGCCTGTAAGACTGGTCTGCTGCCTTTGTGCTACACCAGTGCAAAGAGTTAGGAACCACAGACACACACAGAACAGTAGTTCAAATGGACTGGCTCATCAGATTTTCAAAAAATAAAACATTGATTCAGTTCAGTGTAATAGTCAATACATGGAAATAGAATATTTGAGTTTAAAAAACTGCTTGTTTCCTCACTACACCAAAGACTCTTTGAAGGTGGGGACAATGCCCTATTTATTTTGTCGTCACAGGAGGTTAGCATAGTGTTCCCAGCAGAATAAAAGCTCCAGTAAATATTTAGTATACTAAATAGAAATGCGTGTTTGTGATGGTAGCTGGGTTGAAGGATCTGGGCTAGGCCACAGTGAGTTCTGCTTTTTCTGGTTTTCTCTTGTGGTCCCAGCAAATCCTCCCTCTGTGCCACATGGTCAGTTATTCTCTGAAGCACCTGATTCCAGCACGTGGTCCTCTAGCACCTTCCAGGGCAACCTCTGTTGACTCACTTGCTCGCTCATTCACTCAAAAAACATTCATTGAAGCTCTGGTTGGTGTAGCTCAGTGGATTGAGCTCGGGCTGCGAACCAAAGCATCGCAGGTTCGATTCCCAGTCAGGGCACATGCCTGGGTTGCAGGCCACAGCCCCCAGCAACCGCACAGTGATATTTCTCTCTCTCTCTCTCTCTCTCTCTTTCTCCCTCCCTTCCCTCTCTAAAAATAAACAAATAAAATTTTAAACCTAAAGAGTTAAAAAAAGAAAAAAATGTTCATTGAACTTACTTTGGCTCAGTGCCACTCTGGGGCTGGGCCATACGTAAACAAGACCCAAGACCCATAACACCCCTGCTTCCCAAAACTCTCCTCCTGTGTGGGTGGTTGGGGGAGTAAGGCATTGGGGATGGAATACCCAGTATCAGTTAAACAGAAAAAAAGGGTTTTTTAAAAAAATTATCAATTGAGATATACTGAGTTAGTAAATGGAAACAGCTTTCGAAAGGCCTCTATTTGAGAGAGGCCTTCTGTGCTTTGGTATTTCTTTGATCCAAAAATATGTCCAGATAACAAGAATAAACACAAACTAACACCATGCCCAGGAAGGCTGAGTAATCCGGACAGGATCTGATCCAAGATTTAACCACCTTTTAGAGCCAAAAATGTAAAATGTGTACAAACACCATTCACACTTGACCAAAGCCATTGTTATGAAGAGGAATTGTTCTGACTATCGAATGTTCAGAGACTCATTCTGTCCGTACCTGCCGCCTGCTGGCTCATCAGTGGTTTCGATCGGGTCGGTAAATACGGAGAGATTTGAAAGGGTCACTGCAAACACACGACAGAAAATCTGATTGTAAAGTGGGTCATCTTTTCACTGGAGGGTTGTGTTCTTCTCTCTTACATGCTTAGATAAAAATGCCAAAAGGTGGCTAGAAAAATGGAAACAGCAGAGTTGAGAAGAGAAGGTGTGAAGAAAGGTGGATCCAGCGAGCTTAAAGGCCAATTAAAGCCAGGAAAGGCTGGAAGGAAAGGCATCATGGATTAAAAAAAAAAGAGGAAGTAAGAAATGAAAAAGGGAACTAAACTAACTAAACTTTTTTAGTCACTAGGTTCTGGTTGGAGCTTGATGGAAAATAGGCATGTCCTTGCTGATCTGTGGGGGCCACTGCTGTCCAGCTGCCTGCATTCCCAGGGAAGTGTCCCCTGCTGTCAGAGTTCAGTGATGGATTGAATGTCACCAGCTGGATCCTGCCCACATGGCAGACACTGATGCTGGGATAGCCCAAATGCAGAGGAGACCTAAATACAGGAGCAGATGGCCAAGATGCATTTTGTGTCTCTGACATGTTCAGTCCCTCTGAGATGCATTCCTGGGAACATTTCATTTCCTCTTTCTCAACTGCTAAAGCAAGACATTTTAATATTACCTAATTATTCCCACCCACACAATATATTTTTTATAGAGGCAACATGAAGAATGAACTGGGCAGGGTGCAGCCCAAGTGCTGCCGAGACAGGAGGGCTGAGGTACAATGCAGTCCACACCCCCTTTCTTTCTATGGGGGCTGGAGGAGACCACAGAGACAGGCTCGTGCCTGCCTTACGTAATGTTGTAGGGGGTGGTACGATCATGTTGGCAAACTGCTGTGCTCCTGAGAGAGAGAGACACTTGCAAAGCTATGATTTTATTATTCATAATGTGGCATGTTGGAGAAGTCGGATGCAAACTGCCTGGCGGTGGTACCCCTCTCTGCTCCTTTCTGCTCCTTCAGTGTTGGGGACCAAGAGCTTAGGTTTCCACTCCAATACACCAGAGGAGAAGGGCAGAGCAGAGAGAGTTCAATGAGAGCAACTCTATTGCCCCGGTGAGATTTGCCCCAATGGGACAGTTCAGTTCCTGAGAAGGAAATCAGATGACAATGAGAGTTGGGATTCTCCCTGAGCAAGATGCTGCTAAGCAGAAAAATCAATAGCAGGAAAAAAACGAAATCAAACTATGCCTGGGCTTTAACTCCTTGGGGAAATAACTGGGAGAGGGAAACTTTATTAAGACTGCTCTATCAACTCTATCCATTCCTTTAAGGCATCTCTCCTTTAAATATTCTAGTCCATTTCAGAGAGCAGAGGCCATTGAAGAGCAGAGTGATCCTGCATGCAGTGGACATTCAGTCAGATAAAAGACACATGAGGAGAGGCAGATTTCCTGGAGGAAGTGTGTGAGAGGGTGGCCCTCTAACTCCCACACCACAGACAGGTCCAGGACTCACTACACTGCTTCCAAGATTGAGAAGAAAACAGAACATTGTCCATGATGGAATTGGAACCCACTGGAACAGAAGAACAGTCCAAGTGACTTGGATAAATGATGCAAGATGGGTTTTTTTTCTATATATTTTCCCTTAAATATACCACAGACAGATGATGCTGAAGGTGCTCAGTACTAATCCCAGAGAGAGTAAGAAAATAATGTGTGGGGTTTTTTTGTCTTTTCTTCTTTCCATGTCCTTCTTAGCAAGTTCCGGACAGCTGTGAGCCCCCCCACCCCCTGCCTTTGCTCTGACGCTTTATTAGGAAGCTCTAAAAATTGTTGGAGGTGCACCAAGTTCAAGGTGAGGCAATTCAGCAAGTACTTATTTTTACTGATTTTGCTGAGTGCCTGCTACAGGCCCAAAGCTTTCCTGAGCACTGTGGGGTTCAAAAGAGAAAAATACTCTCTGCCCCTGTCCTGAAGGAGCTTACAGACCTGCCAACATGCACGAAAGTATTGGAGACTGTATCGTGGGTAATGGTAATCAAGTGGCAAAATGCACAGAGCATGGAATACATGCTGCATCTCCAATCTTGGAAGACAGTCCTGAGATGGACTCAGCTCCCTTGGTGCCACCCCTTCCCACCCCCACATCATGGTCACAAGAATCCCACTGAGCCCAGTGCTCACCCAGTCATAGCGATGGTCCCACCTCCATTCTTAACACTTGGACTTGAGATAGGAAGTGTGTACAGAGCCTGCAAACCTTGGTGACCTCCTCCCCCAGTGCAGCTCCTAGGCCTGCCCCATCCCCACCTTCTGCTGGGGGTGGTGCTGAACTCTTCTCTCCCTCAGAGGGCCGACCTCTCACAGCTTCTCTGTTTCTCATGCCAAGGATTGTGCTCATGGTTCAGTTCCCACAGAGATGGTTTGCTGTGATGGTGGAATGTGCATGAGAAATGAGATCAGATTGCCACCCTCTATGATGTACAAACAACAAAAGTAGGAACCATGGACCCAAAATAGGAATGAAGGGGCTGATGTGCTTTGAATTACGAGAGCCTTCGAATGCATTTCTAATGCAAAGAGAAAGGAAAAAAGAAGCAAAATGAGGCCTCCGTAGGTTAGCTTGGGATGACCTGGCCTCCTGGCTTTGCTGTGGTTTTCTTCATCCTCTGGCTATCCAGAGTCATCCTGAGCTAGCAGCTGCCTTGCCTGAGAAAGCCAGATCTGGGACACTCTCAAATGAGCTGAGCTGCTCAAAGCGGCTTCCTAAAACTCCACCCCATCCCCTAGCCTGATTCCTTGTAATGTGTTGGGGACTTGGGCCAGCTCCCCACTCTTCTAGCTAAGTCCAGTGTGCCTGTGTTTGAGTAGAGCATGGGGAAGAGTGAAAAGAAGGTGGTTTGGCAATAGCGAGGACCCTGAATCTGTTAAAGCTCTATCACTCTTGGAAGTCATTTGAAGGTAAGGAGGCAGACACCCCTAAATGTTTGTGCCAGTTCTGCCCACGAACACAGGAAATTGGTCCAGGTCACCTTCATCAAGCCTAGAGTTTTTCTCCAACAACAAGCAGAAGCCTACTCCTCTACTGTGGTCCAGCTGGAAGGTCACCTCCTCTGAGATGCTGTCTAAGACCCAGTCCTCTCCAGCCTCATGTCAGCTGTGCCTAGTCCATTCCCTGTCCTTCCCTGCTGACTGTTGCATGGTGCTCAGTACTTACTTCACCCAGTCTGTGTGAGCATTTTAACATGCAATTTAACTTTGCATTCCTCACAGTGTCCCTACCACCCTGCTTTGCTGGGGTTGGGTGCTAAGCATTACTGGGGTTCTTGATTGGTGGGGACACAATACGGCCCTCGCCCAGTTCAATTTCATCCATTCCTATTGCTGATCTGCTGCAGCTGGAGTCTGACTTGCTGCTCTGCCCCCTACCACCCCCACCTCTGCTCTCTCCTGATAATCTGGTTGATATACTGTCATTGCTCCCTCCCAAGTTTGCTCTGGTCCCGATATAATTAATTACTGGATGTCTACTCTGTGGAGGGGAGGTGTACACAAGGATGAAACAGAAACAGGGCTGCCCCCACAATCCAGGAGCCTGACCTGCCACCCGCCGGGTCTGGAACCTGCCCCGGGTCACAGAGCAAGGAAAGTCAGTCCTATAAAGACAGTGCCTCCAAGACTGCTGGGCACAAAAATCAAATTGTGCGAACTTGGCACTGAGAGGCTGGGGGAGACACAGAGCCAACAAAGATCTGGAGGGCCTTAGTGGAGCACACACAGAATATGAGTCAGCTATACCTGCCATCTTGATTTTAAGAGGCATTAATGAGCTCCAGGTGAGGCACCTCTCAGGGCTTCTAATGATGCCCAGAGGAAGGCTCTGTTATGCAGCCCAGAGCCCTTCTCACCTTGCAAATGCATGTCACTGGTTGCTAGGAACAGGTGAAAGGAAGTGATGGATAGACTAGACAGTGCTGCATTTCTGATCGTTGAAAGTGGGAAGAAGGACAAGTCAGCTCTCAGCTAAAGCACGCAGTTGGAACATGGGCCCCCTGGGGCCACTTCTCAAGTCGCCACCTGAGCTCGTCCCCTCTCCGCCTGCTCATTCTCTAACTGCTGTCCAGGAGGAGAAAGGCAGGTCCTTTCATACCCATTTTGTTTTCTCCCCTCCACCTCCCCCAAGCCTGCAGGTCGTACCCAGCACCCGTCACAGTGTTAAATGATCACTGATCCCGGTGACTTTTGATGGGGCTTTCTAGCAAACAGGCCACTTCTGATGAAAGCAGCCCAAACAGCAGAGCAGTTAGAAAGTGGCAGCCACCACACAGTACTTTATCAGTTTGCTGTGACAAATTAGATACTAGTAAGTATGTGATGTGCATGATATTAAATTATGAATTAGTGGGAATATAGAGCAAATAACCTGTCAAATTTGAAAATACTGATGGTTAGTAGCCTCTTTTTAAGGAAAGTTTTCTTCTAAATTTTTGTTGGAAAGTAACTGGAACAATTTCAGAGAGGAACTGAGATGATTGTTTGGGAAAGAATTACAAATACATGGCCCTTGTGGATTTTAGTACTCACATTATAAATTATGTGTCTATTGCTCATCACGTCTTTATCATGATAATCAAACAAAAATCCAATAAACTCTCAATTATGAAAGAAAAATATATGCCCCAAAGTTAATAATTTCACTAGAAGAGGTAAGGTCTTTCCATCTGAAGCAATGAGAGAATTCAGGAGAAACAAGTTTCGGAGTGAAAATGTGTACTGTGAAAGTGAGGATGTACAGGATGCTGAGGGGGTGAGCAACACATGTCCTGCTGCCAGAGACCTTGCAAGGCACTCAGAGGAGTTGGAACTTGAGTGAGGACTTGAAAAAAGAATGAAGGCTTTGGTTGGGTTGACGGTGGAAGAAGGCATCCTAGCCAGGTTTAATGGTGTGAGCAAAGATGCGGGAGGCAGAGTGTTGGGTGGGAAGTAAGGGGCCGTGAAGCAGGGAGTGTGTGGGCAAAAGAGACACAGGGGCTGCTGGAGGCAGGGCTGACCCACTGAGGGGAAGGACACTGCCCTGGTGGTATGACGTGTGGTTCCAGTGGGGGTCTTATCCACCCCAATCAGTTCCTCCACCTGAATTTCACTGGGTCTCAATGTCACTAATTGAGGTGTGTTCCTTGCTTGGTGAAGATTTTTCATTCTTCCCAAGATCCCCCACAAAACTGCAAAAATCCTTGTAGGAGGAAGGCACTGGTAAAATGCCTCAGCTGGGGTACTCTCTGGGAAGCTCCAGGGCATTGTTGGGGTTCAGGTGGGCCCAGGAGGAGCGGAAGTGGAAAGTTTCTACTTTCAGGAGCAGTGTTTGCAAGATGGATTGGCAGTGAGGACCATTTGAGATTGAAGACAGAGAGAGAGAGCAATAAGGGAAGTTGGAATTGAAAAGCATATTCTGATCCCTGACTGCAGAGCAAAGACTAGAGGTGAGAACCAGTCTGTGCAGAGTATTGCCCTCGGAACCATGGGCCTGTGGTATGGGGTGGGGGGTGCTTCAATAACCTGCTGTTGGATGAATGAGTGACCAGTTCAGGGCTGGTAGATGAGAAATGGGCTCATTTGCCCCACAGGACCTTTTTGCTCTACTACAGGGGCACGTAATGTTTTAGATCTAACCCCTTCTGAGGGTCTGATCCAGTTTATGGGTTTCTCTCCTCAGAAAAATGCACATTTGCAAATGCAATAAATTTCAGAGTATTCAGAGCCTTCTTCTGTCCCAAGGGAAAGTCTGTGAAACCCTCCTGATCATCTTCAGATATCTAAAGAAATGTTATGAGGGAAACAGACAAGTCTATAAGCTGGAGACACCCAACAGCTACTGTGTGGTTCCTACCCAAGTTCAAGTCTGAAAGCAGGAGAGGACTGATGTCCCAGCTGGAGGACAGTCAGGCAGAGGGTGAATTCTCCCTCACTCAGATTTGGTTCTGTAGAGGCCTTCAACTGTTTAGATGAGGCCCACCCACTTTACAGAGGGCAATCAGCTCCACTCTGTCCACTGAGTCAAATGTTAATCACATCCAGAAATACTCTCACAGGAACACTCAGAGTAATGTTTAACCAAATATGTGAGCAATTTGTGGCCTATTCACATTGATACATAGAGCCAACCATTATGGTCTCCTTCAAAGGCTGTGGAAGTAGATTACTAGAAATAAGAAATATTCATTTTAGTTATAAAAGTCTAAAGCAGTTTGAACAAAGCTCAGGATAATTTCTCAATAGAGTGTTAATTTCTTGATAGGTATTAACATTAGACCATCAATAAATCCCTTGCCATGACCAGGTAAATGAACAGAATGAGCCTGGTCACAGGAGAGTCCCGCAGGGCATGTGGAGAAGGGAGGTGGAGGAAAAGGGAGGGAGAGCCACAGTCAAACAGAGCTTTCCCGACTGTCACCCAGACCCAGGTTCTCTCCATGTGCATAGCCATTCTTTTTCATTTAAATTTTATTTTTCAATTACAGTTTACATTCAATATTATTTTGTATTAGTTTCAAGTGTACAGCATAGTGGTAAGAGAGTCCTATACTTTACGTCCCCCTGATAGTTCCAGTACCCACCTGGCACCATACATAGTTATTACCATACCACTAACTATATTCCTTCGGCTGTACTTCACATCCCTGTGGCTATTTTGTAATATGTGTGGCCAGTTTGCTCTGTTTTAAGTCTCAAGAAGTTATAGAACCCAGTCTGGACCATCAATCACTTCTCTGTTTTTTTTTTTCTGGGAACCCAGATCCCAGGGCAAGTTTCAGTAGCCCCAGTGGCTGCCACACTTGGCTGTACATTGAGCTCACCTAGAGAGTTAAAAAAAAAACCCGATTCCAAAAGTCTGTGTCAATGTGAAGCGCTTTGAAGTTGAAACCTGTTCCATGGTGAAGGAGGAGAATGTCCCTCTTCTTAGGAAGGGCATACTGAGGTATTTAGGGGCAAGGGACCATGGTGTCACTGATCTTCCAATGGAGGCGAGGTGTGGGTAGAGAAAAGCAAATAGGCTAAAACATTCACAGTTGGTATAAAGAAAGGACAGGTAGATATTCTTTGCATTAGTCTTCTTGCAACTTTTCAAGAAGTTTGAAGTTATTTCCAAATAAAAGTTAACAATTTTTTTAAGTTCTAATTCTCGGTTTCACCCCTCAGAGGTTCTGGTTTAATGGGTCTGTGGTTTCTCAAAGTCCTGGGGTGACACAGCAGCGCCCCAAGGCTCTGGCTGAGAGGCACCCATGCCTCCGTTGCAGGCTGCCTGGAACCCTTCGAGCAGAGCTGATCAGTGCTTTAGCTCAAGGCAGGTTGGTGTCAGCTGGGGAAAGGACCTGTTTAGAAGCAAGCATTCTCTTTAGAGATCTTTGTGCACTGGGGAGAGCAGTGTGGCTGCCAGAGGTTTGTCTCCCTCCCCTTTCCTGCAGGGTCCACACATTGGTATTAGGAAAGTAATTATGCTCCCTCTAAAAGAGACATCACAGGTCGCACAGATTCTGACTGGGAGAGCCAAGATTGGGGAGGGAGTTTTCTGTAAAGCAATTATAGCAAAAAGTTGTTTGGATATAGAAAATAAGAATTTAAAATGCTCGACACATCACACACAAGATTGTGATTCCAAACTATCATTCAGTTATGTTTCACCTCATGGGTTTAAAATCTGCCCCACCCACCAGTTTATGGAACGTTAGGTTGACACCTGAGACGGCCAAAGCCTCCTACAGTTCAACAGCCTGTTGTTTTAATTGAACAAAAAACAACCAACCAAAATGTGATTTCACCTCTTAAAAAGCTTTTACACTTAGTTCAATAGAAAAAAAAATGGGATGAAGGGCGTGATAGTTAGCCTCATGTGCCAGCTTGGCTACCCTGGTACCAAATTATTTAATCAAACACTAATGAAGGTGTTGCCACGATGGTACAGGTACCCCTGGAAGATATTGTGGGCTCAGTTCCAGACCACCACAATAAAACAAGGATCACAATAAAACCAGTCACATGAATTATTTGTTCTCCCAGTGCATCTCAAAGCTATGCTTACAGAAAACTATTGTATTTTGTGTGAAATAGCATTTCACATTAAGTGTGAAATAGCATTATGTCTGAAAAAAAACCTATGTACATATGTTAATTTTAAAATATTGTGTTACTTAAAATGCTAACCATCATCTGATCATCCAGCGAGCTGTAACCTTTTTGCTGGTGGAGGGTCTTACCTTCAATTTGTAAAAACTGTAGTGCCTGTGACATGCATTCAAGAGAAGCACAATAAACAGAAGCACATCTATACTTTGTAGCTTGGTTAAGAGCTTCCTTTAGGGTTGTCCCTAAAGGAAGTCGATTACTCTTGATAATGTGGGTGGGGCCACATCTAATCAGTTGAAGGCCTCAAGAGCAAAAACAGAGGTTTCCTGAAAATGAAGAAGTTCTGCCCCAAGACTGCGACATTACCTCCTGCCTGAGCTTCCAGCCTGGTGGCCGGCCCTGTTCATTTCAAACCTGCCAGTCCCCATAGCTGTATGAACCGATT
The DNA here is from genome assembly GCF_004126475.2 of Phyllostomus discolor. Lineage (NCBI taxonomy): Eukaryota > Metazoa > Chordata > Mammalia > Chiroptera > Phyllostomidae > Phyllostomus > Phyllostomus discolor. The sequence goes on from NC_040904.2 coordinate 113,585,232, forward strand.
CCTTAAAATTAATGTCTTAGCCACAAGACATCCTCCTAGGATGCTGACTGATACAACACAGAATTCATTTCTTCTTAGAACTGTGAAAATATCTGTACTTACAAAAAAGTTAGTAAAAATATTTCCCTAAATCATGCAAGAAAAATTATAGAAATGATAGATATAAGTCCTAACATGTCAATAATTACACCAGATGTAAATGATCTTAATATATCAATTAAAAGACAAAAATTGGCAGAGCAGATTAATAAACATGAGCCAACCATATACTGGCTCACAACATATAATAAATTCACTTCAAATATGACAATATAGGCAGGTTGAAAGTAAATGGATAGAAAAAATACATTGTACAAATAATCAAAAGAAGGAAGAAATGGCTGTACTAATATCAGGTAAATATTTCATTCTACCCTCTTCTTGCTTGCATGGATCTGATGAGTAATCCAACATAATTCTTGTCCTTGATCTTCTAGAGGTAAGATTTTTCCCCTACCTCTGGCTTTTTTCAAGATGTTCTTTCTGTCTGTGGTTTTCTGCAGTTTGAATATGATGTGATATATTTTTTTGGTATTTTTCCTGCCTAGTATTCTTTGAGTTTCCTGAATCTTTGTCTTGGTGCCTATTATTTATTTTGGAAAATTATCAGCCATTACTACTTTAGGCTGACTTTTAAATCTTGTTTCTTCCATTTACTAGAGGAATGATCTTGGACAAACTTTCTGAGCCTTAGTTTCCTTAACTACATAATGAGAACATTAGCTGTGTGTTGCAGCATACAGTGAGGCTGAAATGAGGTCATGCTTTGCACATTGTCAAGCAAACAGTGATGGGGGCAGCGGAGGCTGGTAGCTAGTGTGTGCCATGAAATAGAGGGAAGGCTGCTGCAGAGCACACAGGGTGATGGACCTTGCACATTTGGTCCACAAGACAAAGTCCCTGATCCGTAGGATGAAGCCACTCATGTCCTTCCTAGACTGGTTACAAATTCCCTGAAGGGGAGACTAGTGGCAAGGGCCCAAAACAACCCCCAAATTGACAGAACTTCCTGGAATCTAGGCATCTTGGAACTGCCCTAGTTAGTTGATAGGCCTACTAGTAAACCCCAGTCATGTTCTCTAGCTTCAGTCATGTACTCGTGTATCCAGAACACTCTCACAAAATGAAAGCTTTATGAGGGCAGAAGTCAGACTCAGAGCTGACTTCGATGAGGACTGCAGCTCCACGTCCAGCAATGTTCTAATGCAGCCTAGCTAGCACGTGCTGGGGAGCTCTTCCTGAAGCTTCCAGCCTGGCATACCTCATCCCCCACCCCTAGACTATACAACCCCTGAGACTGAAGGCTCAGGAAACAACAGTAAAATAGTTACATGCAGTGAAAGAAGCTATAAAAAGTAGAGTTCAAGCTATATTATTTCTTTTATATAAAATACTTTACAATGAAAACTGATATATAGAGACAGAAAACAGATCAGTGGTTGCCTGGGGGGCAGTGGGTGGGGTGATGGGGTGGAAGTGAGAGGGTGTAAGGGCCAGGGAAACTTTATCAGGTCGCAGATATATTAATTATCTCAATTATGGTGGTGGTTTCACAGCTATATCCATATATCAAAACTTAGCCAGTTGTAAACTATCAATATATACAATTTATTGTAGGTCAATAGAGCTATAAAAAGTATGTCCTAATTTCAACACTATCTTTTGCTGCTTTTTCCCTTAAAAAATGTTCAGTTTCCTAAATAATCAAAGAGATTAAAAATTAAAACAAAAATAAATAATCACTTCCATACATATGGAAAAAGGTTATAAACATGAAACGCAGACTCAGAGAAGTAGACTCTCCCCGAAGCCCTTTTGAATGAAAACTCTACCTCCTTACTCACTGCTCACTGAGCACCTCACCCTGGTCGCCCACAATAGGGGTTCACCCCCTCCATGAAATTCTGTGGCACCAGCTGGATGTACTACGGTTCACCTCGAGTCTGACACTGTCTACCTGCAGAGACCACAGATGGAGGGCTCTGACCCACAAGACTGGCTCCCCTCCCCCAGTTCAGACAACCTCTTTCGATTTGATTAATTTGCTGGAACATCTCACAGAACTTAGGAAAACAGTTTACTTACTAGATGACTGGTTTATCATAAAAGGATGTAACTCAGGAACAGCCAGATGGAAGGGCTGCACAGGGCCAGTTATGTGGGCGGGGGCACGGAGCCTCCATACCCACTCCCTTTGCAAGCTGCTCAGCTGAGCGGCATGTCCTTCGTCAGGGGCATCTGGACAGTGAGCATCTCCGTGTCCACCAGCATCATGAAAGCTTTTGCTCTTTGTGCCTTTAATTCCTGTGCTCTCTTTTCTACTTCTATTGTCTCTACTAGTTCTGGAGTTAGCCTTTTTTGTGAAATGTTTATTGTACACATAATTTGTAGAGCCCTCTGGAGGGAAAATGCTATTGAAATTTAATTAATGGGAAGGATAGCAAGTAAATAAAATGAGATTCTGGAGAAAATTCAGTGCACAGGATTATAGCTATATTCCTTGTAAGTTGAATTTGACGGGACAAAGGAGAGGGATGAATAACAGCAGAAAAGCAAACCTGAGAGTTCGCTCCTTTTCCAGTGCTCACATGATGAGCCTTTGTGAGTGAAGAGCCAGGCTTCCCCCTCTGGGTCAGAACGATCGAGTCAGCTTCCTGTGCTGTTATCCTCCCATCAGGATGTGGCCAGAGACCCAGGGTATGAATGTGTTTGTGTGTCTGTGTGTGGTGGGGGGTGGTGTTTATTACGAGGACCAAGGACACAGGACAGCCTCTCTGCTCTCTCATGGGGAGAGGCAGGGTGGGACCAGCCAGGAGACGAAATATGAGTCTGTCTGGGACGGAAGGACATTAGTATCAACAGTGACATCAGAACTCTGGCTCAGGAAGTAGAAGCTAGATTGATTACGGAGGAGAATTGATAATTATGGAAGGAGAATCTCCAGTAGAATCTTATTATTAGAAATGAGTTGAACATAGGACAGTGGTTTGAATGCTTAAAATTATAAAATAAAATAAAAAAGCTTTTCAAAAACTAGAAATTCTGACCATACCAAATATTAGCAAGGATATGGGTCAATGGTACCTTTTATTTTGCTGGTGGAAGTGTAAACTGTTCAAACACTTGAGAAGCCATTTGGCATTAACTTGTCGAGTAGAACATTTGTGCTCCCCACATTTCAACAGCTCCACCCAAGAAAACATCCCAGAGAAACTCTTGCGTGTGTGCCCAGGAGGTAATGTGGTATAATGTTCATAGTAACACTGTTAGTAAGAGCAAAAGTCTTGAACAAGTGACCAAATGCTCATAAACTGATAAGTAAAATATAGAATATTATTTGGCAATGAAATAAAGTCCCAATATGTGCTAAAACATAGATGAACCTTCAAATCATTACACCCAATGAAAAACAAGAGTCACAAAAGTCTGCATTTTCTACGGCTCCATGCATCAGAGGTGTGCAGAGCAGGCTAATCTATTGGAACAGAAAGCAGATTAATGGTTGTTAGGGGCTGGGGCCCTGGAGAGGTTGGTGAGTAACTGCTAATGGATATACAAGTTTTCTCTCAGGGTGATATAAATGTTCTAAAATTGACCACAGTGATGGATAGATAACTCTGAACAAACTAAAAACCATCAAATTGTACACTCTAAATTGGTGACTTGTGTGTTACATGAATTATATCTGAATAAAGTGGCTTACAAAAAAACAAACACTCTCAAATAGGAGTATAAATATATATATATTACTAATTTATGTAACAGAATATTATACAACAACGAAAAGTGAATGAACTACAATTGCATATATCAACATAGGTGAATATCAGTAATATTGATGTAATGATGGTTAACACTGAGCAAGAAAGTAAGTTTCAGGAAGTACATAAAGCATAATACTCTTCCTTTTTTAAAAGATTTTATTTATCTTTAGAGAGAAGGGAAAGGAGGGAGAAAGAGAGGGAGAGAAGAAAAAATTGTGTGGTTGCCTCTCATGTGACCCCCTGCTGGGGACCTGGCCCACAACCCAGGCATGTGCACTGACTGGGAATTGAACCAGAGACCCTTTGATTCAGAGGCTGGCACTCAGTCCACTGAGCCACACCAGCCAGGGCTAATACTCTTCTTATAAAATCAAATTAAGCAAGCTATTGTTAATATAGTACACATGATAAAATAGTGACAATAGAAAATAAAACAAGGGAATGGATAAATAAATATGTTGGAAAAAATGGGAGCTCTGTGGGGAAGCAGGAGAAGGAGAGAGAGAAGGGCTGATAATGATAGTATATCGTGATGAATCCAATTCTGTGCTCCTGAAAACCAAATTAATAATAAAACATATTATTATTTTATTATTAACACTAATAGCATTATACTAAAACTGGAATTGTGTTAATCACTATCTGTGTGGCACCTTGTTTAACTTTTGTAAGACCCCTGTGAGATAAAACTATTGCTATTCTCACTTCATAGACAGAAAACAGATTTAGAGCAGTCACACAGCTAGCAAGTGGTGGAGCCTAGATCTGATTTCACTCCTGTCAGACCCAGAATCTTTGTGGTTACTCTGTCCTGTGCTAATCCCACCCCCCACGCCTCCCCATCCCCTCTACAGCAGGGGTGTCAAACTCATTTTCACCGGGGGCCACATCAGCCTCTCGGTTGCCTTCAAAGGGCCGAACATGAGCCTTGTGTTTGCCACCTGTGCTCTACAGGACAGTAGCCCAGACTGTGGTTGGGTCCACTAGGCCATGAGCAGAGGGTCACTTGTGGGATCTGGGTTAGTTGTAGGCATGGAGAACTAAGGAATTTCCTGATAAGGTATTATCTAGAGTCAAAAAGGATAGTTACCATTTTGAGAAATGAAAATGACAATGAATCACTGACAAATTCAGGGACATTACTAGAAACTTCTGCTGTGACAGAGCAACATCTAGAAAACAAGTAAATAGGTTCAGTGATGGCTGAGCCTCTGCACACAGTGAGCAGTCATGGGGCCGAGAGCTGACGTCATGGGCCACCGTGAGAAGGAGCCTCCAAGGGGCCCTGTCCACAGGAGTCACAAGCTGCGTCCTCCCATTAGCGCTTGTCCTGTTCTGTTAGAATGCTCCTGAATTAGGTGAAGAAGGAAGTGGCGACTGCTGAACTGCCTCTGCATTCAAGCTCACCTGGGCATCCTCTTATTTCTTGTCTTCATTTGTCGACTGAGGAGGTCAGCCAGCCTGTGCTTCTCATCCACAGGGGGAAGTGCCTTTGAAGAAGCTTCAGTGAGCTTCAGCCTCCTCCTCCGCAACAGTTTAGGGCTTTGTCATAATAGAGCTCTCAGGCCAGATTAGAATATCAACTAGGGAAGGGGTGGGCAGGAGGGCAAGTTCAAGTTCAGTAGTCTTCCCGGGCACTTCTTCTTTATCGGCTGTCTTTGGATAAATTGGGTGTTTCGTGCCAGTTCCCAACCTACACATCTCTTAATCTACTTTGATTTCTGTTTTGGAGGACAAGGGAAGAGGCTTTGTATAACATGTCAAGAATTTGGCATTAACAGGCCCTGAGAGCCCAGTCTCTGGGGTGAGCTTTGCTGTTTCAAAGCTCACCTGGAATGCGTGTCCTGGAAACAGTCCCCTCTGAACAGAAAACAATGCTCCAGGGACAAGAGATGCCAAGTTCTGAATGGCACTGAGACAATCTGATCACAACCTCAGAAGGGAAGGAGTTGACCCAGAGGCCCGGCCATGTGTCACTGAGTATCAGCCAATCACCTTCCTATAGGAAATAGTCCTTGAGAGAGAAACTGTAGACCCATCCCTTACCTCAAGAAACTTGTAACCCAAGAAACTTGGATTACAGCTGGTGTAATAACACACCACAAGGTGAGGTTCACTTCCATGTCACCCATCAGGACACGTTCAAGGACTCCACCATCAGCCCTGAAAGCAGACACTCTGGGCTTTGAAGTTTAGGAAACATTCCCTGGAGCCCAAGGCAGTATTTTCTTCCCTGATATCATCTCTCTCGTGTTAGTTTTACTGTTGTTTCTGTCTTAGGCATCTGAGTTTCAGAAGATGCAGTGCAGGTGGAACTTGGTGTGTGTGTACGTCTTCACAGTTTAGAAAAGGGCTCCATTCAGTGAGACATGTAGTTATTAGTATTGTGGAGACCTCCTGCAAGGCAGCAACAGTGCCAATGCTCTTGTTAATTGGGTTGTTTCTATGAGCAGGCACGTGCTGTGTAGGAGACCATTCTGCATGGCGTGGGCCCAGCTCCCACTCAGAGATGCACAGGACCCACACCCCTGTGCAGAGATGCACAGGACCTACCCCCACGGGATAGGTTCTCGCGTGGGGAATCAGGCCTGCAATGTGCCTAGGCCACTATGAGTCTTGCTCTTGCTAAAAAACTCCCTCACCCTGAATTGAGGACATTTACTGCAAAGTAACTTCCTAAAATCCATGTTAAACCTTCCAAGGATGAGTGTAACTGGTTCAACCACTTTTGCCTTTTCATTTGCAAATATCCCTCTTCAGTGATGTGATTAGCAGCACTGGCTCCTTTGCTTTCTGTAAAAGGTAACCACCTAAAGTGAACCTGTGCATAGTAAGTGAGGACCATCATGAAATGTGCTGAGAAACCCAATAAAGGGCAGTCACAGCGAGGGCCAAGACTTTTGCTCCCCTTGAGACAAAAGCTGCGCTGTCCCTTTTCCTCCACCAGACTCGGTAGTCCATGTGAATGTCTCATTTCAACCATAATAACACGGGCACTGCAGGCCGGTGTCTCCATCAGTGCTGGATAAAGGCCCAGGGATCTCCTCTGCTTGTCTGGACTACAGAGGGTGGTCTGAGTTTGGGTACTCTGAAGGCCAAGTCCTGACAGCCAGAGCCAGATTAGGGCTGGGGTGGCTCACATATGTGAAGGCTTTGAGAGAGGATTTGATCTCTAGGAGACAAATGCTGCTTGCCTTAGCTAATTAGCCACTTTGGAAGAGAATGTAGAGTGTCCAGTCCTGGATGGGTTTCCACATTGAGGGAACTTCCCCATCATCCCCAGGGACCTGTAGTTGCCACCCAGAACCAGCACATGCCCAGAAGTATACCTAGCTTAATACAAAGAGACTGACAAACTTTTAAGCCATAAGTTGGTGTCCCAGTCACAGGTCTCCATAGCAACCTTTTATACTAAAAGGACATTTAGCCCTGGCTGGTGTGGCTCAGTGGATTGAGTGCCAGTCTGAGAACCAAACGGTGGCCGGTTCGATTCCCAGTCAGGGCACATGTCTGGGTTGCAGGCCAGGTCTCCAGCAGGGTGCACACAAGAAGCAACCACGCATTGATGTTTCTCTCCTTTTCTTTGTCCTTCCCTCCGCCTCTCTCTAAAAATAAATAAATACATTCTTAAAGAAAAAAATCAAAGAAGGACATTTACATATATGCATCTTGTAAGTCCCCTTTTTTTTCAAATACCACCCTGTTGAGAACGGATTGCTTTGACAGTTCTGTCCTGCTGCAGGAAGTGAGAACATGATAGTTTCTCACTTGCTTCTCTCTGTTTCTTCATGGCCCTTCACTTCTTGGCTCACTGGGATCAACTGGCAGTGTACACTGAGCTCCCTTGGTGGGCCCAATGGCACCCAAGGTGCTGCTGGGAACAGAAGAAAGTGAGGGTACACCCAGCCCTGGGCTCAATATGCTGTGTGTCTCCACCATGAGAGGCCTGAGCTCTGGGGTGTCTGTCCAGTGGAGCCAGTAGTCTTGGCTGTTTCCCTCCCAGCATTAAATTCACCTGTGGAGCTTTAAAAATGACAGATTTCTGATCCAGCAATCCTGTTCCTGGGTATTTACCCAAATGAGTTGAAAAGCTGGGTCCACACAAAAACCTGCACATGGGTGTTCATAGCCGCTTATTTGTAATTCATTCCTAATTGCCAAGACTTGGAGGTGACCAAAATGCTCTTCAGTAGATGAATGGGTAAATAAACTAATACATCCACACAATGAAATATTATTTAGCAATATAAAGAAATAAGTTATCAAGCCACAAAAAGACATGGGAGAAACTTACATGCAAATTGCTAAGTGAAAGAAGCCTATCTGAAAAGGTTACATTTTGTATAATTCCATCTATATGACATTCTGAAAAAGGCAAAACTATGGAGATGGTAAAAAACAAAAACAAAAACAAGAACTGGTGGTTGCCAGGGCTTGTAGGGGATGAGAGTCAGGGCAGAGGATGAGTAAGCAGAGCACAGAGGATGTTTACGGCAGTGAGAATACTCGTATGGTGGATACATGTCACGACACATTGGCCCAAGCCTATAGAATGTGCACCACTAGGAGTGAACTGCAATGCAACAGTAAACTTTGGGTGATACTGACATGTCACTGTAAGCTCATCAGTCACAACGGACAGACCGTTCCTGTGGAAGATGTTGATAATGGGGGAGGCTGTGCACGTGTGGTGGCAGGGAGCTTTGGGAAATCTCTGCACTGTGCTCTCAATTTTGCTTTATACCTAAAACTGCCCTAAGAAAATAAAGTCTTAAAAAAATAGTGGATCACATAGTATATGCTCAGGAAATAACTAGGAAGGCAGTGAGTGAGCAAACCTAGCATTTCCTCTGATCTCTCTTAGTGATTACCCTACTGGTGTTTCACTTTCCTAAGCATGTGATAAATTGGCTTTTTGAGTCTCTATCAAATTAATTTGGTAAAAATTAATTAACTTCATTCTGTAGTTACCAGTCAATAAAGAATTTAAAAGCAAGCAAACAAAAATTCCATAAAGACTACGGAGGCCCTTTTCTGTCCTCAGACATGGCGACTGGTGAGAGCTGAGGTGGGTCCTGAGCATCTGCATTTTTCCGGTTCCTCACGGGACTGTGACATTCATCTTTTATTTAAAAGCAACAACGAGGCCTTTCCTGGGATATATAGGCTTAGCTGTCTCAACAAAAAGACTGAAAACCACAGAGGTTCGAGCTGATGGAATTTCATTTGTCTTCCCTGTAACAGCACAAAGGGAGGTGGGCAACAAGGGGCCTGTCGGTGACCCCTCCCCTGGGTGGTCCTGGCCATCGCTCCATTTCGTAGAGAGGCTCTCATCGGTGTGGCTGTGGCTGCAGCCCTTGTTCTGTGTCTCCTCTACAGCCTGTGGAAAGGGACCGAAGAAGGCACACCTCATGGCCACTCACAGAAATAAATCACACAGCCACACCTTGCTGTGAGGGAAGCTGGGAGATGCAGTCTGTGGCCCGGGCCCCTGAGCCAGCCAGCCCTGCCGGAGGTTAGAAAGGAGAGAAAGGACACTGGGCACACAGTCACATCTGCTCTCAGAGGACAACCTGGGTCAGTGGTCCTCCGCATTGGCCGCACATTCCAGTTGGTTGGAGAACTTGGAACAAATGTTGGTGCCCTGGCCATGCCCCAGGCCAGCTACCTCAGAATATCGGGGCATTAGAGCCAGGTGTCAGTACTTTCAAAGTCATTTCTAAAACAGAATTTTTGAGACCTGGAGGCAACAGGGAAACATCATTCTCAAGACAGCACAGGGAAGTTTCTGGAATGCTGGCACGGACTACTGGTTCTGGAGGTGCTAGCCATCTGGAGTATTCTGCAAACGAGGAGTGCTGTGACGTCCACGGCTTCCCAAGCCTGAACACAGCTCCGCATAGCATTCACCTCTGTCTGGGTCTCGGTGAGTGCTGCTCTCCGTCCAGGACCACGACACGGAACCCCATGCCGACAGGTTATCTGCTGGTGGCCTAAGGTGACAGACAAGCCCTGCACACACTTCTGGAACAGGTAATATTAACAATAACCCCAAACTTTGCGGGATAATCCTGCCTGGAGTGTTGCCATGATATTTTAGAGAACCCTGACTCAGAGCCCAGCTTCCCTACTGTGGGGTTGGCCTTTCTGGGTAATAATAGCCAACACTTATAAGGCGCTTACTATATGCCAATCACTTTCCTAGGTGCTTAATAAGTACTGCCAATGTAATCTTCACAGAAATCTTGGAAGGTAGACACTACTGCTATTCCCAGTTTATAGATGAAGAAACTGAGCCACAGAATGGTGATATCCAAGGTCCCCCAGCTGATACGTGGCCCCCTCTCTTTCTGTCTCTGTCTGCCTCTCTCCTCTGCTGTGTCCTTGGGTTTGGAGCCAGTCACATTTCCTTCATGCTTTTGGTCGGAGAAGGCAGCAGCCAGCGGCCGCTCAGTGGATCCCCATCCTCCCTCCTGTGGGGTGGGCCCTGGAGCCGCTGCTTGTGCTCCTAGTGACAGCTTCCAAGGCAGACCTGCTCTCAGCTTGGCCACGCCAACTTTTTCTCTGCTCTGTATTTGAATACAGTCTTTTTTTTTGTCGCTTCTGTCTGAAACTTCACAAAATCACTCCTTTAAATACTACTATCACCCAAAATACCATTTCTTGTCCTAAAATAGTGTGTTACACTCTCACTAGCACTTTTTTTCTTTTTCCTTCTCTTGAGATATAAATTCCCAAGAAGTCACGGCATCATAAACTGTGAGAGCATTCTTAGATGTCACCACACATCTGCTGAGAAGCCACTGGAGCCAGAGGCGGAGAACTTTCCTCAGGGTCACGGTGAGATGCCCAGCAGGGCGGCCCCAGGACACAGTGACTGGACCCCCGGCTGGGCCTCGGTCCCCCCACATGACTCACACTGACAGCCAACCGCAGCTCAGATGGAAGGTCCTGCCCGAGGGGGCCTAGGCGGCACCCTCCTCACAGCTCTTTGCCCTCTACACACCTCTTCCTCCTCTCCACTGACACAGCCTGTAGATTCTTCATCCTCCTTGGAATAAGGCACAGCTCCTCCAAAGAAGGCAGTCAGGGAAACAGAATGGGGGAAACCGTTTTCCAGGGATGCTGCACCAGGAAGGTTAACCCAGTCAGTACTTTCTATTTGGTGTTGCAAATGTTTTTCCTAAGAGCCTCCCAGTGAGCAGTGTGGAAAAGGGCATTACCCACACTGAGACTTGAGGACCCAGAGCTGCCACCTGCTTGGAGCCAGTTTAATTGCTGAGGCTTCTCTGAGCCTCACCTTTTCCTTGGGGTCCATGGGAAGTCTGCGAGAAGTCCACTGGTCATCTCCACTGCCCCAGAGCTGCCCGGGGCCAAGCCTCAGAGAGACATCCCCACTGTGATGAGGAGGCCAGGGGCCAGCCCACACCTCTGGGAGAGCTGTATGGCCAGGCAGAATCAGGAGAAGTCCCTCATGGGGTTGTGAAGGATTGTCTCGTACCTTTGTCTCACCAATCTTCTCTCCCAGTCTATTCCTCTGTGAGTTAAAAAGTGGGGTGGATAGAACACAGGCAAGAAAATTGGGCAACAGAGTTCTGTCCAAACCAACGTCAAGCCTGAGCATTCCACGCACACCCCAGCCCTCTATGGCCCGGGTGGAAAGATGGGTCCCAGATCATTGACCCCTGAATGCCGTCAAGACTGACCCTGATCATAAACAAAGCAACAAACAACAAGTGTTGGAGAGGATGTGGAGAAAGGGGGTCCCTAGTGCACTGTTGGTGGGACTGCAGACTGGTACAACCACTATGGAAAGCAGTTTGGAACTTCCTCAGAAAACTAAAAATGGATCTGCCTTTTGACCCAGCAATTCCATTGCTAGGACTCTATCCTAAGAACACTAAAACACCAATACAAAAGAACCTTTGCACCCCGATGTTCATAGCAGCACAATTTACAATAGCTAGGTGCTGGAAGCAACCTAGATGCCCATCAGTAAATGAATGGATCAAAAAACTATGGTACATTTACACAATGGAATTCTATGCAGCAGAAAGAAAGAAGGAGCTCATACCCTTTGCAACAGCATGGATGGAACTGGAGAGCATTATGCTAAGTGAAACAAGCCAGGCAGTGAAAGACAAATACCACATGATATCACCTTTAACAGGAATCTAAACAACAAAACAAAACAAAAAAAGCTAGCAAAATATAACCAAAGACACTGAAATAGGGGATAGTCTGACAGTGGCCAGAGGGGAGAGAAGAGGGAATTTCAGGGGGGAATGGGTAGGGATTACAGGAACAAATTTGGAGGACACATGGACAAAAAACTAGGGGTGGGGGGTAACGGGGGGAAGGGGGGAGGGTTGGGTGAGTGGGCTGGAATGGGAGTAGGGGGGAGAAAACTGTACTTGAACAATGATTAAAATTTTTAAAAAAAAAAGAAAAAAAAAAAAAGACTGACCCTGAGGGTGAGTGAGGGCTCAGGGAGAGTTTGGCTGCACTGGGAATCAAGTTCAGTTGAAAGCCACAGAACTGAAATTTTACATAGAATCTTTTGCTAATTTTCCATAATGGATTATTGTTATATTTTACTAGATACATAACATATACTTAGCTTCTGACAGAAAAAGAACATATTTAAATTAGAGTACAAGAAACAGCTTTCTGTTAGAGTGAGAGAGACACCATGTTATGCGGTGTGTTCTCGGTGTCTGTCATGATTTTGGGTGCCCCTCTCGAGGGAGGAGGGACACCAGTGCTGGTCCAGAACGTGCTGTCCGTCTGTGTGGGCTCCAGAAGGAAAGGGATTCCATCGAGACAGTTAACATCCCAACGTCCTCTGCTCTTCTCTCCTGCTTTGAGGGGGGATTTCAGAGCCAAACCTATTTGTGGAACAATTCTTTAGTTCTTTGTTTTACCCACACCCCAAACATGTCCATCCATTTAATGACGGAAAAAGATGAACCCAGCAATGATGCACAGAATCCCCTGCTACAACCCTCCTCCTAAACACGTCTCATTTGACTTTTTATCTTAAACCACTCAAGTTCTTGCTTTTCTGCACATTAGAATCCCGTGTAAAATTTTAAATAACTCTGGGCATCAGAACTCAAATGTCAACATTTTTTAAAATTCCAGATGATTCTAAGGTACAGCCAAGTTGAGAGCCAGTGATCTGAATTGGTGCTTTGTCTGACTTCAATGCACACCCGGGTCCCCTGGGAACCTGGTAAAATGCAGATGCTTCAGGAGGGCTGGTGTGGGGCTCCAGGGGCTGTGGTTCTACAAGTGCCTCAGCAACACCCTTGCTGCTCATCTGCGGCCCGATCACACCTTGAATAGACTCTGTCAAGGTGTATTATTTGTTGCCCCCTGATGCCACATGATTTCAGGAGGGAGGACAGAAAATACTGAAGGCACCTTAGGCAAAAATGGGCAGGGGAAAGCAAGAAAGCCCCTTTAATGGTAGAACTGTCCCCAGGTTGTTGAGAAATGATTTCTAAGCTTCCTACATACACTTTTGTAACTGGAGTGATGACAGTGGTTTAGGGGAGGATCTGGATTTTACCATCAATGAGGTTCCAGATCATAAGGACCTGGTATGCCATGGGTCCACTGATTCCCAACCCCAGCTGATTATTAGAGTAACGCTGGGAGAAGTAAAAAATTCAGATTTCTGGGTCCACTCGAATAGCAGTTCATGTAGCATATTTTTAAATAGTCAATTTAAGTTCAGATAGATTTGGGGACCACTGACCTAGCCCTTCCCTTGCCCCTCACACAGACACGTTTTATGGAAGGGGAAGCTGGCCCAGGCATGGGCTTCTCTGTAATGATGTTGGCATTTTTCAGCTGTGAGGGCTGAGTAAGAGAGAAAAAAAGAGAAAGAAATGTGAGTGATAGGCAGACCTTTGTGCAGGTCACAGCTGTTGGGACCCTGATTCTGGCTAATCGATTCAGGCTAGGTGTCTGCCTTTGCTTTCCTCAGATGACACACTAATTTTATGAGACAGTGAAGATTTACAGCCTGGTCAGCTGGAGGAGAAGGAGGTTTTGTGCAGAAGGTCATTACCATGCTTGGAAGAGGGACCTGATGCCCCTCTGTGCTGCCCACTCCTCTCGCGCAACAGGGCACTGCCCAGGTCATGGCAGTCCCTCCTTGTAAAACTCTCCTGACATCCCTAGGCCCCTTCAAAGACAGAGGGCAAAGACTTTTAGAGCCTCATGACACGTCACAGCCATAGTCCGAGCCTATGAGTGGGACTGCTTCTGCCTGCCCCCCAAGGACTTTCCATAGCCCCGTGCTCTGACTTACATGCCTGTGTCTCACTGGGCTCTGGACCGGTAGAGCACATACATGGGAGGGACCAGCTACTTCCAAATATGCTTGTATTCAACACTCAGAGCCTGGATGCCCCCCACCCCACCAAGACCAACTGAAAACTCTGCCCGAGTGGGGTTCAGAGATAGTGCCATAATTATCTGTGTGTTTTTTAAACAAATACATTTTCCTTTTATAGCTGCTTAAATTTTTTTGTTAAATTAGGCATGAATACCGCATTTTAAACCATAATCCATATTTAGTCATTTGTTCATATATCTATTTCCTGAGCACTTACAATGTATCACTAAACACCATATATTTGCATATTTTAATGCCATGATCCCGTTGGGTAGGTATGATAGTCCCCATTTTACATATAAAAAATCTGGAGTTTAGAGATTGCAAGTGCCTCAGTCAAGATCACACAGCCAAAGAGCCATTTAACTGTGGGTGGAACCCAGCTTTCTGTGGCTCCAAAATACCTTTTCCTTCCCCCAAATCAGATTACCCCAAAGTTTTTCATTTTAGAGACTGAGGGAGGCTGCTAATTGTAACTTTTTATTAAAGTTTTTTATCACAAAGACACTATAAAGCAAGCCCCAGTCAGGTGGCTCAGTTGACGGGAGCATCATATTGCACACCAGAAAGGTTGCGGATTGGATTGCCCAATCAGGGCCCATACCTGGGGTGAGGGTTTGAGGCTCGACCTAGGTACATTCTGAGGCAACAAGTCTCTCTTTCTCTTCCCTTTCCTCTCTCTCTCTTCCTTTCTCTCTAAAATCAATAAAAAGTAATAAAACATATTCTTGGGTGAGGATTAAAAAAAGAAGACAGGATAAAGCCAAAGAAACTACTTTCAGTAGTTTTGACACATAACTCAGTATTCATCATGTACTGGCACACCTATACACCATTAAGCTACAGTTCGTACCTGTCATTTCCTCTGACTCCTCAGTCTAACTCAGGGTACTCTCCATGGCAGCACGGCCCCTTCGTTTCTCTTTCCCATGCATGTCCGCACACCCGTGTAACACAGAACAGATGTGTGGCCTGCGTAGGAACTGTGCCACCTGCCACCAGTTTAGGGAGGGGCTAAGATGGGAATGACAGAGTTGTCTGCTGCATTACATCCCTTTCTGAAGTATTTATGCTTCCAGGTTACGGCCTATTTCTTTCAAATCTTTTTTATTTTGGAATAGCTTTTAGATGTACAGAGCAGTTTCAAAGACAGCACAGCAAGTTCTTCCCCAGTTCCCCCTAATGTTAACATCCACATCACTGAAGCTAATTGTGAGATCAGGGCACTTTTTACAGTGGCTAGGTTTTCTGTCCCTGCACAGTGTAGATGAGCACTGGTCCTGCCGCCAGACCCAGCTCAAGGAACCCTGGGGCATGGACCCCTCTAGGTCTGTTTTCTCAGAGTCCTGGGTGGATTAAATGACACCTGGTTCATGAAAGCCCCCAGGATGATGCCTGGCACCCTTGTTAACTATGAACATTTGTTACTCACTTTGAAGTAGAACTTTGCATCAGGCTGTGTTTAAAACAGGCCATGTTGGGGGATCGGGCATTCCTGCTTCGCTGGTGTCATTGCCCTGTGACCCTGAGCCATACCTTAGCTTGTGTTTACTTAATAGACTCCTTGTGTTTGTCTTTCTCCTCTTCCTTCCCTTTGTCCTTGCCCCATAAATGCTGTCTGACTAATTCAGGCCAAGGGCAGTTGTTCTGAACAGGGAGATTGCTTCCTGTTCTGGATTGCATATTTCAAAGTCATCAAGCAAGCCAGGTGGTCCCAGCCAAGCTGGGGAGGACACCCATGCACAGCCCGTGCAGCCTGAATTCTTAAGCGGCAGACAAACGCAGAACCTGGAGAGATGCCAAGGAGGCACAGAGTAAAAACGGTGTCCAAATCAGTCAGGTTAATGGTAGTGAGAGGAAGGCTGGGGGGAGTACGATGAGATGGGGAGAGGAGAGAAAAGAGATGTAGTTTGAAAATCTGGGCTCTTGACATTTTCCTCCTCCTCCCGCTTTATTTTATGTCCCCTGAGCTAGACACCAACCTGGCACACGCTTTCAGCATTCAACAGGATACCTGAACGTTGGAGAATGAAAATGACACCCTTGAAGTGCACACTTGGTGACAGGCACTGCCTGCATCTGCTGTCACCGATGCCCTAGGAGAGAGGCACCTCCTCTGGGCACATCTCAGCTCACCCACCTCATCCTGGAAGCTCACAGATGCCTGGAGGGAACATGGCTGTCAGCTGAGCCTGTATAATGAATGAACGAGTCTTCTCTTTAAGGCATTCTTTCTTGTTTATATCAGTCCATTAAGAAGAGTCCCCTCAAAATGAGTAGTTGCTAAAGTCTTAAGAATAGTTGTCCATATTCCTTAATTAGCACAAGAGAACTCGAAATAACATATTTATATGCTATTTTTTCTTTTCTCCTATTTTTTTTTTCTTTTTCAGTGAGAACAGAGCTGTTCTTTAATGCCTGCCTTTCCTTGTGTGCCCAGTTTTTAATTGGACCACTCACTGCCTTTTGGGTCTTTGGCTACAAGACCATGTGGGTGGAAGAAGTCAGGAGTCTCCTCCTCAGCCAGACTAAGCATATGGCCAAGAGCAGTAGGAAAGGCATCTTCCCTATGGGCAGTGCTGCTCAAGTAAACTGAAAGGAATCACACAGGCCACCTTCAGAAGAAGGGAACAGGAACCAAAGGTTACACACCAGGGTTTTGAAGAGAATTATAGCTAATCTTGTGAATTATCATGCATGGAAGGTTCTGGAAGTCTAGGGGCTTTTTTCATATTACATATTGTTTGAAATAAATCAAGACTGTCATAACCAAGATGTTTCTACCTGCTACCTGTTGGAATGAGGGTTGGCCTATCTTCAAAAATGAGAGAAAGAAAACATAGATGTCTCTTGACACATCTACTCACCAGTATGTAGGAAAGGGCCTCGCGCTTTACTTGTAGATGCAAAATAACAATTTTGTGTCTGCTTCTTCTTTTCCTTCTGGGCAGATGCAAATTCTTATAGATGGGGCCTCCTATCTCCACTCTTCCCCCCACCATCCCCTTTTACCTCCTTGCTCCCTCCTCCTGCCCTTTCTCCTCTGCAAACTTCAAAGTTCTAAAGAGAAGAGTGAAAAGAAAGGAAGTGTTCAAGGGTCAAGGTTTTTTTATTAAATAAATAAATCTACTGGTTCTATTTCTCTAAAGAACCCTAACACAGATTTTGGTGTATTGATGAGGTTAGTATTTTATAGTGGTCTCAGTAAAGTAGATGGCCCTCCCCAAAATGGGTGGGCATCGCCCAATTCATTAAAGGTCTGAAGAGACCAAAAGGAGGAGGATGGACGAATGTGCCCCTTTTTTCCTTGCTTCACTGAGAGGGGACATGCCCTCTAATCTTCTGCCCTTGGACGTCTGCTCCCCTTTGTCTTGGGCCTTCAGGCTGGGACTGTGTCACTTCACCTGCTTTCTGGGTCTCCAGCTCACAGAGGGCAGGTCCTGGGGCTTTTCAACCTTCACAATCGTGGAGCCAATTTCTCATGATAAATCCCCATGTAATACATATCTCACTGGTTCTCTTTCTCTGGAGGACGCTGATTAATGCAGGTCCTTTTCTGAACTAAAGTAAAAATGTGGCAGATCAGACTGGCTGTGTTTGCCCAGCCCAGAGGGTTTGCTGATTTTCCGTTGCCCATCTTGCCGTGCTGTGTAGAAGCTATTGAAATCTCATCTTCTTCAGGTTTCACTCCTACCATTTTTTTAATTCTTAATTTCTGGTTTAAAAGGAGCATGCTTAAAATTCATCTTTATACAGCTGTATTTAAGTGAAACCTTATCTTCATCATAAGGAAAGGACACTGTTTTGCCTCCCTCAAGCACAGGGAGCAGTTAGTTTCAATTCAGCTCTGTAAAACGAAAGGGTTTTAGTAGATGTTTTAACAGTTTCTTCCAGGCCTTTCTTTAATCAACCTGAGTCCTGGCTTCTTCTACTCACAGGTACTCAAGACTTAGTACAAAGTGGTGGCATCCTTGGCTACTGAAGGCTGCTGGAGGCACAGTAGATGTGGACATTTAACACTCAAATGCTGTCTCTTAACACCACTTCCTGAGACCCTTTGGGAGGAGCCTTCACTTTTAAAACAAAAGATTTGAGCTCACCAGGTCCCATGTAGAAGACCTTGGTGGGACTCTTTGTAGATTAGTTCTGCAGCTTAACAGAATATAGAAACCACTCTAGGAGCTTAAAAATAAATGAGTCAACGGATGAGCTTTGAAGACATTATGCCAAATAAAAGAAACCAGGATGAATACTGTATGACTCTGCCTACATGAGGTTCCCAGAGCAGTCAAACTTCGTAGACAGAGATGGGCATGGTGGGTGCCAGGGCTGGGGACAGGGCAAAGGAGGAGCTGTCTGATGTGCAGCTTCAGTTTGGGAAGATGGAAAAGCTCCAGCGATGGGCAATGGCCGTGACGGCTGTACAGCAGTGTGAGAATACTTACTGCCACTGAACTGTGTGCTTAACAAGGATTAAAATGGTAAATGTTATTATATATATATATATTTTACCACAGTAAAAACAATAAATGACCTAATCAAAAAGATTCTGATTGTTTACTTATAACTATATAATATGTGTTTCTTAAAAATTAAATACGGCCCTGGCTGGCATAGCTTAGTGAATTGAGCGCAGGCTGCGAACCAAAGATTCGCAGGTTTGATTCCCAGTCAGGACACATGCCTGGGTTGCAGGCTACGGCCCCCAGCAACCGCACATTAATGTTTCTCCCTCTCTCTCTCTTTCTCCCTCCCTTCCCTCCCAAAAAATAAATAAATAAAATCTTTAAAAAATATAATACACCCTTTCTTTAAAAAAATTAAATTCAAAGAAGTATAAAAATCAAAATAAAATAACACAATATTCGCAGGCCAGATTTAACTATAATTATGATTTCTATCCAATCATTTTCCTCTGCATCTATTTATCATGTATATAGAGAAAATCAAATACTTCAGTTCACACTGCATAAGCAGTTATTTATTCATTTTATTTTATTTTTACTTAATGTTATACAATGAGCATTTTCCAATTACAGTTATTTGTAAACATAATTGTAATGTCTGCATACTAGTTCGTGTGTAATTTATTTTATTTTTGCATATTTAGCTTTCTCCCATTTCTAAATTTTATGAATAGCATTAAAGCACTCATACTAACCTGCCCTTGTCTGCCTCTAATTATCTCCTTAGGGCAGATTTCCAGAAACAGAGTTACTGGGTCAAAGGACAGGTTATATATTTGTAAAACTTTTTTACTATTTGTGTGTGTGTGTATGTGTTTGACCTAGTTTCAGAAGCCCTTTAACTATTCTCTGTTCCTTTGGGGATAGCTTTAAGTGCCTGGAATCTTCACTCCCTGTTGGTTGTTCTGACTGAAATGTGTTCAGATTCCTGGCCCCTGGCAACTGCCTTTAGGGAAGATGTATTTGAACTCTGATCATCCCTTAGCCCAAACCTGGATGTCTGAGCAAAGGAGGTCTGTTAGGCAAACTGAATTAAACAGTGTCTGAGGTTTTGTTTGTGTAAATGTGGCTCGTATCACACAAGAAGGTGTAAGGTTAAGCTTAAGCTCTCCTCCAGCTCAGCCAACCCAGCTCAGCCCTGGCTACCCACTAAAGCATGAGACATACTTTCTGCTATGAAGGAGCAAAGAGAGTGAAAGCTTGCTAAGCTTCCTTGGCTGCTGGTACGCAAGTGGTTAAATGTAGCCTGGACAAGACTGACTTTTGGACTTCCCTGCACTGTGTCACTTACTCCTGAGTAACATACTCTGACCCACACCAGGAGGGAAAACCATAGACTTCTGGCTGCAGGCAAGTTGTCCTTTCAAACATCCTTCCTGAGCCTTTGCGTCAGGGTCTGCCGACCCTTTCTTGCTGTGTCTGCCCCGCTTCTCCTGCACAGCTCCCTTCCACTCTTCTGATCTCCACTCAGACGTGATGTCATCACGGAAGCGTTTGCCATCCTCGAAGACTAGCTCAACATCCCTAGTATGCTTTTTTCTACAGCACTCTTTAACAATTTGTAATACTAATTTGGGTAATCATTTGATTAATGTATCATTTCATGTTTTCATTCAACAAATATTTTTTAAAGTGCCTGTGTGTGCCAGGAACTGTACTATTTGCTAGGATTATGGGAGTGAGCAAAACAGACTTGGTCCCTTTCCTTGTGAAGTTTACAGTCCAGTGGGAAATAAACAGATTGAAATCTGATTACAAATCAGATTTTGTAAGGAAATGCTATAAAAGGAATAAAGCAGGTGCCATGGCAAGGATTGGTGGAGGGCCCATTCAGGCAGTGATTATGAAGGCCATCTTAAAGACTGGAATAGTGACAGGAACCAACTGTGCAAAGAACTAAGAAGAAAGAGATACAAAAGAGCCAATGAATATGTGAAGGTACAAAAAAACAGGCTGTCTTGGGAGCTGGAAGAACTGAGGGGCATGGAGAAAGTGCCGTGTGTTAGCAAACAGGGATACTAGATGGGGGAAGTTAGGTGGCCAGGGCCAGAGGGGGCAGCAGGAGAGACCCACGGAACCATGCCTAAAGCAGCTAAGACGAAGCAAAATAACCACGGGAGTTGATAGCATGGAAGTCAGCAGTGACCTTTACAATGTTCTCCAGCAGCATCCAGATGCAGTGTGTTGAGGAGCACATGGATGGTGAGGAATTAGGAGGTATGTGCATAAGAAGAGAAGTATGGTCTGTGTAGGGGAATAGAAAACTTTTGGTGAATGGAATAAGATAAGAAGGGCCAAGGGAGAAATTGAATTGGTTTTCTTGATTTTCTTTCCTTTTTGATGGGGGTGGGGGTGGGAGACAGTAGAGAATGTTTATGACTCAGCAGGGAGAGAGAGAGTGTCAGTGCTCAGAGAGGCAATAAATGGAGAGCTAAGTCCTTCAGAAGATGGGATGGCACCCAGAAAAGATAAAGAGATAGGGATTTTACAGGAGGAGAGCCACTTTATCATGTTTTTAACCCTTACCTGAGGATGTATTTATTAATTTTTGGAGAGAGAGGAAGAGAGAGAGACACACACACAGAGAAACATCTATATGAGAGAGCAACATTGATCAGTTGCCTCCCATATTTACCCCTACCGGGAATCAAACCTGCAACAGTATGTGCCCTGACTGGGTATCAAACCCTCAACGCTTTGGTGTATGGGATGATACTCCAATCAACTTAGCCACCCAGCCAGGACCACTTTATCAATTTATTTTAACACTTTATTGTGTAAATTTTCACACATGTAAAAGTAGAGAGAATAATATAATAAAATTCCAGGAACCTATCACCACAGCTTCAACACATGGCCAGTGGCATCTCATCTACAATCCCACCGATTTATCACCCCCTTCCCTGATTATTTTGAAACAAATCCAAGACACTATAACTTTTCATCCATAAAGACCTCAGTAATATCCCTAAAAGCAATGGCTTTTTAAAATTCACAACAAAACTATTGAGGAATAGAATGAAGAAATATATCTGAAGACTATAGACAAACTGCTAAATTACTAATATCAGGTAGGTTGAGGTATCAGAAAATTATTCTATTTTTGTTCTAACTAGTCTAGGAACTTAAACTTTTGAACTTTCCAGTCCTGCATCAGTACCTGGACCTACACCAACCGCCTAATGACCAAGGAAAGAATGTTCACATATCCAGACTGTCTGGCATTTGTTAACCAGACTGCCTGACATCCAGTGTCCAGATTGTTACGGAATGGACCTGTGGTGGGAACAATAGACTATTACCAAATGGACCCCTCCTTCTTCTGTGGTCCCCCTGTGCTAGATTTGTCTTGCCAAATTATAGCCCTCAATGCCAGAGACTGGTGAAAAGGAAAGGAACTATTTATTTAAAAGTTATACAAACTTAGAGTAATGTCTTCATTAAAAAATCCCAAAGTTCCTTAAAACACCCACAAACACACACAGTCCTTCCTTCCCTCCTCTGCCCTGTCCAGGGTACCATATCTCAGGAAGAGAAATAGAAGTCCGTGGCTCAGGTAGCCCCCTTTTCTTCCCAGTAACCAGTGCTTGGCTGGCAGGCCTCCCTCTATTCCCAGCACCTTCAGCTGTGTCACTGCCACCATCTCCAGTTCTTAATCCAAACCCCTGTGGCACCTTCTCATGGCTCACCAGCAAGAGTCCTTTCACCCCTTTCCTTCCCTGCAAGGTATCCCCTGCTTCCTAAGTCACATGGCAAAGGAACACCCAAAGCCACGTGGTTCTCCCTTCATGGTTGCCGAGCCTGGGTTTAAATCCCAATGCCAATCTTCCTCTGCGCCCCCATTTCTGACTTCTCTCACCATCAGCTACACCTGCCAGCATTCCATATTTTTCCAGCTTTTCTGAGCTGCCATAGTAAGTCTGGCCAGGCGTGGCCCTGTGGCATGGAGCCAATCATCTCCAAGCTCTCACACAGGTGCTGTAAGCAGGGGAGTTGCCTCCCACTTACATCATGGGTCAAAGTCACTCCCATCTCCCTGGCTCAAAGCATGGTCACAACCATTTAACATATCCATGAAACCAGTTAAAAGTTAAATGATATGTTAAATGACCATGCCTGAGGTTATTTGCAAAACTGTTGCTATGCAAAATAACTCAATGGCCCTGCTCCATGTGTCCCATCCCCCACTTCAGACTTATAGGGGTGAGGACATCCCATATTTTTAATATTTCCTGGACACCCTGATTTCTGGACCCCATTACAAACTCCTGTCTGGGGGGGGCCCCATGATTGCACCCTGTTACAAGATCACAGGTAATCCAGAGGATTAGTATCTCAAAACAATCCAGAGACTAAGAATGCAGGACTGATTGCTCTCAAGAATGTACTTTTTACCATAAGAACCTCCAACTTTTCCCACCCCCTTCTTTGGAACACTCTGAGTGATACCTAGCTGTGTTTCTGGTTTGCAAACCCTAAGACCCTTGAATAAATCCTTTTTGTTTCTAGCTAAAACCTCCAGACTCATGTGGAGTTTGTTCAACACTACCATTACACTGAAAAATTAGTGATTCTTTAACATCATGAAATACCCAGTCACTTTTCAAATTTCTCTGATTGTCTCTTATATGCTTTTATTTTTCACAGCTGGTTTGTTCAAATCAAAACCGAAACAAAGTTCACATGTTGAATCTGGTCCATATGCTTTGTAAAGTCTCTTTTGATCTACAGGTTCCCCTTCCCTTTTTTCCCCTTAATATCTGTTAAGAAACTAGGTCTTTTTTCCTATAGAATTTCTCACATTCTGAATTTCGCTGATTGCGTACCCAAGATGCCATTTAACACATTCTCACTTGTAAATCCCCTAAACTGTTAGTTCTCCTCTTACATGTAAAGGCTTATTCAGATTCAAGGCCGACCTTTTGAGGGGGAGAGGCAGGGCCACCTCATGGCAGGGGCTGTGTCCTCCTGCCGCATCACACCAGGAGGCACATGGTTGTCCTGTGCCTTATGAGGTTAAGATTAGTCAGCGGGTTTGCTGCTGTCAGCCCGCTCCATTCACTACAAGGCGGGGATGCCAAAGCCCCAGCATTTATTTATAAAAATTCTGTATTTATTCTTACATGTTTAAACTTTAGTCACCTTCAAAGTACTCTCCATTTGATGCAATACACCTATGGAAACATTTTTTCCACTGCTCAAAATAGTTCTGAACTCATTGATTTTGATGCCTTTTAGTGTTTCTGCTGTTTTTTTTTTGTTTGTTTCACCTCTTCTACATTGGTAAAATATTTCCTTTAAGTACTTTTTTCATCTGGAGAAACAAAAAAAAAATCTCTTGGGGCAAGATCGGGTGAATAGGGGGGTAGAACATGGGGGTCATGCCATTTTTTGTCAAAAACTGATGAACCTCCATGCAGTGTGGGCAGCTGCATTATCATGAAATGGGAAACATGTTGAAAGAGTCAAAAAAATTCACTGATGCCAAATGAAGCCTCTCACTACAACACCAGCTTGCACACTGATACAGGTGTGTTCCTAGAACACTCACCTAGAGGGCAAAGCCTGTACTACAAGAAACCCACCCTCCAGAAGATAATTTCATTTTGGGGGGTATCCCCCCTCATATAATGTTCCTTACTAGCTTTTTGCTTAATGGTTTTAGCAGTTACTGATGGCCACTGCCTAGGTCCATTATTTCATTAAAAATTACCAAATGATGCTATTCTGATTTGATCATTCTGTTATGAGTCAAATTATATCCCTCCCCAAATTAGTATGTTGAAATATTAACCCCAAGTATCTTAGAATTGGACCTTATTTGGAAATAGGGTAATTACAGGTAGAATTGGTGAAGATGAGGTCATACTAGAGTAGGGTGAGCCCCTTATCCAATGTGACTGGCGTTCTTACAGAAAAGGGAAATTTGGACACAGAGGCAGACACGCACACAGGAAAAGCACCACGTGGAGACTGGGTTGTGCTGCCGCCAGCCACGGAACTACCAGAAGCTGGGAGAGGCCAGGCGCAGATCTGCCCCTAGAGCCTTCCAAGGGAGCACGGCCCTGCTGACGCCTTGATCTTCCAGACTCCAGAACCAGGACACAGTAAACTTCTTTTTTTAGAGGTACTAAATTGTGGTTCTTTGTTACAGCCCTAGGAAACAAATACGCATTGCTTCAGATTCTGATGGGAGTTCTTGAAGGGAGAGGAAAGGACTTCTCTTCATCAAGTATTTGGTTATCCTGGGGAACTATCCAGTTCATACAGGAAATGCAGGATTTATGCTTGGTTCTTACTCTGGATTCACCAATTTTTAGAATATTGAATGGCCCCTTGGTGTCCTTCAAAGGTGACAAGTGAGGTTCATAAATTCAGTATTATTATAAACTATAGATTTAAATATACTTAATATGTCTTAATCCATTGCAGCTATTAATCCTTTCAATATTCGAATTGCCCCACTTTTGACTAGAAACAGTTCCTTCCAGATGACTTCTGAGTCTTTTGGAAGAATTTCCAATAGTTTGCTGGCTTTCTTGCTTTTTCTTTTTTTTTAATATATTTTATTGATTATGCTATTACAGTTGTCCCATTTTCCCCCCTTCACTCTCCTCCACCCTGTACACCCTCTCCCACCCATATCCCCCCCTTTAGTTCATGTCCATGTGTCATAGTTATAGGTTCTTTAGCTTCCACATTTCCCATACTATTCTTACCCTTCCCCTAATCTATTTTCAACCTGCATTCTATGCTACTTATTCTCTGTACCTTTTCCCCCTCTCTCCTCCTCCCACTCCCCTGTTGCTAACCCTCCATGTGATCTCCATTTCTGTGGTTCTGTTCCTGTTCTAGTTGTTTGCTTAGTTTCTTTTGGTTTTGCTTTAGGTGTGGTTGTTAATAATTGTGAGTTTGCTGTCCTTTTACTATACATGTTTTTTCTTTATCTTCTTTTCTTAGATAAGTCCCTTTAACATTTCATAAAATAAGGGCTTGGTGATGATGAACTCCTTTAACTTGACCTTATCTGAGAAGCATTTTATCTGCCCTTCCATTCTAAATAAAAGCTTTGCTGGATAGAGTAATCTGGGATATAGGTCCTTGTCTTTCATGACTTGGAATATATCTTTCCAGCCCCTTCTTGCCTGTAAGGTCTCTGTTGAGAAATCAGCTGACAGTCTGATGGGAACTCCTTTGTAGGTTACTGTCCCCTTATCTCTTGCTGCTTCTAGGATTTTCTCCTTCATTTTTACCTCGGCTAATGTAATGATGATGTGCGTTGGTGTGTTTCTTTTTGGGTCCAACTTCTTTGGGACTCTGAGCTTCCTGGATCTCCTGGAAGTCTATTTCCTTTGCCAGAATGGGGAAGTTCTCCTTTATTATTTGTTCAAATAAGTTTTCAATTTGTTGCTTTTCCTCTTTCCCTTCTGGTACCCCTATAATTCGGATGTTGGAACATTTAAAGATGTCCTGGAAGTTCCTAAGCTTCTCATTTTTTTTTGAATTCTTATTTCTTCATTCTTTCCTGTTTGGTTGTTTTTTTCTTCCTTCTGGTCCACTCTACTTTTTTGAGTCCCAGTTTCCTTCCCATCACTATTGGTTCTCCGTGCATCTTCCTTCATCTCTTTTATGGTAACCTGCATTTTTTCATCTAATTTGCACCCAAAATCAATCAATTCTGTGAGCTTCCTGATCACCAGTGTTTTGATCTGTGCATCTGATAGATTGGCTATCTCTTAGTCGCTCAAAAGGATGAGTCCTGGGGCATTGATCTATTTTTCTGTTTGAGGCATATCTCTCTCTCTCTCTTTTTTTTTTCAGTCTGGTCACTCCTGTTACAGTGAGGGGTGGAGCCTTAGGTGTTCACTGGAGCTGGGCACCCCAGTCGCTAGATTGTGACGTTGTATGTGGGGGCGGGGGCAGGGACGGGGGCAGGGACGGGGGCAGGGACGGGGGCTCTGTTCTCCTGGGACCTCAGTCCCCTCTCTGGGATCCTGGGTTGCGCGTTCTGCCCTACTCCACAGTCGCCGCCTCACTGGGTCCTCCAGCTGCCTCTTGCATACTCAGGGTCCACCCACTGAGATCTTGTGCGCCCCGGATGCCTTATGCACTCCCAGTTGCCTTTTGCGCCCTGTTCTCTGCAAGCCGAGACCCAAGCCTGGCTGTTCCTCCTCACCCCGGTCTGGATGAACAGGTCTACTTCAACTTCTTGGCTGTTCGACTTCCATTCAGATAAATTCTCTGTCAGTTCTGGGTGTTATTTTGTCTCTAAATTGTTGTTGTTCTAATCTTGGTTGTGCGTGGAGGTATGGTACATCCACCTATGCCTCCATCTTGCCGGAAGTCCTTCTTGCTTTTTCATACAGTAAGATATGCCTGGTTTATCTTGCCCCAAGACCTACCATTTCTTCAAGGGCCTATGGTTCTTTCTAGTGGGAAGTGACAGAGGTCATAATCCGGCTGTTGGGGGCACTCATTGTTACCAAGTCGATTATTGTTTCTAGTCGTTTTCAGTGGACAAAGCTAGAAAAAAACATTTTAAGAGAAATACATCATACTTATTTCTTTTACACCAAAAATCTTAGTTCTTAGTCATTATCTTTATTCTAATAAATTATTTGGTTTATCTTACTATCTGTGTCTGTGTTATAATTTTATATATATGTGTGTATATATGGTTAAAATATAGAATAGTTTTTATATGTATGATAACTTCAAAATAACAACACTAATGTTATTACTAATAATTATACTGTTGGAAAGAATTTAAGTTTTCTTTGCAACCCTTTTAGTCTTTGGGATAGACAGATAGTGGTCCCCGGTTTATGATGGTTTGACTTGAGATATTTCAACTTTACGATGGCAGGAAAGCAATATGCATTTAGTAGAAGTCATACTTCAAGTTTTGAATTTGATCTTTTCCCAGCCTAATGATATGTGGTAAGATACTGGAGATGCTGTGCAAGAACAGCGAGCCACAGCTCCCTATCAGCCCTCAGTCATGAGGGTCAACAACCGATACTCTACAGTGGTCTATGTGGCCAGTGTTTTCTGGATACTGTGTTCTGAGCTAATTTGAGGTAGGCTACTGAGGTAGGCTCCTCAGTAGGTTAGGTGTATTAAATGCATTTTTAACTTATGATATTTTCAACTCGAAATGGTTTATCAGGACATAACTCCATTGTAATCTGAGGACACCTGAATATATATCCTACAGAAGATGACTAGCTTCTCAAGTCATCTGAAATAATTTCTCTATATGTGCTTAAGCCACTACATTTATATACCTTTGGATTGTTTTATTTTTCTTTCAACATTTTGGGGAAGTATAGTTTTCTTTTATTAACTGATACAACTTTTTATTTCACTTTTGAATTTTTACACATTTCCTGATCATTCAGTGTAAGGTGGAAATGAGAACTCTTTAAAAGAGGTACACGAATCTAATATATCTAGATTTTCTTTTTTGCCATACAGTTTTCACAACCACGGGTGTGCTTGCTAGGCAATATAACCACCACAGAAGCAAACATGAGGCCAAATACTGGTAAGGAAGAGCAAAGCAAGAGAGAGCCACCAGATATACAGACAGGCTCGTTCCACATTCAGCACTGCATTTGCAAGTGCCAAGTATTTAACTGCACATTTTTGTTCAGCTAGAAAGGAAGGACATTTTTTTCTTTTTTTGGTTTGTTTTCATCAGTGCATGAATGTTTTTTTCTCATTCCAGCAGATGGACAAACAGATGGATACTGCAGCTGTGAGGAATGTTAAAGAGAGAAGGGAGATACTGCAAGACTGGTAGGCCTGGGTACTGTGGATTCTCCCCATGCAACTTCCCTGCATTATAGGGCCTTGTTTAAACACATCTGTGAACTTGGCTGGATGAGTCCAGTTGGGAGATCTGGTGACAGGTACTAGCAAGCATTATCAGGGCTGGCTGTAATACAGGGAGAATCACGGATATTTAAAAATACTTTTTGGTTCATTTCTTGGTGTGATTGAACAGCAGCAACCAAGCTGAGAACTGGAAGAAGGCAGAGCTGTAGCGCTAGAAGCTCTTCTTGACTCTTCGAAGCAGGCCTGCTCACCAAAGTGCTCCCCAGTGTCACTTCTTATCCCCTCAGGCCCCCATCCCTGCCCATAGAGTATTAAACCATGAACAAAAGACAAATACGGATAGACTTTCAAAAGAGAAATAGGTAAAGAAGCAGAAGGACCTACATTTAAAGAGCAGGGGGTGGGAGGAGGAAGAGAAAGCAACAATCAAAAAGAGGAGTGTGAAAGAATGTTTAGATTTCAAAGTTCAAAAGCCCTGAGCTAGGAAGAACCTAGACTGAATATTCCTCATGTGAAAGGCAACCTCTGCAAAACATTATTTTTCAATGGTACCCAGGAGACAGATAAGGCCCTTCATAAGATACATGGCTTTCTTTCTTCTTTAGCTCATGATTACAAGAAAAAAAGATTCCACGACTAAAGCACAAATCAGTGACATTGTTGTAGGTCAGGGTTTTAGTCACAAGTATTATGATTATATGAGCACTGGACCTTCTTATGGTGTCATAGCCAGTTATCTGCCACAAAGAATTTCAGCTTTAGACTTTGAGTTTCCTCAGAGGAAGACACTGAACATCTGAGTCATGAACCTTTGAGCAGCAATGGCTCGAACTTGGTCAAGTGTCTGTAAGCCCTGAACAACAGGCAGAATTGCGATCAAACATAAATATGAAATAATAGGTGTCTCATGCCAAGCCCCAGCGTCACAATATAATCTCTATAATTTTCTCTCCTTTTTGAAATCCTCACCCAAGGATATGTTTATTGATTTTAGAGGGAGAGAAGAAGGGAGAGAGAGAGAGAAACATTGATCTGTTGCCTCCCAGACGTGCTCCGACTGGGGACTGAACCTTTAACCTTTTGGTGCAGGGAGCAGTACCCAACAAACTGAGCCACCCAGCCAGGGCTCTGTAACTTTCTGTACAACTTTACAATGGTCCTTTATTTCAGTGACTGTTTTGATATCAGATTAAAGTTTTTCAACAGTTATAGATAATTGAGGTCTTTTTTTCTACCACTAAGAGTTCTGCTGAGTTACAAAACCCCATTATCACAGTGTTCAGTTTTTTTTGAAAAAATTAAATGCTTAGTAATTCTGCCAATGTTAAAAATAAAAGCTTCAGACTGCCATGGCATTTACATGACCAAACTAAGTTTGAGATACAAATACCAGCGATTTATCCCATGGACCATTTTTTGCTAGGCTGAGGCTGTGAAAAATCAAAAAGTTGACATACAACTCTTTTTTTTAAGTCGCTCAAAGGGATATATGTGGAAGGTACAGAGTGACAGTGAACAGATCAGAAAACACGATAGATATTGGTTCTCTCCCTCTTCCACATCTCATTCATTTTCCTGGTGTTCCCCATCCACAGAGGGAGACCATCCCCGCGCAACTGCATGATCAGGGTGTCATCTGCGTATGACCCTTCATTCATTGTTTTCAATTCAGCCATTGCTCCATCCAACGCCGTTTTTGCAGGGTGCTGCCTTCTCAGGAGTGTTTGGAACTTCATAGTAAGAGACTGAGAAATTCAGTCTTTTCAGGTCAGGCCAAGTTGAACTGGGTGTGGAAGCTGCATTTCTTTCTTACTAACTTCAAATGTCTCCTGGTAAGCCTGCCGAGACTTTGCCACAGTGGTTTTGCTTACTGTCTCCAGATGCCACCTCAGAAGGACATCTAAAATAATCTCCTTTCATTTTCAAGTTGAACACCTCACTTTCCGGTTGTGCGGCATTGGGAATGAGGTAGTTGTCCAACGCCTCCAGAACATCGTTGCAGCTGTCCCGCAGTTCTGCCTCTGTCTTCTCACGGTGCTCAGCCCCCCTGCTGCTGCTTCTCTTTCCTCTGTTTTCTGCTCAGTGCTGGAGCTGTGCCGTGCTGGAGAGGACACGCCGGGAAGAGCGTTCTTGGGGGCGACGGACCTGCAGGTCTCCGTCTTCACTGGAGAGTTTGTGCTACTGTTCTGTGCCAGCCTTCCTGGCTGCGCCAGTATCATCATAGTGCTCAGCCTGCTCGGGAGTCTGGCGTTCCGTACTCGCTCCCTTTTACCCACGGTCTTTCTTGCGGGAGGACAGCGGGGCAAGGGGTCATCTTCTGCCCAGGCCCACTCCGGGGTCAGCGCGGCGTGGCTGCAGCTCGGCTTCCACTTGTAGTTTTCTTTTTTGATTAAATTTTGTGTTATAAGACATCCAGATGGCAACAAAGCCTAATCTATAAAATAAAGTCCATTCAGATAATCCAGCTTATATTGTCTTCCTCATCGCCTGTTCCTTCCCTCCCACAGAGACAACAATTTTTATTAGTTTTGGTCTCTCCTTACATTAGACATGTTAAATAGTAGGCATATGTACATTCCTCCCATGTTTTAAGATGTAATGTATCATGCTACCCCCATTATTCTTCACTTTGCTTTTTTTAAAACAATGTATTTTAAAGATCTCTCTATAGTAGGATGTAGCAGTGGCTCTCATTTTTGTTTTTTTATTATTTTATTTTATTTTATTTTTTATAATGTGTTGTTCTCCACTGTGTGGATTTGACTACGCCAAGGTTTCTTCAACTAGTCCTGTAGTGGTGAACACTCGTGTTGTTTTTCTAGTCTTCAGATATCACAGCAAATAATGTAACAAATAGCTTTGTACATAAATCTTATTTTATTTTTGCCAGCCTATCTTAAAGAGATTTTGCCAGGAATGGATTTGCTAGGTCAAAGGGCTAAATCCATATGTCATTTTGTTGAATATTGCCAAATCCCCCCTCCACTCCCACCCCCAGTAACTCAACCAGTCTGCATTCAGGGCAGCAACACCCGGGAATGCCTGTTGTCCCACAGCCTCCCCGGCAGGGTGTCTGTCAACCCTCTGATGTTCGTTCACAGATGAAATGTTTGCAACAGATGAAAGTGGTATGTTATTTATGTCTAATTTCCATTTTTTCTTACTCATTTCACTAGTTCTAAAGGGAGAACACAGGTAGAAATGTGAGAGTTTTATAGATTTGGTGGGAAGTAGACGTTTGTCCCTGCAGAGTCTATGCTCCATGAGGGTAGGACGGTGGCTATTTTGCTCACTTCTTGTACTTCCGATGCTGAGCCCAGTGTCTGACATGAACAAGGCACTCACCAGTGTATAATAAAATGAATTAATTAATTAATTAAAGGATGAATAAAAGACAGAAATTACCCTTTTTGCCTATTTCATAACTGCATTGAGGTATATTCAACCCTTTACCTTCCCTCGTCCTCTTACATGTCTTCAATCTCAGACCTGTAATTAAGGAAGCCATTTGAAAGTCTAAATTATAATTGTGAGTTTTGAAAAGAGGAAGAAGCCAAAGCATGGGTTTTCCTAATGTCATGTCCATATGGTTAATAAGTTGTGCCCATGTAGGTAAGAGGTGGGAGTAGAGTACAGTGAGAAAACATTGACAGATACTGGGAAGACGAGCTTAGCCAAGTGAGCCTTAGCACTGATATGATGAATTGCTTGTTTAAGAATAATCTCCATGCCATTCATAGATTCTTTGAGGTGATAGCATTCCCTGACTCTAGCTACCCAGTCAAGGTCCGAGTTCCATACAGCATTCCTGATGTTTATCTAGCCTCTGCCTGGCCATCTCAGAGAACAAGGAGCAGTCCTTACTACTTCGGAATGGACTAAGTCTACAGGTTCTTTGACATACAGTTCTACAGATAAAATACTGTATTTTGCCCATGTATAAAGCACACCCCCGTTTTTGGCCCAAACTTTCAGGAAAAAAATCTTCCATTTTAATTTTTTAATTCAATTTTTATTTATTTATATTTAGAAACAAAACAGATTATCATATTCCAGACTATTATTTTGCATACAGATATTGTTATTGCTTTTTAGAGTTATACTTTTAACACATAAGCATAAGTAAAAGAATTAAAAACATTTATATAGATATGGAATTAGTATTACCCATGTATAATGCACATCCTTATCTTCAAAAATTTGGACAAAAAAAGTACACATTATATATGGCAAAATATAGTAGCAATCCTGCCATTTATATGTTATCATTTCCCACCCTCCCAAACACTTTCAATTGCCTTTATGCTCCTTTTTTTCCCTTTATGCTTCCTTTAAATGACATGACCCTTCATATGGAGACTCACTCTTAAATGCCTTCTCAGCTAGACATCATCCACGCATTCAAAGTTACATTCCTTGACTATGTCAACATTAAAAATTTCCAGTTAATGAAAAAGTCATAGACACAGTAAAAAAACAAATGACAAGTCAGGAGAATATATTTAAAATGTCTAAACCTGACATGGTTCAAATACAGAAATTATATAAGGAAATTTTGTAAATCAATTAAAAAAAAACAATAGATAAATGGGCAAAAAAAATGATGAATAGGTGACTCACAAAAGAGGAAACCCAAGTGATAAGCAAATGGAGAAATGCTGTTTCTCATTTAATTAGAAATATAAAATTAAAACTACAATGAGCTATGACCTTATCCCTGTTGAACTGCAAGTTGGATGACAGCAGGTCATGGCCAGGCTGAGGAGATACAGGACCCTCAGTGATGCTGGTGGGAATGTCAACGAGGGCAGCCCTTCTTTAGAGTCACCCAGCAGTTCTTGGTCAAATTCACTTACTCTAGACCCAGAAGTCCATTCTGGGAATGCCTCCAGAGAAATTCTCACACTGGTCTCTGAGGGAAGATGCGTGAAGATCCTTGTCATAGCCTTGATTGGAGGCACTCCCACACCGAGAGGAGCAGAGAAATGAAGTATGGTATGGAATACTATGAAGCAGTGAGAAGTTATGAAGCAGAAATACAATGGATTCTTATTAATTGCAGTCATTCTGTTCTATAAATTCATAGAAATTACTGAACCAGGGAATATTGCAGCATTGTTCCCAGGGGAAGAAGGTACAGGATTAGGTTCTTGCAAGTCTCTGGTCACAACATTTTTGTCAAATCATCAATACATACGCTTATTTTATGTGCTTTTTTCATTTAAGACATCTTTTAATCTGTACTGTTGATTCATTAACATGGAACTCTTTGCCAACAGCACTGTAACACATGCCTGAAGGAAGCTCAATCTAACAGATTTTACTGGAAGGCACATGGCAGTCTTTGTACACTTAGGAACACAAGACGGCACTTCAGTACCAAGCCTTGGGAGTCATTTTAAACAGCTGCAAAATGGTCATTTATTTATTGTATGAGAACTGGAACAAGAAAGCAGGGTGTTACCTTGGTCCTTCTCAGCTGACAACACATGAGTAGTTATTCAAATTTGTCATTGCTGTGAGTAGGTACATGAATGACAATGAAAGTTCCTTGAGTATTGATTTGGAGGTCATACATAAATTTTAGTGAGTAGGTGAATTTGAAAATACAGAATCCACAAATAATGAGGGTTGGTTATATACTCAACAACCTGGTTAGTTCACCACTTAGGACTGAATGAAGAAAGCAAGAAAGAGAATCAGATATTAGTATAACACTGCTTATGTAAAAGTGTAGACAAAGCAGCAGCTCTTGCTTTTCAAGAATTTGTACAAATCAAAGAATACACATTAAATCCATTCCAATGATTGCCTCCTGGGTAAGAGAGAGCAAAGGGGGGAAATAAATGAATCAGCAAATATAAGGAGAGGCAGCAGTGCCAGGAACTGAGTGTGATAAACTCACTGCTCTCCGCAAGTGCTCTTCCCTTCGTGCCACCTTCACTCCAGCACTCTTCTCACAGCTCCCACGGACCAGAATTTCCGCTTTGTGTTAATCAGCTTAGCAACAACCTACAGCTTTCAGACCAGCTTCACTTTGTGGACTTTCCCTTCTGCAGGCTGAGATCCTTAAGGGCAGAAACTCTGTCTTTTCATTCATTCATTCATTTATATTTCTATCTTTTTTCAAAAAGGATTTGAGGCCACTCCCTATTAAGCTGAATGTGTTTGCTGAGTGAATAAAGATATGTATATATGAATGAGAAAATGAATGTGTAATTTCTAGGCCTTTTCCATCACATCCTGATCTCCTCAAGATAAGTCCCAGTATTACAGAGGGTGGGGGTTGGGGCAGCAGTGTTAAGCACAAGAAGTTCTTCTGCCCCTTGAGTGAGATACTCCCAGCTGATACACAAACAAGCATTGTATTCGCTTTTGGACTGTTACTGATGATGTGTATTCAGTTTGTCATAAACCAGACCTTCCTTATCTTTTTCACATGAAACACATTGCTATTGTACATTTGAGTGGCTGACATTTTTTAACATGCTGGACATTAATCTTTTAGACAGATGAATAGGCAGGTAGATGATAGATGGATGGATAGATAGATAGACAGACAATAGATAGATGATAGATAAGATAGATGATAAATGGATAAATAAATAGATAGATGATGGATGGATGGGTGAATGGATAGACAGAGTGATTTAGCTTTAAACCATCAATTCAGAATATTAAATTAGTTTAAATCTTGTTGCTACCTCTGACATATTGGCCCTTTCTCCCAGATCTGTGTCACCTAAAAGTTGGTAAGAAAGACCAGGATGACAAAACAGCCTTGCAACAGGCCATATCTTGCATTTAAGAATGCCTGTCTCTCTAGAGAGGAATGCCAATCTTCTGTTACTATGACTGAATTTCCCTTTCTCTATTTCCCACTTTTATCCTAAAGGGATCAAGAGAACTTTGTAAAATAACCCCCACCTCTAGAAATCCAGATGTGCTTTCTCTCCATGAAATCCTTGGACCTACCAGCATGATTTTGTATCATTGAACTATGGAGTTGGAAACATATGTTAGATGTTGTGCAACTCAGTATTTCACTGATGGGGAAATAGAAGGTGAGAGTACCCACATGAGCACTGTCAATGAGTACTTACACAAGTCGCCACAGGAATGTTCACAAGCACTAACAGTACCTGCACAGATACTCACACGAGTGTTCATGCATCCAGGGCAGGGAGGCAGTTTGTGACAGCGTCTTGACTCAAAGCCTAGGCTTCTGATTCCACACACTAGGAGGTTTACAAAATGTGCTGCCACTTCGAGAGAGACCATGATTACTCCTAGTCACTGCCCCTTACTTTTGCTCACATCTGTTACATAAATCTACTTTGGG
Organism: Phyllostomus discolor; assembly: GCF_004126475.2. Taxonomy (NCBI): domain Eukaryota; kingdom Metazoa; phylum Chordata; class Mammalia; order Chiroptera; family Phyllostomidae; genus Phyllostomus; species Phyllostomus discolor. Next base: position 113,621,091 of record NC_040904.2, read on the forward strand.
ACACTATTGAGGCTTCCTGTGACACCAAGAGAGCTGAAGCCCAGGGAATGAACATCAAGGGCTTTAACTGAGTGAAGTCTCTGGACTAGACATATTATTTTTTCAGGATAGAAAACAACCCATCTCTGTGATCCTGTAAACATGGGGGACAGTCTTTTTGAAAAAGCCTGAGAATGATTTCTGGAGAGATTAAAATTGAGTGGACTTCTTTGAGGAATGGGAAAGATTTTGATAGAGAGAAAGAAAGTCCCTTAAAATTGGGGAAATTGGAGCAGCAGTACAGCACTGAGAATGTATATGCAGGACAAGTACAAGAGGCAAAAGGATGGTATTGGCTCACCTGACTGGAAAGGCCAGGCACCTAGCAGGACAGCTAGATCCAGAGACTCTAAAGATATTGCAGACATGTTTCTTCCGGTCTCTCAGCTCTGCTTAGCTGCCCTGTCCTTCCTTAGGAAGGCTTCTTCCAGAGACTGGTAACAACTCTCATGAGTCTAGTAGGGATAGAATGGCTTTGTTTTTGTTTTTGTTTTTTGGGGTTTTTTGCTAATAATTCCAGAATTGTCCCAGGAAAGGTTCTCAATGGCCCCCTGAATAGGCTTGCCAGATTTAGTTAATAAAAATACAGAAAGGCCCATTAAATTGGAATTTAAGATGAACAATGAATAATTTCTTAGTATAAGTATATTCCATATAATTTGGAGGACATACACAAGAAATTATTTATTTACCTAAAATCCAAATTTAACTTTGAATCAAATTAAAAAGGCATTCTATATTTTGTCTGGAAACCCTATCTCTTCACCAGTCCATGTAGCCAGACAGATGAAGAGCATATTTGGTTCACCTTGAGACATGTGTCCATACTGTGGATCCGGGGAGTGAGGTCTCCCCCTCCCAACCCCATGGACTGGGAGTAGGGAATGGTCACTGACCAGATGCTTTGCCACAGAGGGGCTGCATGTTGGGCAGACAAAACAACAGATGCTCATTATAACTTACTCCATGAACAGCAAGAAAACCAAGATAAAAGGGAAAATGTGGCTCAAACAAATGAGCATGCTCTCTGTTACTCCCAATAATGTTGGGACTTTCCCATCTGATTTTTCTGGGCCCCCTGCTACATGCCCACTAGTCTGTAAGCTCCTAGGGAAAAGATCTGTGTGCTGCCTGTTCATCACTGCACCCTCCTTGCCAGGCACATAGAAGAATCTCAATGATAATTAATTGAATGGCTGAATGAATGAAGCATTACGTGCCCTTTATACTTACTCCCTGGGCAAATTTAATCATTTCCATCAGATAGGATTCTTTGAAAGAGAACTTTAGAATGATTTTACATGCACACTGAGGATTCTTTCATAACAACAGCAATGCTAACCTGCTGTTCTATGGTGCTGTATACCATATATCTTCGGCTCTCACTCAATGTTCTTTGAAAAACTCATAAATTCCATGTGATAATATCTCTGCAAGAAAGAAGAGTATTGTTCCATTTTACATATAACGGAGCTGAATCACCAGCGGCTGAGTCATTCCATCAAGATTACTAATGGAGTGGGCAGAATCTGGCAGTTTGGGAGCCCCATTTTGAGCTTGTTCACCATATTCCTGAGAACTCTGTGTGTTTAGAATCATACTTGTATTTGGTCTCCAAAAACACAGTATTTCGGCTTAGAGAAATAGCTAGTGTCCTATTAAAAGGTAGGAATATTTTCTGAAGACAAATTTAAAGTACAAAGGAAAGGGACTTGGAGGAGAAGTCAGCAGACTTGGGGCTCAGTCCTGGCCCTACCTGCCCTACCTGTCATCTCAGGTTTCCTCCTGAGACAGACTGGAGACAAGAGTTCTCTGCCTGGTGACGGCTGAGGGCCCATGTGCACCTGATACTTCACAAAGTGTCTCAATGCCATCCTAGACCAGAAGTCTCCCTGGGGCCACGCAGGGACCCTATCTCAGGGGCAGCATTCACATCATGGTCATCACAGGTTACAGTCACTTTCTGACAAATGGAAGTGAAAGGTCATGAAGAAAAGGCATCTTGCTCTCATTTGCCCCAGAGCTTCATATGTGCCCCAAAGCCCTCTTTGTCCTGGTAAGGTGTTATAATCCCCGTTTTTCTCAGGAGGAAATTTTGACTCACTAGTTTTTTTAACCAATGTAAAATAGAGTAACTGGAAAGCCTGGGATTTAGAGCTAGAGTGGTCTGGTTCCAAAGTCCTGAGCTCATTCCACTGCCCCAGACCTGCTCCTCAAATGAGTTATGGGGAGGGAATGAGGTGGTGTGGGCGAACATGGGGGGTATTCCTAGAACACCACACAATGGGGGATGATTGTTACCATTCACCTCAGAGCAGGAAGGTTGATGTTACCATGAGTTTCTTCTGAGGGAGGGTGAGCCATCATGCTATGTAGCCTTTGAAAAGTGTCTCATATGCTTTGGTAGCCATGGCAGAAGCATGCACAATAAGTACTAGGATGGCAGACAACTGGGGCCGTATCTGAGCCAGATAACATCGACAGAAGAGGATTGATGGCCACAGCTGGTTCTTTGCATAAGTACTACATTGAAGACAGTCATACATGTTTGCCTTGTTCCTGTCTCCTCAGGCCCCATCTCTCTGGGGACTGTAAAGGTCTTAGGTATTCAGCTATTCAGTTTTGGTGACCCCCATCCCTCCCAGCCTCTCCTTCATGGTGTTCCAGTTCCTGCTGCTCCATCCTGGCCACCCACATCCCAGTGCTCCTGCTGCTCACATGTTCTGCCCACCACAGGGGTGCTCCAAGCCTGTTCCCTAAGTCACTCTGGGACTTTCCGATTAAGACTTAGAAACTCCACAGGCCATTGGCATTTCTTTTATGTGCAAGGACTTCAAACTTGTAAGCGATATTCATTAATATTTCTCCCTAAGTGACTCACAGACAGAGTGGAGGGAAACATTCAGAGGGTCAGCTTCTGCCTGCAGCAGAATCTGCTGCCCAAGCCCGGAAACTAAAATGATGATCCCTCACCCAATTCTGGTCAACAGTTGTCAACTTTAGCAGGCTGACCATCACTCAAAACTGAAGGCCAGGACAAAGGATATGGCCACAGGCAGTCCTGAAGGTTGCACACAGTTTGACAGCGGGTTCCCACATCCAGCTGCGAGCAGACAGGGCTGCAGGCCATGACCTTACAGCAGCACACCTGTGCCTACACATAGTGGATGTGTGATGAATGTCTATGGAACTGAATGCTCCAGATGCATTAAAAGGGGGGGGCTATTATCAAAGAAACCCTATCCATTCTGAATCATACAACAGAAAAGGGAGTTTATTCTGAATTTTCAGGGCCACTTTTGGGAGCCAGTGAAGTTGAGAACAAGACATTGTATAGTCCCAGCTCCACTGTGGCTCTAAGCCGTCCCTGGGTCCCCTACTTAGTAACACAAAGGAGCTAGAGCCCATGGTCTCCAAACTAATCCTGCAAGCTGTCACACTGAGTTTAAAGTTATTAAAAAATACACACATGTGTGCATATTGATATTTTCCTTTGTAAAGTAGTGCAATTAAGCCCTTCAGACAATTCTCACAAAAAGATGTTTGAAGTGACCCAATGGCTTTTGTCTTAGCACGCTGTGGTGGAGGTATGGTGGCCTGGTGGACAGGCCCATGAGCAAAAAACCAGACAACTGCCTTCTAGCACCCTCTCTTAGACCAACTAACTTCATATTGAGCTAGTACTTCACATCTCCGAGTCTCATTTTCCTCATCTACAAAACTAAGAAGGTTTGGATTACAAGAGCTCTGAGGGTAGTTATTACTGATCTTATTTATAAGTGGGACCCTCTAAAATGATGTGATTGGGTTTTGAGAGCATGGTCCCCATCCTCCTTCCTCCAAAGTTAGGAGTGAAGCAGCCCCCTGGTTGAGCACCCAGGCTATGGAGGAACTGGGCCAAGTGCTGTGGGAATAAACCAGGACTCAATGGTGTGCAGAGGAGAGGTTCCTAGGAACCACTGGAACCTCTGATTATTTTTACTGATTGTCACCTGAGAAGTTCTGAGCTGGTGTGGCCCTCCCCTGGCATGGTCTGAGACCTCTAGTTCCCTGACTTGTGCAAGAAAAAATTCAAGAATAAGTGTAAGTGAGAGTAAAAGTGAGTTTTATTTATGTAGAGAAAAAGAGGCTAGGATGCGGGTTCCTGGAACAGGATGAGAGGTGAGCCCAGGAGGAGCTGCCACCACCCGCTGCTCCCTGGTTGCAAGTCTCACAGGGCTCCACTGTGAAAGGGTGGAAGCACATGTCCAGGTGAACATGAGTGAACTCGAGGGTGAGTTGCACACTGGGTCAGTCTGCCCTTGGGATTTTAAGTATTTCCAAGAGCACCAAATTCTGACTCCACCTTGGGGATAGGGTCTTGTTTCTAGTATGGTCCGTTCCAGAAGTGTCATGGTGTTCATCCTCCTCAGGCCCTCCCTTCTTCTTGTGGTGTCAGTTTTCACTATAACGATGGTCTAATGAGCTTTGGGGTGTTCTCTGGTCAATTTTTCCTCCATCTTGGATTGATCTGGTGTTAGCCAGTCCTTGTTGTGTACTTTTGTGACCACCACAGGAGTTTCCTGCCATAAACTGTTTCCCTTTGGTCACATGAGGAGGTGGGGGCTCTGGTGAGAGGACCCAGCTGCTTATCAGCCTATGATGTCCACTCCTAATTCCTCATTTCACCCATTGGGATTTTTCCTAACTTATTTCTATCCTACCTCAATGTAAGAGCCAGTTCCTGCCTCAAAGTGAAGTATCATAAAGGAAGAATAAGTGTTTTGGAGGTCAAAGAAGGGACAGACCCAGACTCAGAGCTTCAGTACTTCCTGGCCCAGAATAATAGAGAAATGGTTGTTTCTGGGATGTGCCTGCTTTCCCAGATGGAGCTGAAATTCTTTGTAAAATGCATATTCCAATGAGCATTATGATGTTGCTGAAAAGAAGGCACACAACACCTGTAAACTAGGAAAAGGAAGATGTAATGAAAAGGTTTGGAATTACGAAGTGAAATCAGAGGAGACCAAACAGGAGCAGAGAGTCCAGAGAGCAACGGAGGAGACAGTGAGGCACATTTTGAGGAGCAGAAGCAGACGTGAGGGAGCTGAGTCCTGGGAGGCTCAGGCACTGTCTCCCTGCTTCCAGTTAAATGTGCTGAGCAAGGGAACTTCCTTGAGACCCTAAAGGCAAATGAGAAGAGAAAAAAGTGGGTGTCTTGGCTTCATTCCCCAAGTGCTGCTGCTGAGGGAAACCCTGAGCAGGGGAGACACCTGGGGAAGGAGGGGTGCAGGGAGAACGCCAGTCTTCCCAACTCAGTTACTCACAAGTGCCAGCCAAGGGAGAAAGCAGCTTCCCTTGTCATCAGTTCTAATGTGGCATTCTTATTTTTAAAAGACTTAAAAATACTATTTTTACCCAGAGTACATTTTTTTCTTCCAAAGGAACAAAAGGATCACAACCCACATGCTCCTCAAGCAAGCAGCCCTGAGAAAAGGCAGGGCTCAGATTTACATACTGAGGGCGGCTCTACCCCCACATTCCCACCCTCTGCTCAATCCCAATAAACAACAGCAAAAGGAATGCCATGGACTTAGTACTCTCAACCCTCCTGAAAAACACAAGCAAAAATAGTACAAAGTGATGAATGATGGAGCTTCATAGCCAAGGTGATTGTCAGTAGTAGTTCGGGCCATTGACAATTAGTGTTAGAGTCTCAGAATGGGAGACCTGCTCTCTCTCTCTCTCTCTCTCTCTCTCTCTCTCTCTCTCTCTCTCTCTCTCTCTCTCTCACACACACACACACACACACACACCACAGCCTTGTAGCCTGGTTTATTTCACCACAAAAAATTTCTGTTCTGCTCTGTCATATTTTATATTTCCAGTATTCCAGAAAATTTTCAAGAGAGGTAATTAAGTATTGGATCTTTCTGCAGTTTAGGAAAAGCTAAAACTTCCTCACATTTTTTTTCTTGTCTTTATTTTCCTCCAAAGGAATCTTGTTCAAAAGCATCAATATAACAGTATTTTTTTTGTCCTCCCATGTGACTAGATTAAAGTTTGACATTGGAAGTACTTACCTCTAATGTGTCTGTGTGTGAGAGAGGCAGAGAAAGAGGGAGAGAAAGGGATGTAACTATATGTATTTGGGTTTTTTTAAGAAAAAAAATCTGCTGAAAACCACACAACAGCCCACAGTCTGTCTTAACTTTCTGAATTTCTTTTAAAATGGAAAATATTAAGAGTATTACTCATACATTCATTTTAAAAGTGGAAGGCAAAGGGGGAGTGGTGATTCATTCCAACACTGAGACTAAGAACAAACCAGAGCAGGAATGACTTCTCTCAGGCCTTTGAACTCTGGGTGAAGGCTTGGTGTCCTCAGTAGGAGCTACTTGTGGGGCATCCCTGCCCCCCAGGCTGGCTCAGGTCTCACTGCCCCCTGGTCGCCTGACCCTGCTCTCCTGGTAGATGGTGGATGGTGCTCAGCTGGTACCTCGCACCCGACCAATCGTGTATCATGGCTCTGCCTAGGGTGTTCTCCAGGCACCTGCTCGATGCACCCTGGGAGGTCCTCTCAAAGGTCACAGAAACCTGGGGCTATGGGGATCGGAGCCACAATCCTCTGACAAATATCACAGTCTTCAGTACCACCTTTCTCCCACGCCATCCCCAATGCCCTTTAACTTCCTGCCCCCACAGCACTTAAGAAATAGAGACAAAAAAGGCACTGAAAATGCATGGAGAAAAAAAGAAGTACAGTTTAAGAAAAACCCATTATCAGGTATTTGCTGCAGAGGAAAAAATATCTAGGTAATGGTCCTTGGAGCAGGCACCTGATAACATTTTTGTAAAGAAAGATCTATCTACACGAGGAATATTAAACAGAAGTGTCAGTCCCAGTCAAAGTAGGTTTGCTAAATAAATGGTCACTTAATAGCCCAAAAGATAAACACCACTCAGAGAGGAGCTGCTAAAAGGCTGGCATTTTAAAAGACAGTTTCTACTTTAGGAAAGAGAAAATGAAGTTAAAGGATCAAGTATCAGGTAAGAAATGTTCCCTTCCCAGGTTCTAGCTCCAAGTGCCAGATTCTGCCAGCCCTTTATAATTACGAAGTAATGTGGTTTCAAACAAAATATTCTAGGAACACACCAAGCCCACAGATCTGAGACACTTGCTTATTTGTTATTTGTTCACAGCCCAAGACAAACTAGAGTTCAACCTCAAGTTCATCAGCACACTTACTAACTGGTTTTGGTTTGTAAATTTATTCCTGATGTTAACTATTTAAGTAGGAGCTTCTTTCTGACCATTTCTGATCAGGAACTACTGATTTTCACAAAGGTGTTCTGATTTCTACAAATGTGTCTTTTTTCGGTTGTGAAGGTGAGCAGAGGAGGGCCTCCTCAAAGCCCGTGGGCTGCATCCCAGAATAGCGTGGGCCCATGTTCCCATTGGCTGACCTGCCTCCTCCACAGCACAGCCTCCCCTCCATCCTGGGAGTGCTCTTGACAGAAAATTACTTCTTGTCACCACAGTGTAGCTAGAATGGTCTCCATGCCAACCCCTGCCCTGCAGGCCCCTGGGAAGCAGAAGGCAGATGTGAGGCATCTTTATTCGTCTTGGCCTTCACCATCCCTTCTCCCAAACTGTCCAATGATGAGCTGGGTCCTCTGCCCCTCTGACATCTTTCTCTTCGGCAGGCTTGGACAGCAGGAGCGAACCAGAGAAGGGAGCCGCTCCTCTTCCCAGCTTCGGTCTGTCTCATGCCCTCAGGCCCTGGTCCCTGTGCCCTCTCCAGGAGGTGCACATTACCCACACCAGAATCTGGGGCCAGGCAGGGGTTCCCTCTTTTTCCTGCCTCTAGAACCAGAAAGAGACACCTTGTGGTCTTGTCTTATAAACAAGCCATGTTGCCCGAGTCCTTGCTCTCCCATGCCTACCACCCTTGTGATGGCCTCCATACTGGCTTTGGGGTTTAGACCATTGGCCCCATCTGGCCCTTCAATCCCCCTACTACAATACCCTCTGCCTGACTCCCACCTGGAGGCTGGGTGCCCCCAAGCTCCACCCCCTCCAGGGCTGCTTATCCCCTTTCTGAGAGCACAGCACTGCTTTTCTGTCAGCACCTTCACAGGTTGTCTCAGGTAGACCCTGTCTGCCTGACATTCGGTTCTCGACCTCAGCTTGAGGTCCCTGTCACTGTGCTCTTCACTTTGAGGGGACTCTTTTTCTCTATTCTGGAATTCCTAAGGCTACAGAACTACCCCAGCAGTGTGCTCTGCCCTGCCCAGCTGTACATCTGGAACCAGCTATTTCTCTGAAGTTGGATGACTTTCCCTGACTCAGCCTGAGGAGCAGCCGTCTCGTTCCTGCCCCGCCTGCCTGCTGTGGGGCATGGGGAGTCACGGGGCTAGAGTTAAGACACATCAGTGTAGCCCAAGACTGAGAGGTAAAGGCCCAGCCACCCTGCCATTTGAGAAGTCAAGCTCTGGGCTCTGTGAACCTCCTCCAAATTTCTGCAGTAGCAGTATTCTGGGATGTTCCCAGCCTAGCTAGCAAGGGGCTGATGATGAGGTCACCTGGCTAGCATGCTGGTTTCAATGTGCTTCCTCTGGCAGCACTGGCATTCACATTTGGTGCTCGGGGTGACCCGATACACGAGTTCTTTCATACCCACTCCTCAGTAGAACATGTCCCCCTTGCAATGTTTCGATTAACAGGATGGTCACTGTTGTCCATGGCAACAGAGCTGTGTTGGGTATGCTGTTTGGTAAGTAGCATGTGTTTGACCTCTGTGGGTGTGGGCTCATTGCACCTGGGGTGGGCCTGGCTCCTCTCCCAGTGGACCTGAATCTCCACATGGAAACTTGGCTGGCATCCGAAGAGAAAGAACCTGAGAACACTTGCAATCATGAAAAGGGAAGAAGGGGAACTGGCTGTTATGAATATTTACTAAGTGCCAAGTTAAGGTCTTACATGCATCCTCAGGTATAGTCCTGAGCTACTTAACAATGGGATACAGTCTGATAAATGTGTCATTAGGCAATTTTGTCATTGTGCAAACATTATAGAGGCACGTACACAAACATAGACAGTGTAGCCCACTACTGTAATTGCATGTGCTGTACTTGCATAGAACTGGCTCGGCAGTAGGTCTGTTTACACCAGCATCACCCCAAACACCTGAGCAATAGGTTGCATTACCACATTAGGATGGCTATGATATCACTAGGTAATGGGAATTTTCAGCTCCATTATAATCTTATGGGACCACTGTCCTATATGTGGTTTGTTGTTGACTGTAGTATCATTATATGGCCACATGATTCTAATCATTTGCCCCCCCCCCAAAACAATCCTCTGTGGTAAATATGCTTAGCTCATTTCACAGATAAGAAACTCAAGGTTTAAGAATAATCCAGCATCCAATCCAAGGGTTCAGTGCTGACTCTGCACTTCCCAGCTATATGCCTGGGGCAACCCCATGGGTGGTACAGCATCCAGTAAAACCAGGTTCATTGAAGTCCAGTGGCCATGACAGCCCACCACACCCACCATGAGCTGAGACACTTGCATGGGCATGGTGCTCTTATCTTTACTTCTCCCCCAGCTCCAGTGTTCCAAATCATGCAGGGGTTTCCAAAGGCCAGTTATTATCAAGGGCTAGAAGAAACCCAGTTTCCACATGTGGCTGGCACTGTAACTTAGATGTAGCAGGAACTTTATTACAAACAGAGACTTCAAACCACAGGCATTGCTAAGGGGAGGTTAAAAGATGAGGAAGTGGACACAGCCATAGAAGCCAGGAGAATCTAGGAGAATGCTAGAGACCTCTGGAGCCAGCTGGACAGCTGTTATGGCTCTACACTTCCCAGCACTGAGCAGATGGCATCACAGAGTGTGTCTGTGAAAAGTGTGGAGTTGCATTGGGGAATGTGCCCTGCAGTCCCTGGGCATCCTGGTTTGAGGCAATAGCAATTAGCCCAGAAATGGTAGGGTTAAAAATAGTAGAAAATGCAATGTTTGCACTCTACCCCCAGGACCCGACTTTGCCCGTTTTCAGGCAGAGCTACTATGAGCAGACTTGTACACCAGGAAAGACCAGAACAGGCCCTATCTGGCTGGACAGAGAGGCTGGCAGCATGAGTCAGCCCCAGAACCAGGATGGCTAACCCAGAGAGAAGATGGAGAAAGGGGCAAGAGCAGAATCACTCCTTGGGTACCTCAGGGTTTTGGCAGGAGAGCAATGGCACAGTCCAAGTGGAACTAGGGAGGCTTTAATCAGGCTCTTTAACAAGATGTGACTGGTGAGCGGGCACCCAGTTCAGGTATTGCCTACAATGGGAAGTCAGTATAAGTGTTTTGCTGTAAGCTGCTCAGAAGAGCAGAGGCCAGGGAAGAGTACACCCACTGCCATTGGCAGCCCACACGTGGGGAGAGAACAACACTCAGATCTCCTTGCTCCATCCTCCCAGCTCCTGTTGGTGCCTCCTGTGGGCCAAAGCCAGTGACAGCTAGAGGTCTGATGGGACCGAGGGTTGCAGTTCATGCAGATCAGCCTCCCATGGCATGAGGCAGGACAGGGGAGGGTGGAGGATGGGCCAATACTTTAAACAAATAGTCTGTGCTAGGCCTAAAGCTAGAAAAGAGCTGGCTGCTCACAGACTTGGTACTCCTGCCTAGCGGAAGAGTCAGTTGGCTATTTAAGAAAAGAGGAAATTGTTATACAAACTGGAATAGGTCATATAAAAAGAAAGGATAAAGTGTGCTGAGACCCAGACCAAGTTCTCAGGAAACTGTGCAGAAAGATACCGCTTTGAAGATGGATAGGATTGGAAGGATATATAAGTCTTTTATCAACCTTGAATTTATTTTTGTGTATGGTGTAAGTTGGTTTGATCTCCAAAATATATAAAGAACTCACACAACTCCACTCCAGGAAGACAAACAACTCAATTACAAAATGGGCAAAGGACTTGAACAGACACTTCTCCAGGGAAGACATACAGAGGACCCAGAGACATATGAAAAGATGCTCAGTATCACTGGCCATCAGAGAGATGCAAATTAAAACCACAATGAGATACCACTTCACACGGGTCAGAATGGCCATCAGAAACAAAGCAACAAACAAGTATTGAAGAGGTTGTGGAGAAAAGGGAACCCTAGTGCACTGTTGGTGGGAATGGAGACTGGTGTAGCCACTGTGGAAAACAGTATGGAATTTCCTCAGAAAACTAAAAGTGGAACTGCTTTTTGACCCAGCTATTTCACTGTTGGGATTATACCCTAAGAATCCTGAAACATGAATCCAAAAGAGCCTATGAACCCCAATGTTCATACCAGCACAATTTATAATAGCCAAGTGCTGGAAGCAACTTAAGTACCCATCAGTAAATGAGTGGATCAAAAAACTGTGGTACATTTACACAATGGAATTCTATGCAGTAGAAGAAAGAAGGCACTCCTACCCTTTGCAACAACATGGATGGAACTGGAGAGCATTATGCTAAGTGAAATAAGCCAGGTGATAAGAGACAAATACCATGTGATCTCACCTATAAATGGAACCTAATCAACAAAACAAACAAGCAAGCAAAATACAACCAGAGACATTGAAATTAAGAACAATCTAACAGTAACCAGAAGGGAGGTGGGAGGGGAGAATGGGGGGGCAGAGGGGAAGGGTTTTCAGGAACAACTATAAAGGACACATGGACAAAATTGAAAGGGGGTAGGAGGGTAGGATCAAGGGTAGGAAGTGGGGATGGGTTGATGAAGGGGAATGGTGGGGGAAAATTGAGACAACTGTACTTGAACAACAATAAACAAATTTGGGGAAAAAAGGATTGGAAGCATATGTGGAAGCCACTTTAGGCAAAGGGATGGAGGATCAGGCTGGTGGAGGAATATGTCCTGAACACAGGCTCTGAGAGGTGGGTGAGGGCTGGCCATGCTTGACTTTACAGGAATTTGGTCTGAACCATGAACCCTTGGAGGCTATTAAACAGGAGAAGGAGTTACATATGTTTTTAAAGAATCAAGCTAGCTACAGAGTGCAGACAACATTGGAGGCCAGGAGTGGATTAAGAGGCCAGGCAAGGGACTGCTGCAGCAACCACAGCAGAGGTGACAGTCACCAGGATTGAAGCCAGGGAAATCACTCATTATTCAGGCATTCACTCACTTAGCACTCAGTGTGTTCCAGGCACTGGTCTAGGCCTATTGGCAGAGCTGTGAACAAGACAGATGAGGCTTCTGCTCTCATGAAACTTAGATTCTAGTGGGGAAAGTTTTGACCATGGCTAGGGAAAACAAGTAGGTGGTATCCAGACATACTTGAGAGGTCAAGACAATGGCATTCAGACACGAGGTTAGAAGACGGCAAGTATGGAGGCTGACACCCAGGTTTCTGGCTCATGCTACTGGGAGAATGGGGTGCCATTCACTGAGCTAGGGATTCTGATGGAGCACCAGATTTAGGTTCTGCGTCAGACGTGCTGGATTTGAGGTGGCTTTGCCATATGCTACCTTCCACAGTAGCTGTGACACTTAAATGAGAGTGTCTCCAAGTGCACCACACTGAATCTAGTATTAAGTGTTCCGTAGAGGTTAGCAACTCTTCTCCTGTCTGTAGAAAACTCCAAATAAAACATATTTATTACAGAATTAGCAAATGGAGGTACCTGAGTGGTTGGACCAAATAACTTCTGTTTTAGTTGCGGGGAGGACTAAGAAAGCAGCCCCTGAGATGTTGGAGAAGAGAATCATGTATGGAAGAAAAAAGAAAGGGGCCTCTGAGAAGAGCATTGTGCATCTTACAGGGCAGACCTGAAAGCACAGAAGGTGGAACCACTGATCTGGCCTTGTGTTGGGTAAGAACTTTTATGGTAATTTTTCCCCCTTGTAGCATCTGAGGGAACCAGCTTCTGCCCACAGACTGCCAGCCTTAGCTGGTGGGTTAAAAAAGGTGGCCCCTAGACTGCATGAAGCCTAGTTAATCACCTTTCCAGCAGTACAGGCCATGGCAGTGGGTGGGGGGTGCCTTGGGAACAAGTGATTTTGACTGGCATGCCTGTACTTTGTACAATACTGAACTTCTCAAGTTCTCAAAGGTTCACATGTTCATTCAGTTTTTACTGAGCAGCTACTATATGCCAGAGACCTTGCTAACCAGAGGGACTAACACAAAACAGAGAAAGTGTAGACAGGGCAAGGATGGGAAAGAGGAGGGAGGTGTTATTTTACCCATTGTCCTTGCTGGTCTATTGATTGAAGCTTCAGAAAGGGCAGAGGAGAATACACCCGCAGCAGTAAAAGCCTATAGACATATTATTATTGATGTCAGTTTTATATTTATATACATGGGAAATGGAATCAAGGATGTTTGTTTCTAGAATTTTCTATTTAAGCCATTAGAGATGGTAGCATCTAGGGCACGGTGGATGCCCAGAGAGCTGTAGATGAGATTCAGTGCTGAAAACATTCCCTGCACAGGCAGGCTGACACAGGGTACATTGGCTGTGAATTCATTTTTATTTTTCCTCCATTTTTTACAGTGATTTTTAAAAATTGACTTGAGAACTAGACAAAAAAAGCATCTTAGCCAAGGTTATATATTTGAAAAAGATGCCAAATAACTCCCCAGGGAGAATTATAATTCATTCCATTACAGACTTTATGCCTAGAAGCAAACAAAGTAAGTAGTTTGTTGCTAAGGAGATTAATTAGTTAATATTTATAAAGGGCTTTAAAGGTACAAAATTCTCTATAAATGTAAAGTATTATTAACATCACCAGTAGTGCCACTGCTTTTATATTTTGAAGGAAGACCTGTTCTTTAGCCTGGTTATGGATTCTTACAGTGAAAATGAAAAGGAGGAGAAGAACAGCAGGAATTCACAAAAGAATGCAACCCACTGGTTTTATTTTAAAAAATTTCCATAACTGAAGAAGGCTTTCTTGACATCTCCTCCAAAACATGAATACGTGTTTTACAATTCTGTTCATTTTATACATTGGCATCACTTCCCCTGCCTCCTCCACCCATTCTGCTTTGTCTGGGCAAGCAGATAAGGGCTTTGAAAACTGGGTCTTGTGGAAGGAGAGGTGGCCGTGGTCTCCTGCTGAATGTGACATGCCCAGAGAGGACATATAAATTGCACAGACTGAAAGGGGTGTGGCCCTCCTCACACAAAATTCTGGCTGGTGTGCAAATGAGATCTTAGGGGGTAGCTAGTGGGGCTGGTTCCCCTCACTGTCATGTGTAATGCACTTCAGGGTTTGGTCACAGCTAGGTGTGACCTGGATAATTCCCAAGGGCTTTGGACCACGAATCATTTTTTTTAAATTAACATAGTAACTAAGGTGAGTCAACTAGAGGGGTATGGTTTTCTTAGGAAGCCTCTGGTTACATCAAATACTCATTCAAATACTAAAGCATTGAGTCAAGGGCCCTGGGGATGTAAGGTGGCACTGAGAGGAAGGCAGAGGGTGAAACATTCTCAGAAAGGATTATCTGCCTTCAGCAGTAGGAGCCAACCATCTGTAATTCTGAAGGATGGCCCTGGAGTAGAAGATGAAAGATAGATTGGTCCAGCTGCAGGTGACCATTACCATTGGCACCTCCTCTGTGATGTGCCCCAGACACATCTCTGTTATCAAGCACATATTTTGTGCCTCTCTGTTACAGAGCAAAATAAGATTTGGCCACCTGCCGTGGTACATAAACATAACAATAATTGATGGAGGAGGAAAGTGTTTTCATTAATGAAGTGCCCAATTTGGGGGAATGGGGGCTTTCTTGCTCCAAGCCATTCTTTTCTGCAAAACACAGAAATTCCCTTATCCCCAAAAAGGCTGAAATCCAAATCCATGCCCAGAGAATACCTCTCCTTCTTATCTGTACCCAAGGCTGCTACATAGTTAAGTCTCTGTCTCTCCAGCTCCACGTTATCTCCCTCTCTGGAGTGCGCACTTGTGAGGCCAGCATCTCTATTGCCCCACTGCAGCTTTCTCTCTCTCTTGGACCTGGGGTGCATTGCCAGATCACTGCAGCTGGTTGTACCAGGGTCTCAGCCCTCTGGACCCTGGTATCCAGGGCTGCTTGCACCCCTGGGACCAGTGAACTTTCCCTACCCATGCATCTGAGTGCTGCTCTCAGGGTGAAGAATGGGAGCAGTCCAGGCCCCATGCCATGTAGCACAGGGCCACAGTGTCCCAGCCAAACTCATCACTGGTGAGATGCACATGCCACGCAAGCCTGCTCCAGACCATGGGAGCAGGGCAATGCAAGAGCTGCAAGTAGGGCTCAGCATTGCACAGTCCCACCACTTAGCAGGGCATACACTCTGCATGCACAATTCAGCCTTCACAAGCTGGCTCCCAACCGTGAAATTGAGAGTAATGAAAAAAAGACAAGAGCTTCAATTTGCCCTCTGTTTTAAATCTTTCTCCCAAAATCTTATGCGCTATAGGCATAAATTCCCAGCCAATTTGAGCCAACATCCACCATGAGCATCAGTCCACACTGTGTCTGTGTGCCTCCTCCAGCTGCCATGATCTGGACATGGGTAGGAGGGCTTCTAGCTATATGAGAACACCACGCCTCTGCCTGGCATGTGGCATCACCTTGTCACACATATGTTGAGACTTTTTCCAGTCCCAGTCTTGCTCTGTGAAAACAGTGTTATGAGCTGCATTAGTTGTTTATTTTTCCCTGGCGATATGGAAGCCTATCAAGTCCCAGTTCTGGTTTCAATCCTGAGCTGCCCTTGGCACTTCCCAACCCCTCTCGGGTGTCCTTCCCTTCTCCAGGGAAGGCAGGCTTTTTCCCTGGCTGCTGTTTCAATCCACTGCCTTGGGGTTTCCTGCAGCCCCTCCCCTCTCTGGGGGAGTACAGTCTCTCACTGAATCGGGGTTTCCCCCACTCCCCAGCAAACTGGCCAAATGCATACCCATGTTACATCTCTAGGTGTTTCTCACCACTCCACACCCTTTGTGAGGCTCAGAGGGCATTCAGGTAAAGACATGAAATGAAAGTAGTAGGTAAGCAAGAGTGGTGAGATGACAGAAAGAAGATATGTCACACAGGATGGTCTGGTTTGGAACTAACCTCTCTCAAGTCTCCAGATAAGATGCCAGCTGATAAGAGGCCCCTGTACAAAATTTATTGGCCAGGCTTTGAGGATCCATATTTGCTGATGGAAAATGTATGAGTACAAAAAGTCATATGACTGAAAGTACCCAAACATTTTCCGGTGTTTTGTGAATTCTGTACTTCTGAAGCCTGCTCTTCTAGATTTTACATCAGCCCAAGGAAATGTGCTACTTTTGGAAATGTGGTGGAGCCTTAGGCATTTTCACAAATAAAACTGTTTTTTTTAAAATACCAGGATCATTTTAATTGGCTGTAGCAGAGCAGCCACCCTACCGGTGGCTTTTCTGCAGATGGTAGAACTCTCTGGCTGTCTTGGAAGATGGTTGAAATAAGGACCAAGATGTGTTCTGGTCTCAGCATTAAAACTGCTCATGGGGGAGTTTCTTCCTCATTACTCTCCAAGGCTCCCACATCTCCCTACCAGTCAGAGAGATCCATACACTGATAACCTACAATCCCTGCCTTAAAATATTCAACCATTGCACCTGGCATGTAGTATCTGTGTAATTTCAATGCTTGCCTCATGACAGTAATTCTGGCATTGGGGAGTTGCCCAGGACTGAGATGTTGAACTGAATGTCAGGAGGAGGACATGGGAAGGAGTGTCCAGAGGCAAACACCTCTCAGAGAAAGGAAAGTTGTGGCAAATCAATTTCTTCCTCCCAAGCTGTTGATGGGCCTCTGCACCCTCCATCGTAGGAAAATGGTACTTCAAGTATTGGGAAGGAAACTACTAAATGAAGGTGTTTTCCTCTTGTATAAGCCATGATCAGGATGCTCATTTTCAGGCTAGGCTGGAGTCCTCCATGCCCTAAATCCTATGGTGTTCAGTTGGACAGTATAATATCAACAAAATCACCAAGAATCCAGCAAGGCATACAGGCCTTTGTTTTCTTTTAAGATGACCCAGAACCCAGAAGAAACATGGCCATTGAAACAGGAGCCCCAGCACCAATAACAATGACAATCTGTCTCCCATCTCTCCATCTCTCCATCCTGTTTTCACAAAAGGCTTCTAAAGAATGCATCATGAGTGATCAGGTGGCAATGGAAATGGATTGTGTTGTGTGCATGTACACAGGTATGTGTGCATGGGTCTGCATGTGTGTACATGTGCACACATGCATCTCTGTGTGTGTGTGTACACCCACAAAACTCACCGAATACAGTGATGCTGCCCACTGCCAGTGGCCGCCCCACCTACCTGCTGGGCAGAGGAACAGGCTGCATTTGTCACCTGGCTGTTTGTGGCTGAGCCTCCACCTTGACTGCTTTTTGGTTTTGCTGCTTTCATTGTAATTGTTTAATTTTTTTGTGTAGTTTTTCTCTCCCAAGTGAGATTATAAATTGAGGCACTTCTAAGGCAGCTC
The DNA here is from genome assembly GCF_004126475.2 of Phyllostomus discolor. Taxonomy (NCBI): domain Eukaryota; kingdom Metazoa; phylum Chordata; class Mammalia; order Chiroptera; family Phyllostomidae; genus Phyllostomus; species Phyllostomus discolor. Next base: position 113,638,645 of record NC_040904.2, read on the forward strand.
CCCCAATATTTTTTCTGACTCTCCCCAACCCTAGCTGATCATGCCACTGCCATTTCATTTTGGTTCTTTAAGTGAGCCCGATCACATCTGCTGACCATGATGGTGCAGAAGGGTCCAGACCCCAGCAGCCAGCTATTAGTATGAGAGTGGGTTCTGGCAATGATGCCCAGCAGATGGCTCCACCAGGCCCCCCACTTCTGTATGATGTGGTACACATGGCTGAGGCTTCAATGTGCACACATTCAGTCCTCCCACCCCCACATCCAGGGGACACACAGGGGGCCACTCAGCTGATTCTTCTCCCCTGCCCCCACCTTTCCTTGACTGTTCTGTGCCCCAGATGCTACTCTAAGGTCTGCATCATGAGGGCTCTCTGGCCCTCTGGCTACCAATTGGGTTCAGCCATGGGAGACCAAAGGTGGGGAGAGAGAGAGGTCAAGGCATTTGCACCACCGCACCCCAATGCCACTAGACCTGATACTGACAGAGGTTGAACTTTTTCTGGGTACTTTTCTATACAGAATCCTTTCCCAGGCTCTAGTCCTCACTGTCTCTAAAGCGCTACTTCATCCTTTTACCACTTCTGACTAGGGTGGTAATGGCTTTTCCCTTTATTATATGGAGGGCCTGCATATCCCTCACCCTTAACCCTGCTCACCCTGAGCATTAATCCACTCATTAACCTTCTCTTGGGTGACTCCTTTGAATGTGTCATCCCTTCTTCTGACCAGCCACTCTGCCTTAATGACAAAGCCATAAACTGTGAGACCCTCAAGTTCAGGGATCTGTCTGATTCATCGTGATCCCCAAAGCTTAGCAGAATATCTGGCCCATATGTAGGTCATCAGTAGACATTTGTTAAAGGAACACTGAATGAATGAAGGGTGAATAAATTACAATAATGAATGGTCTGATAACCACGATGGGTAATAAGCCAGTGATGCCTCATTGCACAATAGCAGAAAGCAGCCCTCCATTCCCAGTGATGAGAAGGGTTCTCATAGGAAGGAAAGTGGGATGCTTGACTCAGATAACCATGGCCTGTCACACAACCAAACATATGACAATGAAGCCTATGGCAGTTCACAGCCAGAGTCCCTCATTCAAGCCTCAGGGAGACAGTTATTGGAAACACCCTCAAGCTTCCTGGCACACTCTGTTCCTCCCAAACACTAACCATGAAGTGAAAGGCACTTGAAGGGGGTATGTTTCCTTTTGTATCCAGAACAAGAAAGAAAGGGGAAGAGAAGGAGACACCCACTGGCTGTGAGGGGAGAAGGAAAGATGCTATCAAATCTGAAAGGCCAGTTCTCTGGGTTCTCCCAGAGCTGCTGTGCATAGCCTGCTCCAAAAGTGGGAAGATTTTAAGAGTGAATGAACCACATTCATGACATGAAACTTCATGCATGTGTTCCATATTTCCTGTATAGGAGAAGAAATAATTTTTGTGTAAGGATCCTCTGTGGGCAATTCTTTTTGTGTTATGGCCTAGTCAAGATAACTATTGAATCTATTTCATCATAGAGGACTCCAGAGACACCACTTGGCAATCATCCTAGGAAGAAGACCCCAGGTTCCTACTCTGTACTAAGGGACATGAGCTCCTGGGGTAAATTGGGTCTAATCCCTGCAGTGCCTCATTTCTTTAGCCCTACAGGCACTGCACCCTCACTGCAGGCTTGTCATCCACTTTAACAGGCTCCTGAATTCACATCAGTGAGTGGGGGGTGTTATGTGTTAAAACAGCACCACGTACAACAAGGATAAGGAATGTTGGTCAGAGGCCAACTAGAGTCCACTAGAGTCCCAGTACCTGGATTCACAGTAGTGGTGCCACATAATGATCTTTATTACCCATTCACTTCCCCATCAGGGAACCCTCTTCTTGTGGCCTCTGTGGGCCTTATAATGTTATCTGTTATCTCCTCAGGAACAATCTCATCTATACTGAGCTGGGAAGTTGGAAACTAATCCTATTACAGATAGTTCAAGGAAGACAATTTCATTATCCCCCCAAGTAATACACATCATTTTAAAGATCTTCCTTTGTTACAGCGTCTATCTAGCTCTTGACCTATTTATCAATTGATTGATCAATTTGCCAAACACTACTCTAAACCCTCTGCATGTCTTAACTCTTTTAATCCTCAGCAACCACAATTTGGGTACTATTGTCATCTAATTTTTCAGACTATGACTCTTCAAGGCTCAGGGAGGTTCAGTAACTTGCCCTGGGTTACACAGCTAGGAACTGTCAGAGATGGTGTTCACACTCAAGCATTCTGGTTCCACAGTCAATAAGGAACTGTTCCCTACATCCCCATCAGTTTTTGAATACAGCAAATCTTTCATATTTGGAATCATTTTACTGGAAACAGAGAATACCTGGGCACCATCTACTGAACAATGTCTTCCTCTACTACTTTTGTTTAGCATAATGTCTTTAAAAGGGAGCACAACTTTAAAGTGTGGTAAGGGATATAGAGAACCACTCCAACAGTGGAGGAAATGACAGAAAGGTGCTCAGTGAAGGTTAGGCAAGAATACTTTTGACAGAATTTTATTGGATCTTTGCCTTGGTTCCCCTCTTGGAGCCCAACACACACAAAAGGCTGAAGTTGGCTCAGGTTCACTACCTTTTATAGGCAAAACCCTGACAATGTTTTTGTCTGATATAACGAGCAAAGTGGTCAAGACAGTTCACCAGGAGCATGAATGCAGACCTCCAACATGATGGGCAGTGGATGAACAACTGCTGAATAAATGAATGAATGAATGAATGAATGAGTGAAGGAAGGTGAAGATTGCACCATCAAATTGGGGGTGAGGTGGAGGAAGAGGTTAGGAATTCTTGGCTTCCAGGGAATGAAAAGATGAACACCTGCTCTTCTCAGGTGCATAGTGGCTGGGGAATAACTGGGGAACCTGGGTGTTAAGTTAAAATTAAGGCCCAAATTTGTGTCCAGAGCCCCTGAATGTGCAAATCCCCTGCTCCACTATAACCAAACAAAAATGGAGGCTTGACTGCCTGCCACAACAAAAACCAGACTCATAAGGCAGGTGCTGGTACAAAAGGAAAGAGGTTTTATTCAGGTTTCATATGACCTGGGAGAATGGTGGACCCCCGTCTCAAAGACCATCTCAATCTCCCTGCTCAAGCCAGAGGTTCTTATAGGGATAGGGAGGGGAGAGTTGTTTTTTTCCTATCCAATAATTTTGCTAGCTTTTGGTCCTTTCAGGCCCTATCCATTCATATTTATAGCTTTCAACATTCTCAGTGGAAGAACCTCTCCCTGCCTCCATCTTGGCCAACAGGGAGACTCCCCAGTGCTCCAACTGTCTACAGTAACACCACTACTACCCTAAAATCATGATATGCTCAAAAAGATGGTGAGGTTCTGAGAGTTCACTAAGTTAGTCTTTGTAATGTTTATATTTTTACTTGAGGTTGTACATAGTGACCTTGGGAAATAGTTAGTGTCCAGCTTGTGACTATAGCATTTCATGTTGAAGCAAAGTAGATCTTTTTAAGGTGCAGGAGAACAGGTGCTTTGTTTTCTAAAACTAGATTTAGTTCTACCTTATTGGTCCTATATATGGGGGTCAGAGGAGCTCCCAAGTAGCACTTGCCCTCACACCCACCCCCCATAACAGTTCCTCAAATTTCATAAAGCAATTAAAACAATAAAGTTAAATTCATAATAGCCAAAATATGGAAACAATCCAGTGTCCATCAACAAATGAATGGATAAACAAAATATGGTACACATTACCATGGAGTAATAATCAGTCTTAAGAAAGAAGGAAGTCCTGAAACATGCTACAACATGAATAAACCTTGAGAACGTTATGCCAAGTGAAAAAAGCCAGTCATACACCAGCATATGATTCCACTTATATGTTCTTAGACTAGTCGAATTCACAAAGACGGAAAGTATGGGGGTTGTCAGGGGCTGGAGAGCGGGGGACCTGGGAGATATTGCTTAATGGGCACAGGATTTCAGTTTGGGAAGATTAAAAGAGTTCTAGAGTTGGCCACACAACAATATGAATGTTGTTAATACTACTGGATTATACACTTGAAAATTTGTAATATGGTAAAATTTGTTATGTATATTTTACCACAACTAAAATAAATAACTTTAAGTAAAAAAATTATAGTAAAATTCAATACAATTTTCTTCTCCCACAACCCAGAACCCATTTTCTGGCCAGGGGACCACTGCCCACATAGACACCAGTGTGCCTCCCTGCCTCAAGCATCATCTTGAGAACATCTTTCCCTCCCTTGGAATAGCCCACATTGTTGAAACTTGATGTACAGTGGCCTGGGGGATTCTCCCAGTCCTCCTTCTGCCACTCCAACCTGGGCAAGCTACAAGGAGTCAAGCTTTTCAAGACGAAAAGGTTGACTGTGGGTGGGATTCTTAGCACAGTGCTTGGCATATAGGATGTGTGAAATCGAAGGAAAGATGAGGCTGAATTGAGGGAAATGACAACTGTGTGTAGTGTCTTTTGAGGGTTAAAAGAAAGTCAATTTGTCTTTTAAAAAAAAATTATCTTTACTTCAGAGTCCACATTTGGCCCTATGCATCCCTGTCATATAAACATAAGTCTGTCTCTGGGATTGGGGCACGTTCCATCTGTGTAGTGTCCATTATCTCAACCTTTTAACACTGAGAAGCAGGATTATCCACACATTTCACGTTAAGAATTTACTATAAAATGGACTGTTGTGGAGGACTTCTGGCCAAGAGGGAGGCATAGGTAGACATACTGTGCCACCTCCCACAACCAAAATAATGACAACAATTTAGAAACAAAAAACAACCAGTACTGACAGAAAATTGAACTATATGGAAGTCCAACAGCCAAGGAGTTAAAGGAGACACATTCATCCTGACCAGTAGGAGGGACAGAGTCAGATGGCCTAGCGGAGGAGGGGTCGTGGCAAAGCGGTGGCTGGTGGACCCCAGGCGCACAAGGCAGCAGCTGGCAGACCCCGGATGTGCAAGGTGACCCCTCGGATGTGAGAGTGGACCCAGCGAGGTGGCAGATTGTGGAGCGGTGCAGCACACTAGGCAGCTGGCGGACCGGGAGTTCCCACATTCACGCACAGATAAACCAGACGAAACTGGGGAGTGAGACAGACCACACACCCCAGGGTCCCAGCTCAGGGAAATAAAGCTTCAAAACACTGATTGAAAACACCTGTGTGGGTTGAGGTCCCCCCCCCCCGCGCCCCGCCTCACAGGAGAGTTCGCTGGAGAGACCCACAGGATCCCAGAATGTACAAACCCACCCACACAAAAATAGCACCAGAAAGGCCCAGTCTGTTTGGGGGAAATAGCAGAAGGGACTGAAGTATAACAGAGTGGAGCAAGCGTCATTGTTCCCTCTCAGACCCTGCCCCCTCATACAGCATGGGTTGCCCTGCCCTGGTGAACACCTAGAGCTCCACCCCTTACTATGTAACAGGTGCGTCAAGACAAAAAAAAAAATGGCCCAAATGGAAGAACAGATCAAAGCTCCAGAAAAAATACAACTAAGTGATGAACAGATAGGTAACCTATCAGATGCACAGTTCAAAACACTGGTAATCAGGATGCTCACAGAATTGGTTGAATTTGGTCACAAATTAGATGAAGAAATGAAGGCTATGCTAAGTGAAATAAAGGAAAATGTACAGGGAACCAACAGTGATGGGAAGGAAACTGGGACTCAAATCAATGGAGTGGATCAGAAGAAAGAAAGAAATAATCAAACAGAAAAGAATGAAGAAACAAGAATTCAAAAAAATGAGAAGAGGCTTAGGAACCTCCAGGACATCTTTAAACATTCCAACATCTGAATTATAAGGGTACCAGAAGGGGAAGAGGAAGAGCAACAAGTGGAAAAGTTATTTCAACAAATAATAAAGGAGAACTTCCCCATTGTGGCAAAGGAAATAGATTTCTAGGAAGTCCAGGAAGTGCAGAGTCCCAAAGAAGTTGGGCCCAAGGAGGAACACACCAAAGCACATCATAATTACATTACCCAAGATTAAAATGAAGGAGAGAATCTTAGAAGCAGCAAGAGATAAGGGGACAGTTACCTACAAAGGAGTTCCCATCACTGTCAGCAGATTTCTCAAAAGAGACCTTGCAGGCAAGAAGGGACTGGAAAGAAGTATTCCAAGTCATGAAAGGCAAGGACCTACATCCAACATTGCTTTATCCAGCAAAGCTTTCATTTAGAATAGAAGGGCAGATAAAGTGCTTCTCAGATAAGGTCAAGTTAAAGGAGTTCATCATCACCAAGCCCTTATTTTATGAAATGTTAAAGGGACTTGTCTAAGAAAAAGAAGATAAAAAACATGTACAGTAAAATGATAGCAAATCACAATTATTAACAGCCACACCTAAAACAAAAACAAACTAAGCAAACAACTAGAACAGGAACATAATCACAGAAATGGAGATCACCTGGAGGGTTATCAGTGGAGAGTGGGAGGGGAAAAGGTGGGGAAAAGGTACAGAGAATAAGTAGCATAGATGGTAGGGAGAAAATAGACAGGAGGAGGGTAAGAATAGTATGGGAAATGTAGAAGCTAAAGAACTTATAAGTATGACCCATGGACATGAACTAAAGTGGGGGAATGTAGGTGGGAAGGGGTGTGCAGGGTGGAGGGGAAATGGGACAACTGTAATAGCATAGTCAATAAAATATATTTTTAAAAAGAGAAAAAAGAACTTACTGTAAAATGTATTTATTCTAAAATCACTATACTCAATAGAAATATAACTAAGAAGAATCTTTAAGTCACTGTGTTTTGTAAAGCTACATTCTAAACATACACACGAATCAAAGTTTATATAGAAAGACATCCTGCAGGGTTACGCTCTGGCACAGGTGTGCATCATGATCCACACAAGCAGGGACCATGAGCAGTGGGACAAGCTGGGACAAGAAGGCAGAAACCTGGGTTCTGGCTGTAGCTAGATCTGAGGCAAGTCCCTTTGCCTCTCTAACCACCTGTTTTCCTTTTGACAAAAGAGGATTATAATATCTCTCTTGCACTGTCTCAGTCTGATAGTCCACAATTCTGTGATTCCATCCCTATGTTTATTGGATTTATGCTGCCCAACCCTAGTCAAGACCCTCGGTTGTCAAAGACAGATGAAGAGAGGCTCACTTTTTTTACTCATTGAGAATAAACAATTTAAAAGGCTTTTCAACAAGGGTTGAAAAAAAGGTATTTCTGTTTAATGCTTGATTTTTCTTCAAATGAAGTATAGACCTCCTGAGCATCTTAAATTATGCTTTGTTTTAAATATTTTAAAATAGCTTCAGCTAGTTTTCTATACTTTTCTTTAGAGTATATGTAATTTTCATCCAATTTAAACAAATGAAGAGAAATACAAATAAATTGTTAATGATTTATTTATATATTGCTCACAGGGGTTCTCTTTCAGTCAATATAATGATAAACTGTCTCTAATATTTATGAATACCCTATGTACAAGGCTTGGGGCGGTTTTCTTGTACTATCTATGGGGATAGAAATCATATACGTGCAATAAGATTTGTAAATAATATCCTTGCTGTATACTGAGTTGAGGATATTAAATCGAGTTTAAATTATACCAAAGTGAAGTAAATTTGGTTTGAATGAGTCCGCTTAAAAACTTTATTTCATCTGAATTACAGACTCATGATGAAGTTACAACACTCCTGGTTTGGTCCACTATGATTTCTAAGACCAGACTATCCTATGGCCCCACACAAGCTGAACTCTGTGGCTCCTGTGGGAAATTCTCCCCTGTCCCCCCACTGTCTCCCACAATCTGTGGCAACTGACATCAGTAATTAATTTCTCTTTCAGTTCAGTTAACCAACACTAAGAGTTAGACTCCGTGTTTGCTGGTTTTGGAGCATGTGTGGGCATGTGTTCTATGGTAGACAAGTTGTATAGTGAGAGATGTGTCTTAGGTAAGTTGGAGTTACTAAGTGCTATACATTAGCTCATCTAACACTATTAATAACTTCTTGTTTACAAACATTCTGCATATATATTCCATTGTTCCATTAACCTCATCTGAGTGGGTGTATTGCCTCAATCTCATTAAGTAAAAAGGAAATGAAAGCTCAAGAGGTGAAGAAATACCTCCCAGGACCAGCTAAATGATTACTAATATCAAAACAAAGTCCATGACAAACCAGTTCTGCCTTTCTCTCCAACCTCTTCACTATGACACTCTCTGGCTGTCCCTGCTCACCTGCCCGAATTTCTCCCAGGTCCTCAAACACACCTACCTTCTGTCACCTGCAGACATTTGTTATTGTTCTTCTGTATGCCTGAACCTGACCTCTCTCCCCACCCTTATTTCACATAGCAGCTCCCCTTCCTTCAGTGGTGCACCCTCCAGCAGCCCCTATCCTTACCAATACTCACTAGCCACACACAAATTATGTGTGGAAATTGAACTTCTTCGAGGGCAGGAACACACCAGGTTCTCCTTCACTCTCCCCAAGAACCTGAGGCAGCGCCTGACACAGCAGGTTGTTGGTATTTGTTGAACAAATCCATGAAGAAATGAACTGGTGGGACATGGCCTGAGAGGATCAGTTTGCTTTTGTTTCCATGTCTATCCAAGCCCTTGCACCCCTGATGGCTATGAGGGAGAAGGAATTTCCTTTCTCCAGGGGCAGCCACCCAAATGCTAGTGCCCAGAATGAATGCAAGTACAATGTGCTTAACTAACAAAGGCAGATTGCAGTTTGTGCAAGATGACCAAGAAAACAGAGTACATGGTACTTTTTCTTTTTTTAAGAAAACAAAGCAGGCTCTGAGGACCTTGCAAATAGGGCTCAACCTGTATGAAAACCAATGAGACAAATATAATGGAGGCCTGTTGCATCTGTCTAGAACTGCACAGATACGCTCCCCCTTTCACCCCAGGAATTTAGCTTTCCTTCTGCCTTACCATGGCAGCTTCAGCTGACCTGGCTTCCTCAGAACACCTAAGGCCTTCATGAAGTCGGTAGATATAAAGCTGGAAACCAGAGGTGAAGCCAGACCATGCAAAGGTATTTCACAAGCTCTGGGCCTGGAAGTCAGCCTTCTGTTTGCAGTACTATCACAGGACCACACATGAATGTAACCTCTTTGGGAAGTACCATTGAATGCCTTACTTCCCAGACTACCAAAGAACCCAAAAGATGCTATGATGTTTGGGATCTAAGTGAAGAGTTTCTCATGTGGGGTTGACAAGACAAGAGTCCTTTGACACACCTAAAATGAACACACAAGGCAAAATGTAATACACACCTAGAAAGATGTATATTAATTTTCTTCTTAATTGGAGGTTTATTTTTAGTTGGAGTTAGTTTTCTGAAGCTTAGCTCATTCCCTTTCAAAACCTCCCCATCATCCACAGGGTAAAGACCAAACTCTTGAAAGTGCCCTTTAAGACCATCTGTGTTCTGGCTCTTCCATCCTCTTCCAGAGCCACCTTTCTTCCGTGTCTCTCCTTGCTCAGTCCTGCTTTCACTAGGAGCCTAAGCAAACCCATAAGGCCACACCACTGTGTCCCTACTCATTCTGTGTCCTTAGCTTTGGGCCCTTTCCCCTTCTCTGGTTACCATAATCCCATTCATCTTCAAAGAGTGATTCCAGCTGCCACATCTTCTGGGAGATTTTATTCATTCCTGAGCTGTCATAAATTATTTCTTCTTCCAACCCCTTCCACACTTGGCTACAATTCTAACATATTACCTATTTCTTTTTGGCCTTAGGTTTCCATGCTTATCCTTCTGTCTCCCAGTGGATATGAGTTCTTTGAGGATGGCGTCAATGGCCCATTTCTCATCCTTTCCATCTCCAAAACTTCCCAAGGCTTTACACATGGTAGCTGCCCAGTGAATATTTGTTGAATGAACTTTGTTGAATTTTCACTCAGTCAGCCCAGAATGGAAAAGGCAAATCCCATTGGGCTAGGTCAGCAGAGATGTCCTCAGACTGTAAGCTGGGAAAGGATGCAGAGAGGCCACCTCATCTATCTCTGCCTCAGGCAAACTCAGCAGAGCCTGACAAGAAGAATGAGCCTTGTCCTGCTTGCTGAGGAAGGAGGGAGTCCGAGGGGAACCCAAACACTCTTTGTCAGAAATCCTCCTTTCAGTTCATCCTGAAGTCCGTGTGTTGGTCATTATTATTAGAGCAGCACTTTGGCTGCTGGTTTTTTATTATAATGGGATTAACTGAAATTACTGTGCAGGTCCCAAGAGGCTCTTTAAAGCCACTGTGTCAGATATTGAAAGCACTCTTGGATAGTAGAGCTAATAAAATGAGCTTGGTGGGTGCACCCTATTTAGCCAAGTTTCATATCTCCAGCCCCCAAGACTGATAAGAATGAAAGATTTTCCCATACTTCAGCATAAAGCAAAAATCAGCTGTGATTTTACCTTCAATGTTTATTTGGAATCACCCTATTATTGTGAAAAAGGGGGCAAAGAAGAATGCCCAGTCCCCTCTCCTGTGCCATTTTCCCTTACATGGAAAATGGAACCATTTCTTGTAAAATGGCCTTTCTTCAGCAGTAATTGCCAAGCAATGGACTTTCAATGAAATGCCTCCGTGTCTGTGGTTGGAATCATTTTAAGAATCTCTGCATTATTAATATAAATGATTGCTAGGCAAAATACAATGATAATATAGGGGATAGTACAGGGAGTGTGGACCATCCACTGGGGAAGTCAAACAGTGGTCTGGCCCTGGTCTCCCAAGAGGGCAGGAAACATTCAATTCCCACCCATAGTCCCAGCCCCTACCCACCACTCACTCCCACCCCTAAACTCCCAAGACCCTCTCCAACAAACAAGCCTATTCTCCACCTGCAGGGATTCCACATGGACCTGCCTGTCAGGTAGAAAGCACCTGACCACTTATAGCCCTTCTTTTGACCTTGCCTAATTTCACAAAGTGGTCATGATATTTATGGTGGATTTTGGCCACATATCAGTCCAGACAGGATAGTGTTAAGAATGTTGGCTCTGGTATCAGAAGGTCCAGAGTTTGAATCCCACTCAAAAAACTTATTAGCATTGTGACCTTGGGCATGTTACTTATCCCTTGGGCCTCAGTTTCCTGTCTGTAAAATGGGGGTAAAAATAATGACCTTATTGGGTTGCTGAGCTGAGGCAGATGAGTCCATGTACATAAAGCAGTGAGAAGGGGTGATGGTTTCAGCATCATAGGGGACTGCAAAGGGGTGATATTTAGGAAATGGAGAAAGAGACGCCCCTTTAGCACCTCTAAAATCCCTGCATGTTAATTGCCTCTCCCCCTCCCTAGGACAAAGACTGAGGTGTGTCCCTCCCTGGGAGCACCCCTCCCCATCTTTATCCCTGACATCCTGCACCTCCAGCCAGTCTCTGAAGCAGGTCAGGGCCAGTTCCCACGCTGCCCTGTTTCTCAGCCTCAGCACTCTGGTTCATGTGCCACCCCCTCAACCTGCTCCATCCCTCCTGCTGCAGATATTGCCTCAGGGGGCAGATGTGGTGGCCACAGCTTAACTGATTAGAGATACACAGACAGCTACTTAGCCCTTCCACTCGGGAAACTCCAGTGACACTTAAGGTTGATCACAGTGCAAAGCCTGTGGCTTCTCATTCAGAGGAAAATTTGGGTAGAGCCCACCACCCCTCCCCTCCTCTTCTTACTTCTGGGACCTTGGCTCCTACGCTCTCTGGTGCTCACAGAGAGTCATGATGGCACCTTGGCCCCCCTAGGACATTCCAGAACACCCTCTGTCTCAGGGACTTCGCATTAGCTGTTTCCTCTGTTCCAGCACATTCCCCGCCCCCCCCCCCACCCCGAGGTCCACCAGGCTTGTTCCTTCTCTTGTAGGACTCCATTCAAATACCAGCCTCTTTGCTGACCCATTATTTCAAATTGCAACTTACTCGCTGCTCCTGGCTGCTTTTTCTCTCTAGCCTCTCCCCACCTCCTCCTCAGGACACCCTCTCTGAGTTCATATTCTATCAGTAAGATACCTCTGACTTTTCATACTTACACTTCAAAGAATATGCACATCTCTAAAAGCAATATTTTCTTCAGCTGATGTTTATGTGGGGGAAATGTATACTTACATCTCACCAGCTCCAGTGCCATCTTTAACAAAATGACATACAAGACAGTCTTTAGTTATAATCCAAACACAGTTGGTAGAATGTCAGAGGCATGTGCACATATTTTTAAAGGTGTTTTGAGTGAGTATGCTTGGTGAATAACACTTCATTTTGCAAAATTGCTTTGTGGGTTTTTTTACTTTAAAAATAAAAATTTACTGTAAATTTTATGGCATTTTTACCTAAAAATTGTTAATTATTTGATATTTGCCTTACTTATTTGCCATCACTCACCTTAAACATGGTGCTTATAATATGACATGAAAACTGTACATGTTATGCCCACCTGGTGACTCAACATCACCAGTTGATCAGAGACCAGGAAGTGACAATGTGAACATGGGTAATTATGTACTTCATAGGTGTTCAGTGTTTAGGTTGCATGTTAGGAAACTGACTAGAGTTTCTGTGGACTTATTACACATCCTAATTTTTCCCATTTAACATAGTGTTTGTCCTTATTTGTTTTGCTTATGGTATATCTGCCCTCACTAGCCTGTGAGCTCCGTGGGAGCAAGACCTTCAATCTGTTTTGTTCCCTGTCATCTCCCAGCACATAACAGGAGCTCAGCAAGTTCTTAATGGAAACCTCTCTGGCCTCCTTGAGCTCCAGCAGGGGCTGCCTAATAAGGACCTGCTAGCCTCTGTGTGCAACACTGGCCCCTCATCTAGGCTCACACCCCACACAGATGCTCCCATAGTGTGTGTGGGGGATCCAACTTGGGGAAGGCTAAAAAGTCTGTGCAGCTCTGGACAACCCATGGAAGGTTCCCAAGAATACAAGTTGACATTGCAGCACTAAAGCTTTAGATGTCTATGTAAACTAGAGGAACACGCTGCTATGGCAATTGAGCACTGGCTGTGTAAAGCAGTGACAGGCAGCTTATGTATGCATCACGCAGCTGCTTCTGCAATGGCTGCCGATGACCCCTGCCTCCTGACACCCACACTCTGCACGATCCCCTCCTGTCATGGGTGCTGGATCTAGTGTGTGAGTTACAATACAAGCAGAACTGATGGGATATCACTTCTTAGATTACGTAAGAAAACCTGGGACTTCCTTCCCTCTCTCCTGAACACTGGACCCAGGCCATTTTGCAATGGAATCTGGGTCTAGCGATAGTGTTATCTCCATCTATTTGCTTTATGTATCTGAGCCTCAGTGTCCTCACTTGTGAAAAAAGCTGTTGGGAAGACTAGATGAAGTAATGTGTATTAGTGATCCACTGCTGCATAACAAATCACCCTCACACTGAGTAACTTAGTTTTCACTGCCTCTGAGGATTAGGAATCCCAGTGAACTCTGGCTGGGTCCTGTAGCTCAGGGTCTCATGAGACAATGATCCAGGTATCAGCCGGGTGACAGTGCAGTCTCATTCTTCCTCCAGAGGTCTGCCATGGGAATGGCAGTAGAGTCCTACCCAACATTCTTCACAGATTTCTGGCTGTCTGTCTCAACGCAACATAAAAACCAATGTGCATCTTCAGAGAGTATCTTTCAAACACTAGTTATAGCTACTTCCCCCAAAACAGGCTATAAAACTTCAGGGGATAAAATCTATTTTTATTTCCAAGAAGCCATCTGCTTCCCTTCTAATTGAGAAATTTGACCAGAGCTGGAAAAGAACAAACAGATATTTGAAGATGGTGTGCACTCGGCCTAATTTTTCTCTCATATCTGTAATCTCTCATTTTGTCAAAAGGCCACTACCCAGGATCAAAGAAGATTGAAAATCAGGTCATCACTAAGTATCAATTCATGAAGCATGGGCTCAGTGAAGCAGACCTTAACGCTAGGCATGCAAGTACCTCGGAAAGCATGCTTGAGGCCTGTCATGGGCAGACACAAGGTGGCAGTGAGCCACCCTGGACCCCTCAGTGCTCTGCCTCTAATGAGGTCCCTTCCATTTTTCTCCCCTTTGGGCAGTGCACCTCCCCCAAGATGTCTCAGAGAAGGGCTCTTTCCCTCCCAGGGGTTGTACCCCATTCAGCAACCTCTCATCAGAGGGCAGCCTGGCCAGCCTCTCCCATGATCTTCAGGAATGACTTGGTGACTGGATGGCTTCCATCCATGCTGAACAGTGGCTGTCTCTGCAGGCTGCTTCTTCATCTGAGAATAAAATACTGAACTGAATTACTTTTGTTGTTTCATAGAGAGAAATCTAAACTAACAAATGAAATCAACTTATTCAAACCTGACTACTTGGTCCACTTCAATCATATAAAAATATAGACTTCTTCCCCCAATAGAAGAAGCTTAGGTCAGAATCACAGAAAACACTTCCCTTCCACGTCTTGCTTGGGTGGGCTGCCCTTCTTAGTCCACTTTCACTTCTGCACAGACCTTCTGGTTATAGAGAAGATGGAGAGAGCCTCCTCCCTCTGACTCTCAGGGTCATGAACTCTCTCTGGACAAAGTTCCCAAGCAAAACACAGATATGTCATGCACACCAACACTACCTAGTTGTTTTTAGCTGTGGCTGGTAAATATGGTTAATCACTCTCTATCCAGGAAGCATGAGGTTCCAAAAGTGATAGATAAGAGTTATACATAAATAAAAATTAATCTAAAAAACCAATATGCTGTTACACTCGAGGACAAACATTTCATTGCTCTGCATGATAATTGTGCAGAGATCCAATTTATTAATATGATGGGTACACTAACAAATAAAGGATTGACCTCCCACAAATGTTTGTAATTTTCTTATGCATTTATAATCAAACATGGTGGCCTCATTTTTTCTCCTATAATGTGCACTGTTATAATTAAGCAAAAGGCAAAGGTAAAATGAAAACTATAGACCTGGGTCCCATGTACCTCACTCTCTCCATGGCTCTGTCTGCTGGAGGCAGAGAATTGACTTTTTCAGAAGAGCACATCTTTCCAGGACTGGGTTGGGAAGGAGGGCGTGGTGATGCCACAATCAGGGACCACAGGAATGATGAAGATGGAGGAGAACAATTTGGGCTGACCAGGAGCCTAGAGAAGGAGGCCAGGACAAAGGTGTAGCTGGGGACAGATTCCAGACAGAGCTTAGCTAACTACCTCACTGACCTCAATTAACCTTAAGCTATTTAAGCTCTCTCAGCCTCTTTTTTCTCCCTGATAAAATGGAGGTAATGACAGTAGCTACCTTATTGGTTTATTGTGAAGATTAAAGAACCAAATGCTTAATAAATGTATTTTGCATAACTCCTAGCACATAGTTGATGCTTGATAAATGGAAACAATGTGTGCTATTTTCATTAACAATAAACCTGAGTGTGGCTTCCAATGTAGGTCCAACTTAGGAAGTAGGAGGGAGCCCAGTAGGACACCTGGTACCAGGTGATGCCTTTAAGGTGCTGTGGGTGGGAATCTTTTACAAGCAACCCTGGGAGTTTTCCACAGAACAGAATTGATTAGGTTACCGTACAATATGGCCAGCATTCCTCACCCTTGTTATGATGTCTGCAATTCCAGACGCCAAGTGCCCAGCTCCTGCTCTGGGGTGAAGTTTCAAAAAATCTGCCATTGACACTAAGCATTTGCATTGAAGGAAACACTGGCCAAAAGACTGTGCATGTGTGTGTTGCTTAGGGAGAGGTTACCAGCATGGTCACAGTAATACTTAGGTTAGGGACAGCCAACTAGGGATGGTAGTACAGGGCACAACAAAGACAAATACTGAATTTCAAACATCTGACATTTGAGGTCATAGAAAAAGAGAAGGATGAGAGATGGAGAAGGTAGCCTTTGGTAAATGAGCCAGGAAGATCTGTCTTAATATGGGGTAGGGGCCAGTGGGTAGCTCCCATGTCACAGTATACCCCTGGAAAGGCAAGTCCTGCATCTGTCCCTCAGGCCCCAGCAACTCCTGGTAATAAGGCTTCAGAAATAGAATGGCCAGTGTTGGCTAAGCTAAGAGAAGCCCTCCCCATCACACCTCCTTTCCAGCTACCTATGTATTAACCCAGCAGCTCTAGCAACTGTAATGCACTCTCATGACAGAGTCAGCAACCAAGCTAATGATTCAAGCACAGTTCAACTCAATGACAGGATATGCACTAACAACAGTGATGTTGAATGGGCACTTACTATATCCAGGAAACTAATGTTTTCCTGGATCCTTGCATTTTATCCTCAAATAGCTATGAAAACTCATGCTATCTACATTGTATAGATGAGGAAACTGAGGCTAGAGAGGTAAAATGAACTGCCCAAAATCCACAGTGAATGACATGATAGAAATGAGAGGAAAACTGGCCCAGGTTTGACTGACTCTGAGCTTCCCTTGAATGCACAGCTCTCTCCTTCTGCCTGATGTGGGGGCTCAGCCCAGAGGACTTCCCTCCCTTGATGGGGAAAGGGCTAGAGATAGCACAGATGCTGGGTGCCTAGAGGTAGGAAGAAAATGAAGGCAGGAATGTGAAAGATAAAGGCTCCAGCTTTACTGTTTGCTCACTTCCAGCCAGGTGGGTCCTGGAAGAGGGGGTACCAGACACGGTTTGTGCTAGGGGCTACCAGATGCATCCACTGTAGGCCAACAGTTGCACCCTGGACTAAAAAGAATCCCCTAACCACCTTCTTATGGAGGTGGAAGGAGGTCTTCCTAAAGAAGGAGGTCTGAGTCAGCATCTGGCAAATCAAGAAAGGCCAGATCAGGGTATTCCCAAGCTCAAGGGTGATGGGCTTTCTAACTTTTAAGAAATAATCAGCCATGCCCTAGTTGGTGTAGTTCAGTGGATTGAGTGCCGGCCTGAGAACCAAAAGGTCGCTTGTTCAATTCCCAGTCAGGGTACATGCATGGGTTGTAGGCCAGGTCCCCAGTAGCGGGGCGTGTGATAAGTAATTGACAGACATTTCTCTCACACATTCATGTTTCTCTCCCTCTTCCCCCTATCTAGAAATAAATAAATAAAATCTATTTTTAAAAAGGATCTGAGAAACAAATCATCATCTCACTTAAGGTTTGAATAATTCATGATAATTAGCCCTCCAAATATACACTCAACATATCCCTTTGCTCTGTTAAGGCCTCCCAAACACTACCACTAATTTAGGATTATTGAAAGCCCATGGGTCTGTCTCTACTGACTGCTTGGAACATCCCACTGGTGACCTTAAGTCACAACCAATGCACTTTAAACTGCACCCTAATAACAGGCCAAGATTCCAAACATTCATTTGTAAATAGGGTGCTTGGGATGAGGGAGGTATTTCTCCAAATAAACAATGCTGGTTAGATACTAGCCCACAGAAGCCTATTAGCACACACCTTAACTCTAGTAACAAATACCTAAAGAATCTATGGAGATATGGAGACATACTGCAGGTCCTGGCATAGCTAGGGAATTTGGGCTTTGCTCTGAATTTATTGGGGTGCTATAAATAAACTTTCTTCTTGGAGTTACCTGAGGAAAGTAATGCTTTGCAACAGTGAATATGGATGTTTTATGCAGTGTAGGCTGAAGCAGAGAGACTAGTAAGGGTGACACTGCAAAAATCCAATATTGACTTGATAAAGGCTTCAAGTAAGGTGATTACAACTGAAAGAGGAAAAATTTAATTTGCATTCATGAATTCAACCAATGTTTATTGAGCATCAACTCTGTACCCTGGAGATCCACTCATTCATTCATTCTTCAATTGTTAGACAAATATTTGTTGAGCATCTATTACATGTGGGAGTCTGTGGTAGACTCTGGAGACATAGAGTTTCCCTATCCTAATTACAGCCTGTAGTCCAGAAAGGTATATAGATATTGAAACTAATAATTACCAGTGTGGTGCATGTGAGGAGGGAGAAGGAAAAGGTGCAGTGAGCTACACAATAGCAGAAGAGGAAGCATGTAGATGATTTAGGAAAATTTCTCAAAGGAAGTGGGACTTATAAACTGACACTGGAAGATTGAATAGGGTTTGTCAGATCAAAAAAGGAGCGAGGAGAGAACAGCATGTACAAACAAGCATGTACAAGCGAGCATGCACAGCAGCCTCAACCCAGTGGTGGTTGGGAAAAACCGATGGATTCAAGAAGTTTTGAAGAGGATGACTGGTCAAAGCTTGGTAATGGGCAAGATGTGGGAGGTTAGGAAGACAGAAAAATGATAGATGAGCCTGGGCTCCTGGGTGTCAGCAAATAGGTAGGTCACAGAGTCAACTACTGAGGTGGGAATCATTAAGGGAGGAACAGGTTTGATGGAGAAAATTCTGAGATCAGTTTAGACAGGTTTTGTCCAGCACTTCCAAGATAAACAAGTAGAGATTTCAGGAAGATGTTGCAGAGCTGAGTCTGGAACTCACATCATTTGAGCCCATGAAAGGGACCTGAAAATTATCAACATTGAGGTGTAAATTGTGGTCACAAGGAGAACTGAGTCACAGGTAAAAAAGGGGTGCTAGGGGAGGGTGTTTAGAGCTAAAAGGGGTTCTAAAGACAAGTCAAAGAAGACTGGGCAGAAGCTGATGAAGAACATCCAACTAGCTGCAAAGGACAGAGAGAAGAGGGATGTAAAGGTGACTAGATTGTCTTGGGCGCCAGGGAGAATCAGTAGGAAGAAGAAAGTGAGGAGCCATAGCCCCATCAATACTAGCCAGTCAGCGAGGACACGCTGTATGATGACTCCCTCTTCAACACTGAGGTTCTTACCAGGTTTCTCCTCCTTCAAAGACAGAGAGCTGATGGACAGATCAACAAATGATTGAACAATCAACAAATCAAGTCTGTCCATATTTAGTGAACACTTGTCACATGTTCACCACTGTCCCCTACTCTGAAAACAAAAATAAAGATGACATGGCTACTCCCTAGAGAAATTTAATACAGAGGACAGATAGACATGAAAACAGCCAATAATGAGTCATATAATGTGACTTGATCAATAACAGACACACAAGTGTATATGCTGGACACATTACTGAGGGCATGAAGGAAGGAGTAGCCCTTCTACTTCCTAGAAGGGGTTCAACTCTAGTATCTGTATTCATTTCCCAGGGTTTCCATATGAAAGTACCACAAACTTGGTACTTGGTTGTTCTATAAACAACAGAATGTAGTTTCTCACAGTTCTTGGAAGCTAGAGTCTGAAATGAAGGTGTCAGATGGGCCATGCTTTCTCTGGAGGATCTAGAGGAGGATCCTCCCTTATCCATTCCTAAGTTCTAGTGGTTCCCAGCATTTATTTTCCTTGGTATTGCCTGCTTATAGAACCTATTCCTCTCTCCCTCTTCTGTGACAATATCTTGGCCTCCATCTTCATGTGGCCTTCTTCCCTACGTCTCTGTGTTCAAATCTCCTCCTTTCTCTTATAAAAACAACCAGGCTTAAGTTCTACTCTAACTTGATATAACTTCATGTGAACTTGATTACTGCAAAGACTCCATTTCCAAATAAGGTCCCATTCACAGGTGTCAAGGATTAAACACAATTCCACCAACTACAGTATCCATCTCTTTCTAGCACCAGGCTATTGGGTGCCTGGTACCCAATAGATGCTCAAAATATTGTTTACTTAATCACATCACTGCCTATGATGATGTCAGAAAAGGGGAGATGAAGGCCTTTGCTTAAGGATTATGATTTGCACCTCACATGTGGTCCTAAGGTCAATTTGGAGAAAGGATTTTGCAGTTCATAACTATCAACATTTTTTGGTAATTCTTCTCAATTAATAAATGAATTTTACTATTTTCTTCCAAAGGAGAAAAAGAAATTATTTAATTGACAGCCAAGATGGAGGCGTAGGTAGACACACTGTGCCTCCTCCCACAACAAGATAGGGACAACAATAATTTAGAAACAGAATAACAACCAGAACTGACAGAAAATTGAACCATATAGAAGTTGGACAACAAAGAAGTTAAAATAGACACATTCATCCAGACCAGTAGGAGGGGCGGAGTCGGGCAGCCGGGCGGGGAGGGGTCGAGGCACAAAGAGCTGTGGGACTGGACACCTAAGGCATCCCAGGCTCCCAAGACCGCAACAGGCAGACCCCGGGCACGGGGTGGCAACCAGCAGACCCAGCAAGGCGGCGATTGTGAAGCGAGGCACTACATGCAAACCAGGGTCCCAGTGCTGGGAAATAGAGCCTTGGGACACTGACTGAAAACACCTGTGGGGATTGAGGCACAGGGAGAAACTCCCAGCATCACAGGAGAGTTCATTGGAGAGACCTACAGGGTCTTAGAATGTGCACAAGCCCACCCACATGGGAATTAGCACAAGAAAGGCCCAGATTGCTTGGGGGAAGTAACGGAAGGGACTGAAGTCTGATGCAGAGCAGAGTAAGCACCATTGTTCCTTCTCAGACCCCACCCCCACATACAGCATCACAACCCAGCAACTGGGTTGCCCCACCCTGGTAAACACCTACAACTCTGCCCCTCATACATAACAGGCATGACAAGACAAAAAAAAATGGCCCAAATGGAAGAACAGATCAAAGCTCCACAGCAAATACAATTAAGAGACCAAGACATAGCCAACCTATCAGATGCACATTTCAAAGCACTAGTGATCAGGATGCTCACAGAATTGGTTGAATTTGGTCGCAAATTAGATGAAAAATGAAGGCTATGCTAAATGAAACAAAGGAAAATGCACAGGGAACCAACAGTGATGGGAAGAAAACTGGGACTCAAATCAATGGAGTGGATCAGAAGAAAGAAACAATCAAACAGAAAAGAATGAAGAAACAAGAATTCAAAAAACTGAGGAGAGGCTTAGGAAGCTTCAGGACATCTTGAAACATTCCAACATCCAAATTATAGGGGTACCAAAAGGGGAAAGAGGAAGAGCAACATGAGGAAAAGTTATTTCAACAAATAATAAAGGAGAACTTCCCCAATCTGGCAAAGGAAATGGACTTCCAGGAAGTCCAGGAAACTCAGAGAGTCCCAAATAAGTTGGACCCAAGGAGGAACACACCAAAACACATTATAATTACATTAGCCAAGGTAAAAATAAAGGAGAGAATCCTAGAAGCAGCAAGAGAAAAGGAGATAGTAACCTACAAAGGAGTTCCCATCAAACTGTCAGCTGATTTTTCAAAAGAGACCTTGCAGGCAAGAAAGGGCTGGAAAGAAGTATTCCAAGTCATGAAAGGCAAGGACCTACATCCAACATTGCTCTATCCAGCAAAGCTGGATAGAATGGAAGGACAGATAAAGTGCTCCTCAGATAAGGTCAAGTTAAAGGAGTTCATCATCACCAAGCCCTTATTATATGAAATGTTAAAGGGACTTATCTAAGAAAAAGAAGATAAAAAACATGTATAGTAAAAGGACAGCAAACTCACAATTATTAACAACCACACCTAAAACAAAAACAAAAACAAACTAAGCAAACAACTAGAACAGGAACAGAACCATAAAAATGGAGATCATATGGAGGGTTAACAACAGGGGAGTGGGAGGGGGAGGGGGGGAAGGTACAGAGAATAAGTAGCATAGATGGTAAGTATAAAATAGACAGGGGGAGGACAAGAATAGTGTAGGAAATGTAGAAGCTAAAGAACTTATGACACATGGACATGAACTAAAGGGGGAGAATGTGGGTGGGAGAGGGTGTGCAGGGTGGCGGGGAGTGAAGGGAGAAAAATGGGACAACTGTAATAGCATAACCAATAAAATATATTTAAAAAAGAAATTACTTCATTGAGAGAAATTCTAAAATAGATTTAAATTTTTGACCATACATGTTCTTGAAGTTTTAATGTGGATGACTTTTCCCGAGCACATTAAGAATTCTCCCAAAATTGATAAGGTTCTATGAAGAGAAATTCAGCAGTAGCTGACAAAATTTAAAATATATGTACTCTTTGACCTAGTCATTTTAGTTCTAGGAGTTTTTCCTACAGATATATTGTCACACATGGAAAACAACTAGTACCAGTTTTTTCATTTCAAAATCACAGCAGTTTTGAGCTATAGAATGCTAGTTAAATAAATAATGATACATCTGACCAATTAAATGACATCACATCATTTAATATTGATTTTACAGCATGTAACAGAAATCTGACTACTCTGGATTTAATAAATAAAGAGGTTTTTTCCCTGGTAATAAGTCAGCAGTTGGTGGCCCAGAGCAGATGTGATGGCTCTACCCAGCCACCGGCTACTCTACTTCTTAATCATCTGAACATTAGTTTTTTCCTCATGCTCACAAGATGGCTGCTGTGGGCTTAGCTACAATAGCCACATTCCAGGCAGAAAGAAAAAAAAAGAAGGAAAGGCAGAAGCTCTCCCTTTTTACCAGGAAAGCAACTGCTTTCCCAGAAGCACCATCTAATAAACTAAACCTTATATCTCACCAAACACAACCAGGTATATGGCCATTTCATGTACAAGAGAAGCTGCAAACTGCAGCTTCCAATGAACTTGAGGTTGGGTTGGTTTGAAAGAAGAAATGGCAGCTAAGAGTCATGAAGAAGAATAAGTCAGCTTGGTATGTGTTTCTGTGGGTCTGTCACCAAGAAATACTGGGTAACAAAGTATGCAGCAGTATGTGTAGCATGCTCTAAATGTATACTATAACATATCCTGTGTATATACTATGGGTATGTATACTATATATGTGTACACAATATGTATACACACACATACAACATGTTGTTATGTGTGTGTGTGTGTATTCCTTTAAATGCACAGGCTATGTCTAGAAGAAAAGACACAAATCGCTGACAAGCATTTGCTTCTGGGAAGTAGTCCTAAAGGCAGGGGACTGAGGAAGGAGGAAAACTTTAATTCCTTGCTCTTTATGATTTTGAATGTTCCAACATATGCATATATTATCTATTCAAATATTAAGTGATTTTTAGAAGGCAGAAAGAATACCTCAAAGAGTAACAAAACTTTTTACCTTGCTGTTGGTATGATGTTAATATCATGACCCTAAAGTCAAAAACATGAGAGACACTAAGAATCTAACTGGATGTTTACATTTATTTTTCTTTTTTACTCTTTTAACTGGATGCTTTCTTAATGACCATAAGAATCATGGCCTGTCAGATGGGAAAATATGAAAGGAATGTAGCATTCTTTGGCCAAATCACTCAGTAAAATTAAGAGGTTACAAAAGAGTCATAAAGGCATGGCAGAGAAGGTAATAGCTTCAAGAGGCTTTAGAGCCAGAGGGGAATATATTAATATGTCTGCAGAGATCCAAAGGCATGTAAAATCAGTGAAGGGAGAGAGGGAGATCAGGAAAAAGAATAGGTGACCCAGTCCTCGTACAGCTCAGTGTCCCACCAGGGTCTTTGGCACAAGCCAACTCCGTCTTCTGGCCAAAAACTTCTGAACAGCATTTAACCTCAGTCTCTCGGGATGGCACTTCAACTTGCTAGACATAAGTGTGTCCTTAGCAAGTAAGTGACGCTCACCCTGAGAAGGCGAGGATTAATTATAGAGACAATAGAGGAACTCCAACCCACCTGTCTTTTTATAAATTTAGGAATAACCTATGTATGCTTGGTATTTACAAGGTTCGTCAGTTTTATGACAAGTTGATCTATTAGAGCAGCTATCAGATTAGCTGTGTGATTCCAACTTGATGTGTAACAGAGTAATCGGTTTATGTTTAAGATTTTAAGGTGAAAGGGTAGAAGAATAAAACTGGTAAACAATACTGGAACACCTAAAAGAATTTAAGAGTCTCCATATTTATAAGTTTTAGGTATATTTATAAGAATTATTTAATTTGGAGATAGGTTTTCTTAGTCTATTTGGAGTATGAAAAAGAAAATAGAATTATTTATAAATATTTAAGAGAAATTAATTAAGTTCTAAAAGGCTTTTGTAGGTAATTGTTAAAATGTATTCTTTTTTTGCATTTACCATATTTTTGAATTTTGCCTTTCACTTTTTTCCTTTCTTTTATTTTTAAATATATTTTATTGATTATGCAATAACAGTTGTCCCATTTTCTTCTTCCCTTTATTCCCCTCCACCCTATACCCCCCACCATCATTGGGCATACATATAAGTTCTTTGACTTCTCTATTTCCCATACTATTCTTAACCTTCCCCTGTCTATTTTGTGCCTACCATATATGCTTCTTATTCCCTGTACCTTTCCCCCAATTCTCCACCCCTCACACTGATAACCCTCCATGTGATCTCTATTTCTGTCAATCTGTTCTTGTTCTAGTTGTTCATTAGTTCATTTTTGTTTTTGTTTTTTTAGGTTCAGTTATTGATAGTTGTGAGTTTGTTGTCATTTTACTTGTTTGGGACTCTCTGAGTTTCCTGGACTTCCTGGAAATCTATTTCCTTTGCCAGATTGGGGAAGTTCTCCTTCATTATTTGTTCAAATAAGTTTCCAATTTCTTGATGTTCCTCTTCTCCTTCTGGCACCCCTATGATTCAGATGTTGAAACATTTAAAGTTGTCATTTTACTATTTATATTTTCTATCTTCTTTTTCTTAGATAAGTCCCTTTAACATTTCACATAATAAGGGCTTGGTGATAATGAACTCCTTTAACTTGACCTTATCTGGAAAGCACTTTGTCTGCTCCTCCATTCTAAATGAAAGCTTTGCTGGATAGAGAATCTTGGATGTAGGTCCTTGCCTTTCATGACTTGGAATACTTCTTTCCGGTTCCTTCTTGCCTGCAAGGTGGCTTTTGAGAAATCAGCTGACAGTCTGATGGAAACTCCTTTGTAGGTTACTGTCTCCTTTTCTCTTGCTGCTTCTAGGATTCTCCCCTTCATTTTTACCTTGGCTAATGTAATTATGAGTGCCTTGGTGTGTCCCTCCTTGGGTCCAATTTGTTTGGGACTCTCTGAGTTTCCTGGACTTCCTGGAAGTCTATTTCCTTTGCCAGATTGGAGAAGTTCTCCTTCATTATTTTTTCAAATAAGTTTTCAATATCTTGCTCTTCCTTTTCTCCTTCTGGCACCACTATGATTCAGATGTTGGAACATTTAAAGTTGTCCTAGAGGTTCCTAAGCCACTCCTCATATTTTTTGAAATCTTGTTTCTTCATTCTGTTCTGGTTGAATACTTATTTCTTCCTTCTGCTCCGAACCGTTGATTTGACTCCAAGTTTCCGTCTCTTCACTGTTGGTCCCCTTTATTTCACATTTATAGCCTTCACTTTTTCCTCTATTTTGTGGCCACACTCAACCAGTTCTGTGAGCATCCTGATTACCAGTGTTTTGAACTGTGTATCTGATAGACTGGCTATCTCTTCATCACTTCATTGTATTTTTTTCAGAACTTTGATCTGTTCTTTTATTTGTGTCATTTTTTTTGTCTTGGTGTGCCTGTTAAGTATAAAAGGCAGAACCTTAAGTATTTGCCAGGGTGAGGCAACCCATGTTGCTGCTTTGTAGTGATGTATGTGAGTGAGGGGTCTAAGAGGGAACACTTCCACTTACTTGGCTCCCAGCTGACTTTCAGGCACCTCTTCTGCTACCCACAAGCAAATTGGGCCCTTCTGGTGCTGATTCCTGGGCAGGTCAGTTTGTCTACATTCTAGGACTTGGTGGGTCTCTCCAACAAACTCTCCTGTGAGGCTGGGAGTTTCTCCCACTGCCTGAACCCCCACAGGATTTTTCAGTCAGAGGTTTTGAGGCTTTTTTTTTCCCACATTGGAAACCTGGGTTGAGCAGTCTGTCTTGCTTTTCAGTTGTTCCCCCATTCTATCCACATGCAAATGTGGGACCGCCTGCTCCACCAGCTACTGCCTTGCCCACCCCAGACCTCCAGCCACTGCGTTGCCTTGAGTCCTCGCCGCCCTGGCTGCCTGTTTCCACCCCTCCTACCAGTCTGGATGAATGTTTTTTTCTTTAACCCCTTGGTTGTTGGACTTCCATACACTTTGATTTTCTGTCAGTTCTGGTTATTTTTTGTTTTCAAATTTGTCGTTGTCCTTTTGGTTGTGTGAGGAAGCAAAGTGTATTCATCTATGCCTCCATCTTGACCAGAAGTGTTTTTTCTTTTTTTATTGTTGTTCAATTACAGGTTTCTTCATTTTCCCCCATTATTCTCCCCTGCCCTACCCTCCCACCTCCCACATTCAATCCTCCCCCCACCCCCATTTTCTTTGTCCATGGGTCCTTTATATACATTCCTTGACTTGACTATCCCTAGATTTCAAAACCGAAGAAATTTTTTAAACTTACAACTTTAAAAAAATTGAATAGTAAATGATATATCATCAAATGAAAAAGCAAGTTACAGAGCCATAATTTGGTGTGATCCCATTTCAGTAAAGGAAAGAAACCTAACCCCTAGCACATGTGTGTATTTGCCAGTGTATGGTGAGTGGGTAACACCAAAGCTGTGAGAGTATCGACTCTGCATCTGTCAGGAGGGTAAAAATGAAAGCGAGTCACAGGGAGCTGGTATCCATATATTTTTGACTGCTTCGCCTATTACAACCAACACGTTGTACTTTTATAGTTTGAAAAAATCAAATAAAAAAATGTCCAGTAAAGAAATAGTTTTTTTCCAATTGTCTGTCATCTTTCACATACATTATCACCTTGGCACCTGCCAACTGAATGGCAATAATAAACACTGTTATCTCTATTTTATGGTTAAGGAAGCAGAGTTCAGAAATATAAACGGCCTTGCCTGAGATAACAAGACTATTAATGATGGAGACCTGTATCCCACCCAGGCCTGACCCACAGCCCAGCAGTCTGAGCAGACACTCCAAGTGGGTATGGTAGGAGAAAGGCAGAAGCATCACCCAAAGTGACCATTGGTATCTTTCTGGGCAAGGACAACTCTGCAGGCAGGAGTGAACTCTGCCTATGATGTAGCGCATGTCTGAATACGCCTTCACCAATATTGATCATGAATATCTAGAAGGCTGTTTGTCCAACTTTGCTTGAAACAGTCAGCATTTGCCAGTAATCTTATCACATCACCTGGAATCTTCAGTACTAGTTCCACAGGGTTACTCTAGGTCACATGGCCACAGGAATGTTCCTAGTCCTCAACTATGCAGGGAGGAGGGAGTGGTGTGTGACGTGTCCTTCCTCAACATCAGCAAGGTCCCTTCCTAGCCCTTTCTGCTTGATCCACAAGAAGGATATCAAGTTGAAAACTGCTAAGTCCTCACCTGCAGTAGGTCCTCCACAGGGCATGGCGTTGTACACTGTTTCTTTACCATATCAGCATTGTTATCCCACATGCTCTGTGCTTATTTAACAGACCTTCAAGTCCCTGAAAACTGAGGAGTGTGCATTGTGACATGGCCAAATAAATCACAGCGGGAGCTCCAGGTGGAAGTAGTCTAGCTGGCATCAGCACACTTGTTCATCATCCTCCGTGGCAGCACATTCCTGTCTCTCTGGGCAATGCTTGTCTTATGAAAATGGACTGGGACTTTTCACATCTATATTTATTTGGTGAATTTGATCAAGACCAATGAGTTTTAATAGTTCTAGTTGTGATGTGGGGAGGAGCAGAAGCTTGGACCAAAAACTGATGGAACTCTAGACAGACTCCACTCTGCTTCCCACTGTGGGATATTAATCAAGTCAGAATTTCCTGGTGGGTGAGTGTCCCCATTTCTAGTCTAAAGACTGTAAAACCTGCCACACCTTCCTCATGGATCACTGTGAGACTCAAACTAAAAATGTTTGAGACAGTGCTTTGCAGATCATAAAGCACTTACAAGGTATCATTTATTGGTTTGCTATGTCATAAGAAGAAATGAGAAGTCTCCTCTGTAGGGTCTCTTATTTTCAGGCACATTGAAAAATATACACATATATAATGTACAAGTACATATATATTCAGTTTTAAATTGTGCATGGTTAGTCCAAGTTTCCTTTTTTCCTCATAAATCTTTTTATGATATTGAATGAAATTCCCTCAGGAGATTCTGTTGATACAAGTACAAAAGAAAAAAAAAGAAAAAGAAAAAGGCAGTGCTTGCTATCAACAAATAGGAATATTTAAAAGATGCTTTCTTCCCAAACATAGTTATTTCTGCTTGGCACTATGCAAATGCCTTTATTTTATCAATGTTTTCTCCTTGTTTTCTAAATGAGAGCCTTGGGAACAGGTTTAGTAGAATGTGGTTGCTTGGCACTTTTAAAATGCAAATAAGCCTTTGAGTTCTAAATTCAGATTTTTCTTCTAAATTTAAATGATATCCACTTTAAATTTTTGGAAAGCAATCTGGCACAGATTATTAAAAGCAAAAAATAATAATCTCTTTGGATATCAGTGTGACAGAGCACGTAATGAAACTGATGTGTGCTTCCTGTGGGCCAGGCCCAAGGCCAAGTGTTTTTGCCTGGATCATCTCATTTCATCCTCACAAGCCAATCAGTAGCTATTATTGTCCCCATTTTGCAAATGAGGAAAAGTGAGGTACAGAATTCAAGTAGAGACTTCACTATTCCCCCAAATGTGGTCATGAAAAGCTCACCTTTAAAGTGGATGTTAGTTAAATTTAGAAGACCACCAACCCCTGACAGATGGCCAAAGAACACCCGAAGAGCCCCACTTTCTATACGGCAGCCACTGTGCTAGACCCTTGTCACAAAGTGTCTCACTCGACCTTCCTACCACCCCACCATTTCCAGAGGAAGAAATGAGGCTCAGAAAGGTGGCAAACTCATATTTGTTGAGATTTTTCTTAGCTGCCGGCCATAAGCTAGGTACTTTTCAGTAGTTTTCTCAATTACACATAAACAAACAATTTACACATATGGAAAGTCAGGAAATGCATAAACAAAAATGGGGAAAATGCTCAATAGCTCTAATAATATAAAATTGCAATTTAAAACATTAATGAGGTACCAATTACACCTACCACATTAGCCAAACAAAGTTAAATGCTGATGGAAGTGACTTCAAAGAGAAGCTAGTTTCTTCATATGTTGCTGGTGGTGCTTCCAAGATCACACTCTCCAGCAAGGAGAATGAATACAAATGTATGTGTGCTAAGATCATCCATGTACATGAAGGGAGCATGGCAAAACGAATACAACTGTTGGGTTAGGGAGGAATGAAAATTTTAACCTGTGCCGTTTTTACAATGAATAAGTATGGGGGAAAACTATTTTATATTCCTGTTTTTACAATAAATAAACTTGAAAGAAAAAGATATTGTTATCCCATTGCACCATTTTATCATTAAGGATTGCATTCCTGATTTCAATATATCAGGGATATCACCAATAAGTGACAAAAAAACAAGTAATTTTAAACTTTAGTCATTGTAAACTTTGGCCTTGTTCTGAGATATTGAAAGTAGGCTCTAAAGTACAGAATCGTATGATCCTCATTCAATGCCCTCATTTTCTTGTTGAGGACATGGAGGCCCATACACATGGGGTCCCTTTTCTCCAATTCTCTGGACACCAGCTGGGTGTCTAACAATTCTATTCAATCCTGACACTAAGTACCCAGAGTTAGCACAAACTCTGAAGGTTTGGGGCCAGTTACACAAGACTGCACCCACCTCAGATGCCAGTCACAAGTCCCAGGTGCCACCTGCACTTCTGACCAACTTACTATAAGTCTGGAGTTCCCACGACTTCCCTGTCAGGTTTGGTAATTTGTTAGAGCAACTCACAGAACTCAGGAAAAGGAATGTGCCTCACTTACTATTACTGGATTAGTATGAAGGATATAAATGAACAGCCAGATAAAAAGGTACAAAGGGTGAGGTCCAGCAGAGTCCCCTGCACAGGAGCTTCTGTCCCCCCAGAATTTGGGTGTGCCACCCTCCCAGGAGGAGGATTTTCTCTGAACCCCATCGTTTAGGGGGTAATGGAGGTTTCATTACACAGGTGTGGTTAATTAAATCATTGATCACTGGCAACTGAACTTGACTTCTTGCTCCTCTCCCCATCCTGGAGTCCAAAGGTTGGAGCTGAAAGTTTCAATCCTCTAACAAGCCTAGGTCTTTCTGGCCACCAGTCCCCATCCTGTGCTATGTAGGAGCCCCCAGCTGCCACCATCTCATTAGCATACAAAAGACACTCTGACACAAAACCAAACATTTATATTCCTTGTTGTGTTCCACACCAAAAAATTATCGTTATCTGAGGTAGACCTCAGAATCCAAACAGTAGAGTAAGCATGTCCGTAGGGTCCATTCTGGAATGTCTGTTTGGCTCTGATGGCCACCAGTCTTGAGGTATGGGCTTGCTCAGACACAGTGGTTCTCATTGAGGGTCCCTGGGCGGTGGCATCACCATCATCAGGACATCCTCCGAAGCTTGTCAGAAATGGACAATCTCGGCATCACCCTACCCACTGAACAAAATCTGCATTTTAATAAGATCCTGGGCTTATTTGCAACATTATATTTTGACAAATACTCTTTGATGCTGTTGGATATGATAGGCAGCCAGTCACTGAAGCACCTCCTCTAGCCCAGGAAGCCCAATGCACTCTCCCAGTGTGACTCACACTTTTCCCCATTGGAAAGAGGCTGATGGGTCACAGCAAAACGTAGGTAAAAAGCTAGGGTCTCATCAGGCAGCACAGCCAACAAGAGGGATGGGAGACATTAGTCATACAGAAGTATTTTTAAATGTAACAGTTGTAAGAAATAAGAACCTGCACCCCTTCCCCACCAGCTATCATTCCCCACAAAAAAAAATTTAAAAAGCAACAATTGCTGTTGAAAACTTTGCCAAGCAGTACAACCGTACCACAGATGGGTGAGTACTCGGCAAACGTGGAGGTTAGCTTCACTCCCCTCCTGAAACATCCCTCCAGCCCCCAACCCGCTCTGGTAACAAAGGAAGCAAGAAAGGAATGCAGGATGAAGAAAGGTTTAATTAGAAGCATTTTAGGGCAATTGCCTACTGTAGTCGTTTTCTCTTGCTGCTGTAACAAATTGCCGCCAATTTAGTGGCTTAAGACAACACAAATTTATCATTTCTCAGTTCTGGAAGTCGGAAGTCAGGAGCTAGTTTCAGTGGGCTGGAATCAAGAGATAGGCAGTCTGTGTTCTTTCTGGAGACTCTAGGAGAAAGTACATTTCCTCGTCTTTCCCAGTTTCTAGAGGCCACCTGATTCCTTGGCTTGTACTCTCCCTCCATCCTCAAAGCCAGCAGCATAGCATTTACAAACCTTCTCCCCTCTAACCTCTGATACTGTCACTACAGCTCCGCTGATTCTTACTTCGCTGGTTCTTACTCCGCTGCCTCCCCTTTTCTCTTACAAGGACCTATCCTGGCATCAGGCCCACACAGATAACCCAGGGCAGTCTCCCCATCTGGGGGTCTTTACCCTCACATCTGCCAAATCCCTTTTGTCGTGCAAGGTAACATACTCACAGGCCCCAGGGATTAGGTGCAGATCGCTTTAAGGATGGTCATTATCTTGCCTGCATCACTTACTTTTTAAAGTTCCTCTGAGGATCTGGTGGTGAAGGGTGCCACTGTGCCAGGGGCTGTGCTGAGTTCCCGTAAATCCTGTCTTTGAATCTCTGGAGATGAGGTACCCGTGGCTGCCTCATTCAGCACTGAGGACAGTGTAGCACTGCCTGTGTCAGTGCTACAGTTACTTACAGTGGTCCGAGCTCAGTTACTTATAGTGTCAATGTGCCTTGTGCCTTAACATAAGCATTTACATCAAAGTTTTAAGACGGGAGCCGCAGAGCAGGCTGGAGGGTCTTTTCCATTCTGGCGGGCCCTGAGGTTGACACTGACAGCGGGATGAGACTGAACTGGCATCCTCACTGACGAGGCCCACTGCCTCTGCACCCACCCCAACCCCATCAGAAATACACCTCTCTTGTGAAGCCTGCATTGAGGACCTTCTTTGATTTCTTACTCTCAGTGACCAGATCCAGTGACAGGTGCTGGGAGGCTGCATGGCCTCAAGCCCCCATAGCATTTTAGAAGTCAGTCAGGAGGCCTTCTGCTGCTCACAGAACCATGACCTAGAGCAGGAAGCCTGTGGATTCAGAGGCCCCTCCAGCCTCTGACCACTCAACCCTGACTCATGGAATCCCTTCTGGGAACCTGAGTAACGATGGGGCTGAAAAGATTCTAATTCCTTTAGTTGCCTTGTATATCTGGACCATGCCGGATGCTGGGGATGTGACAAGAAAATGCCCCCGGGCCCTACCTACCACCCCCAGAAGCTCACTTAGAATGGTGAGGACACAGTGCAGAGTGGTGGGCATTACATTAAAATTAAATAAGGGGTATTCTGAGGACAGACTAGAAAGGAAAAAAAACCCTTGGAAGAAAACGCTTAAGCAGGGGCCTGAAGAATGAGGGGAGTTAACCAAGCAAAGGTGGGGCCAAGGAGGCAGAGGACAGACACAGCCAGTGAGGGGCATGTGGGCTGTTAATATTTATGTCATTGTTTCATTCATTTACTCTTGCGCTCCTGCTGCTCACAAAGGCTACCCTAACAATGGCATCCAACACCTAACCTAGCAATTACCACACACCATGTGCCAAGGGCTTCTGACTCCTTAACTCATATAATGCTCATAACCGCCTTACTAAGTAACGACTATCATATCAAAAGAGAACTGAGGCACAGAGCACTGAAAACAGAGATGACACAACTGGAAGTGGAGGAGCCTGGGTTCCCTTCCTCACAGTCTGATTCCAGAGCCCCGTCTCTGGAGCTCTGAGCTCCCAGCACCAGGTCCAGGGGCCATACAGACAGGGAGGAGTGAGTAGCCACAAAGGTCCGGGATTCTTCCAATAAAGAGCTCTGGGCCTGGGAAAGGCTGAAGAGGCTCAGCCTCCATTTGTGGAGTGTGGCAGCTGTAAAGGAAAAGCAGGGGGTGGAGGGTGGTTTCCTCCTCAGCTGCCCCTGCTGAAGTTTGTGAATGGCTCCAACACACTCACACAGAACCTGAGCCCCCAGCAGAGACCACAGCCCAGGCTTTAGCTCACAAATCTTTGAACCTGAAGAGCATTGGCCCTTTGAGAGGCTGTCCCTGTGAGAGCAGCAGGTGCCTCATTGCAGATGAAGGGGGAGGATCCCCCCGTCCTTGCCAGATGGCCCCAGAGGAAATGATCCAGTGGCCAATGCAGGGTGTTGGGACAGACCAATGCCAGAGCCTGGGTCCCAGGGAAACATCTGTGGACGCTTAAAAAATGAGTGTCATAGAGCTCCTCCCTCCTGCAAAGGTTTCTCTTTGCCACCTCTGTGACAAGCCACTGGCAGCTACAGCCACTCTTTCAGCCTCACAGAGAAAGGGCTCCCCAGGGTTTGGAGCAACAACCTCTGGGGTGAAGAGCCCTGCAAATGCCTGGGCAGGCTTCCTGTCCATGTACGGTGGGGTGGGGTGGGGGACAGAGCCTCTGCCTGCAGCCAGGGTGCAGAGGGACCCGTAGACTTCAAACTACTCTGAGGGACCTCCCACAGTCAAGTCTTCTCCCAAAATCACCTATAAGAGGAAGATTCTCGATAATATCTGTGGGAAAATTAGGTGCCTCGGGCAAATTATTCCAAGTGTTCTGCCAGATGTTACCGGCCTTTATGTTTTTTTCAGTTGTGTGAATTTGTCTGATGATACTCCAAAGACAGAAAATTGAGTTGATCAGAATCCTTAGTTCCTCACTGCCGTCTGCTGCCACAGTAAGAGCGGGCCGATTTAAATCTTGAATCTCCCACTGGTGGCCACGTGGCTTGGGCAGCATGCTCACTTTGTTCACTGGGAACAAAAGGACACCTGACACCCTCAGCTGTCATCAGGCTGAAATGACTAAATGTGCAGAAAACACGTGGAGCCAGGACCAGTGGGTAGTAGATGCTATATGCTTCTTGTACGGTCATTACTATTGTTTATTCTACTTTTCCCCATCTTCCCCGATCTCTGCTTCCCTTCCCCTCCTGAGGAAACCCGTCTAACTTGTTTGGCATATAATCTGTTGTCCTGGTAGACATGCTTTCCAAAGCCAGAATGAACCCAGGCCACAGGCCACAGCCACCCTCCCGTAACGCTGTGCTAACAGCTCCTGCAAGTGCTGTCTAAACTGACCAGCTACCCCCGTCACCACACTCCACGCCAGTAATGCAGTTCACCCATCACATAGATTCTTTGTAGGCAGATCACTTTTACTCCTGGTGCACAAGTCTGGATTCTTAGGTGCAAGCCCCAGAAACTGGCCTTGGCTGAGAACCTCACAGAAGGCCTGAGCCGGGTGTCCTTGAAGCCGCACACCTCACAGGGACCTGGGCTGGAAAAGGCTGGTCATCTTCTGCCTCTGAAAAGTCCTGGAGACAGATGACGGTGATGGTGGCACAGCAAAGTGAACGTACTGAATGCCACTGGACTGGACACTGAAAAATGGGTAAGATCATAAATTTGTGTGTTTTACACATTTTTTTAAAGGAAGGAGCTATTGATAAAAACAACAGTATGGAGGAGCCTCAGCAGGCAGTGTGGCAAGTGAGAGAAACCAGAGGCAAAATACCAAACATTGCATAACTGCATGAATAAAAAATTATAGAACAATCAAAAGTACAGGGGAAAATCTGATCAGTCATCTCCAGTCACCAGGGTTATGGGAAGGCTGTTGATTGCCAAGGTGGTGAGGGAACTTTTGGGGGTGGCACAAAGGTTCCCTATTGTGACTGTGTACAATTGTTTACATATGCACTTAACATTGATTTTTTAAATTTTGTATAAATTGCACTTCAATACGCTGATAAAAGAAAGTCATCTAAAAATTGTTGGGAAGGAGGATGTGCTGGGGGGCTCTTTCTGCTCCCCGTTTCCCTGTTCTCTGCCCTGGACCCAGAGTCTCCACACACCAGCAGTTTCCTGCATGAGAGGGAAAACACCAGGAC
Organism: Phyllostomus discolor; assembly: GCF_004126475.2. Classification (NCBI taxonomy): domain Eukaryota; kingdom Metazoa; phylum Chordata; class Mammalia; order Chiroptera; family Phyllostomidae; genus Phyllostomus; species Phyllostomus discolor. Next base: position 113,673,554 of record NC_040904.2, read on the forward strand.
TTCCTGAGAAGTGACAAAGCTTCTGAAAAGGTGAGAGAGGAAGGTAGGTGAGGACAGGTAAGTAAGGGGATGTCTGTCTCAGGCCACTGGACTCCAAGTGAAGCAAAAACCGGCGTGGCCTCCTATGGAAGCTGTCAGTGGCCCGAGGTCACAGGCTGTGACTGGTTGGTGTTTCTGCCACAGCCTGCCTGGAAGCACAGCCCTTCCCACCCCCCACCTATTTGTGCATCCAGAAAAGCAATTTGGTGCTCAAATGAAAATTTCCTTTCTCTTCATTGCATTTCCTTATTCTCTCGCCTTGGGTACTCATCCCAGGCAGGACTGGGCTCTGATGACTTGCTCAGCAGTGCTACCTGGAGGTGCTGGGGGATGTGGGAGGCAAGAGCCCAAATTGCAGTTACTGGCTTTGTGCTCTGTCAGGTCCCTGATCCCAGCACCGCCCTGGGATCTCAGTCCTGGGGCCCCTCGCCTTGCAGGCTCAGCTCGCTCCACGACTCCTCTCCTCGGCAGCCCTCTTACTGACCTCAGCCAACCAGAAGGTCGGAAGGAACTTGGCTCATGAAAGTGAGTTCCGCATCACGGAGACAAATGCAGACTGTTTTAGGCAGCGACCTCATGGAGGGCCTGAGGAAGCACACTGTGGTAAATGACCCCTCTCTGGCCTCCCCGTGACTGGCCAGTGATTTTGCAAGTTGGAGGACCAACGGCAGCGGTTGAATTACATCCCCCCAAAAGGTATGTCCAGGTCTTAGCCCCCAGGACTGTGGATGTGACCTTATTTGGAAATATGATCTGCACAGCTGTAATTAAGCTGAGGATCTGGAGATGAGATCACCTGGTATCCTTACCAGAGAAGGAGAGGGGCATCTGAGAAAGGGGACACCAGGGAGAAGGCCTGGAGGGGAAGGCCATGGGAGGGCAAGGCCTGGTGGTGCGTCCACAGCCAAGGAGCGAGGGAGTTAGGGGAGAGGCGAGGGACAGACTCTCCCTCAGGCTTCCAGAAGGAACCACCTCTGCAGAGGACACCTTGATTTCAGACTTTTTATCTCCAGAACTACGAGAGAATAAATTTCTTTTGTTTTGTGGTAACTTTTTAAGGAAACGAATACACCACCTCTCCTGGATCTCAGGACCCATCCTGAAGAAGGCTCCAGACTGGGCTCAGGGAACAGGCTCCTGGTCCGTCCTCCACAGATGAGCACTGGCTCCGGGCCGGGCCCCAGCTCTTCGCCCTCGGCCTCTCCAGTACATCACGATGGCAGTGTGGAGGGTTGGTGTGATGGTCTCCACAGCCCTTCCTGGCCTCAAATATGATGGGTTGCCAATTTGAAGAGGCAACAGAGAAGAGTAAAGTGGCTTCACAAACTTTGTTTTTAAGTAGTGGAACTCATTGTATGTCAAAAGGAATTTTCTGCTGAATCCTAACCTATGAAAGGGGAGCTCATGTGCCCATAGCATGGTGCCACGGCTGTCCCCCACAGCCCAAGAAGAGAGGCCTCAAGCCACCCCCCACCTGTCAGCCTCTCTACTTCACTGCAACAACCACCCCCAAACCCCCACTTCAGCCCTAAGGCACTTCCATGAATCCGAGAACACCAGAAGAGCCCGGAGTCCCAGGCTCTGTGGAGTCTGCCCCTGCTCTAGGATGCCAGCTCCATCAGCATCCTCCAGATGGCTTCAGACACACTGCTGCTTCTTGGAGCCTTGGCCTTCTCATCTGTAAAATGGGGATTTTAATGTGCATCTCATCCATTATTTGGAGGGTTACATGAGACACATAAGTGCCTTCGGCAGCCCACATGGGCACTGGGTACCTGAGTTAAAATGACTTCCTGTCTCTTCCCTCTTCTCACTCTGCTATCCCTGGCCCTCCCCGGCTTGTCTGGAAGACCATTTGTTGGACCTCGACCTACACAGCTTCTTTCTGTGCTAGTCCACTCCATGCATGTTCCTACTTAACTCTTGGACATGCTCTTACACAAGGAGGTCCTTCATCTCGGAGTTTTTCTCCCTTTACTTCACACACACACACACACACACACACACACACCCTTTACGTCTACCTGACAAACCTCTATTCCAAAAGCCCTGCAAACTGCACAGCAGAGTTGGTTGCTGCTGTGTTTACATACCTTTGTTAGCTTATAATTTTTTATGTGGTGCCTTCTCCCACCCTATCCCCCTGTTGTCTCCATTGAACTGTGCACACTTCAAAAGCAGGACCACATGGGCAGGCCCCATGGATGGACTACTGAGCCGCCACGCAACCTCACTTGCTCACAGAGCCCTGGTTGCTTTTGGGCGGTGGGTGACGATGAATCATGTCTTGTCTGAGCCCTCGAGGAAATTCCTTTCACTTTGCCAGTTACTGGTCCAAGGTGTCATTTGACCCAATTCGGTCAGGGAGCTGTAAGAGGAAGTCAGCTTCCTCCTGATAAGACAGAGACGGGTGCTGCCATGTGAGGACCAGATGCTTGGTCCTTCTGCAGGCACTTTATCACCACAAGGAACCAGAGCAATCTCAGAGACACCAATACGTTGTTGAGCCCCTGATGCGATTCTGGAATTGCTTACTTCCAAGCTTCTTATGCGGTTAGATAATAATTATCTCTATCGTTTAAGCCACTATAAGTCAGGCATTCTGTTAAACACTGTGCCCACCTCACCACATTTTTACAGAGTAAATGAATTAATTCATGCCAACCACATGGCCCTGAAGCAGTCCCATCAGCTGAACCACCCTACCGGTGCCTCCACACCCAGTGCCGAGGCAGCCCACAGAGCCTTCAGCTCCTTTCTCAGGCGCCACTGAAGGTCTTTGGCCCTGACCACATGGATCTCATTGCTGACCACTGAGTGAAAGCGCCAAGCTCTGGGCTGCTTCCTTGTCCACATCTGTGATGGAATAGCCTAACATTTTATCGCTGTTATGACTGTGTGAAGATGTATAAAGGACCCAGTGTCTGAGCATCGCCATGTTCAACACAAGTCAAGGATATTATGAGCTTGACTAGAAGGTAGTCTTATAAGAATTTATTTCTTGTTATGTTTTTCCCTTTTCTGCTGTTTTTTTTTTTAAATAAACCCGACTCACCTTAAACAGTGGCCATCAGAGTCCAGGGTTACGCCCTGCACAACGCAGCCAAGCCCTGCGACCCCCAGCCTGCACAGGAGTCAGTTTCCAGGTGGATATTGTGCCCTCCCTGGACGGAGGTCACCACACTCCACAGGCTGCGGGACCATTGTCCACTTGCTTCCCACCCTGGGGCACCTGAACTTGCACACTGGACATATAGCTACTCTTGTCCACAGATGAGGGAATCTTGGCAAATGTGCTTTAAGTGAGAGGGAAGGGGAGAGAACTAAGAGTCCAAGTCCCAGGGGTGGTTGGGTTCTCACTTGTCAGTGACAAACCAGGCCACTTTTCAGGAAGTGGAGAGGGGGTAGACCCCACAACATCCCCAAACCTCTTTCTTGTGTGAAAGAGGAGCTTGAGCTAGATGCCCACTAGTAGCCTGTGAATTTGAAAGCTGACTCCAGCACCTGCTAATGTTATGACTTTGGGCTAGTTATACCTTTAACCTCCAGAGTTACAGTTTGCCTAATCGATAAAATGGGTATGATAAGAGTTCTGACTTTGTACAGTTTCAAAATAACACATACAAAGCCCCTGGCTCAGAGAGGCCACAGAACAGGCTCTTACATAGATGTTCTGTTATCACTTCTAGTTTAGGAGCCTCAGGCTTGTGACAGAATTGAGAACAGGCCAACACTGTCACTTTTTAAACTCTAGGGTCACAGAGTGCTATGCCTCCTGGGGCTAATCACGATAAATCTGCCTTGGAGTCCTGACCCCTGACCCCTGTACTATTGCCCAGACCAACTGCCTCCTGGTTAAGTGAGTTTAAAAAAGACATCCAGGTCAGAGCCATAATTAGAAGTGACTGAGGGCCTTGATTGAAACAGCAAGCTTCGGCTGATCAATGCGGCCGTTTATTCTGAAGAGAGGAAAGGACAGTTTCAGAGGGCATTTGGAATTGGGAATGTGTCCCGAGTTCTCAGCCTGAGTGCTAGTGGGTGCTGACAGCAGCTCCACACTCACAGCAGGAAACCCCTGAGCCCTCCCCCATGGTGAGGAGAAGCCACTCCAGTGGAACCCTTCCAGGCCCCAGTGGCTCCCCAGCTGGGAAGTGTTGGGCTCTGCCAGATTTCTTGAGGAGATTTCCAGTGAGATCTCAATAGTAAGCCAGACTTCCGTTTTCCTGTTCTGGAAACCAAGACCATCTGACATGGCAGAACGTTATCTTCTCAACTCTTTCTCCTAGAAAGCTACTTTGCAACCGAACAAATGTTCACGTGCTATCCTTGTGGCTTGCATTAAGCCCCCATGGGATAAATGCATTGTCAGAAGCCCAGAAATCAGAGCTCTAGGAGTTCCCAATCCTCAGCTCATGCACACCCAACCCAACTGCACGTGGCATGCACCCTCCCAAAGCGGCCTGTGTCCTGTCCAAGCGCCTGCAAATGCACATGAATATTTTTGTGGTTTTTCATTCTTAGGCTCAATTCTGGTTTGCAGCGGTCCAGTGGGTTTCAGTTCGCACATCTCCATTTCTGTCCTCCAGAGGAGGAACAAGAGAGTTGCTTCAAAGGAAGAAATTGACAGCTTACAAATCTCAACTGTGAAAATTCTGGATTGTTTCAAGCCAGTTTTTAAATAAATTTTCATTATGAACATTCTTGCACACACACAAATACACTTATCTGGCTGCTTGCTTTTTGGAAAGCCGTGGCAAAGAGATGCTCACTGGCACTGCTGTACATCATGTTCCTCCTACCCTTCACCTAGGGTGATGCCACATGACTGGTGCTGGCCAATGAGATGAGAGCAGAAGCCTCTTCTTTCATTTCCTGAGAGTCGAGAACTGCTGTAACTCCTCGTCTCTTCTTTTCCTGTCCTGGAGGCCTCCATCTCTCTCATCTTCTGCTGGTGGTGTAGCTGCAGGTTGAAGAAGGGCCATCTGACCCACATCAGACTCTGAGATACCCGCCATGTGGCGATTTGTCTGCTGTGGCCACTGGCAGTATAGGATCAGTTTTCAGACATTCCTCAGAAGTCAATCTCTCACTTTCAGCCCGTTGCATGTTCTTGGAAGTAAGCTGTTGGTGCAGCTCATTATCCCAAGCTCACTTCTCATGCTCATATGGAACCTTGACTATGGGCAGGCACTTCTGAGCCTCAGACTATGGAGCTGTGCTCAAGATGATACAGTCTACCGGGGCAAGACCGGCAAACAGGTAACGAGTACTCCAGAATATATCTGTGAAGACGGCATGAACAAAATCATTAGCTGTGAGGACTTGTCTCAAAGCTCTTGTTTTAGCAAATTCAGAGCCGTCATAGGTGCTGACAGAAAATACAGGAATCAAAGAATCTACTTTCTTTGATCAGACTTAGTTGAACAGATGCTTCAGTGAATCACTTAGAACATTGATTCTTTAATTCTTCACCTAATGAGCACATACTGACCCCACCTCAGGCAACACACAGTCAAGTACAACAGCAAACAAACTTAGGAAAGTGTTCATTCTTTCAGCTCATAAAATGAAAAATGAAAGCAGACTTGAAGTGGACATTTGTACCCACTAGGTTGTTTTAAAAAAGTATTTCTATAAAACATATATATTAGTTTGTTAGGACTGCCATAATAAAGTACCATAGACTAGATGGTACTTTATTATGGTACTAGTACCATAGACTAGATGGCTTAAACAACAGAGACTGACTTCCTCACAGGTCTGAAGGCTGGAAGTCCAAGGTCAAGGTATTAGAAGCGTTGTCTCCTTCTGGGGGTTGTGAAGGAGAATCTCTCCCCTCTCTTTGCCTCTGATGACTTGCTAAAATCTTTGCTTGGCACATACATATTTCACACCTATCTGTGTCTTCATCTTCACAACATTCCCCGTGTGTGGGTCCCCATCTCTGTGCCCAAATTTCCCCTTTTTATAAGGACACCAGTCATACTGGCTTAGGGACCACAAGACCCCAGTACAACCTCATCTTAACTTGATCATCTCCAAAGACCCTATTTTCAAATAAGGATACATTTCATAGGTCCTAGGGGTTAGGACTTCAATATCTTTTGGGGGAACACAGTTCAACTTCTAATGATACCCAACACTGACAAGATTGGGTACAACAATTCTGCTTACACAGTCATGTTTATCACAGTGAAAACAACTACAGAATGTTAGGGAAGCGATTTGGTAGGTACAGCACTAATTACCAGGAAAGAGACCCGTGGTCATTACTTGAACCTTCTGTGTAGGTCAAATCTGAGTGTTATTCTTCCTAAGAGTGACAGAGGGAGCAGGAAGTACTCAAAACTACAGGCTGCAAAAGTTCTTCTGGATCCAAGTCATGTTAATTCTATTCCAATATATTTGTATGTCTTAGTCACATACATACACCCTCAGGTCCCCAAATGTTCATTTTCTACTCCTGTTAGGAGAACTTTGCAGAGAAAGAGAAGCTGAAACCTGCAGGTACAAATAGGACTTCTGAAGCATAATTTTTATTCCCAGACTAGAAACAGAGAGCCAACTATTTATTCAGCTAATATTTACTTAGCACCTTTTCTCTGTAGGGCATTGTGCTGCAGAGTCTGGGGTTGCAGTGGCAAAAATCATTCTAGTCTCTATGTGCAAAGAGCCAAAGGTCCCAACTGGTGAATGTTTTAATAAACTATAGTCTTAATGTGTTGAATAACATGCAGACATTAAGTGATAATTAAGAAAGGCATAAATTCCATTTAAAACTCATGAAAGTTAATTTAGAATGGCATAGCCACTATGCTTAACTATACTCACTGTTTGAAATACGTGTGCTTGCTGACTTTGGTCTTTGTGTTCACCTCTATATGGATGCCACACAGAACATGCTCAATAAAAACTCATTGAACTGAATGGATATAGTAAGAACTGGAAGATTACACACAGAACCAAAAAACTAAAAAAAAGAACAAGAAAGACCATTGTCATACTTGGATAATGGAATCATAAGTATGTTTTTCTCTTTTTTCTCCAAAAATTTCTTCTATATAGTTGTTACTACAGTTTGTTTAAAAAGTAAGTTAATAAATTTAAAAAGAGCATCTTAGATGCCTTAGAACTCATATGCTAAGGGAAGAACAATCTTAAAAAAAATACAAAATAAAAGAACTTTGACTCTGGGATGTCCCCAGGGCCAAGAGGCTGTGGGACTTGACCTTTTCTCTCTTGGCTGCACCTGCTCTTCAACTGTTCCAGGGCTACAGGCACTAGACAAGCAGGAGGCTAATGCAAAGATCCAGGTGAGACTCGGGGAGGGTTCAAACTAAGACAGTGACGTGGGTGGCAAGGAGGAACTGATCTGAGGGAATTTCTCATCTTCTATGCCCGACGTCTCTACTCTGATTTCCCTACCGTTGCACTGGCTTCTTCCTGTTTTCTCTGCTTTTTTAGAAGAGGAGTGACACTTGTTTCCCACTTTTGGGTGATTTCTAGACAAGTTTAGAAAAGCTTGTCTTGGAAAAGGTCTGGTATGGTCAATCAGCTGAGACAGGAAGACAAAATTTCTACCCATCCTGGCAAAATGTGTCTATACAAATGAAACCCAAATGAACTCTTAATAGTCAATGGCCTTTTGCAAGTCCCTTTACTTTGACTTGACAGCTCCCTACCTCAATCTCCCCAATATCCACAACCAGCCTATCCCCCAGCCTTATCGAGTCTACCTAAAAATGTGTGTCTTAAGTCCTTCCATTCTCCCCCTTCTGTAGCCACCATCTGAATCCAAGGCCCCCAAAACTTCTGCCTAAACTCTTGCAACACCCCTGCCTGGTCTCAGTGCTTCCACCCCTGGCCTCCCTGATCCTTTCTGCACACAATAGCCAAAGGGATTTTTTAAGAACACAGCTCAGGTGATGCCACTCCACTTTAAGTCACCTTCAATGGGATGAATACAGAATCCTTAACATGAACTGCACGCCTCCCCACATGCAGCCCCTGCCTGCCCCTCAGCCCTTCTCTTGACAATGGAGTCACTCAGGTGCTGACTGCCTTCTTTCAAGTTCTCAAATGAGTCCAGTTCTTTCATGCCTCGGGGCCTTTCCCAATACCATTCTTCCTGCCTAGAACGTTTGCCTATCCACCTTTTGCCTAATTAACAGTAATTCATTTTTAGCCCTCAGCTTAAAGTCATCTGCTTAGAAGGATCTTCTCTAACCTCTTCATCTAGGGTAGAAACCCCTGCCATGCTCTCTAATAGTGCTCAGTACTTTTCTTTCATATAGTTCCCTGAGTGGTTACATTTCTTGTTTATCTGTGTGATTACTGATACGGGCTTAATGTCTGCCTCTCTCACTGGTTTACAACTTCTCTGAGGGCAGAGGCCGGGCCTGTCTTGCTCATCGCTGTGAACCCAAGCAGTGCCTGCCGAGGGTCTTGGTTTGTAGTGAACCCTCCACACAGTTTTCAAATGAATAATGAAATGAACAAACCTAGATATCAGTGAAATCAAAAGACCTATTTCCTGATATGTCCTTCATCATTACATCCAAATTTATTCGAGAGTTAAATAACAAAGAAATGTATTGAGATTTTTTTCACTAATACAGAGGATACATTTCAAGGACATACTTCTTGGTTTGACAGTTTTTGCCAGAAGTAGAAATATAGCAGCCATGGAAGTGGCCCAGGGTGCCAGATAAGGAATTGCTTTGAAAACATCATTAAATACTTTATAAATTTGGCTGTTTCAGGCTGTGAGGGATAAAGACATGCTCAGTTTGTCTCAGTTAATGAAGGTCTATTAGTCAGGACTCTTAATATTGTATGTGACAAGGGACCCATCTCAAGCTGCCTTCAACAAGAGAACAGATTTATTGGCTTCATAACTGAGAAGCCCAAAGACAAGACTGTCTTTCTTTGGGAAAGACTCGATGCTGTGGCCTCATGATGACACCAGGGCCCCAGTTCCTCTCCGTCTCTGACCTGCCCTCCATGGGTTGCTTTGTCCTTTGCACATGGTCACCCTGGTTCTCATTTTCTGGGAACGAGAGGGCTGCAGCTGTCCAGACCTCACATGAGCCCCCACTCCCGAGTGAGATAGAAGAGCGGCTCTCTTCCAGAGATTCTGTAGCAATTTTTCAACCCGACTGATCAGCAGACTCCCATTTCAAGCTGATCCCTAGCACCCCGCCCCCAAACCTCTACCTCCATACTTAGTATATCTGACGGATAGCTTGAGAATCTGTAATTTTTGAAAATTTTTACAGAAAACTATAAAGGAGAAACCAAAATTTCTTTCCATAATTCTGTTACTCAGAAGGTAATTATTGAAGTTTCCAGTGAAAGTCACAAATGCACAAAGAAAAATCAGAGTATAGAATGAAATGTTAAAGTTTCTCTTTCCATCCCTTCCCCCAAAGGTGTCACTGTTATCAGTTTTTTGTATATTTTCCATTAAAAAAGAATCTGTGTTCCTGGTCACATGGCTTGGTTGGCTGGAGCATTGACCCATGCACTGAAAGGTTGCAGGTTTGATTCCCAGGTGGGACTCAAGCCTAGATTGCAGGTTTGGTCTTTAGTTGGGGCACATATAGGAAGCAAGCGATCAATGCTTCTCTCTCATATCGACATGCATGTGCGGCTCTCTTTCACCCTTCTTCTCTAAAATCAATGCAAACATGTCCTCAAAAAGGATTTTAGGCATTTTCAAAATACAAAGTACATCATTTAAAAAATTTGATGGAAAAGGGAGCATCCTAATTATAGCCTCCTTGTTTTTATCACTACACAGTGTAACTCAGAGACTGTGCTATATTAGCAAATGAAGTTCATCTTAAACCTTTTTGAAAGATATAAGGATATGACCAGTTTATTTAACAGGTTCTCTGTTGATGGGCATTTATGTTGTTTGTTTTACAAACAATGTCATAGTGATCCTTCTTCATCTATCTTGACCTTCTGTTGTGGGAGAAGGTACCAGGCTGGCTCTGAACAGTGGGACTCCTGGATCAAAAGTCATGCACAGTTAAACAATGCTGATACAGATTGGCCTTTGAGTGAGTGCTGCTACTCCAATCTCATTGGAAACTTCCCAAATGCTGCCCTTAATTACACAGGGGTTTATATAGTGATACTGTTACCAAACCAAAATGGGGGTTCAACTGCTTTCTACCACCAATAGGCAAATTCCAGAGGTAGAAATTGACGAGAAAGGAATGAAATCTTTATTCAAAAGCTGCACAGTCTGAGAGAACAGCAGATTCTTGTCTCAAATCCCATTTCTTCTCAGAAACCCAGAGGAAAGCCCAGCCATCCTCAGCCAGACCAAAACCAAAGACAGCATCCAGAGTTCCTTCCCCCATTCCAAGTACCAGCCTCTGGGAGCTGCCAGTGGCCTCTGACTGCTCATCCAGGCAGCTCAGCTTTTCTCCCAGCCACTGTCAGGCTTCAGGCTCCTTCCCCAGAACCCACATGTAGGGCCAGCACCACCATTGGCCTTGTAGGTTCCTGGGCCAGAAGGTCCCACAAATACACCAGCCAGTACATTCATGAGGTAGGCAAGAGACATGTCCCTTCCTTCCCTTGAATTTATATTCATTTTCCCATGTGGGCCAGACCAGGTGCTTTCTCAGCCCAAACTTCCATGCTCACCAGGAGTGTCCATCCCCCAACTAACCCCTTCTTTTCTCCCTGCTAGACTGACAGGCTTCTTTGATACAGCACCTCCTCCTGCTGCCATTCTGTCATCCATGATGCATGTGCCTGCCTTCCCCTGGTCCTACCCCCAATTAGGTGCTGGAAGTGGGTAGGAAGGCTTCCCTTCCCCCATTTGTCTGGCTAACCTTGAACTCACTCAGTGCAATGCTTGCTCCTGTGCCATCTTGCCTGGAGGCAGGGGATCTGCTGGCTTGCTATTGCTGTCTATATCAATACGGGGGTCAGGGGGCTGCAGTCTGGGAACCTGTGCTTTTCAAAACTCAGTATGTGAGTCTGGAGAACCACTGCCCCACCATGTTTCACAGGCACTACTGAAGCTGTGCTTGTCAGTCCCTCCAAGACTGTTAAGGGATGGCTCCCCCTACCCCCATTCTCTTGTCAGCACTGGACATGATGAAACTTTTCAAGATTTCCCAATCAGATTCAGGAAAAATGGCCTGGTATGGTTGTGATTTAATTCCCTCACTTCTGAGTAAATGACCACTTTTCGTATGTTTATTGGTATTTCCTTTTCTTGCTCCATCACTTCATTTATTAGGAGTTCTTTGCAAATTAAAAACATCAGTGCTTGAGTATCTGCGTTCCAAATATTTTTCCCTTGTTTAGTATTTCTCCTGATTGGTTCCTGGGTCTCTTTGTTTTAGCTATAAAGAAGGTTTTTGTTTTGCTCTGTTCTGAGGTGGGTAAATTTTTAAATTTTGTGCCTATATGATTTCTAGAGGAATCAATTTTTCAAAACTTCCCAGGTGCCAAGTCTGTGAGTTCCTGTCTTCCAGAATCAGAATCTAGCCCCTGCCATTAGGGGGTTTACCACTGCATGGGACAGAAGTCTGCACACAGAAAAGAATGATGGATGAAGGACACCCAGGAGTTTGACAGGAAGGATGCACTGGCCTGCTTGGCCCAGCCCACAGTCCCCTCCTAGCAGACTCCCACTGCAGATCCTTGTTGTGAGGAGTGATATATCCCCTAAGGCAGAGAAAAGCCAGCCACAGAGTGGAGGGGGAGGTGGCGGAGCTGACCTTGTGGGACAGCAGAAGCAAGGCCCCCAGGATGACTCACAGGATAGGCAGCCCCAACCCCAGGTCTCAGAACTGCCTCAACCCTGTCATTCCCCGCCTACCCTCCGGCTCCCAGAGGTCTGGTGTGTGGGGCTGGCCCGCCTGCCCCTGGACATGCCATGGGGTAGAGGTTCCTTTCCTCCTTAGGTCTTGTCCAAACTTCAATAAGCAAGTAAACCATAAGAGCACTTGAGGCACCTTCTGCTTCTTGCCACCCAGAGATCCTGATTAATGTGGAGCTATAGGAATTCAGAGAAAAGCTGGATCTCCATGGAACTGAGTGGGAAGGGGCAGCATAAAGTGTCATAGAGAAAGCCTGAGGGATTTCTAGTGTGGGGTCTCTGGAGGGGAAAACTGGTTTTCATTCAGCTGCTTCCCCCATTTAGACCTATATCTTGAATAAATGAGTCAGTCAACCAATGAGAAAGGATTTGAGTTGGGCTTGCACAGACTGAGGGTGAGAACCACTTCTTACTTTTAGTAAGTGCTCAGTAGCGTTGATCCGAGCTGCCAGGTGAGGTGGGGGTGACGGAGTGCATGCAGGGGCAGAGCTGAGAGTGCACTGCAAAGGCCCAGGCAGTGCGGGTTGTGACAGCTTCAACCCCTCGCCTGCTGCCGTGGAGAGAGCCTCAGCTGTCCCCAGGTTTATGTCACTTCGTGGACAGGGAGTCCCTGAAGCCAGGAGGACAACTCCACTGGGATTTTTACTTTAATTGTGTAGAGTCACTTGAGCAAAGAGTTCCTCCAGGCACCTCCTGAAAAATGTGTCCCAACTCTAACTTTCAATTTTCCATACCCCTAAAGCCAACTCTTTAGAACTCCGTACTCTCAGGAAAATGGGGCCCTTTACGAGAAAGAAAGATCACCAAGCCCCCAAGTTTTCACTCATGGACAAGAGAGTGATTTCAGAGCACTGGGATGTCTTCCCCTGACTCGGGCTGTGTCCACCTGCATTCAGAATCCTTTAACAAAAGGTGAGTTATATTCAGCACATTCCAAAGGATATTTTTATGTAATTATAAATCCAATAATATTATGTTAGTATGAAGCATAATAGTAAAACCCACCACCTACCTTGAGACCTGGAGTCTTAGCAAGACCACTGACACTGCCTGTGCTCCATTCTCTGCTGGTTCAGGTGTCATTTCAGCATGCATCCATAAGATGACTCTTTCGGGCATTTGAGTCTAATCTTCCTGAGGCCCAGTTTGCCTTCAAACTCCAACTCTACAGCATGTGGGCTGGTTCCACCACAGCACTAAAGATACAGTAAAAGCATGGAAAGAGGGAGTATGCAAGGACAAATAACAGACTACTCAGGATTTTGAAACCAGTAAGTAAAACTATTCTATACTGTTTTAACCATGGTGACTCATACACATGGCCTTTTATTCTTGCTCCTTTTAATTTTGACATAAATATGCAAATATGTGCTAATAGTATAGCTAAGCAAATTATTCATTGCATTTGAGGAAGCACTCCAGCAAATTTTAAAATACGATCACAGTGCTGTCAAAAACTTCCAGCAATGCACTGAGAAACAATGGGCAAAGTCCCCTAAGTGCACGGTCACCGTGGCCCTAGAAACACAGCTGTCGGAGGAAGTTCATGAATGTGTGCTGAGAGCTTTGAAAAGATATGACTATTCACCCTTAGTTCCTTCTGAGCCTTCTGGATTCAGATCAGAGTCTGGATTACTGCACCTGCCAAGGACCCAAGGGGGGCTGAGCCAGAAGACCATGATTCCCAGGCTCTCCAGAAAGACAAGGAAGTATGGCTGCCGTCCATGTGAATTTTCATGTGCTTCCTCACACTGATATTTCCATGACCCCACTGAAGCCAGGACCCATGAGGTCCCATCACCAACCAGCGCTGGAGTCAAGAAACTCTATCCAGCAACCTGAGTAACTTCAAAGTTATTGATGTTCTTTTTCTTAAACTCAGCAATAGAGATACTTGGCCCATAGAAGGACTCTAAAAAATCTTCTTTCCTTTCCTATCTAGTTTCCTTGATCTCCAGCATCTTTCTCCTCAAATTGTCCTGAAGAACTCCTCCCCAGCCACAGGATGAGCAAGCACAAACATGCTCCGATGACGGCTGAGGCCGTCCAGGTGCCTGTGGTAAAGAGCCCTCTGCGATGGGCAGGGGCAGGGAAGCCTGGGCACTCATAAGTCATTTCCATCCCATCCCCACTGTGTCATCCCCTACTTTTCATCAGTGTGTCAGACCAGGAGCCTGTGCAGCGGGGTGGGGTCGGGGGGGCGGTGGTCCTTGGGTCTGCAGAGGGCATTCCAGCCAGAGACTGACAGGTTGCTTAGATTGGTACAGTATTGGAATGCAACAAGTCAGACTACAGGGGGGCTCTCTGTGCTCTTGTGAGGAAATCTTTCTGTCTCCAGAGGTGTAAAGAATCATCAGATCTAAGCTTGAGTGTCAAGGTTGTCAATAAAAGCATCACCAGCAGATATGATTTTTATAGATCTGAGAAATATAGGGCCGTAGCCAAGTTTCCTTTCAAGAGCGGTTACTCCCACCAGCCACCCCCACTGCTGCCATCTCCCACCTTGTGCCCCCCCTTTCCCATCGTGCCTTATGAAGACAATTTCCTGTGGAGGGCTCAGAATAAACATTTGAATTGATTTTTTTTAATGCATGGGCTGGCCTTAAATGAAGACCTCTTGTCCTGTTGTTACTCCACCCACCTATATAGCTCATACCCTCTGCCCAGTTTCCTAGGTCCATTGTAAGAGGTTGGTGCACAGAAGGGAAGTTTCACAGAGATAAGGTGAGAGAGGCTGTGAAGAGAGACTCCCTCCTTCTCACCATGGGATCTGATCTTAACTCATTGTTCTTTCCTGAAAGACGACTGCTCTGGCCCAGCTTCCCACGCTGAGCTAATCAGGAGTCCAAACACGATTTGGGGACTGTCAAAGCAAGACCTGCATACCTGACACAGACAATTAACATACGTCAAGACAACCCCACCATCCCATCTCTCTCAGGATAGCTCATCAGGGCTCTAGCAGAAGCAGAGGTGCCCTGCTCCCAGCTGTGCTATCGCCAGGAGCAGGTTGTTGTGCTGGGGACTCCTGACATTAGGCTGGAAGCTATAATTACCCAGTGTGTAATTTGGTTGCTAAATGGATTGTTTACAAAGGTGTGCATGATGAAATCACAGGCGGGGCAGAGATACAAAGCCTGCTGGGAGGAGGCAGGCCCTCATTAACGGCCACGCCTCCCTCCCAGAGCCTACCTGCCAAGTGTGGCCTCTGCTGCGCTGCAGACTCTGACCTAGCTCAGTCACCTGGGCCTCAGCTCCATGACGTTTGGAAATATCTGGCCTTCCTCCCTCAGGTGTCAGCAGGTAATAAACCCCAGCGGAAGCACACTCCCCTTGGCACAGCTCAAGAGGTGGTGCTCTGTTGAGCCTCAGGCCTCAGGATTAGCCTGGATGGGAAATGAGTCAGAGGGAGCCACAGAGGGAGCCATCAGCAAGAAGGAGAGGTCGAGTCACAGGGCTCAGTCCAGAGAGTTGATCTGAGGGGTCCTTACAAAGAGTTCAGATCTGGAACATGAGCTACTTTGTACTTATATCCGCAGTTGAAGTAAGGGACTCGGGGACCATTCCACTGTAGGGAGCCTAAGAAGAAGGGGCTAAAATGCCAAAGATTTTCTGCGATCAGAGGAATGACTTGTCTAAAACAAGACGACACCCTGACTGGTGTGATTCAGTGGGTTTGGTGTTGCCCCACAAAGTGAAATTCCTCGGTTCGATTCCCAACCAAGGCACATGCCTGGATTGCGGGCCAGGTCCCTGGTTGGGGCACGTGCAAAAGGCAACTGATTGATGCTTCTCTTGCACATTGATGTTTCTCTCCCTCTTTCTCCCTTCTTTCCCCATCTCTAAAAATAAATAAAATCTTAACAAAAAAAAAAAACAAGATGACATTCAGCAAGGACAAGGAGAGGCGGCCCTTAGGAGAACTTGCAGAAAGCTAGAGACACCAATTATGAATAATGGATCAAACACACTTTGGTGAAGAAATACTATTTTAAAACCAAACAAAGACAAATTCCAGCATAATCAATGTGTGTTTATGGCAAAAGCATTTAAAAATAAAAGAATTTACCAAGAAATAATCTTTCTGGAGTTAAGAATGTAAATTTTTGAAAGGCATGAAAAAATTAAACAGGACCCATGAAGAGGGAACAAATAACCACCGGGATGGAAAATTAGACTAATGAAGATGGGGTAAGGAATTCTGAGGTACCTGCACTTCTGAAGCAGGTGAGCGGGTCCAGTGCTCAGAGCACTGCAGTGTTCTCACACTCCAGGCACAGCGCTGCTGAGTCTGTGCCACGGGGGTCTTTCTGGACTGTATCCTGGGAGATCTCAAGTTAGTAAAGCACTGAGGTAACATATTAACACAAGTTTCATCTGCGGAGCAGTCCCACCACCCTGTCACAAACCCACAAAAAAGCTATTATCTCAGTAGCATTTCCACACTGCAAACAGGAGTGACAGCCATCTAGTTCTGCCACCTGTCTGCCATTCCGTCTGGCCTGTGTGCAGACTCTGAGCTTCGGGTCTAGAACTTCCCAACCTGCTTTCTGATGAGGTGGGCTGTTTCAGTCTAGGCTAGCCCCTAACAGAAGCTGGGATCTCCGAGGATGCCCACCACTACCAGCTGGAAAGGAGCAGAGGAACTTTTCTCCAGCCCATGGCCAAGGCCAGCTGGACGCAGCAGGGCAGAAGAGCTGGGGTTCCAAGGCCAGACAGCTTCTGGGGCACTGAGCAAAGTGGACAAGGGCTGAGAATGAGGTGGGAGCTGGGGAACCACAGGAGACCATGCAGCACAGATGGTAAAAGTGGAGCCAGGATTGGAAACGAGTGTAGCACCCAGCTTTTCCCTGGGAATGTAAGGACGTAGAGCACTGGGTGTGGAAAAGTGAGCCCCACGGGACTTCAGACCCTGCCGGCTGGGCCCGTCCAGGAGAATATTTTCAGTTGGTGCATAAACTGCCTATTGTCCTTTCTTACCATCCTCCCAGCCAGAGGACATGTGGCTGCCAGCGAGGGTCCCCCACCGGCCCACCTGCAGCCCCCTAGGAGAACAAACCAATGCGAGTCTGTGGATATCGCACTCACAGCTGGGCTGTGGCGGCCTGGAGACTCCGACATCGTTAACATCCATTTCAAAGACACTTTTCATCTGAGAACAGCCACAAAAGATGCCTTGCTTTTCTGGAGTAAAAAATACGAATAATAATTACTGCTTCAGTTTCACTCAGTTAGGATGCCTAGATTACAGAGGGCTCATTACCACGGAAAAGCAAGCGGATGAACAAACAAAACTGACTCTTCCATTAGAATCAGAGCAGCTGGTTTCATTTTGATTGAAGGAAGCCAGTCAAGCATGACTGAATGCACCCTCTAGTGGCCGCCAGCCTGTACTGTGGTTTCAATGCTTCTTGGGCCTTTTGTCAAGTGCTGGTTTCATCCAGAAACAGGAGACTTGATAGAGAAGCAAAAAAAAATTGGCCTCTGTAACAGACATTTTCAAAAGTGGTTGAGCAATAAAGACTTCCCATTTATTGGATTTTACACATGATTTTTCTTGGGCCAAACCAAAAACTCATGACTCTTAAAAACAATGAATAAGCAGAGGACAGAGCATTTTGGGCAGTTTTCTCATGGCCGTCTCTCTACAGGAAAGAGGGCTGTGTGCACACATAAAAAGCTGCCTTATTTGCATGTGGAAGAGCAGTGTGTATCTTTCTGGAGGGGGAATCATACTTGAGTCCTTGTTATGGGCTGAATTTTGCCCCCCAAAAATGTTAAAATGAAGTTAGAATATGTCCTAACACCCAGTACCTCAGAATGTAACCGAATTCGGAGATGAAGTCATTAAAATGAGGTCTTTAAAGTGGGCCCTAGTCCATTCTGACTGGTGCCCTTAGAAGAAAAGGAAATGTGGACATAGACGGCACAGGCACAGAGGGAAGGCTGCACAGGCACAGAGGGAAGGCTGCGGGAGGCCAGGCGGCCATCTGCAGCCCGAGGGCAGAGGCCTCTGCAGATAGCAGCCTTTGATCTCGCACTTCCAGCTGCCAGAACTATGAGACAACACATTTCTTTTGTGTAACGCTCCGGTCCATGGTATTTTGTTATGGTGACCCTAACACAGCACCTGAACCTTTTCCTCCAGAAGCTGGGCAAATTTTAGGACACAGGAGGGGAGCCTCGTCACAGGGACGGTGAGGATACTGGGGCTGCCTCCTTTCATTTCATACACAGTGAGTCCTGACCCCTACAATGCTGGGCAGCAGTTCTGGAGCCCCTATGCCCACTCCTCACTCCTCCCTGTACCATTAAGAGTAAAGGTCAAATCTCTCCTGAAACTGGGCTTCTGGTTGCAGTATAAGGGGAACCAAGACCCTCTCTCCGCAGGGGAAGAGGGGAACAGGTCTGCCAGTGACCAACAACAGGGTGTGAGCGTTGGCAAGTTACTGGGCCTCTGTGAGCCCTGACTTTGCCCTCTGTAAAATGAGGGTGAGGGGTTGCCAGGAAAATGAAATGTGCTCATTTGATCTGAGACTTAGCGCAGCTTCTGGAACAGAACTGCTAGTTCTCTGCCAGCCACTCGGGAGTGGGGACATGAACATTAGAACCCTCGGGCTTGGAGGACATTCAAATCTCCCTGTTCACCCTGGGCCGCAGTCCCCATTGCACATCCCAGGGGGGAAAAATCAAGTTTAGGAAATTGCTCCCAGTGATTTTTATTTCAAGAACCCCAATGAAAGGTAGAGCCCCTATTGAGGATAGGGGCCTTGGGCTGGGCATTTAGAAACATAATTTTTTTAGTTGTATTTATTTTTTTGTTTTATTTTTCCCATTACCGCTTAGTCCCCCTGTACACCCAACCCCCACCCTCCACCCCCCATCCGCCTCCCGCACCCCCCATCACCATAGTGTTGTCCAAGTCCAAGAGTCCTTTTTCCTTTTTGCCCAATCATTCCACCATCTACTCTCCACCGTCCCCCACCCCCCACCCCCAAACACGATTTTTCTTTTTAAAGGCAAGGAAGCACAGGGCTGCAGCTGGTGCACGTGCAAAGGACATCTGCACGGGGCCGGTTTCCCGCTACCGCAGCGCCAAGTCACCCACTTCCAAGCCCGATCAAAAATCAAGTCAGTCCGGTTCCTCTGCCCCGCGGCTGCACCGGCCATCGGCGACTCTGTAACCCGCCCACAGAATTTGTCCCCCCCACCCCGCACACTCTGCTCGGCAACGCGCCGTTTGTCCGGGGCAGTGCGGGCAACAGAGCCGAAATTGTCGCCTGTAGCCCGGCTCTCCCGCAGGCCCCGGGCCTCTGGCGGCATCCCCGCGCTCGGGTTGCAGGGCCGAGGCCGGAGACGCTCACTTCGTCCTTGTAAGCCTCAGTCCCCTGGTAGTGAATGCAATGCACACGGCGCGTCCCCACGCGGCTGTCACTTCCAGGTGCTGACGCCCCTGACGTGCCTCCTTCCGCCCCCGCTCTTCGCGTACCCTAGACAGAAACGACAGCTCCCCCTGGCGGACAACAGCTCCCTAACGCTGCCCAGGCCATTTGAAGTTCGTCGTCTTCAGTGGTCTGGGGGGTGCGTGGGATTTCCCATTGCAGGCCTCATTGGGGTGTAAAGGAGCGGAAATGCAAGAAAAATGGCAAATCGGTAAGGCCAGAAAAGTACAGAGAATGCTATGCAGCTGAATATGCTCTAAACCTATACCTGCAAACAGGAGCCGAGGCTTCTCTCCTGGAATCTCGTAGACTTTGACAAGGAATGAATGTGTTACAAATGTGCTGGTTTTCTTAAACATATCGAATATAATACACTGAATTTCACAAAGACTTGTCTGAAAACGGGCTGCATATTCTAAAGTCAATGAATAAGAGAGTTAAATTAAAGCACCATAAACTTTAATGTTCATTTAGTTAGTGTGATGGAAACAGAACTGGTAAGTAAAATGTCTTTATTCAAATATCTAAAGAAGCTTATAACTCTAAGTGGCAACCCTAATCCAGCCTTCCTAAATACAATGAATGAATGTGGAAAACAGCCGGGAATTTCACCTAAGTCAGGCAGTCAGCCCTGCGTGGTGGCCCCTGGCCTGTAATTTGCTGTGGCTTGTGCCCTGTGGGATCGCCTTTAAGCAGAAGCAGCAGTGGGTGTGCTGTACAGCTGGCACTAGAAGGAGAAGAAGGATAAGGAGGAGGTAAAGGGGGGGGAAGATATATAATTATTTACTTTGCGAAATGAATTGACAGACATATCCATTTTGGGCAAAATTTAACAAGTTTGGGATGTGTCCCTCCAGGCCTGGGGTCCTCAAGCCTCAGGGAAGGAGAAGGGGTGAAGTTAAGAGGGTTGAAAGATCTCTTGGGGTGACCAAGCTGTGCGTGCCTGGAGGCAGCCTCTCCATCAGCACTTGGGGACCTGGGATGTCTCCTGTCCTTCCTGAGATGCACCAGCACCCATCACCAGGCTCTCTTTCCATCATGGCTGTTTGAACAAGGGCTGCACTTCCCACCTGGAAGTAGCCAGCCCACTCCCCTGCCATCACACTCCCTCTTGCACATGGCAGTCATGGGGGCAGGACCAGTGGGAGAAACAGAAGGTCCTGGGGCACTGGAATGGATCTAGGTTAGTAGGGACTCTCAGAAGTGAGGAAGAGAGTGATCATAAATCTACATAATTTGGATGAAAAATGGTACACGTTATGCCTTTGTGTTAAGCCTTTAATTCAAGTCATTATGTGTTTGAAAGTGCTTTTTAATTCAAAAGAACGTAAAATAATTGGAAGACAAAGAATTGAGGAAAGAAGTTACCTTGCTATGGATATATTGGTGGAAGGATAATGTTTCTTATCTAATGGAGGCCATATAACACCCCATCTGGCCAGCATCTCTCCATCATTATGTAGTGAATATTAAGCACGTGTGGCCAAGCATTATTAGAGGAGGCAGTGGAGGTCCTGACACCTTTATATGTCTCAAGGTGTAATGGAATTATACTTTACCTCACCCGTTGAGCTGTAACAGAACTTACATCAGTGGTTCCCAAAGTGTGGTTTCCAGGCCAGCAGCATCAGCATCACCCAAGGATTTATTAGAAATGCAAATCCCAGGTCTCTCCCTAGACCTACAGACACTGTGGACCTGGGGCCAGCACTGTTTAAACATGCCCTCTGATGACCCTGATGCATGCCTATATTTGAAAAATGTGGAATCTTCATTCCCCACTTCTATGCAGTGTAAGACATCTTACACAAGCCATCAGAGAGCCTGTGAGAAGAAACAGAGAGGATGAAACAGGAGGGAATCGTGGAGCCTGGAGAGAGGCTTCTGGTGATATGTCACAGGGCTTTGCTTCCAGCCAGGCCCACTAAACCTCTGTATCGCTGATACAATAAACAAATGCTTACCAAGTTTAAAATGTACAGATTTAGTTAGCTTGAAAGAGATCCCAATGTTTCGTTGATAGATGTAAGAAGATAGCAACAGGATTGGAACAATGGCTTAAAGCTAACAGCATGTCACTTACTTGGGATAATGAGTTATAGGAAGGACCAAGAAGTCAACAGCACCAATGCAATTTGGTCTGGAAAGACATAGATTCAGGGTAACAGTCAATAGAATGATGTGACCGTCCGAAAACCTAATGAAATACTAGGCTGTCTTAAAGAAAGTGTTGTCTTTAAGAGGGAGTGTGGTAGACTGAAAAATGCTCCTCCCCCAAAGAAAGATATTCATATTTTTATTCCTCAAACCTGTGAGTGTTATCTTGGGGGAGATTTACAGAGAGGAGGATCTCTCTGTTATTCAGGTATGAATAAATTGAGGATTTTTTTCTTTAAAGACTTTATTTATTTATTTGTAGAGAGAGGGGAAGGGAAGGAGTAAGAGAGAGAAAGAAACATCAATGTGTGGTTGCTTCTCATGTGCCCCCTACTGGAGACCTGGCCCACAATCTAGGCAAGTGCCCAGACTGGGAATTGAACCAGCAAACCTTTGGTTTACAGGCTGGCACTCAATCCACTGAGCCACACCAGCCAGGGCTAAATTGAGGATCCTGAAACTGGGAGGTTATCCTCAATTACCTGGGTGGGCCCTAAATGCAATCATATGAATTCTTCTAAATGAGAGGCAAAGGGAGATTTGACTATACACAAAAGAGAAGATGATGTGAAGATGGAACAAGGGGATTTGAAGACACAGGCTTTGAATTTTGGACGGATGCAGCCAAGGAACCAGCCAGCCAAGGAATGTCCGCAGCCACCAGAAACTGGAAAAGGCAAGGAACTGATCTTGCTGTAGAGTCTCTGCAGGAAGCACAGCCCTGCCCACACCTTGATTTTGGCCCAGTGATACTAATTTTGGAATTCTGGCCTCCAGAACTGTGAAAGAATACATTTTTGTTGTTTTAAGTCACCATGTTTGTGGTACTTCGTTACAGCAGCCACAGGAAACATGTACAGAGAGAGAGAAAAGAGTTCTCTTCCAAAGTAGGAGGGATCACAATACCTGATATCAAACTATATTACAAGGCCACAGTAATCAAAACAGTCTGGCACTAGCATAAGAACAGACACATAAATCAATGGAACAGAATAGAGAGTCCAGAAATAAACCCAAGTCTCTATGGTCAACTAATATTCAACAAAGGGGCAGAACCATAAAATGGAGTAAAAATAGCCTTTTTAACAAATGGTGTTGGGAGAGCTGGGCAGCTACATACCAAAAAAATGAAACTCGATCACCAACTTATGTCATACACAAAAATAAACTCAAGATGGATAAAAGACTTAAATATAAGTCGCGATCCCATAAAAGTCCTAGAGGAGAACATGGGCAGGAAAATTTCAGATATTCTATGCAACAATATATTCACTGATACATTCCTTAGAGCAAGGGACATAAAGAAAAGAATAAACAAATGGGATCTCATCAAAATAAAAAGCTTCTGCACAGCTAAAGAAAACATCAGCAAAATGAAGAGGGAACCAACTATATAAGAAAACATATTTGCCAATGATACCTTGGACAAGGATTTGATCTCCAAAATATATAAAGAACTCAGAGGACTCCACTCCAAGAAGACAAAAAACCCAATTTAAAAATGGGCAAAGGACTTGAACAAACACTTTACCAAGTAGGGCATACAGAGGGTCCAGAGACATATGAAAGGATGCTTAGCATCACTGGCCATCAGAGAGATGCAAATTAAAACCACAATGAGATACCATTTCACACCAGTCAGAATGGCCACCATAAACAGATCAACAAACAAGTGCTGGTGAGATTGTGGAGAAAAGGGAACCCTAGTGCACTGTTGGTGGGACTGCAGACTGTTGCAGCCACTGTGGAAAACAGTATGGAATTTCCTCAGAAAACTAAAATGGATCTGCCTTTTCACCTGGCAATTCCACTGCTGGGATTATACCCTAAGAATCCTGAAACACCAATTCAAAAGAACCTATGCACCCCAATGTTCATAGCAACACAATTTACAATAGCCAAGTGCTGGAAGCAACCTAACTGCCCATCAGTAAATGAATGGATCAGAAAACTGTGGTACATTTACACAATGGAATTCTACACAGCATAAAGAAAGAAGGAGCTCCTACCCTTTGCAATAGCATAGATGGAACAGGAGAGTATCATGCTAAGTGAAATAAGCCAGGAGGTGAAAGACAAATACCATGTGATCTCACCTATAAGTAGAACTTAATCAACAAAACAAACAAGCAAGCAAAATATAACCAGAGGCATTAAAATAAAGAATGAACTGACAGTAACCAGAGGGAAGGTGGGAGGGGATAAAAGAGAAAAGAAGGGGAAAACTTTTCAAGGAACATGTATAAAGGACCCATGGGCAAAGCCAAAGGTGGAGTAGGATCAAGGGTAGGAGGTTGGGATAGGTGGGGTGTTGGGGGAGTGGTGGCAGGAAAATGAAGACAACTGTAGTTGAACAACAACAACAACAACAAAAGAGTTCTGTTCTATTTTTCACTTGGCAGTACTGTGCTTGCTTCTGGGCGCCACACTTTGGGAATACATTAACCAAAAGAGACATTAAGAGTTGCTCTGAATGATCCCAAGAAGGAAAGTTGAGATCAGCAGTTTTAAGCTACTAGGTGACAAGTTTTGGCTTAACTTGCAGTCAGGACTAAGCAACCAGTAGCACCAATGCAAATTAATTAGGGTCTGCAATTAATTAAGGGAGTACTCTCTGGGCAAAGAGGGAATGAATAGCCTTGTGAGATAGTGACTCCCCTGTGGCTGAAGGTATTCAAGCAAAGATTGAACAGCCATTTGTCAGGAATGTGTACATTGTAAAGGGAGTTCATGCCCCAGAGACAGAGTGGATTAGACGCTAGGCCAGGTCCCTTTGAACCCAGAGACTCTAAGCCTGTGTGATTTTATAGCAGCTCTTTGCTCTCACTGGGGCCCTGGCTTCCAGGAAGAAAGAAGGTACAAACCGGTTGTAAAAGTCTGAGCGTGCAATGATTAAACCCAGGCACGGATGTGGCTTGGGAGATGGAGAGGAAAGAATGCATTTTTAAAAAGCATGTGGAGGCTTAAGTAATCAGTCTTTGGCAGCAGCTCGAATTTGGAGAGAGATGAGTATTTATTAGGTGCCTACTGAGTCCATTGAACAGGGAGCCACCGGCCAAATAAATGTCAGATGGACACCTATTTGCAGGGCAAGAGCAGTGCCCATGTGATGAAGCACCTTCAGTGCAGTGTAGACAGGAAAGAGTTGGAGAAGGCCTGATGCAGAAAATTTCTTGTTTTTTTTTGAGGAAGTGGGTTTGGAAATATGGCCAGAACAAGTTATGAGAAGAGGAAAAGGTACTGTGGAAAGAGCAGACAGGGTGATGGTGGAGGGGTAGGTGAGGGGAGGAAGTAGTCTGTGGTGAAACAATGCAGTGAACAGCAGTCAGGTTTATGAGGAAAACGAGAGAAATAGCCTGGATCCTGTTAAATGGCCCAGATGCAAAGGCTAGACTTATAGCAAAGGCTGCAACGATGCAAACAGCCAACATTTTGTTGCTTTTGCATTCAATTTGGATGTGGTTGCAAAGTCTCCAGAAAGGATCTTGGTAGCCCTATACCAAGAGGTGGGAAAGCACCTTTTAAAGAAAACCTCAAATGTGAGAAGCAAAAGGCCAAAGCTTTTAGATTAGAATACGTCACAGAAGGACAAGGTTATTAGAGGAGATACTTGCAATGGCAACACTAACCAGGGGCCAGCATCCAGAATATGCAAGAACCCTACAAATCAGCCAGAAGGCTTGAAGTCACCTCTTTTTAATGAACAAAGGATCGGAAGAGGCAAGTCACAGAAGTGGAGACCCTGCTGGATGACAGCCATATGGAGAGATGTTCAAACTCACCAGTAATTAGTGAAACACAAATTAAAATAACAATGAACTATTGTTTAAACCTGTCCAATTGGCTAAAATTAGGAAGCTGGATAATGCCAAGTGGTGGCCAGGACTTGGAGATACTGGACTTCCTGAGCCCGTCCTGCTGGAGGTTTGTAGAATACTATAGACATTCTGGAGAGCAGAACTTGGTCAGATTCATAAACATATGGATACTCTGTGACCCAGCAATGCCACTGTAGGCATGAACCACAGAGAAATCACTTACATGTGCTCAGGGGCCACACACAAAGATGCTCTGCTACCATTGTTTATGGCAGTGGGTGTCCATCTCTGGGAGTGCGTGGGTACACGTGGAAGAAGCACTCTCTGAAATACTCTGCCAGAGTGAGAAGAAATGCAATAAATGTACACACGACAACTTGAATAGAGCTTTTATATACAGTGTGCATCGGGAAAGCAGGAAACAGTGAGGCCTATGGGACTTTGTGTGCATTTAATGCTACATGCCTACAAAACCACATGTC
Organism: Phyllostomus discolor; assembly: GCF_004126475.2. NCBI lineage: Eukaryota > Metazoa > Chordata > Mammalia > Chiroptera > Phyllostomidae > Phyllostomus > Phyllostomus discolor. The sequence goes on from NC_040904.2 coordinate 113,699,343, forward strand.
AGTAGGGCACATGCTGATAGCACCATACATCATCACGGTATAATGGGTGCCTGTGAGGGGAAGGGGAAGAGAAATGGGCAATGAGTGAATGAGTGAGGTGGGGCTCTGTAGAAGCCAAGGATGAAGTGCATGAGCAGTGTGATTAACCCAAACTTCTGCTTCTGAGAGCAAAATTAAAACTCTTAAGCATTATATCAATTATTAACACAATTCCAGACATGAATATTGAACAGATGATTTTATGAGCATTAGTAAAGAAAGTGATGCCACAAGAAGACTATTATGGGCTATAAGATTGAAGTCATGACACACAAATTTTTTTTAATGTATAGAGCTACCAAATTAGTAGATCAAGGAAGGTAATTAAATATAGCATTGCATTTTTCAGCAAAGCATTGTCCTGGTCCTTGTGGGAAGGGTGAAGAAATGGAGACAGAATAAAAAGTATGGGATATGTTGTTTGAGCTAGTTAAGCAAATCAGTCCAGTCAAGCTTGTTTAACTCTGCCTAGAGCTGTGATTCTTAAGAGTTTTCAAGTGGTACTCTTTGGGAATCTTATGAACATGTTAGCCCCTCTTCCCAGAAAAGTATACACAGGCATCTACAAAATCACATGTTCACCGTTGGGGTCGGGAGAGGGTGAGCCCTTGGAGCTGCGTATCTCAGGCTGAGAACCAACTTCAAGGACCAAGTCTGTAAGCAGAGATATCCACCACTGTGACCTAAATAAGAATCTCTAGGGCTGACATTTGTGTTTTTAAAATGTCCCCAGGTTGTCTTGATATGTATCCATAGCTACAGTAATAGATCAAAACTTGCTAGCTGATCATCAGAATCCCCTGAGGACCTTTTGCAAAAAGACAGATTTCTAGGCCTCATTCCCAAGAGATTCTGCTGTGTTTGGACCTAGGAATTTCTCTATATCTACTTTTCCCCAGATTGATACAAAGGTGGGACATGAGCCAAGCCAGTCACAGTCCTTCCTTGGGATGTTGCTAACTTGCTAACTCTAGGTAGTGTGGGAGATGTAGTTCTTATCTGCAATCACCCGCATGGTACCCTTCTCGGACCCTTCACCAGCACCAGACCCACCCCCCTAGTCTTGTAAGTGCTGCTCCCAAGGGCTTATACCTGTCACCTCAGAAGACTTGCCTAGGCTGGTGGCACCCACTGTATCAGAGACTCGGGGACCCATGACTCACCCCTTGGAGGGTGATGACTTGAAGACAGATGGCCTGAGTTTGAGTCCCGGATCCACCACTTACTGGCTCTGTGGCCTTGGGCATCCTTAGTCATAAATCTGAGAAAAAAGCCATTAACTCAGAGGGCAGACTTCTCTGAACTAAATGTTTGTAACAGAGCCCAGTACAGAGGAGAACCACAACAAAAAGCAATGTTATGTTGTGTCTTATTTTTATCATCATAAAATCATGCAGAGTGATATTAGGAAGTAGGACTAGCCCTTGATGTCTCTTCTAGTCTAAATAACTGAAGATGAGTTAACCAGCTCTAGAATCCTAGCTTTCTTAGAGTTAAAGTCAAAAGGGCACCTATGTTACCTTTGTGTTAGTATTGCCTCAAAAAATTCTTAAAGAAAACTCAGTAATTGGGCAAGTGTTCAAAGATAAGTGTATAAATGTATATGAATATCTTAGTGTTATTTATACTAGGTAATAAGGAACAACCTAAATCCCGTCAATAGGGGATTAGTTGAATAAATATGGTGCACTCATATAACAGACTAATCTAGACCCATTAAGTGTGACACTGATGAACATTAAAAATGATCATGTAGGCCCAGAGTGATATCTGGGAGAGCAGGAGCACTGAGCCAGCAGCACCGACCAGCCACAGGCAGAGGCCCGGGCAGAGGTGGGCAGAGCGTCGACTTGTGCGCGAGGTCTGTGTCTGCTGACCTGTGGATTGTGATAGTCATGTAAAACCATGTGTGGACTGTACATGCCTCCAGAGATATCGGAAATGACATTTGCCCCAAATCAAAAATGGTTATTCTTCATGGGTGTGAGACTTGGGGTGATTTTTAAAAACTTTCTTCTTTACATTTTCTGGGTTGCTTGAATTTGTTTTACTTTTTAAAAATTTAGATGTCAAGTTATAGAACGAAGGTGAACTCAATTAGCAGACCTTCACGAAAGGACTCTTGGGCTTCTGTGTCAACTTAAAGGACCCTCTTTCGGAGTCTCATCAGGATGCCTGCTCTTTCCCCTGCAAACTGCTCCCAATAACCATCTGCCCTGGGCCCTCTCCTCTCAGGTGACCCAGCACCAGGGAGCCACAGGACACAGACCTGGCTCCATCACTAAGTAGCCATGGAACCCGAAGAGGGCACTCATGTTGTTGAGCCTGAGGTTCCTCATCTATAGAACTGAGGGCATTCAGACTAAGTGAACTTCCAGCTTCAGGGTTTGTGAAATCAGAAGGAAATATCCTTAAACTTTGGATAAGAGTCATGAACTATAAGTACAGGTCAAAGAACTTCTTTGGCTCCTGAACAAGTTTGAGAATAAGTAACCATAGTCTACCCAATGCACAGCTCACTGACTAGTTTTTTAAATCCTCACCTGAGAATATATTTCTTGATTTTTAGAGAGAGAGGAAGGAAAAGAGAGAGAGAGAGAGTGAGGGGGCAAGGGAGAGAGGGAGATATCTATGCAAGAGAGAAACATTGATCATTTTCCTCCCATACACACCTGACTGTGGATTGAACCCACAAACTCTTGGTATATGGATGATGCTCCAACCAACTGAGGCACATGCCTGAAGCTCACCTGCTGACTATTTTACTGTGTCTTTCCTATGAACATTTGCCTACACAACCACAATACAACATCAAAATCAGGAAATCAGTGTGGATGCATCAGTACCTCAGACCTTGTTCACGTGTCACCAATTGCCCTTTCTATGAAAAGGATCTAGTTCTGAATCATGAGTTGTACTTAGCTCATGTCCCCCGCCCCTCTTTCGGCTTCTCCTTGACTCTCAGGGCTAGACACTTTTGAGGGTGACAAGGCAGTTTTTTTGTAGAATGTCACACAAGGTGGGTTTGTGTGATGTCTCCTTGTGATTACATGCAGGTTACACATCTTCAGAAGGAGTGTCACAGTGTGTGACACTTATTATGTTTTATTAGGTAGCACAAAATTTTGAATTGTTTCATTATTGATGATGTTCACTTTGATCAGCTGATTAGTCTTCTCCTTTGTACGATTTCCCCTTTGTCATTAACAACTACTTCGTAGGGAGGTATTTTAAAACTATACAAATACCATGTTCCTCACCAATACACTTTCATTTATTTATCTGTATTTTTCATGTATATTCTTTCCATTTATTCTTTCATTTATTTATATCTATATACACTCATCATTTCCTATTTTATTCAGCAAGTTATTTGCTATGATCATTTTATATGTTGATCATGTTACACTGTCCCTGGTTTGGCTATTGGGAGCCCCTTCGAGCTGTCTTCCAAGACTTAGCAACCAAGATTCGGGCACTGAGTGTGCTCACGGCTGAGTGTCATTGCTCTGCTCTCAGACCTCACAGTGAGCAGAGCTGGGGAGACACAATCAGAGACAGAGAGACAGATGTAAATATGTGTGATGTAGATATAAATAGATACGTACACAAATATAGCTATATTTATTTCTGTAGCTATCTATTTATTGAAAACTGATTTCAGGCAAATACCTCCAATTCCAATTCAACTACAAATTCTAGTTTTCTCTGACTGTGATACACTGACTTCTCAGTACCCTTAATATATTCACTTATCTGGCTGATGTCTTTGTGAGAGGCCCCTCTCCTGCCCCCACCACCCCACCAGGCTCTGACCCTCACTATGCAGCAGGCTGCCCCCTGCCTCAAGGCTTACCTAATTGATTTGTTTGTTTGTAAGCCTACAAAGAGACCTTCAAACTGTAAATAACTCTAAAAACTTTCCATGTATTTTTTACTTTACCTGCTACTTTTTCTATTTTTTATTTTTACTTTTCTGATTTTAAAAGTATAGGTTCTCCCACCTCTGTGGCGTGGGATGCTGACAAATCCCCCACCGCCGCCTGCACACATCAGTATCAACTACAACCCACACAACAGCTATGTTCCTAATCGCCAACCTTGACCCTCCGCTGAACCCCAGCTTCCTGATCCAGCTGCCCTCTGATGTCTGCAAGTGGATGTTTCATCAGCAACTTAACTGACCTCCCACAGTGAACCTCCCTCAGTGTGTGGGTCCACTCAGTCCCCAAGTCCAGAAGTCAGTTTTGATTCCTCTCTTTCCCAATACCCCTTCACACACCCAGCATATTGACTCTTCTTCCTGAACATCTTCCAAATCCATCTCTTTCTGTCCATATCCACACTCATCACCCTGGCATGGGTCACCATTATCCACCCTTGAGCCACCACAGCCACCTCCTCGTTAGTCTCCCAGGGCGGCCTCCCTCCCTGGATGGGTGGGATTATTATGCAGTTACCACGCCTCCTGCCCCATCAACTCTGGCCAATGTGGTTGACTCACTGTGGCCTATGGATGTGCAGAAGCTAGGTGTGAGCACTGGGCGAGGCTAGGCCTCTGGCTTCCGGTCTCCGCTGGGAGGGACCTGTGTCCCTGTGTCTCATCGGTCACCCCCTTCAGCTTGGACCTGGCATGAGAAGGAGCTGGAGCAGAGCATTTCTCTGGGCCCTGATTTTCTTCTCCTGAAAACATGGGGATTTCTTTGAAATGATCTCTAAAGCCTTCTCTGTGATGCTCAATGCATTTCCCACCAAACCAGGGTTTGGGGAGGAGGTGGTCAAATGTCATTGGGTGCTAGGTTTACCCTTCCTCAAGAAACAGAATAAAACTACAAGCCCCGAAGAGAAATGAAAAGCACTGAGGGGCTGAGCTGACCTGTTAACACTGCACCATTCAGACAGTGAGGACCCGTCCAGGCGCTGTGGACACAGAAGGGATTCTGAGTGGGAAGCTCTGGTCTCTGGGCTCTGCTGGGTAATTCAGCCCACTCTCTTGATCTTCAGGTTCTCTATTTATAAAGTAGGGCTGATGCTGCCAACTTCATAGGGATTCTGCAAAAACTGAACACTGTAAAAATAATAGCTAGCATTTACTGAGTGCCTAGTATGGGCCAGACACTGTGTTAAATTATTTACACGTACTATCTTGTTTAATTCTTACAATCATCCTGTGAGGTTGGGATGACTGTATCATTACCTCCACTTGGTAGATGAGGAAAGTGAGGCAACTTACTCAGGGCCCCGCATCGAGGAAGTCACAGTCAGCATGACTCCTGTCCCCAAGCAGGAAACCCGCCCACTACTCCTCTCATTTCTGTGAGGGCACCGGCAGTGCTTGGTGTGGAACGCACCTTCCATCGACACTTGTTCCTTACATCCTGTCAGCTTCTCAGCCCTACGTGTACTGGGTCCTCTAGAGAAAGGCTCTCCTGCATTTTGTAAACTAAGGCTGGTGGGCAACTGCCTTGGCGAGTCATTTTGCCCTGAGCCCCAGGTTGGCTGTGTGTGCATGTGCGTGAACTTCTAACAGTTCTATGTTGCCAGTTGCTTCTCCCACCCTGGGTCTTGCACAAGGAGGGTGTCAAGTTCCCTGCACAAACACAGCTTGGGAAAGGCCTGTGGGATGGATGGATGGATGAAGGATGCTGGCTGGGTGTGAGTCACTCTAATAGCTTTGGCAAGGGTAAGTCAGAGCAAAATGAGGGCAGGGGCAGGACGATGAGAACAGCTTTTGAAAGCACGCAGAAACGCAGCTTGCTCTCAAGCCTGTGGGCTGCATGGTACACAATGTTCCCAGGGCCCAGGGACCGTGGGGTCTGATATATAAAAAAATTCTAATTGAGTGTTTTCAAAGTGATTTGAGTAGAATCAAGACTGGAAATAAACATAAATAATTTGGCTGAAATATTTCATTGGCTATTCTAAGCATTCATTATCCAAAGTGTTTCATCTTTCTATTTAAAAAAAAAAAACCCTCTTAGGAAAATATAGGATTCTCTGATCCTTTTGTTGCCCCCTAGACTCCTGCACATAATCACAAGATCTGTGAGCTAGAAGGAACTGCACACGTCATCAGTTCATTCCCTTCCTAGTCTGGAGAGAGAACCAAGGCCCTGAGAGGGGAGGACTCGGCCAATGACACACAGCCAGTTACAGGAAACCGACCTCTTGAAGCAGAGCCTCTCAGATCAGAAACTCTTTCAACACCAAATTAACCACCATCCTCCCCATCCCCACTCCAAATTCATATCTCTTTTACCTTCTGTGCTTGAATCAGTGCAGTCTGGGAGCTCACTAGCCCTCAGAAGTCCTGTGCATCTTTAAGGAGCTCTGATTATATTTTTTAAAGTCTTTTTATTGATCAGAATTTGATCTTGTGTGGTTCTCACTTGTATCACTGTTTCTTATTCACCTGCTGCTGGAAACTAGCAGATTCAGAGTCTGGCATTTCTGTAAGTTTCATGCAGCCTCTGGGCTAACTGCAAGGCTGAGAGGAGGCAACAAAAAGCACGCCGACATAACTCTAAGGCCTACAGATGCCTGTCCGATTCTCTGCTGAGAATAACCTCCGAAAACAATGTCACCGCCTGAGCTCACCCCAGTGTCTGCTGTGGATGACATCTTCCTATGCCTGGGCAGAGGGTACAACACAAGACAGGGATTGTCTCTGTCCTCCTTGCCCGCTGCTTTTACTGGCTCAGAGCTCCTAACCAGGGCCCCTGGGAGAGGCCCCTGAAGAGGTCTCCCTGCATGGCCACCAGCTCAGAATCCGCCCAGCCCCCTATGTCAAGGCCAGCAGAAGGCTGAACACTCCTGAGAGCATCTGTGCCGCACTCAAGCTCGAGGACTCCTTGTCAAGGTCTTGACCTTTCGTGCTTTCAAACCAGATCAGAGCCTCGTGAGGGGCTGAGGCCATGCTCATCTTGTCCAGGCAGCAAGGCAGAGCAGCCAGGACTTACACAGGATCACAGCCCACTGTCAGGCATATGAGGGAGCAAAGCCAGGTGCAAGGGCACAGGATTGGGGAGGAAGGCCATGATTAAGTAGACTGTCCCTTAAAGAAGTCAGTCACGATTAACCTTCACCAAAACCTAATAAGGAAGCTATTGTCATATGACTTTACTGAGAGGAAACTGAGGCACGGGGAGGAGGAATCATGAGTAAAGTCATCAGTAAGTTGTTGAAATAGAATTTAATTCTAGATTCTCCAGTTTAAGTCTGTGAGCCACTATCCCGTGTGGCTCCTTCCTGCACAGGCCCTCCCTGAGGCAGAGGGAGGCCACCCCCTCTCCTTCCTTCCACCCCCTGGGAACACTGTGGCCTGGAAGTATCTGGCCATCTGTCCTGCCCAGCAGAGTTGGCTGTGGCAGCAGGATGGGCCCCGGCTATCAAGCAGAGCACCAAGTCAAACGGCAGACCAACCTCACTCCCTCTCTCAACTCCCCAGAGACCAATGGCCAGTCACTGGTCAGAAGGAACAGAAGATCTGACCAAGGATTCAAGTCACATCTGGAACCTCTAGGGATTTTAAGGGCCATCCAGACAAATGCTGCTGGAGGCCTCCTGCAAGCCAACCACTGACGCTTGAGGAATTACGGTGGGGCTGCCTCCAGCAGAAATCCCACTGCACATGTAAGCCACTTCCTGAGCATGGGTGACTGGGACTGATGCCCAAAGTGATGCCAGCCTGTCCAGGGCAGCGGTGGTGGCCCCACGTGCCCGGGGCAGCCTCTGCATTTGGAAGGTGGCCAGTGCTCATGCCGCTCCCATTATTGCCCTGCTTTAAACCCTCAGCATTACTCTTTATTGCCCACGCATCGGAGGCAGAACGCCTCAGCACAGCACATGTGACCTTTTTACAACCTACTTTACTAGACTCGTTTTTGATCTGACTCACACACTCTCCCTTCTCTCCTTTCACACTACACTCTTCACTCTCCAGGACCTGCAAGTTCTCCCAGGCTCTGAGCCTCAGCACTCACTGCTCCCTCTACCCAGAACCTCTCCCTTAAGTGCCTCATGTACTCCTGCTTTCTCTTTGAGACACAGCTCCGATGTCCCCTCTTCTCCAGAACCACCTCTGGTCCCCAAGTGATATTTCCTCTCATGTATCACATAGCCAGTTGTTCAAACACCTATTATATTAGTGAAAACAGGGGACTTTTATTACACACACATGTACATCTTCCCTACCAGGCCCTACTTCTCGAGGTGGCAGTTGTCATAATAATGACAATAGTAACACTAAGCAGCTGTACATGGGCAGCCTATGGCTTGGCAGAATGGCCTCATGCTATACAGCAAAGCACCACTGTATGTACTCCACAGCTGGCAGGCTCTCCCCAATACCTCACCTTGCTTATGCCTGGGGTCCTCAGCTCCTGTCGTGGATCCTCTAAGTCCACATTAGACAATCCCCGTGTTTCTAAAGTGTGGTCAGTCCTGCAGTTGTCATTGTTTTCCTTGCTGGTCATTCTCCTGCTCCTCCATGCTGCTGGTGACGCTAGCATTTTGCTCTAATGGCTGATTTGATCTCTCTTCCAATGTTCAATTACCATTTCCACATCTCTTAAACTTCCAATACACAATTCTACCACTTCAATCGCTTACAATTTTTACACCTTTCACTAAATAAAATCTAGAAAGGCGTACAGTTCTTCCAAAGAATTCCAGCCATGTGGACCCAAACTGGAAGAGCAGACTTATCAGAAGACTAAACTTCAACCCACAAACCCACGCATGAGAATGCACATGCCTTTCTGGCAAACCTCTTTTATTGATAAACACGTTCACTTGTGTTAGAGAGGAGATATGTGCCCTCAAAGGATAATTATTCCTCTGTTACATAGAAATAAATGATCCTTCTAAAAATTCATAACCCTGGTGGTGAGTTTGAGTTTTGCAAGTTTAGTGATTATTTTCTATTCCCTATCACTGTTTAACTTTTTTCTTGTATTCTGAGGTGGAATCACATCCAGCACACATTGTCAGCTTTCAACTGGCAACCACCTGTCAATAGCTGGAGTTGGCAGGAGGTGGGAGGCCTGCCACTAGGAAAGAAAATGAACAAAATAGAAAGGGGAAAGGAAACTCACAGCTTTTTTCCAATTACAGTTTACTCTAAATATTATTTTGTATTGGTTTCAGATGTACAGCATAGTGGTCAGACAATAAGATACTTTACAAAGTGTTTCCCCAGATATTTCCAGTACCCACCTGGCACCAGATGTAGTTATTGAAATATTATGGACTATATTCCCTATTAAAATAGCCATGGGAATATAAGGTCGCAGCTTTTAAAACCTAAGGAATTGTGCACTATCCCCCAGGCCAGCTTCTTTTGGGAAGCCTGGTTAGCGCAGTCCTGTGTGGTATTACCGAGTATGACCAGCAGAGGGCAGCTTCTCCTTGTTTAAGGCGGAAAGCCTGGCCACGCTCTGGAAACTGCTTTTCCCGGAAAATTCAGGTTTAAAGGAAGCTTGCCAGAGCAGACACCTTCCCACCAACAACTGTAAATAAATCTCCTCCTAGTCTTTGCCTCTGTTGACCCTTATGTATTTGTGATTCAGCTCCTGCTGGAGCTCCCTGAGGTTTGGCTGTGCGGTGGGGTGTGAGGACAGCAAGATGAATGGGCCCAGCCCTGCTCTGAGGGCTAAAGGTCATGGATAGAGCAAGGGGAGCCCAGAGGCGACGTGACAGCACTGTGTCCATCCCCTCCATGGGTGAGCCTGCCTAGGGCAGGACCCCAGGCAGTGGAGAGGGCTCCACTACCCTCTGTCCCCCACCCCCCAGCCTTCCCGCCTCCCCTGCCTTCCCTCAGATGTCTGCTTTCCCCTGATGCCAGATGTCCTCAAGGTCCTGGCTGCCATCAGCACCTGTGTCTAATAGAGCCAGCCAACGGGTGAGGTTTGCTGGTTATGCTTTCTTCTCCCCTCCTCCCACCCTGTCGATTTCTTTCCACTGGGAGGGGGTTTGCCATGATTCTGCTTCTCTCCCTGGGCCTCCAGGGGCAGGCCAGCATGCCACCAGTGGCTGTGACCGTCCAGACCATAGCCCAGTGCAGGCAGCTTGGCCATCAGGCTCATGGGCGAGCTCCACAAGCCCCCTGGCTCCCCGTGGCCTCAGAGGCCCTGAGGCCCCTGCTCTCCTGGCTGCCTGAGCTGAAGGTCTCCTCCCTTCTTTTTATTTTGTCACTCTTTGAACAGGGCCTGGTGAGGGCACAGGGCCTGGTGTCTCCGGGCCAGCATTAATATCCTGGGGAGTAACTGTCCCTCATCTCCCCTTTGCGTGAGAAGTTGGAACTCACAGACTGTTTAATTGGCACCATCTGCCCAAGTGCCTGTGAAGCGGCAGCTGCTTTCTGTCCTTGGAGAGCCGGGCCTCAAGTGGCTGCCTTTCTCTGTCACCTGGTGAGGGAGCACAGGTTGGACACAAACCCCACTGCCCACCTGGACGCTGGCCCCACTATCCTGGAGGTGTCACTGAACAACCGGGACCCCTGTCACCAAAGAGGTTAACTAACCTCCTTGGACCACCGGTTATAAGTGGTGGGACTGGATCCAGGCCTTTCTTGGCCCCAGATCCTGAGCTTGTCCCTCCATACTTACTGTGCCATCTCTCCATCTCTGGTGGGTTAGTTATTCAGTGTTTTATGTTGACTTGTCCTTTTTTAAAATTAAAAAAAAAGAAGAGTAGGAGAAAATAGGAAATACCAAGGTTGTTATGAAGCCAGAAATCTAAAAATAGTTTCTGTAAAGAGCAGCAGACTTGATTGTGGTTTCTCTTTATCTTGAAAAAACAGCAGCTAATGACCGAAACAGACCTGCTTTAGCCAGGCCGGGAACACGCCAGCGGGCAGGCGGGCAGGCTGGCAGGCTGGCAGGTGGCATGGTGCCACACAGGGAACACAGCCTCCTGAAGGACAGTGCTCCTGCCAGCCAGCCAGGAAGGCTTGTCCCACATGCCACAAGGAGGGGCAGGGTCCCTGCAGCATTCTGGGCTACCCTGGGGGCCCAGCTTCCTCAGGGTTAGCAGAGAAGGACACCCATGAGGTTATTTTAAAGCAGTGATCACAGATACTCCAGTGATCCTCCGGGAAATGAGTCAGTGCAACCACCCCCTTAAGATAATGTTATAGGAAGAAATTCTACAGCATTTCTAAGTGCTTTACTTGTATCATTTTGCTGAATTGCCACAACTCTGTGAGCAAGGAAATAGAGGCTTTAAGAAGTTAAGTAACTTCTCAAGATTTGCAAGGCCAGTGAGTTGCAGCTGAAGTGTAACTGTCTTCCCATACTCTGTGCTTGGCTGCTTTCACTGGAAAACCAGGCTGTGGTGAAAATGAACATGAGTGCAGCCAGCAGAAAGAATTTCCCAATCTGGAGGGCAACCAAGCCTTAAAGCTGTTCCTAATGGAAGACACTAACCCATCTACTGAGGCATAGTTTGTTTATTCCCCTGGAAGAAGAAAGGCCTTGGATGATGTTTGCCCTTTTTGCTGTGCACCTGCCTTCCCAACAAATGTTTAACTGAGCACCTACTACATGCCAGAAACAGCCAGGAACAAGACCAAGCCCTGACTCTGATGAATTTGTGCTCTAGGAAGCAAGCGGCGGATGATAAGTTAGTGAATAAATAAGCAAGGTAAGTCCAGTAAATGCAGATGCTGTGAAAACAAGGTGACATGACAGAGAACACCAGGGCAGGGTGGGCCACCTTGATTTGGGTGGTGCAGCACAGCCTTCTAGGGCAGTTAGTGGAGCCAAATCTAAATTTATTGTTCACAGGCCCTCAAGAAAATGTTTACCATGGGGGGCAGGTCCTTTCCAGACAAAAGGCCAGCAAGGACCCCAGGTGGGAATGGCTGTGAATCTGAGGAGCAAAGTGATCAATGTGTATTTTCACAAGGCCACTCTGGCCACGGTCTGGAGAAAGGCTGAGACGTGGGTCTGAGTGAGTGATAGCTTGCGAGGGAAGCTGGTCAAAGTCCTCTCCGCAGCCCAGGCTCTGGGCACTGCTGATGGTTTGTCCCCTTTGCCTGCCACCGGCACTGGGAAGGAAAGGCAGAGGTCCTGATGGGCCCCTAAACACTCGCCAGACTCAACACATTTAGGAAAGATATCGGAGAGAGCCAGCCAGGACAAGCTGATTTGATTCTTGTGGGAGACAAGGAATGAGCAGCTTAAGGATGCCTGTGTGGTTTTGACCTAAACAAGCAGAGACTAGAGGACCATTTCCTGAAACAGGGAAAACTGGGGGAAGGGAAGCACTATCTGGGGGAAAATTGAAGGGTTCGGTTTATTTACGTTAGCAAGGCCTGTCGACCCCAAAGGGAAACGTCAAGTAGGAAGTTGAAGGAACTGCTCAAGTAGAGAGGGATGGGGGGCTGTCCCCCACAGTGACTGGGGCTCAAGAGGCACTCCTCTCCCGCCCTTCTCCCCACACGCCCCTGCTGCCCTCCACCCTCAGCCTTTCTCCCTGTGACAACAGCGAGTTACATACACTAGGGCACCAGGCAACTCCTAACTGCTTTTCCCTTCAAGCTTAATTAAAAAGTAATTAATTTTTTAAAAAGCCATTGGCTCAGTTGTAGAAGAACCAACCTAATCAGGGAGACATTAGCCAGCAAAAATGACTGTTGTAACAGGTCTTCTTCCTGCTGCTCCTGTCTGGGCCCCTCCCCTGATGAAGTGATAGTAAAACCAGGTGACATCGATGTGAGCATTTGCAACGAATCAGGCCTGTGCCAATGACTTCATATGATTTCTCTCATCTTCTCTCCCCAAGGACCCTGGGAGGTGGGTAAGTACTATTGTCCCCATGTTTCAGATGAAGTTACCAAGGCTTGGAGACTGAATGAATAAGTAACCCAACATCTAACAGATAGTCAGGGACAGAGATAGGATTCAAACCCAAGTCTGGAATCCACAGCATGGGGTCTTCCCACTCAGATCTAAGCCCGCCGAGGCGTCTGAAGTGGCCCCAGAAAGGTGAGCATGGCCTGAAAAGAATGAAGCCTTTACCTCAACTTCTTTTCCCAAACATCCTACTCAGCTGCGGCCACCAGAACTCAAGTAATCACTTTCCCAGGTGCAGGTTTCTGATCAGGACAAGACAAGGTGGCCATGCTGGTTGCATCTCTGCCCCACCTGAGGTCCGGGAGGTGGGAGAGGCTGGGAAGGCTGGGAGTGGAAGCCCAGGAGTGCCAGAGGCAAGCCAAGGGCACTGTCCCAGCCACACCTCCCCACGCCCCCTCCTGCCACCCACACTCCTCCCGGAGCCCAAGTGGGAGACAACACGAAGATTTTGAGTGGGGAGGAGACACCAAGGCCCTGACCAGAGGCCATAATCCATTCTCTCGTACTAGCTGACGGCTTTGGTTTCCCATCTATAAATGGGAACACCTGTTTTTACAGTCATTGTTAGATCAATAATACTGAAAGTTAGATAGCACCAGGCAGATCTCAGGCCCTTGAAAAATAGGCTGCAGTTAAGACAGTGAATTCTGGAGCCAGGCACTTAGGTTCTGATTTTGGTAAGTTACTTCATACAATTAAACTTGATTTACTAGGTGTGCTCTTACTAAGTGTAGAATGACAATAATAACAGTGCCTACCTCACAGGGTTGCTGTAAGAGTGACATGTTTGATACACACAAATAGCTTTTGCTATTATCATCATGATCATTTTTTAAGTTACTGAAAGACCTAAAAGCAGTGATATCTCAATAGCAATAAATACACTGGCACCCATGTTTTCTTTTCTAAATATCATTCCCTCCTAGAATCTCCTTAAAGAAATAACCCATTCCAGATGAGAGCAAGGAGGGTACCAGGAGGGCCTAGAACATTTTCCTGTTCTAGAAAGCAAAGAAGTACTCAACCAATAGGGACATATCAAAAGTATAAGGAGCTAGCTTGAAAGTGCCCCCCTGACCAAGGCTGGGACCCTGAGTCCATCAAAAACAATAATGATGGTAACAGATTATAACACATGGAACAAAAAATCCACAAATCCTTGGTAATACTCAAAACAAAGCGAAAGAATTGAATTTTGCGGCCCACCAACATAATGACTGGCTGAGGCAAGGATCACCAGTGGGTGCTAAGACCATTGCTGAAGGTTGGGGAACAGAATATTCACATCACCTTAAATCACACTCCCCATGTTTCTTATGAACTGCATGATGTAAAAGATGTCCTTTCTGTAAAAACAAATTTGGCTGCCCCTACTTGCCATCAAAAGGTAGCGTCACCAAGAATGGGTTAGATAGCACTGTGTACCTCCTGCGGGGTTCTCTGAGAAGAGAGAGAGAAAATGCGGCAAAGTGAACACTTTGAATCCAGTGAACACGTTCATGAATCCAGGTGAGCAACATATTCATTGCACTATTCTTAAAACTTTTCTGTCTGTTTCCAGTTTTTTCAAAATAAGTGTGGACGTGAGGGGACATCTAGGTGGGGTGAGAATTGGAGCTGTGTTGGCCTTGACTCTCCCTGGCAGGAGTCGATTAGACATGAATTTCCAGAGAGAAGAGATCAAGCCTCCTGTTTCAATACTAAGGAGGGAAACTCCCATTGCATTCCTGAGTGCAGTTTCCACGGGGTGGAAGCAGGGGAGCTCTCAGGGCTGAAGGACAGGGGCAGGTGAGGGATAGGCATGGGGCTGGCTTAGGCAGAGCTGGTGCAGAAGGCCTGGCGGGTGTTCAGCCTTCTGATTGGATGACACTGGAGCTGCAGGCCTTCCCGTTCAAATGGGATTAACACCCTCCCTTCTCTTTCCTCTGCACAGAGTTCCTCCCAACCCACTGCAGTGTGGAGTGGTCCCTGCCCTTGACTCAAATCAGCTACTGCATTTTGCCATGTATAATGCGCACCCATGATTTTGGCCCAAACTTTCAGGAAAAAAAATCTTTCATTTTAATTTTTTAATTCAATTTTATTTAATTATATTTAGAAACAAAACCAATCGTCATATTCCAGGGTATTGTGTTGCCTACAGATATCATTCTTGCTTTCTAGAGTTATACTTTTAATACGTAAGCATAAATAAAAGAGTTAAAAACATTTACATAGATACAGAATTAGCACTACCCATGTATAATGCGCATCCTTATTTTCCCCTCAAAAATTTGGGCAAAAGTGTGCACTATATGGCAAAATACGGTGCTTCAGCCAAATCCTTTTTCTCCTGAAGCTGGCCCTTAAGTTTCATGTCACTCTTTTTCCCTTCTTCCTCTAGGCTGTGCCTTCTGGCCCCCTTCACCCACTACTCTTATCCGAACTGCCCCCAAACTTTAACATTTCCCAAGGATCAGACGCGGGAGTGCCCTCGCCGCATGCTTTGCAGCCTCCCTGGGCAATTTCATCATTTGCAAAGCCTTATGTGCTGTCTGCCCTCGAAACTGTGTCTCTGGTCCCAATTGGTGTCCCAATATGCAGGTGTGGGGCCTCAGATCTCTGATGGACACCTGCATCTACACACCCTCCAGTCACCTTAAACCCAGCAAAGCCAAATTAATGAGTCAGGTTGCCCATCCCATTCCTGAACCTGCTCTTCTCCTCTGTACCTTTTCCAAGTTGATGGTGACTCTACCCAGCTGGTTTTCTGAAACCTAGACAGCACCCTGACTCAGCCACCTCACCATTTCCTAAGTCCCACCAGCCACCAAAAATCCCAGGGATTCCACTTCCTAAGTACCTGTCACGTCTGTCCTCCAGCTTTGCCCACTGCTTAAGGCCAAGTCTTACTAGTTTCCATATAGAAGACTGAAACAATTTGCTAGGGGGTCTCCATACCTTCAGTCTTGCTTTCTCCAAAATAGCTCCCCCACTGCCCAGGCAATGGCCTTAGAACATGCACCTGGCCCTGTCACCTTGTTGTGGGGCCCCAGGTCCCTCTAAACCTAGCCTCAGGCTCTGGTATTTCCCTCATTCTGGTCATAACAGACTTTTCTCAGAACCACAATGTGGCAGTGCGATTTATAATAAAAATATATGTTTGGTCTTACCCTGTTCTTGGCAGAGTTCTTCAACCCTAACTGATGAGAGAAGAGCTATAAAAGTGTTTTTGTTATGTTAATGAGGTGACTTTTGGAAAGCCCCTACATTACCTAAGGATGAGGGCTGGTCAGTTGCTAGGAGAACCAGCCAGAGGACTGGAGTGTCTGAACTTTCAGCCCCATCCATGGATTTCCAGGGAGGGGAGAGGGGCTGGAGGTTGAAGCAATCGCCAGTGGCTGAAAATGTAATCAATCCTGCCTACGAGGTAGAGCCTCCGTAGAAACCCGAAGCCTGGGGTTCGGAGACCTCCTGTGCTCAGGGACCAGGACTAGTGCTTGCTCTCTGGTCGGGCCCCAGGCTCCACAGGGACAGAAGCTCTTTTGTTCGGGACCTTGCCTATGTACCTCTTCATCTGGCTGTTAATTCTAATCCGTTAATATCTTATAAGAAGCCAGTAGTCTAGTAATCAAAGTTGTACTGAGTCCTGAGAGCTACTCTAGTAAATCAACCAAACCCGAGAAGGCGGCTGTGAGAACCTCGACGTGGAGTAGGATTGGCATCCAAAGTAGAGGGCGGATTTGTGGGACTGAGCCCTTTCTCGGAATCTGATGCTACCTGGGTAGACAGTGTCAGAACTGAGCTGGATTGTAGGACACCCAGCTGGTACCAGTCCCAAATGCTCCCTGCCCTCCCCCACCTCCTGTCTGCCCTGTCGCCTTCAGTCCGAGGGGCTCACAACCTCAGGATGCCTGACTGTCCTTCGAGACCCAGCACACACTGCCTGCCCTGACCTCATCAACAACAGCTGGCCACTTTCTTTTCAGCGTTCCCATGGCACCGTGAGCAAAAGTCTAGCATATTCTATAACGCACTGTATTCGAAGAATTTATTTCTGTGTCTGTTTCCCCGGCTGGGCTCACTGGAAGCAGGGTCAATATCTGACTCCCTGTCTCTCAACCATGCTTATCGTTATGCTTAACTTTGTAAATATGTGATTGTTTCAAGAAATCAATCTGAAAAATCTTGGAGCCGTAAAACATTCAGAACTGAGAGGGAACCCACAAAACACCTACTCAAATACCCTCGTTTTCACCTGAAGAAATGGAGAACCTGAGAGAGAGGTGCTTGGCCCCGAGTGAAAGCTTATTGTTGCTAGAACCAAGATAATCTTTCCCTTTAGTCTGTAAAAGGTCGGGTGTGTGGGTGGATAAAAGAGCGTGTGCGTGTGGAGCTGAGGGGGACCACACACGTGGACATCTGCGGGCCTCGGAGATACTTGGCTGTACCTCCCGTTTCCTCCATTGATGCGGTGGCCCCATTCTCACTCAGAATGACTTCTGGCCGGCCCAGTCTCGTTCACACCTTTGCTTCTGGTGAGCGGCGAGCCAGTGTGCGTGAGGCCGCATTTGTGGGCATGTGAGCTCCTCTGTCTTCTGAGGGCATTTCGAGGACAGACACTCCTTCTGATCACTCTTTTATACCTTCTCAGCCACATCAGGGTTATGAAATCATATGGTATCCCAGCCAACCTGAAAGCAACTCCCTGGACGTTTAACCCCCCAAAAGACAGTTTGGAGGAAAGAAAAGAGTAATCCTCACCAGATGCTACTGTCACATGCTCAGAAAGCCAGGGAATGGCTTTTCAGGGGACTGCTCTGCAAGGGAGTGGGTGACTTCAGCATACCACCCAGGCTTTGAGTGCTGGGAGGGAAGAACTAAGGAGGAGAAGGCCGGCTATGTAAGAACGTACTGGGTTTTTTTTTTCTAGCTATGATAGCAGATTTCTGTTGTCTGAGTGTTTGCAGGGGAATCCATCAGCCCAAATGCTGGTTCATCTTGAAATCACTCAGCCAGGGAGCCATGAGGTGCAGTCAGTGGTTTCCTGAAATGTTCAGAGAACCCCCAACCCCTTTTCCAGAAGCAACATCTAGCCCACTGCCCTTGGCACAGAGCCACAAAAGTGCTCCCAACTAGCCTGCTTGCAAAGCCTCCCCACAACCTACCCTCACTTCGCAGCAACCTCTTTCTGCAGCTCCATGTGAAACCTTGCCCTGGAATTCAGCTCCATGATGCCTGTAAGTCCCCAGAAAGCAAATAGGAGAAGTTATAATATTATAAGGCCTCCATTCACAAAACATGGGCTCTTTTCTTCACTTGGAAAGAAGAAAGGAAGCTGCCAGTAGTGTGTCTCCATGAATCATTAAACACTCCCCCCCCCCCTCCCCCGGGGAGCACGGCTTTGTGCCCAGAGTACAGACCTGGGCAGAGGGGACAAGAAAATTACCTCCTGAGTACCCAGGGCACGCAAAGCCCTCAATAAACAGCCATGTTCTTCACCCCAGAGAGTGGCCTGGAAACTAGCTGCTCATTTTAAATACGCCACTGGCACAAGGTGCACGCTGCCTGCACAGCGCGTGGCAGGAGGGAACCCAGCTGCACCGGGCGTCGCCTGTGGGTAGCCCCCAGATGTGGTGCGTGAGTCCCCGCTGCAGACGGTCCCTGCGTGCTCTCTCACAGAACCAAGTTCACCAGGCCACGTCTCCGGGCCAGCCGGCGGCTTCCCTTGCTCTGGGTCCCCAGTGTTTCACAGGACCTGGAACCACCGCACCCAGGGATCTTCAAGGCCGTGTGAGCGTGCTCACCACCAGTTGGCTGGGCATGTGGAGTCCACCTCCCCTTTCTCCAAGGATTCAGCTCCTATGGTTTCTGACGCAGCAGCTGTTGTCCCAAGGCGACCACTCAGGTGAGGGGCACAGGCCCTTGTTGGATCTGTGGAGGTCACTGGCCTCCATTAGCACAGGAAGCTGAGACCCTGCTGATGAATCAGAGCTTCACCACCATCCTGAGCCAAGGGTGTCCAGGGGTCTCTGGCTTGCTTTCTTTTTTTAACAACCTCCCCCAACCCGAGTGCTCTGACTTGGTCCTAAGGTGTGTAAGGGTTGGGGCAGAGAAGTGTGGCCAGAACACACTGGGATTCTGGGCAGGAACCCCTGACCCTCCCGCAGGGCAGTTCCCCTGATAGGGCAGGGTCCCATGTTGAATGCTGCCTAATCTGAAGTTAAGACCCAAAACAGTGGCTTATACCAGACAGTCGCTTGTGTCTCTTGCATCCACAGAAGCTGAAGCAGTTTGTCCCATGCAGTTAGT